>NW_028227260.1:82583835-83316960 GCF_978045245.1 Mus caroli
GTATGTATAAAGCCTGGAAAAGCTTTATTAGGTTGTACTACAAGTGAGAAAAAAGATACCTCTGGTTAAAGGTATGTATTACTGACCAGAGAATTGATTTTGCTCTTATTCTTCTGAATTCTTTATGAGTACTTTAGAGCTGTAATTCTCCATTTATTATGAATCAGAATCCCTTGGTGGTCTTATTGGAACTTTGATTACTAGTCCCTGACCAGTACTTTGTATTTCTAACAAAGCCCCGTGTGATGCTGACTCTGCTGTATTAGCAAGCATAATGCAGGGTTATGCAAAAGTTATGGAAAATATAAATTGTGTATAGAACAAGAAGATATGTTTAAATAAGTCCGTGATTCTTTCAGAGTTCCCACTGAAAAAATATCTCACTTTCTAATTCTCCAGTTGTTTTTATGATATTGGGAGATTGGTCGCATGACTTGGCTGGTCCTCTTCTGCACCAGCTTGTGTGTTAGTTTCTGCTTTTTGAGAGTAGTACTCACCTCACATTTTAAAGTGACTAACACTGCTTCTGGTGAGATTATTCCTTCATGTCTTCTTTTCAAAAGTGGAACAAAATGTGATGAGGTACTGAGCAAACATTGAAACTTAAGAAAGTTATAAATGAACAGTGTTAGGCTCTCCACTCAATTCCATCAATGTGATCCATTTGCTCTGGGTATTAACTAATCACTTATCACTTCCCTCCCATAATCGTCTTCTGGGGGGAGACGACATTGTGTCCATAGCTACTATACTTAAAAAATAACATCTTAAAACATTTTAGCATCTTCTGCAAATGGCACATTACTTTTTGTGCTTCAGATTCCAGTTTCCTGAATTTGTCCTATAAAGGAATGTGTGTGGCTTGGGACTTTTTTTGAAGCATTCTCCTTAGAGACCTGGCCTGGTTTCTACCTTTTATGGCTTCCTCATTTGCTTTTCATGTCTCCGTGCAGTGCTAGATTTGGCCCAACTCTTAAACTTCCTGATTTCTCTGCAGTCTGCCAGATAGAATTTTATTTTGAGGGAATTGCTTTTATGGATTAATGCTTGTACTTGCTGTGTTGCCTTGCTTCTGGGAATTGAAGCAGTCAGCTCACTCTTTTCACGTCATTCTATTTGCTTCACAGGAAACCACATATTCCAAATGTATAGAAAAGATTCATATCAATTTTTTCCTGAAGCTCTTCTTCCCACATGCCAGGAACTTTCTGTCACAGGTATTTTCCTTCATTTATATTTTGTCTGATCCTTTGTATGTCACAAAGACCTCGAAGCTGCCCTTGCCTCCTGATTGTTTTCCAGTAAAAGTAAATAGCAGTGTTAAAGTGCTGGAGTCTTAATGTCAGTGTGTCTTTAATTAAAATCGCATATGCAGGCTGATGAAACTGTCTCATTTAGCTGGCTCTAACTACTCTGTTGTTTTAATCATGACTACAGAGTGACATGTTGCTTAAAGCTGCAGCAGATGTACTCTTTGGAGGTTACTAATAAAGGGTATAGATAGATTATTTTAAATTAAGATTTAACAGTAGCACATTTTAGCCATTTCAAAATTACATTTTAGCTCTCCTCATATATGTCATCTTTTATTTCGACAGCTATGAGAAAATACTACAAATAAAATGACTAATAAACAAGAGGCTTTTTCCCCCTCCCAATTCTAGAGGCTTAGAAGTCCACAGTCAAAGTGTCAGCATATTTAGCGTCTAATGAGGACTTGCTTTCTTGTCCATAGGCATAATTTCACCTTCTGTCCCCCACGGTAGAGGGACAAGTAAACTTCCTCGTGCTTGTGAGGAAGAATTTGAATTAGAGGAATTTGGAGCAAAGCATTTATACCACAGCACTACCCAATAGAAAAACACATATGAATTTACCAAAATGGATATATTAAAGGCTTCATGGCAGAAATATTTGTAATAAGTTGGTGCCCGAATATATATAAGTACATGTCAATACAATTTGTCAAGTAGCTAAATTGCAGTGTTGTCACATAATGCAATGTTACATCCAATTAAGATGAACAAAATGCACATGCAATAGTATGAATAAACTTTACATGGTGCATTACTTATTGGAGATTTTTGTTTGTTTTCATAGTACTGAATACTGAACCCAATGCTCATATAGGATAGGCAAACATATTACCACTGAGCTACATCCTAGGTACAATATTGGATAGAATAAAACAATCACAAAGAAAGCAAGTGACAGAAGAGATTATATGAAAACCAGCTGTTGGTTGGCATGGAAACTGTTTTCACGCCAGTTTGAGTCAAAAGATAAGGAAAGAGCTGTTTTGCACTATTCTATTTTACACCCTCCTCTTTACCTGATGCCTTCTCAAAATATAATTCTTTTATTTCAGAGACATTTTCTGTTATTTTTCACATTCTATACATTTTCTGAGTAGAGACAGTGACTTGTTTTGATCTGGAATCTCTTTTAGGACTTATTAATATGTTAAATGGATGCTAAAAATGGCCTTACCTTCTAGAGAAGAGGAATTATTCATGCAAGTTTAAGAACAATTAAGAAAGACCTACGTCCAGTGAAACCTTACCTATAGTCCTAGCTGCATAGGAGGTTGAGGTAGGATTGCTTGTTCAAGGCTTTGAGGGCAGCTTAGGAAAGATAATGGCTAAGTTTAAATTTTAGTTTTTCTGATGCAAATCTATTATGTGTGGCATATCCATCTGGAATACTCCATCTTGTTCCCAGGAAACTTACAATGTCAAAGAGCATTGATACAAACATAATGCTCTTCACATTTGCCGTGTGTAAGTAAGAAAGACCTTGTTCTCTGATTCAGAAGACTCTCAATGGTAATTGCCATGAATACAAACTGGCAATCACTGTGGTAGCTCTCCTAGTTATGGTTACTATTGCTGTGATGAAACACCATGATCAAACTTGGGGAGGAAAGGGTATTTTAAGTTTACAGTTCCTCATCTCTGTCCATCTTTAAAGAAAGGTAGAACATGAACTCAAACAGGAGTTTGAACTCAGAGGCAAGAGTTGGTGCAGAAGTCATAAGGTGGCACTGCTTGCTCCTCATGGCTTGCTCAACTTTCTTTCTTTCTTTCTTTCTTTCTTTCTTTCTTTCTTTCTTTCTTTCTTTCTTTCTTTCTTTCTTTTATTCCTTTCTTTCTTTCTCTCTTTCTCTTTCTTTCTCTCTTTCTTTCTCTTTCTTTCTTTCTTTCTTTCTTTCTTTCTTTCTTCCTTCCTTCCTTCCTTCCGTTCATTTTTTCTTTCTTTCTTTCTTTCTTTCTTTCTTTCTTTCTTTCTTTCTTTCTTTCTTTCTTTCTTTTATTCCTTTCTTTCTTTCTCTTTCTTTCTCTCTTTCTCTCTTTCTTCTTTTTCTTTCTTTCTTTCTTCCTTCCTTCCTTCCTTCCTTCCTTCTGTTCTTTCTTTCTTTCTTTCTTTCTTTCTTTCTTTCTTTCTTTCTTCCTTCCTTTCTTTCTTTCTTTCTTTCTTTTGGAGACAGGGTTTCTCTGTATAGCCCTGGCTGTCCTGGAACTCACTTTGTAGACCAGCCTGGCCTCAAACTCAGAAATCTACCTGCCTCTGCCTCCCGAGTGCTGGGATTAAAGGCATGTGCCACCACACCTGGCTCAAATTACTTTCTTATAGAATCCAGGACCACTGGCCCAGGGATGGCACCACCTATAATCAGCTGAATATTCCCATATTGATAATTAAGAAAATGCCCTATAGGCTTGCCTATTGCTGATCTTCTTGATCTTATGGAAGCATTTTCTCAATCAAGGTTTCTTCTTGTCAGATGATTTTACCTTGTCTCAAGTTGACACAAAACTAACCAGCACACTAGCTTTCAAGTAGGGTAAAACTCCAAGCCTTCTAGAAAGAGCATCCCTTTCGTCCTTAGCAACTCATGTTGCACTAAATTGCTAACTGTTTTAGCCTCACCTTGTTATTTAGGTCTCCCTATCACAATGAATCAATTCTTTATCATAAGAAATTAAATATATTTGAACAAGTAACAATTAATACTTACTGAGCACACAGTGTGCATGAGATACCATGACAGGAGAGTTTCCCTTTCCTTTATATGAGAAAACTGGTGTGCAAAGGTAAAATAACTTATCATGTATCACCCAACATGGCTGACTTGGAATTTCAACTTATTTACTCTAACTTCCAAGTTCATACTCTCAACTATCTGGCCGTATTCAGAGCCCAAGCTTTTGACATCAGGGAGAAGAAATATGTCTCAATTGTCTAATGTGTTAGAATCGGTTAAAATCACTAGCCAAATCCAAAACAAACAATTGTTATAAGGCCATTTGTGGAAGCATTATAGCTTTGCTGTTAAGAAACATGTGTGTGTGTGTGTGTGTGTGTGTGTGTGTGTGTGTGTGTGTTTTCATCAAACACTGGAAATATGCTTTGACCTAGAAAAAGCCATACCTAGTAGCTTCTCATTATAGTATAGAGTCTCTAATAATAAATATGGCATTTCTACCAGTCTGACATTTACATTGGAAAGTCTTTCTGTTTTGGGTTATACTGAGAAACAAATTAGATAAAATAGTCAATAAAGTGCAACTAATTGTTTTTCTGTTTTGTGTTTAGTAATTATCACTAGGCTGTAAAGAGCTATTTTCTTTTTAAAAATCATGTGCTTTGTTTCTTGTGACTCACTTTAGTTTCTTTCAGTAGAAACTTTTAAGAAAAAATAAAATAGGGGTAAAGGAATATTTATTTGTTTTGTTTGTCATATGATGATCAAAAATTAATACTAGATATTTTACATAATATTCTATTTGAAAAGTTAACATAGCAATGCATTTCTTTCAGTGAAATAAAATCCATCTGACAAAATATTACAATAGGTTCTTAGTGTCTGGGGAAGAAGTTTTGAAAAGGATTTCACAGTTCTCAGCTGAATCCAGCTAAGATAAAATCTACATGCAGTCTGATTCCTGCATATGAGATATGTGCTTTAGAAAGCCTGTGAGTAAACACACTCAGCTTTCAGAAATAAACCCCAAAACTTATTTATTGAAGTGATGACCACATACTAAGGAGATAAAGCTATTTTGCATATATAATATAAAATGAAATAAGCTAAAGCCAGGTAGTAGCAGAAGCCTCCTCTTTGCCTTCTTGCCAGGCCCTTCTGCTTGCCAGACTGAGTTAGCCCAGAGAAGTGAAACAGTCAGGGTTACATAGAGAATCACAAAAACAATTCATATTTTCAGGATGTAGCCTAGCTTTATGGAAACTGAAAGTGCTTGACCAGTGTGAAAAACATCTGAAAACAGCAGCTTGTCTTTCTCTCCCCTTCTCACCCTCCTGAGTCTCTCTATATTAGATGGCCAGAATAACTAATACAATAAAATAAAAAAGTCTCAACTCCAAGGAAAGATCACATGTGAAACAAAAAAGCAGAATAATTAATTTTAAAAATCTTTTCAATATATAAAATATAATACACATCGCCCAAAGATAACCATTATGAATGGCATATTCTTTTGTACTTAACATTATGTCTGTAAAATTCATCTGGGTTAGGTTTGGACTTATGGTTTACTTATTTTCAAGGAGTTGAGATGTTATGTCATAGGGAGAGAACATCTTTCATTTTAGTGAATAGTGCCAAACTTTTCCACAAGGCTGGTTATAACTTTAATTTTTTCAAATCCTATTTTAATGATGATTCTTAAATGCTTTAAGTTCCCTTGTAGCCTACTATCTTCCAGAGTGTGGAAAAGAAAGGATACAGGGAAGTGGACCTGTTTAGAAATGGTTCTATGGTGCAACTTCTGTTTGTGTCATCTGAAAATCAACAGTTCAGTTCACAGGTCAGTACTGGCAGCTCAGTCCACTGAAAATCACTTCATGGACACACCAGCAGTCCAGTTCAGTAGAGTCAGTATAGCAAACAAGAATCAGCAGCTGTAGTATTACCTAGCAGAAAAAAAAAAAAAAGAGGCCTCAGCATTGGCATGGGTCAGCATGAGGTCCCAGGAGGGACACCAGAAGTTCTTGGTTGTGCCTCTCTCAGTGAAGTGAAAATCAGCAAAAACTCAAGACCAACAAACATTGCACAGCTAGCTCTACCAGCAAGCCAAGCTCAGCCTCCATCACTGTCCTTCAAGTCCTACTTATATCCTCCAAACAGCACATATCCTCCACAGGACTTACCTCAGCACATGTCTTGCTTCAGCATGTACATCCAATCAGCCTGAGTACACAGAAGCAACAAGAAACTTCACCACACCACCAGAAGTTTTTGGTGTGTTTCTCTCTATGGAATCCCTACAAATGAAGCTCTACTAAGCAATGTAAGGCAGATGAATACATGTGTTGTTATAGAAGAACCCTTCATCACGTGTCCTTTCACATGTTTGCTTTAGCAGAATATACTTTCTCCTGTGTCTGCTTCAGCAAAACATTCTTTCATGAGTCTTTCACCTATGCCCTCTTCAGGAAAAGACTCCTTCATATGTTTGCACCAGCAAAACACCATCCAACTGACTTTACAAAGAACCCTTAAATTTCTACTTCAGCAGGTGATCAGCTTCCCTTCTACAAAACAGAAGACATCTTGCTTAAGTAAATCCTCATTTCCTGTGGTATGACTAGTCTTTTAATTTAACCACTCTGGTGGGTGACTGGCAGTATCATGTTGTCCTTCAATGCATTTCCCTCATAATTAGTGAAGTTGAAGTTATTTTTATGTTTTGTTTTCATTATATATTTCTGTTTTATGAGCTACACATTCTCACTCCTTTTGTATTGAAATGTCTCTTTTTTTTTAGTAAAATTTTATATTGATTTTAAGAATATATTCAGCCCAACCTGGTAATTCAGGCTCCAGAGGCTAAGTCCGAATCGCAAATTCAAGCTGTGCCTGGGTTGCAAATAGTTTAAGACGAGAAATAGACCATATCCTTTAGAACATGCTTTAAACATCATATATTTACCATTTCATTTAGTGCTCTAGAAGGATGTTACCCTGAAATCAATGTGAGTACCCTGAGACTTTCATGCTGTCAACAAGGTTCAAATTAGCCTGTAGAGAGGCTAGATGAAAAGATGTTCACTCAGCCTCAGGGTTCAAGTCATCCCAGTTGTAAAGAACAGACATAAGAATAAATAAGCCATCTTTGATTCTACTTTAGCATGAACATCATGAAAAATCAAAAGCACATTTGAGAATCAAAGATGATGCTTAAGGTCTAAGAACTCAACTAAACGCATTTGTACCTCCTTAGCCATTCCAATTTATCTGTGACTCTAGTCATTATGGAATGAAAATGGTTGTTTGCAGGAGAATGGATAAAACTGGGAAATAGATACAGTCAATCTCAGAAAGAGAAGAACTATGTATTTTCTTTCATTACTGGGCTATAGATTTTATAGATACAAATGGTGGTTTGAATGAGAATATCACTCATGGGCTCATATATTTGAATGTTTTGTCCTTAATTGATGAACTGTTTGAGAAAGATTAGGAGCTATGTCCTTGTTAGAGTAGATGTGTCCTTGTTGAAAGAGATGTTGTACTGGGAGTGGGCTTTGACATTTTAAAAGCACATACCAGGCCCAGTATTTCTCTCCTTGCTGCTTGTGGAACAGGACAAAAAGCTCTCGGCTGCTACTACTCCAGTGTCATGTTTGTCTGCTTTCCACTATGATGATGGTGGACTAACCTGCTGAACCGGTAAGCAAGCCCCTAATTAAATGCACTCTTTGATAAGAGTTATCTTGGTCATGATGTCTTTTCACATCAATAGAGCATTAACTATGGCAATGCAAAAATCATGTTTACAGATGATATGAAAGTAGAGATGAAACTGTTGAGAGGAATAAGGGGAATTAATGGAAGTAAGGATGGACAAGAAAAGAGAGTTGAAGGTATGGGGAGGATGTCCTCAAAATAAGTTCTATACTTACATGAAAATGGACTTATGTAACCTATTACAGTACAATAAAACACACAAAAAATGATATGTCTTTGGTTGTAGATATTCAAATTTTTGATGAAAAATATGCAATGTTTGTTATCTGATGTCAATAGGTTTTGAGTGAATTAACTAGAACAGAAGATATCTGTGTTGGACATGGAAAAGGGCTCTGAAGGACTGGAATATATACAGGAGAAAAGGCATACTGTGAATTGAAAGTAAATTAGCCAGACTGGTGAATACAAAATAAACCTAGAGGATCTGGCAATCAGTGAAATGATCATACTAACAAGGAAGAAGGAATGTTTTAGACTAAGTGTGGTGAGTTTCTCTTTATCCATTATTGGATAGATAGAGAAAATAATAAAGACAGTATAGTCCAGTAGTTCTCAACTTGTGGGTTACTACTCCTTTGGGAGTCAAAAGATCCTTTCACGGGGGTTTCTTATTAGATATCCTGTATATCAAATATTTACGTTACTATTCATAACAGTAGCAAGATGACCATTATGAAGTAGCAATGAGAGGGATTACAGGGTAGCAGCATTAGGAAGTTTTAGAACCACTGGTATATGTGCATGTTAAAATGAAGCTACAATAGTTAAAAGAAAAGTTAGTTCTATGACCTGTAACTTTAACTCTGGAGAATTTGAAGATGTAGAATGTAAAGGGACCCAGAGCTAGAATTATACCATTTTTAGAGAAAAATAAAGCAGATTAAATGGAAAATAGAATGATATTCTGAATATTCAGCTACAACATATATTTAATTTGTCTTTGAACTATGTACATTTTCTGTATGATATGCTAATCTTATGCATGTGTCCATAATCACAAATACATACACAGGGAATTTTGAACTTTAGGCATACTAAGAAATGAACTTTACCATTAGTCTATACTTCCAAACATATATATATATATATATATATATATATATATATATATATATACATACCTTGTTAAAAGCATAAATTCTGAAAGATCTTAAAATTATGAAGCAAGTACTTTTGAAGAAATGTTAAAAAGAACTGAGAATGTATTGCAATCACAATCCCTTTGTAGCCTTGGGAAAAAATGAGGAAAAGGGGAAAGAAATAAATTCACTGACTACAGAAAGAAACAATAGTGACTGTCATTGGAACAAAACTATGGGACAATGACAATAGCACAGTTGACATTTCTCTAGATCCTATTCCTTTCATTTACCAACGCTGAAATTGCCTTTGAAGCATAAGTGGAATGAGGTGTTGATTAAAGTAAAGCACATGATAACTGCCTGTCCCAACTGTGAATAACAACACAAAAATTATAGAGCACAAACTGGATGAGTGCATATTGACTTTTGCTGTCAATGTCTTGTATGATGGCTTATTCCATAATGCTGGCATCTTGCACTGTAGTAAATAAAACTTTCTGAACCACAAAGAATATATTCTTATTCTTAGTGACACATAACTCCGGGTACCTTCAGAGGAAAGAACATACTGAGTTCAATAATAAAATGTTTATTATAGTACTGAATGTGAAAATGCCTCAGCCATAGTATTAAAAAATGCATGATGAGAATCCACGGCCCTTCAATACAGTGATGATAAATAAATAAATAAAGCCCAGAGGCAGAAAACCTCAACCACATTATATAGTCAAGATACAGCTGAAAATGATTTAGAAAATAAAAAGTTCACAGTGAAATTCCAATTTTATATAGATCTTTTCCTCTGAAAATTCTGATCCTTTTCTTTGATCAAATTATACACCTAGACATTAGGAAAAATAGTTTATTTTGATTTCATTTTATTTTTTTTTCTTGTGATAAATAGTAGATTTTGCATATACTCCAATTTGAAGTATTATGGTAGTTGGGTCTTGAAACCAATTTTCTAACATGTGTTTATATTTTTCCTGTTAAATGTAAACATATCTGGGAAATACACAGTGTACATGATGTCAAACACTAGTACGGGATGATGTATCAAAGACAGTTGACACTATAACATTTAATGTAGGATATTAAAATATTAATATCTCTATTGATAATGGTAGTACCATGGTAATAGATAGATAGATAGATAGATAGATAGATAGATAGATAGATAGATAGATAGATAGATAAATTTGCATGGCAAATGAAACATACTCTTTGATGTAAAGTAGAAAAAATGTATGAATTTTTCCTAATGCAAAAGAAAAAATGAAACTTTTGCCTGGTATTTTTTTTAAGTAACCTATTTTCTTTGTATTTTTCTATTTCTTGAGATCTATTATGTTTAAAAATATTCATTACTCATTGCTCTGAAAAATTGTAAAAAAAAAAACAAAAAACAAAAAACCTCTCAGTGAATTTCTGCATGGGAAGAATTTATTTTCACCCTAAAAGGTAGAACAATTTCATGTCTTTAGCATGTGTATGAATATGTTCAACTCTGCACATATTTTATTGTACATTTCATCTCCACATATCTGCTTTTTCAATGATTTAGTAGAGAAGGTGTCAAGCTATGGCCTGGGGGCTAAATCTAGTTAGAGCTTGTTTTTCTACAACACTATGGCTAAGAATGTTTTCTTTTTACATTTTTTAAAGGCTTTAAAAAATAAAGACAAAAAATATGCAACAAAGATAGTAAGTAACTCACAAATCCTAAAATATTTACTATCTAGTGCTTCACAAAAAGCTTGTTTACCCTGGATTTAAAGTAACCCATAAAACAATGGAGCTTTGTTAAATGAGAGGTGGTAACAGGGGTCAGTGAGAAACCAAGTTCAGAATGATTTCTAACAATACTTGTCAAAGCCTGAATAAAGATATTTCACATTTCTACTGAATTGGTCTTTAATGCTCTTACTGTATTAAAAAAAAACAAACAGCCAGAAAGTTGTTCTGAAGTCAGACTTGTTTCCTACATCTTCCCATGTAGCTGCACAAACCAAAATCCTCTGTAATACTGCAGACTATTCAAGTAAAGGAAGTTATATCTAGGTTCCACCACTTTCACGCTGCCAACAAGTAATTGCCAGTGTTTTTGAGTTTGGTGAGCAAAATGTGCCTATAAATGACCTTTGAGAGCTTATTGACAGTAACACTTTTTTATAAGTCTGTAGTTGATGACTACTGGTTCCAGTTGTCAATGAATCTTATATATATTACATGTTTTCCAAAGCATTATTTGTGATCCAACAAACTGCCTTTTTAAATTTTTTATATGTACCAATTGAGCACAAAAGTGAGTTTTATAGACATTTTGCTTTCTCTTGCTCTCTTTCTCTGTACCCTTGCTTCTGCTCCCCCTCTCTTCCCATTCCCTTCCCCCATGTTCTATGTGTTCATGCCCCCCTCTACTCCTCTTCTCTCTCTCTCTCTCTCTCTCTCTCTCTCTCTCTCTCTCTCTCTCTCTCTCTCTCTCTCTCTCTCTCTCTCTCCTCCCTCAACTCTCCTCCCCATCTCCCCATGCCTTGAATAAACTCTATTCTATATAGTCAAAAAAAAGAAAAGACATTTTACTTAGGTATATCATCATGCACCTTTAACACATGAACTCTCAATATTGTCCCCACTCTCCTGTCACCCACTTCATATTAGTCCTCTTCCTCTTCTCAGAGCACCACTCCTATTTTTATTTAATACATACATATAACCAAACTATAGTAGTGTGTGTGTGTGTGTGTGTGTGTGTGTGTTGTGTAAATCCTTTGCTGAGTAAGTCAACAAAAGAAGCATATTTTTTCATATCTTACTTGATGTTCATGGTTCCTTTATAATGAGAAGTTTTGTCTCCAAATTCTAACTTCAAATATCTTCATGGAATAAAACAAGCCATTCTCATGAATATTAGGGACTATGTGTTTTCCTTTTTTTCTAACTTTACCATAATCTTTTCTTCTATGTGATGAGGTTCTGCTGTTATAGTAGGAGTTTGTTTATTACTGAGAAGAATTGAAGGTATGAAAACCTCTCAATATGAGAGAAACTGACATAAAGAAAAAAAAGATACATTTCTTAAGACTGTTTAGAAGGATAAGAGATATTCATTGGAGGCATCATCTTAACTTGAAGGTGGATTGAATATGATGCCTGATTAATAGTTTTGTGCAAGTGAAAGCTCATTCTAAAAAGATCAGACATTTATATTTAAGGCAAACATTCTGCTTCTTTGCTTGTTTGTTTGTTTGTTTGTTTTCACTGCTCTGACAGATGTAGCCCATTGGTTATACTAAAGGAATGAGAAAGCTTCTTTTGGCAACTCATGATTCTTATTGATCTATATCATCGTTGTGTGTGTCTGAAGGATATACTGTTTCAGAATAATAGCTACACAAGTCTATCAATGCTTGTCAAAGACAGTTTATCTTATGAAAATCTTTACATGTATGTGAATAAAAGGTAGTGATTATGATAATAAAAATGTGCTATACCTTTCAATCAAAGTCCAAAATTAAATTATCATTACAGTGACACATTTAAGTCAATGTAGACAATTCGAGGTTCTGAAACTTTATGAACTCTTTTATAAAGGCTATTTTCCCTTACTACTTACTGTCAAGTCAGTAAATTTAACTTAGACCTATTTGAACTTTTCTACCTATCTGAGAAATACATAGAGATCTGAAAACAATAACTTTAAAAACACTAGGTTGACACAACAACTTATAACCTGTTACTTCTCTGAAACTAAGGAATTAAAGTATTGTCAACAAAATGTATAAATTTCAACATCCTTAAGAATCATAAAATTCATCAAAACAAAATTATTTAAAATGTTCATGTACATCCATAATAGTGATACTTTACATATTTTTGATACATTAGACAGAAACTAAAATTCAAGGCCATTTGTTTTCTTTTGTTTGTTTTGTTTTTCTATTTCATGAAATGCTGAAGCTAGAACATGACTTGGTAGATAGTTTAAAGGTGTGCAATTATGTGTATTAGTGAAATAAGCACAATGGAGCTGAAAATGAATTTTCCTGTATACTGTATTATAAATTTACATTGTGAATGTGGAATGGTGACTTACTCATAAAAGAACTAGGCTCTTTAGAATATATTCTACAGCTATTTGTGCTCATTAAAACTTCTTTGTCTGGACTGGAGAGGTGACTCAGTGGGTAAATGCTGCTGCAAAGCATGAGGACCTCAGTTCAGGTTTCCAGTAACTATGATGAATCAGGAAACAAAAGCTTGTAGTTCTAGTACTGGGCAACAGAGGCAGGGAGAGCACAGGGGCTCAGCACCCTGTCAGTCTAGCCAGCCAGTGAGTTCTGAATTCTGTAAGAAACCTTACCTAAAAAGCATAAGGTGAAGACTAATGAAATAGAACACTCAGCATTAGCTTCTTGCCTCTATATACACATGCATACACATACCTATGTGTATACACACATACACACACAACACAGAACTTATTTATTACTATGGGACATTGATTCTTCATATATCACAAACAATTTGTATTCTCTATAAATGGACTTTTTTTTAAAAAAAAAATTACTTTTTCTATATGGCAGTTAGGTTTGCATGTATAAGTGTGTGTTCATTATTGTTATGTTGAGGGTGGGAATGTTAAGAAAATGCCAGGTATTATTATTTACCTTCTACTTTGTTTGAAACAACATCTCTTATTCACAGTTATATGTGACAGACTAGCTGTCCAGTGACATTCCTATTTCCACCTCCCATTGAGGTTACAGATCCATGTTTCCATGCCTGGCCTTTAAGTCAGTTCTGAGGATGTGAAATCCTCATGTTTCCTATGACAAGTGCTTTATCCACTCTGCCATCTCCTCAGCACTGCAAATAGACTATGTGATAGTATTCCTAGTAGAGGCAGTCTCAGAAGAGAAATGAAGGACAAAATCATCTGTTTTTATATTTTTATATTTATCAATTTACATTGTTTTAAAAATTACAAAACACTTAAATCTATTGGCCTCTCTTTGTTTTCTAAATCAAGTGAATTCAATGAAGTGGGCAGATGAGTTTTTCAAGATGAGAAACAGAACATCAGAAATGTTAGATGATTTCTTCAAGCTCCAAATTGGCAAACAAATGAAAAAACAACTCAAAATTTGTGACCCACTTTTGGGGAGGGTTAGGGGTGGAAATCCTGTAAATATATTTAACCCAAACCTTTTAAAAGATTTCAGAAGTAGACGTGTGGCAAAGAGGAAGGGTGGCTTTCCAGCATGTACAGTGCAAGGTGCTGGGTTCCTTTCCTATCACATCAAACATACTTTTCAATGTTCTACTCTACACACACTGCATGTTTTGCATAGGAATGTATTTTGTCTTAGAGCAGGGTTATCCGATGCATGTGCATCCCCAGTGCTTAGGCCATAGAAAGCATTTACCTTTCCCCAAATGACTTAGAATGGGATAAGCTAAATTGATGAATTGAAGCTTTAAAACTAATTGTCTGCCTGTTACAATATCTGTTAACTGAAAATGATTCCTAAATATTATCATGGAATTTGATACACATTCTGGTGCACACAAAATCTGCAGATTCAATCCTCCATAGGGTCATTATAGTCCCATTATTAATAATGGATGGCTTGTGGCTTTTTCTCCATCCTACATGATTTGCATGGCCAATTTATAACCCTACCAGAAAATCTTCCCTTTGTTTACATATTGTAGCTTGGCTTCCTTTTAGTTGAAACCCCAATCTATTATTGTCAAGCACATGAGATAACTTATTACATCTAAGTGAGACTCATTACCCATTCTTGTAAAATAGCCCCCAGAGCCACTTTTACTTCAGTCACTAACTATAGCACAGTTTTAGGATGGCTGAAATGAAAATCTTTTCTGTGTGCCCACATTTACATCACAGCTTCTTCAATGTGATAGCCTCGGGAAAGTGAAACATAAGCAGGCCCATTTCCAAGGGAAGGAAGCTACATTTTTAAATACTACTTATAGTTCTGGCTAGTCAATCGATGAGTCACAACACAGTGTGAGATACTGAAAAATAAAATAAAAATTACGATGGAATGTTTTCTGCCCTCCAGGAGATAATGATCTATTTAAGGAATCAAGAATCTCAACATAATTAGCAAACAGTGCAAAACTGCCTTGAATTATGTGCCACCGAATCCAATTGCTGTGGGAAATGAGAGCAAAGAAAATCATTGCAGATGAGGGAAATCTTGGAAAGAAAGCATTCTTGTAGGGAGCCAACTTCTGCTCATCATCTTTCTTCCAGTTATTAACAAGGCATGTGTCAGGCTATTCATAAAGCCTGCTTAGCCTTCTTTTGATTGAGTGTTTGAGTCTGTCTACTCGTTTCTCAGCACTTCAGCTTATTTACTCTGAGATTTTATTCTTCATATCTACTACTTTAAACTAGTACAGCTTCCATTGTTTTAGTATAGTATAGTGAGTCAAAGGACTCACTCAATTAAGTCCTTTGATTGATGAAGTAAAATGATTCTGTTGAACTATGTTTGAATTTGATATGGTGCCTGCACAGCAGGTAGAAAACACATATTTCAGTGAAAAATCCACTAAAAGATTAACTGATTAAACTGGTCAAATTTCATTGCATCACCATCAATTCAATCAGCCAGACAATCTTGAGAGTTTTATGTATATAAATAAGAAAACCATTCATGTAGTTACTATTACTACATATGACTTAGAAATTGACAATGGTAATTGGCAGGTATTACTTCATAGTATATGCACATGTATGAAAACAGATTGTCATAGCTACAGAGCTTGAAATATCTTTCAAGACCTATGTCTTCACACAGCAATTCTTCATTTTAGTGTAAATGAAGCTATAGAAAGTATTTGTCCTAAAAGTTAAACACTACACAAACATTTTTCTGTGTCTTTTATATTGATTAATTGTCATAATGATTCATTACTTGCTACAGTTAAAAACAAAAAGTGAAAACTAAACTACATTTTAGAAAATGCAATGTAGGGAACAATCTACACAACTAAAAACTGTTTACTGTTATATTTTTCCTATGACTAAGATCCTAAATATTCAGACTATTTTATAATGAAAATTTCATTGCATTCACACACACACACACACACACACACACACACACACATATATATAAAATCACTAACCAGTTCTGTGATTTTGAGCTACAGGCTTATTATTTTTAAGAGTTAGTTTCCTCATAAGTAATGGTTAGATTATTACTAATGTAGATATTTTTTGGACCAAGATTTCTACTGCAAGGCAAGCATTCATGAGAAAAACATATCCACATTTTCACCAAAAGGAATGTAGAAAAAGGCTTCATAGTAGCCATATGCTTAATGTTCCTCAAATGGAAACTACCTAAATATCTATTGAGTGTTTGTATATCACAACACATTCACTCAGTGAAAAATAGTACTGCACTAAGAATAAGCTTGTTCATTCATGAAGCCCTGTGACTCTCATATGTTTGGAGAAATAAATCTAAGAAGAGTCTACATTTTTTGATTATATTAATGTAAATGCTACAATTTGCAAAATTGATACTAAGTAGTAGACATAAAAGGATTGGCTTATGTGATAGAAAACAATCCAGAACGTAGCATCTGCAGCAAAGATCATGTGATCTTTCTTGATCTGGTTACTAGTTTCAGCTTTTAACATTGGTAAGAATAAAACCCATTAAATATAGAATTCTGAAATATTAATTTAAAATAACATTTACTACTTGTACTTCTAAAAATTAGGTTGATGTGTCCTTATTTTTATGAAGACTGTGTAAAATAATATGTATTAATTGATTTCAGGTAGATTACACTAAGTAATAAATATTTCTTTTAATACTATACCTAAGACATTCTGCAAATAATCACTGTATAAACTATAACATATTTATTTTCATAAAATGTGTTATGATGAGGCTATAAACAAACACCTGTCAGAACATAATTGTTCATTTCCCTTCTATCCAATAGATATTGAAAAATAAGGCTATCCTGATAGGGTTTCACTGTCAGGTTGTTATCTACGAATTGCTCCTTTCTCAAACTGTGTGCACACATAGCAACTGTATAATAGTACCAATCACACACTAATAATGAGCAAACAGCAGCATAATGGATCTCATAATAGAACAAAAACAATCTATAGTCAGAGAAAAAAGCCCTTCAATTTTTCAACTCCCAAGAAAAATATTGCTTGAAATTATGATTTGGCAGTTCATCTCAAAGAAACTAAGATGAAATAACTTCCTGCATCATGAATTTCCTGATCAGAGTCCAAGTGATATAAACATTGGACTAGGGAGTTATTTTTGTCTTTTAGACTAAACACAGTGAACAGGCAACTGAAAGAATCCCTAAAGTTTCCAAGTGAGGATTTTATACAAATTGCCAATTAGGCTAATTTTTAAAGAAGAGAATTAAACACGACTACTTTCATTTGCTGGGGTTTTGTATGTAATTATAGACACTGAGTTTACTGAATTTTATCACTAATGGCACTCAATATCTTACTATATATCATGTATTTCATGTATTTTCTAATCTAATTAGAGCACTGATGTAAATAACCCCATTAAAAATGGGGTACAGAGCTAAACAAAGAATTCTCAACAGAGGAATACCGAATGGCTGAGAAGCACTAGAAAAAATGTTCAACATCCTTAATCATCAGGGAAATGCAAATTAAAACAACCCTGAGATTCCACCTCACACCAGTTAGAATGACTATGACCAACATTTCAGGTGACAATTGGCAAGAATGTGGTGAAAGAGGAACACTCCTCCATTGCTGGTGGGATTGCAAGCTGGTACAACCACTCTGGAAATCAGTCTGGTGGTTCCTCAGAAAATTGGACATAGTACTACCAGAGGATCTAGCAATACCTCTCCTGGGCATATACCCAGAAGATGTTCCAACTGGTAATAAGGACACATGCTCAACTATGTTCATAGCAGCCTTATTTATATTAGCCAGAAACTGGAAAGAACACAGATGTTCCTCAACAGAGGAATGGATACAGCAAATGTGATACATTTACACAATGGAGTGCTACTCAGCTATCAAAAACAATGAATTTATGAAATTCTTGGGCAAATGGATGGATCTGGAGGATATCATCCTGAGTGAGGTAACCCAATCACAAAAGAACACACATGATATGAACTCACTGAGAAGTGAATATTAGCTCAGAAACTTAGAATACCCAAGATACAATTTGCAAAACACATGAAACTCAAGAAGAAGGAAGACCGAAGTGTGGATACTTCGTTCCTCCTTAGAATTGGGAACAAAATACCCATGGAAGGAGTTACAGAGACAAAGTTTGGATATGAGAAGAAAGGACCATCCAGAGAGTGCCCAACCAAACACAGACACTATTGCATATGCCAGCACGATATTGCTGACAGGACCCTGATATAACTGCCTCTTGTGAGGCTATGCCAGTGCCTGGCAAATACAGAAGTGGATGCTCACAGTCATCTATAGGATGGACTACAGGACTCCCAATGGAAGAGCTAGAGAAAGTACCCAAAGAGCTGAAGGGGTCTGCAACCCTTTAGGAGGAACAAAAATATGAACTAACCAGTACCCCACCCCACCCCAGAGCTCATTTCTCTAGCTGCCTATGTATCAGAAGATGGCCTAATCTTCTTGTGAAGATTATATGCCCCAGTACAGGGAAATGCCAGGGCCAGGAAGCATGAGTGGCTGGGTTGGGGAGTAGGGCAGAGGGAGGGTATAGGGCACTTTTGGGTTAGCATTTGAAATGTAAATGAGGAATATATCTAATAAAAAATATAAAGAAAATAACATCCTGAGTGAGGTAATCCAGTCACAAAAGAACTCACTTGGTATGCTCTCACTGATAAGTGGTTATTAGCCCAGAAGTTCATAATACCCAAGATACAATTCACAGACCACATAAAGCTCAAGAAGAAGGAAGACCAATGTGTGGATGCTTGGCCTTTCTTAGAAGGAGGAACAAAATACTCAAGGGAGGAAATACGGGGAAAAAGTGTGGAGTAGAGATTGAAGGAAATGACATCCAGAGACTGCCCCACTTGGGGATTCATGCCATATGTAGTCACCAAACCCAGACACTATTGTGGATGCCAAGAATTACTTGCTGACAAGAGCCTGATATAGCTGTCTCCTGAGAGGATCTGTTAGCGCCTGACAAATACAGAGCAAGGTACTTATAGCCAATCAGTGGACTGAACAGGGGATCCCTAATGGAGTAGTTAAAGAAAGGGCTAAAGGGATTGAAGCGGTTTGCAACCCCATAGGAAGAACAACAATATCAACCAACCAGATCCCCCAGAGCTCCCAGAGGTTAAAACACCAATCAAAGAGTATACACGGAGGACCCGTTGCTCCAGCTGCTTGTTTAGCAGAGGCTGGCCTTGTTGGACATCAATGGGAGGAGAGACCCTTGGTCCTGTGAAAGCTTGATGCCCCAATGTAGGGGAATGTCAGGGTGCGGTTGGTTGTGGGAGTGTGTGTGTGTGTGGGAGCACCCTCATAGAAGCAGTGAGAGAGAGGATGAGATAGGGGCTTTTGGAGTTTAAACTGGGAAAGGAGATCACATTTGAAATGTGAATAAATAAAATATCTAATAAAGGAAAAAAATTTAAAAAAAAGAATGACCACTGAGTGATGGAGATTCACACACACAAAAAGAAATGTACATGCAAACTGATTAGCTTTAGTAATTATTTTGATGGATATATTTATGATATGCTCTATGTTTTAATAAAACATTTGTTGTGATGAAAGTATTTTTATGGTTCCTGGAATTGCTTTGCATCCACTTTTTAAAAAATCAATATAAATAACTATATTAAGGTTTGAAGATCAATATTGAACTTGCTTTTTCAAATCTTAAATAATCAGCTTCTCCCCAGACAATGCAGAAAGAGAAAACATTAGAGAACTATTATAATTGATTTTTCTTAGAACTGCAAAAGTGTTTGTGAAGCAGTAAGAGAAGGAAGGAGGCTGGGCATCTAACATAATTAATGGCATTTCAGAGGACAGACTTACTTAGAGATGAAACACCAAGTGCAAAATCATTCTTAACTAACTCTACAACAGCTCTTCCTCAAACCAATGACCCATTTATAAAACAAAAGAAAATCCTATTGATTCTTGCCTAGAAATGAAAAAGAAGTGATGACTTCAGTGGAGTAAATATGACTCTAATATATCAATACTTAACTCAGTGAGTCTCACAAACTAGCCATATTATTTGTCCTTACATGATATTATACAATATACCCATTAACACATGGCAGATGAAGTAGAGAATGTTAGCAGTCAGAGAGTAGCTCAAGAAAAGGTATATCTGCCTTTGGAAGCAATGTTTGTTAGTGAGTAGTAATGTGACTGGCCTCCTATTTTGTTTGTCCTGATAAATACTACAGTTAGAAGCAAGATTCCCTTCTCTCCATTTCTATACATGTTTCAGATAATAAATGAACTTATGTATGTTTTGTTTTGTTTCGTTTTAACCAGGGTATTACTACTGGATGGAACTTACTAAAAAGCAGTCTCTGCCTCCCAAACACTTGGATTAATGGTATGTGTCTCCACAAGGAGTCATGTAATATTAATTTACTCCTATCTGTGTTTAGGATGACCGAAAGCAGGGGTGGTAAATTATGGGCATTGTTTATATTTCTGTACATCTCCATTCAGTGCCCAATATGGACTAAAGCATGTCAGTAGATGTAATCTTCATAACATTGATTGTTCAGACTACAAGGAATTTCCTTAAGTCTTTGAATGAGTTTAATATGTTGAAATACTTTTTATTTTACTTTTTGATGATATGTTTGAGTTTATAACAAAATTTTATTATTTCTCTCTTCCTTTTCTTCCCTCCAAAACTTCCCCACATCCCTCCTTGCTCTATTTCAAATCCATTTCCTCTTTTTTATTAACTGCTATTGCATGCATATATATATATATATATCTTACCCAGCAAGCATAATGTTATTTGTATGTATATTTTGAGACTTGCTTATTTGGTAATTGGGTAACCAACTGGTGTATTCTTCCCTGGGAAAGACTATTTCTTCCAGTTTCAGCACTCCTTACTTTTCTGTAGTTCTGTGTGTAAGGTTGAGGATTTGTAGCCTTTTCTTGATCCATGTTGGCATGTTTATTGCTGTCATCCTTGTTCAGCTCTTGTTTGGCAGTCACATTGCTGAGCCTGTATGGGTGTAGCTTCTGCCATTACTAGATGACACACATCAAATTTCTTGACCCATTGACTCTTACAAATTTTCTGACAATTCTTCCACAATATTCCATGAGCCTTAGGTATGGGAGTATTTTGAAGATGTATCCATTAGAAGTAGGTTTCACAGCTCTGTTATTTGATTGATTGGGGTTTTCTGTAATGGTCTTTATCTATTGCAAAAAGAAGCTTCCTTAATGATAAGGGAGAATTACACTTATCTGTTGGTACAAAGACACATGTTTAGATTGTTGTTATCATGCTTGTTTGGTAATGTAGTAGTTGTAGGTCCTCCTCCAATATTCATGACATCTCTAGCACTCAGTATTTAGCTAGGTTTCTAGTACCAGACATGATTTCCCTCCTCTTCAGTAGGTTTTAATTCCAATTAGAGAACTGTTGGTTCTGTCCAGGTATGTGTGCACCAACACTGCACGCTTAGGGTTATCATGCCATGTTTGTCATTGATATGGTTCATAGGTGTCACAGATGGGTGGTGGTTACCTCCCTTCTTTAGAAACCTTCATAGTTTTTTTGTTTTTCTGGCTTTTTGTTGTTTGTTTGTTTGTTTTGTACCATGAAAGCTAGTCCTTAGGGAAATGACATTCAGGGCAGTTCCAGACCAGGTTTATCTGGGTCCTGTTTCTGAAGTAAAAGCAATATCTTTTTTTAACCTTCCAAATCTGGAGAGCTACCATAAGCTGTATATTTTGGGAGTCTCTTGGGCAGCCATGGCCAACAACTCAATGGGAGATTTTAATGTACAAATTTTGTTTTTTGTTAAGTGGTTTTTGGTTGTTGGAGGGATAATTGTCAGGTCAGATGAGAAAAGTTGACTAAAACTCTGTGTGTATACTTACACACAGAATTATGGGTATTAAAGGGTTTTTTGTGTCTTTGTCTTTAGGTAGCTAATAATATACTTGTTAAAGATCTTGCAGATATTCATATTGTTGTATTACCCTCTTTCCTTCTTCTATATTTGCCTTCTTCACTATTCTCTAAGAGCACCTCTTTCCCCCTTTTCCTATCAGATCACTTGAAACCTACTATTCCCGTTTCCCTCCTCCAAATTTCTTCTGCATTTGCCTTCCTCATCTCCCTAAAGCCCTCCTCATTAAATTACTCTTTGAAGTATTTCTTAATAATGATTAGATATTTCAACTGTCACATGAAATGCTAATTATATGTGTTTATACTTGTGTACATCTTTACCCCCAACTCCATAAAAACTATAATTTACTTAAATGGATTCTCAAAAGGACCCTTATACCTCGAAAGTTAAAGGAAACACCCTTAAAATTTCAAAGTTAAGGAAACTTTTAAAGTTTTCCCTAATTGATACTTTTAGTATGCAAACCTATTGTATTCTCTAATCTTAATCCTTTCTTTTCTTTTTGTTCTTTTTCCTTCTCAATTAATTAATTATTTTCTTAATTTACATTTCAATTCCTGCCCCTCTTGGTTTCCCCCTTGCAGAGTTGTACCATCCATTCCCCCTTCACCTCTTAGAGGGTGTCCTACCCTGTGGGTACCCACCCCCCAAATACCCTGGGGAATCAAGTGTCTACAGGAGTAGACATTTCCTCCTCCACTGAGGCCAGACAATACAGACCTCTGCTACACATGTCTAGGAGCCTCTGAGAAGCCTGTGTATGCTCTTTGTTTGGTGGCTCAGGGTCTGGGATCCAGGTTAGTTGACACTCTTGGTCTTCCTATGGGGTTTGGCATCCCTTTCAGTTCCTTCAATCCTCACCCTAACTCTTCCATATGGATCCCCGAACTCCATCCCAAGCTTGGCTGTGAGTATCTGCATCTGTCTTAGTCATCATCAGTAATAATAGTGCCAGGAATTGCTGCCTGCCCATGGGATGGGTCTCAAGTTCAACAGGTCACCAGTGGGCCATTCCTTCAGCCTCTGCTCCATTTTTGTCCACACATTTCATTTAGACAGGGGCAATTTGGGGTTGAAAATTTTGTAAGTGGGTTAGTATTCCCATCCCTCCACTGTGGGTCCTGTCTATTAGATGTGGTCATTTGAGGTTCCATAACCCCACTGATGGGCATTTCAGCTAAGGTAACCCTCATTGATAGCAGGTCTCTGGAACTTCTTAGAGATTCTCCCACCTCAACCTTACCACAAGTAACTGCATATTTCCATTCATTCTCTTGGCTCTCTTGACTTTTCTCCTATATCCCCCATACCTGATCCTGCCCACCTTTTCCTTACCCCCTTCCACCAAGTATCCTCCCTCCCTCTGCCTCCAGTGATTATTTGGTTCTCCCTTTTAAGTGGTATTCAATCATCCTCACTTGGGCCTTCCTTCTTGTTAAACTTCTTATGGTCTGTGGATTGTATTATGAGTATTCTGTACTAATTTGGCTAATATTCACTTAAAACTACCATGCTAATAAAAGACCTATATGATAAGAACTTTAAGTACTTGTAGAAAGAAATCAAAGAAGACTTAAATGGTGGAAAGATCTTGTATGCTCATGGATTGGCAGGATTAACAGAGTGAAAATGGCTATCCACCCTCTTTTTGCTTCATAATCTCTTTTCATTAGTTCCCTGTATTTTTGTTATTAGATGTTCCTTCATGTATATCTTTATTGCTATGTAATGTATCATTATTACTTGATATTTGATATTTCAATGAGATTTCAAGTACAAATGCTTAAATAAAATAATAGTATAGAATGGGTAAAAGGGGTTTTGAAAGACATCTTATATTAGCCATATATATCATTATTACAGAAAATAAAAGAATAAAAATTGACTCACATTAAACTGTAGAATAACAAAAAAGCATTTACCTAAAAAACAGTCATTTAATCAGGAAAGTTAGGTTTATAAATACCATCTAACTCCATGGCAGTTGCTATGGGTGAGAATGCAGCTGGTTTATAAAACTGTTTTTATATCTTTGTTATTTGAGGAAAAATCAACAAAAAGATTTCACATAGTTCTTCTATAATTAAGTTATTCTAAGAGAAATGAAATGTCTTTGCAATTGAACAAAACAGTTTGGTTTGTCTTATAGAATTTATTTCTCATTTAACTTAAATGTGTTGAGATCTACCAGTGGTCAAATGTCCATGGAAAGACAAGCTCAAATGGAGAAAATAAAAGATGCACTAGCCCAAATAATGATCTAATATATATTATTTCATACCCAGAATTTATTAACATAAGATAGTGTGGTAATATCCAACAGCAAACACAGTCAATATTTGTGCAGCATATTCTTGAACAATGAAAAACCTAGTGAATTTTGCAAGCCATTCTCCTAAACAATCTCTTATTGACTTATAAGTATTTTTACTATAATTCAGGGAAATATGTTTATTTTCCTTCTAGTTACCTAAGATAATCATGACATGTTCCTATAAACCAGTTCATGAAATAATATTTCCCTACAACTTCTGTGTTGGACATCTAGTATGTTTACTGACATTCCAGGATTTGGAAAATATAGCATAAAATAAACATATATTCTACCTGTAAGCATCTCACACAATATAGTCAGGGAGGCAGATACCGTGATCGATACTGTAGTGGACTGAATATGTTTGGCCCAAGGAGTAGCACTATATGAAGGTGTGGCCTTGAAGTGGGTGTTTCACTGTGGGCATGGATGGGCTTAAGACCCTTCTCCTAGCTGCCTAAAAGTCAGTATTCTGCTAGCAGTCTTCAAATGAAGATGTAGAACCCTTAGCTCCCCCTGTACCATGCCTGCCTGGATGCTGCCATGTTCCTGCCTTAATGATAATGGACTGAACCTCTGAACCTGTAAGCCAGCCGCAATTAAATGTTGTCCTTTATAAGACTTGTTTTAGTCATGGTCTCTGTTCACAGCAGTAAAACCCTAACTAAGATATGTAACTAAATGATATGTAACTAAATAATATACACATGACCTAAAATATATAAACAAAAAGTCATGTAATGATTTTTAAGCTATGTTTTCTCACAGATTCTCCCAGAATGCCTTTTCCAAGACGCTGTCCTTTTAAATGCATGCTTATTCCTTCTATAACATTTTTATCTTGGACATGATTACTTGATACTTATTCATTCCTCCATTGGAATGTAGGTTGTTCCTGTCTGTTTTATTTTAATTCAACACTGCCTAGCATAAAGAACCTTGGAGAGTGAGAGGATGAACAACCACTTTATATAACAATAACAGTATCATGCTCAATTATTTATAAGTGATTTTTATGTGGTCTATGGATCCCATATCTGTCATTAGTAAAGAGGCCAAGAACTTCAAACTAGATATGTCATGGTCTCTAAGGAAATATTTACTACTGTTTATTATTCTGCTAAATTACTCCTATTAGAATGTTTCTATACCAGTAGTTGATCACTGAACACTCATTGAAGAAGCCTGCCCTTACAGTAGATGATAATTAATACAGAGAACCACAACTGAACAATGTGCAGAGTGTGAGAAACTTTGGAGTACTCAGTACCAAATGGGATGTCCTTACCAGACCCCTTCCTCTCAAGATTGATAGATCTCTGTAGAAAAGGAGATTTAAGAGCAAGACGTGGTAGATGACTCTAAGGACAAATTATCATTAAGATATAACAGAGCTGGAACAAATATAAACTCAGAGACTGTAACAGCACACACAAGACATGTACAAGTTCAAATGAGACAAAATCCCATGGAGAAGTAAACACAAACCCCCATCCTTTACCAAGAAGCTATTTGCAACTGACAACTGCTGGGTAATGAGTTTTCTCCAAGAAAGTGTCACTAGGTATATCAACCACATTCCAGGGCAGGCCCTATCCCTAACAGTAGTTGGCCAACATAAAACAGACTCCATGGTGTGTGTGTGTGTGTGTGTGTCTGTGTGTGTCTGTGTGTGTACCTTTAGTTTTGTTCTGTTTGGCATTTGTTTTTTGTTTTGTTTTGTGAGACACAGGAAGAAAGAAAGAAAGAAAGAAAGAAAGAAAGAAAGAAAGAAAGAAAGAAAGAAAGAAAGAAAGGAAGGAAGGAAGGAAGGAAGGAAGGAAGGAAGGAAGGAAGGAAGGAAGAAAGAAAGAAAGAAAGAAAGAAAGAAAGAAAGAAAGAAAGAAAGAAAGAAAGAAAGAAAGAAAGAAAGAAAGAAAGAAAGGGAGGAAGAAAGAAAGGGAGGAAGAAAGAAAGAAAGAAAGAGAGAAAGAAAGAAAGAAAGAAAGAAAGAAAGAAAGAAAGAAAGAAAGAAAGAAAGAAAACGAGAGACAGAGATAGAAAGAGAGAGAGAGAAGAGAGAGCATGAAGTTGGGTATATAGGAAGGTGGGGAGAATTTGAGAGGAATTGGAGTAGGAGAAAGAATATTATTAAAATATTGCATTTTAATTAAAAAGAAGAAAAAAAACCTCAGTGAAATTAATTTCACCCTCCTTAAAGTTCTGTTTTATGGAAGTAAAGCATAGTAATAAGAACTTCATAATATTTGAAAGTTTCAAGAAACCAAAGAGCTTGGAATATATCAAATATTCTTCAGCCAATATCCACACTTTTCTGAGAAAGTCCAGCGTGAATGATTTGCTTATTACCCTGGAGTGGTTGCTATGCTGGTTATTTTTTGTCAAAAACCTGGGAAGACTGAAAATCATTTGAGGAATTGTTTTCATCAGATTGGCTTGTGGGCATGTCTGTGGCACATTTTCTTTATCACTGGTTTGCAGTGGAAGGATCCAGTCTACTACAGGCAGTGCCACCTCTGGTCAAGTTGGCCTAGGTAGTATAAGAAAGCAAGCTGAGAAAGCTGTATGGAATAAGTCATTAAGAAGTACTCCTCCATGTCCTCTGCACCAGTTCCTGCCTCCAGGTCTCTACCCTGTTTGTGTGTCTGTCCTGAGTTCCTTCAATGATGGACTGTGATCATGATGTATAAGACCAACAAACTTATACATCTGAGCTAGAGAAAGTACCCAAGTTGCTAAAGGGGTCTGCAACCCTATAGGTGGAACAGCAATAAGAACTAACCAGTACCCCCAGAGCTCTTGTCTCTAGTTTCATATGTAGCATAAGATGGCCTAGTCGGCCATCATTGGGAAGAGAGGCCCCTTGGTCTAGCAAACTTTATATACCCCAGTACAGGGAAACACCAGGGACAAGAAGTAGGAATGTGTGGGTAGGGGAGCAGGGGAGGGGAGGATATAGGGGACTTTTGGGATAGCATTTGAAATGTAAATGAAGAAAATACCTAATTAAGAAACTTATTACTCTTCCAAACTTATACATTATACAAACTTTCCTTCTTAACTTGATTTTGGCCAGAATATTTTTATCACAGTAATGGAAAGCAAGCCAGGACAGTTTGCCAATGATATTAATCATTTCATTTGAGAAAAGAGGACGTGGAAGTAAAAAAACAAACAAGCATACAAGCAACAACAACAACAAAACAAGCATGCATGACAGTAAAATTCAGGAAGCCTCATGCCTAGCTGAGGAGCTGTTTCCAGTGGATGGCTGCTGAGGCAAATATCAGGGATGTGGCCTCTGGTAGGTTGCCTATGCTCCAGTAGATTTCCCCACACCCATATGAACAGCACTAATTGGGTTTTAAAAAGAGAACATGTAGTTGGGAGGGAGATGGGGTCAGACTGTCTGAACAGAGTTGGAGCAGAGTTGTGGATATGTTCACAACATACTATTTACTTCTAGGAAATTCTCAAAAACGAAAGTCTTGCGAAGATCATATGCCCCAGTACAGGGGAATGCCAGGGACAGGAAGCAGGAGTAGGTGGGTTGGGTAGCAAGGCAGGGGAAGGGTATAGGGGACTTTGGGGATAGCATTTAAAATGTACATGAAGAAAATATCTAATAAAAAAACAATAAAATATAAATAGCTAAAAACAATCCTGTACAATAAAATAACTTCTGGACATGTTACCCTGCTTGATCGCAAGCTGTACTACAGAGAGAAATAAAAATTGCTTAGTATTCACATAAAAAACATACAGCTTGATCAATAGAATTGAATCAAAGACCCAGAAGTAAACACACACCTACAGACACTTTATTTTTGACAAAGAACTCAAATCAATAAAATGGAAAAGGAAAAGATTCTTCAACAAATGGTGCTGGTCTAACTGGATGTCTGCATGTAGAAGAATGCAAATAGAAGAATGCTTATTACCCTGCACAAAACTCAAGTTCATGTGGATCAAAGACCTCAACATAAAACTGGATACACTGAATCCAATAGAAGAGAAAGTAGAGAATAGCCTTCAATGGATTAGCACAGGAGACAACTTCCAGAAAAGAATACCAACAGCTCAGGCACTAAGATCAACAATTAATAGATAGGACTTTATGAAACTGAATAGCTTTTTTTTCTGCAAGTCAAAGGACGCTGTCAATAGGACAAAACAGCAGCATACAGATGGGGAAAAGGTCTTCACAAATTCTACATCTGACAGAGGGCTAATATCCAAAATATAAAAAGAAACCAAGAAGTTAGACACCAACAACTCAAATAACCCAATTTTTAATGGGGTAGAGAGGTAAACAGAGAATTCTCAACAGAGGATTCTTGAATGGCCAAGAAGCACTCAGAGAGATGTTAAAAATCCTTAGTCATCAGGGAAATGAAAATCAAAACAACCCCGAGATTCCACCTCACACCAGTCAGAATGACTAAGATCAAATACTCAGGTAACAGCACATGTTGGAGAGGATGTGGAGAAAGAGGAAAACTACTTTGTGGGCTGCATGTCTGCCGAGTCCTAGGCTGCGTGGAGCACAACTGGAGCACTGCTCAGAGAAGGCAGAACACAGTCCATAATGGGGGTCTTAAATCCATGTTTTCCCAAGTGGGAAACAGCAGAATCTGGGACACTTGTGGTTTCCATTCTCCTGTGCACCCAGGCGCCACTGACTTATTGCTGGGATTTAAGAAAGGAGTCCTAGGATGAGCTTTCCATCAGGGTCCCAAAGCACCAGGCAAAAAGCAGAATGCAGAACCCTAGAGGGAGGTTGGGGTGGGCAGAACCTGGTTTGATTCCAAGTGAATGCTGAGAGTACAGTAGGAGGGGCTGGGAGAGAGAGGGTCTTCTGGAGATTTAAGTGGAAGGCCTCTCTCTGTGGCGATTCTGGATGAGGAGATGGTCTGTGCTTATTCAAACTGCTTTATTTGATGGTAGGTAAAAGTTTATATACCTTACTCAGGGTGAACCAGGGATTAAATACCTTTTTTTAGGAAGGAATTCTCAGGATAGGAAGCTCATTGGCTGAACACTCGGGGCCTATCTAGATACCACAATAGCATGAAGAACTCCAGGTTTTTATGCTATGTGGCTGATTGCCATAGTCATCTCAGTGGGGTGCTGTGGTAATGTGTTCCAGAGCAGGGAGAGTTTTTCAGGGAGCTGGCCCTACTACTACTCTTCTCAATTTTGAGTTTTTTGGGCTCACTCAACCTTACCAGTTCTTCCATCTGTTGGCACGGTCCATTTGCCACACTTCTCCATTGCTGGTGGGAGTACATATTTGTATAATCACTCTGGAAATCAATATGGCAGTTTTCAGAAAATTGGGAAAATTCTACCTTAGGACTCAGCTATACCACCCCTGGTCATATACCCAAAATATATAGTATGCCACCATACCACAAGAACACTTGCTCAACTGGAAACAACCCAGGTGTCCCTCAACCAAAGAATGGATACAGAATATGTGGTTCATTTACACAGTGGAATGCTACTCAGCTATTAAAAACAAGAACATCATGAAATTTGCAGGCAAATGGGCAGAAATAGAAAAGATCATTCAGAGTGAGGTAACTCAGACCCAGAAAGACAAACATGCTATGTATGCATTTATACGTGGATATTATCCACAAAGTACAGGATACCCACACTATACTCCACAGACCCAAAGAAGCTATGTAACAAAAAGGGCCCAAGGGAGGAAGCTTGAATCTCACTGAAAACAGAAAATAAAATAGACCTTGGAAATGGATAGAGGGAGGGAACTAAGTAGGAGATGGGTTCAGGAGGAGAACAGGAAGGATCAACTGTAGGGAAGATGAAGGGAGAGAGAACAGGAGTTGGTAATGGAACTACCAATTCCTGAGACTAGAAACTCAGGTGTCTTAGTTAGGGTTTTATTGCTGTAAACAGACACTATGACAAAGGCAACTATTATAAGGATAATATTTAATTGGGACTGAATTACAAGTTCAGAGGTTCAGTCCATTATCACAAAGGTAGGGGCCTGGCATTATCCAGGCAGACATGGTACAGGATGACCTGAGGGTTCTACACAAAAAGAGAGTGTGTGAATTTTCTCTGAAGCACTACAAATTATAGGAACAAGAGAGGAAATTTATTAAGAAATGTCACTCAGGAAATGACTGAGAGTATACAGGAATAGCACCAACTAATACCTGTGATAAACTAAGGTAATGTCAGATATTGCAAAGACATTTCCTGAATACAGAAGAGTGATAGCAAAACCACTTTGCTGTAAGAAAGAGGTATGGCTACTGATATATATATATATATATATATATATATATATATATATATATATATATATATATATAACTTAAAGAGCACTGTACTTGATTCAGAATATTGCTTCAACATGAGATTCCACGAGGAGACATATTTATAAATAATTATTGGGTACTTTGGACAGTCCATGGCATTGTCTTTTATTTCTTCCTCATGCTTGTAGATAGATGTATAAATTTGCAGTGAACTTTTCTATTCAAATTCAATCTGAAAATACAGAGGAATTCTCTAGATTTTATTTTAAAATCCATAAGGAGAAAACCCTCTCACAGGTTATCTAAGGCCAACTGCTTTCCTTTTCATATGGAATAGCACATCTTTTGGGCAGCAAACACCATTCCTCTGCTGCGTTCCAGAACTTGTTTCCATCAGGTCTTTTACATGATGGGTTGACAAAGATTCCAGCGTCTGGTCTTGCTGGAGAGGCTCAGGTTTTGGCTAGGTAAGTACAGAATGCTCATATTTATTCTTCCTCATTGTCTCCCATCCATGTGTCCTTTTAATAGACAATCATGCAGCGTTGAGGCTGTAAACCTTCTATCCAGATGGCAGACCAATTTTTGAAGGAATGTTTTCAAAGGTCCCTGCCCAACTGACAACAGTTTATTCCTCCCTAACATGCTTATTTGTGCCATCAAGCAATAGGAGGCACCTATTTTGGGCAGAATAAAATTGGCAATTCATGTATAATTGTTAGCTTATTGAGCCAGTGGTATTTTCACTTTTATGACTAGACTCACTTTTATATTCTTGCTGATGAGTTTTCTGGTACCTAAATGTAAGCCAAAACTGTTTTCATGTTCATCAGTCATCATTCTCAGCCAGAAATTCCTTATGCTTTCTCATATTCAACATGACTAAGAAATAATTGAACCAATGGATAAAAAACTCCTGCACTGCCAATTTTAAATTTACTGAAGTTATATATGAATTCAGTGAAGCACACAGATAGACAGTGAATTTTCATAAAATGAACACATCCCTGTAACTAATATTCATATAAAGACACAAACTGTTGGGGCTCTGAAAATTGCTCAGTCAATAAAGTACCTGTTACCCAAGCCTGGTAATATCAGGTTAGATCGACAACATTTAAGCCAGAAATAGTCTTGTTAGTCTGTGACTTCAGTCCAGGGTGGGGAAGACTGGGGACACAGACAGACAGATCCCTTGGAATTCACAGGCAAACCAGGCACTGAGTTCCTGGTTTAGTGAGAGATCCTGTCTCAAAAAAACAAGGTGGACAGTGATGGATAAAGACATATGATACAGATCTCTGACCTCTACACATTATACATCTGCAAACACACACACACGCGCGCGCACAGACACACACACACACATACTGTCTCCATAGAGCATACACATGCACATGAAAGATACATACTACCAGCAACCTTGCTTTTATCTGTTTTATTTCAATTATAACTACTATATTCATGTCATGTACCACCTACTAGTATTCTTGAATTTGAACTTTGTGGGAGTAAACACAGTAATACTTTTCTGTGTTGGGCTTTAGATGTTGAACCTTTCATTTCATTATCTGCCCTTGCATATGTGAGTAGTTATTTTTGCTACTGTTCTATAGTATTACCTTAGCTGATTATACTGTGATATGTTTATCTGTTCTATAGCTAGTGGAGAGTTAGGTGTTTCTCAGCTTATGGTTATTAGAAATATGGCTCTTAGGAGAATTCTTGTCTAGGTCTTTTGGACTACATGTGTCTTAACCGATTTCTGCCTTGTTATAGCTAGGGAAAAATGTGAAGTAGAAATACCCATGTTAAAAAAGCTAAGCCCATGATACCACTGCGAGTTGGGATTTGCTATATGACTAATTATATTTTGAATATAAACAATTCCCTTTGCTATGGTGCTTTCTAACAACACAAACTCATTGAGTAACTTAATAAAATGGCCCCAAGATACCTTGTTCTCATTTGAAAATCAACCAAATTGCATAAGGGGTGAAAGGAAAAACCTTAGAATAAATATATGCAAGTTTAAAGCAGTATAGAACAACACTGCCAGAAAAACACTCATTAAAATTACTCATGGACAAAATAGGTTTAAACTAATTAAAATGCCTCATCATTCTAGAGTGGGCTAAGAGGGAGGATTGACTTGGTACCAAATGGCTTCATTTTATGGCTTTACATCAAACTTTTGAAATATTTTTAGTTAAAGAAATAAAAGAATGGTGGGAAAGCTCTCATAGGGGCACAGATAAAACACTGGTGGACCCAAGGAGATCCATTATCATCATTGTGGCAGCATTTTCTATTGCATTTATGAATTTAGGGATTTTTTTTTTATCGTACTTGTGAAGGGACAATTGAGCAGGTGCCATTTTATGAGGTGCTAATTCTGTCGTGATTCCCAAGTGGAGAATCCACACACAAGGGTCAATTATTATGAGTCTAATAGAAATGCTGTGAATGGTAAAAATTCAAAGTAGCATTAATCTCTACATTGCTCCCTTGAGCAGAGTTCAGCTGTCAATTTTAGTCCTGAGGAGCTCAGAGACCACTAGTGTAGCCAAAAGCATTTTGGATTTGTTATATCAAGGGCAGAGAGAGCTGTAATATAAATTTGAAAAACAGTTCCTGATTTTAAAATCATAAGAATATATCAAGGAAAAGAAGATTAAATATGATTCCTATAATTAAAATATAGATGGGATGTTCCACATACTATCCTGAGATTTTAACTTTCAAATTCAAAATTATTTCTAGTTAAAAAATCTGCCTTTATTCTCTGGCTTCTATTCTGCATATATAACTTGTCATTTGGGATTTTTATTGAAATTACATAAGATTTATGTTCTTATTTTCATGAATATCAGAAAATCACATATCCTTATATTAACTGAAATAATAACTGTGAAATGCATAGCATGATAATATGTATTTACTACTCTCTAAGGTTAACATATATGATAATCATATGTGATATATGAGACCTGTAGTATTTTGGACATTGAATATTACTCTTTCTTAAAACACTTGTGTTGAAGGCTTGGTCCTCAGTGCAGCAATGTTCAGAGCTTATGAGAACATGATGACTTTCACTCATCACTGGATTAGTCCACTCATGGATTCTTAAGTTAATAGTATTTTGGTTGATGGTTGCAATACTAGAAGGTTAGACCCATGATAAAGAAAAGTAGGTCACTGCAGGCAAGTGAGTACTGTGAGTATACTTTGTCCCTTGTTCCTTTCTCTCAATTTCACAGCTGTCATGCCATGAGGAAAGTTCCTCTACTCCACCATGTGCTCCCTGACATGATGTTCTGCTTCAGCATTAGCCTAAAACTATCAGGCCAAGAAACTATGGATTTCTAATAAGAAACAATAGAGCTGCAAGCCCAAATAAATCTTTCTTCCATTTAAGATTAAAAAAAAATTGCTTATTTTTTACTTGATGTGTACGAGTGATTTGCCTATATGTATGCACGTGAACTACATGTGTGCAAAAAGAAAAAGGTATTAGATGACCTGGAACTGGAGTTATGGATGGTTATGAGCCACCATTTGGTGGCTGGGAGCAGAAACCAGGTTTTTCACAACAGCAACAAGAACTCTTAAACATCGAGCTATCTCTCTAGTCCCTTTCTAAACTTTTTTCCACACTTCCTTAACTCGGGTATTTTCTCACAGCAAAGAAGAGCACCATTTGACACACGAATAACAATGCAGTTCCAGGTGAGGAAAGAAACAAAAAAAAGATAGTAAGACTAATGTGTATTGGTGGCCAGTTTGGTCAAAGGAAACAAGTCCAGTATTTTATATATTTCATACCTTATTTTACTGTTTTAAAAAGAACTCAGGTTCTGATTTGTTAAGTTCTTCATAAATTAGAGACTTGAGAATCCTCAAGGTTAAATACTTTGACCTAATGATTCAGGAATCAAAGCTATGTCTGCCAACACAAACCTATTTCCAATATGCTATTTTGCCTTCACAGTCCAAGGTCTGACTTTCTGGTAGCTAAGAGAAAGTGCTATGGGAAAGCTTTAAATCAAAATACATATGTATATAGCAGCTCTGTGAGTTCAAGGTAGTTAGTTATCTGTCTACTTAATAGACTTTTGTAGCCATAGGAAAGTACCTGAGATTGAATAATGAAGGAGGAGGAGGAGGGGGAGAGGGAGAAGGAAGGGGAGGAGAAGGAAGAGGAGGAACAGGAGGAACAGGAGGAACAGGAGGAACAGAAGAAGGAGAAGGAGAAGGAGAAGGAGAAGGAGAAGGAGAAGGAGAAGGAGAGGGAGAGGGAGGGGGAGGGGGAGGGGGAGGGGGAGGGGGAGAGGGAGAGGGAGAGGGAGAAGAAGAAATTATTTCTTACAGGTCTAGAGGTTAAGAAATCCACTATCAAGGATATTTTATATCCTCTTATCAAGTGAGAGTTGTTTTCTCTTTCATTGGTGATAGTTATAAAATCTTCTGAAAGGGAAAAATATTGTTTCTTCACCTAACAGAAGACAAAGAGGCAAGTGAGAAATTGATGATGTATATTTTTAAAGGACATGATTCTTTTCTTTCCTTTTTTTTTTCTTTTTTATTGGTTATTTTATTTATTTACATTTCAAATGTTATCCCCCTTCCGGTTTCCCCTCCTCAAATGCCCTATACATTAATTCTTTTCTTTGTGTCCAGCCCCCACCCCCATCCCATTAACATCACAATGGGCATTAGCTTTAACATCTGAATTTTGGAGGGAATACACATTTGGATGACATGAGCTTTGAGAGTGGCATGGCTTTTGTTTTTTGTTTTGTGTGCTTGTTTTCCTAAATAAATGCTTGCCAGCTTTTAGTAATGGTTCCAAGTTAATGAGAAAGATTCATCCAGCAGTTGTGTGCTACATCTAGGCCAAGTCAAGGTGGTAAGGAAAAAGCCTTCTTCAGTTCACTTCTCCGGGTAGCATGCCTTGAATCAGAAAACTATGCATTTGAATTTACTTATTCATTCCTCTCAGTATGGTGCTTTCACTATATCTAATATGTTCTAGCTCCAAGACTGTGAATCTTATAAAATTTCACCTAACCAAGCCTAAACAATAACTTTTTGTAAAATTACATTGATATCCATATTTGTAATTAATTTATTTTTATATTCTATATTCCATTACCCCTGCCTATCCACCTTCTGACTACTCCACATCCCACAACTCTTCCCCAACCCCGTCTCCACATGGATGCCCCAACCCCCACCCCACCTGACCTCTAAACACTCTGGGGCCCCCAGTCTCTTGAGGATTATTAGGTGCATCATCTATGAATGTACACAGACCTGGAAGTCCTCTCTTGTATGTGTGTTGGTGGCCTTATATCAGCTGGTGTATGCTGTCTGTTTGGTGGTTCAGTGTTTGAGAGATCTCGGGGGCCCAGATTAATTGAGACTACTGGTCCTTCTACAGTATCACCCTTCTCCTCAGCTTCTTTCAGCCTTCCCTAATTCAACAATAGGGGTCAGAAGCTTCTGTCCATTGGTTGGGTATAAGTATCTGCATCTGTCTCAGTCAGCTGCTTGTTGGGCCTCTCAGAGGGTAGCCATGCTAGACTCCTTTCTGTAAGCACAACATAGTCTCAGCAATAGTGTCATGCCTTGGAGCCCCTCCTTGAGATGGATCCCAAGTTGGGTTGTCCTTTCCCTCACTCTCTTCTCCATTTTTATCCCTACAGTTGTTTTAGACAGGAAAAATTCTGGGTCAGATTTTTGACTGTGGAATGGCAACCCCATCCCTCACTTGATGCCCTGTCTTTCTGCTGCAGATGGGCTTTTTAAGTTCCCTCTCCCTACTGTCAGGCATTTCATCTAAGGTTCCTCTCTTTGGGTCCTGAGAGTCTCTGGTGCATTTTGGAGGGTTTCCCCAACCTCCTATTTCCTGAGGATGCCTGGTTGCATTCTTTCTGCTGGCCCTCAGGGCTTCAGTAATTTTTCCTCACCCAATACCACAGAAGGTTCCCCTCTCTGCCCACCTACTCTCCCTACTCCTCCCATCCACTTTCCCTCCCAGGTCCTTCCCTCCCTCCCTCCCCACTTATGACTGCTCTCTTTTCTCTCCCAAGAGGGACTGAGGTGTCCTCATTTGGGCACTTCAGCTTGATGAACTTTTTGAGTTCTGTTGACTGTATCTTGTGTATTCTCTACTTTTTCTTTTTCTCTTTCTTTTTCTTTTTCTTTCTTTTTTTTATTTTTATTTTTTTATTTTTTTGCTAATATCCACTTATTAGTGAGTATATACCATGTACATCTTTTTGGGTGTGAGTTACCTCACTCAGGATGATATTTTCTAGTTCCATACACTTGCCTGCAAAACTCAGGATGTCCTCATTCATTGTGTAAATGAACCACATTTTCTGTATCCATTCTTCCTTTGTAGGACATCTAGGTTGTTTTCAGCTTCTGGCTTTCACAAATAAGGCCGCTATGAACATAGTGGAACAGGTTCCCCTGTAGCATGATGGGGAATCTTCTGGGTATATGCCCAGGAGTGGTATAGCTGGGTCTTCATGTAGTACTATATCCAATTTTCTGAGGAACCTCCAGATTGATTCCCAGAGTGGTTATACCAGTTTGCAATCCCAGCAGCAATGGAAGAGTGTTCCTCTTTTTCCAAAACCTCTCCAACATGTGTTGTCACCTGAGGTTTTGATCTTCGCCATTCTGATTGGTGTAAGGTGGAATTTGAGGGTCATTTTGATTTCTGTTTCTCTAATCACTAAGGAATTTGAACATTTCTTTAGGTGCTTCTTAGCCATTCGAGATTCTTCAGTTGTGAATTCTCAGTTTAGTTCTATACCCCATTTTTTGATTGGATTGTTTGGTTTTTTGGTGATTAACTTCTTGAGTTCATTATATATTTTGAATATTAGCCCTCTATAGGATATGGGGTTAATGAAGATTTATTTCCCAATCTGTAGGCTGCAAATTTGTCTTATTGACTATGTCCTTTGACTTACAGAATATTTCCAGTTTCAGGAGGTCCCATTTATCAATTCTTGACCTTAGAGCATGAGCCATTGGAGTTCTGTTTAGGAAATATCCCCATGTACTAATGAGTTCAAGGCTTTTTCCAACTTTCTTTTCTACTAGGTTTGAGTGTATCTGGTTTTAGGTTGAGGTCCTTCATCCACTTGGTCTTGAGCTTTGTACAAGGTGACAAATATGGGTCTATTTTCATTCTTCTACATACAGACAACCAGTTAGACCAGCACCACTTATTGAAGATGTTTTCTTTTTTTCATTGTATATTTTTGGCATCTTTGTCAAAAATATCAAGTGACTGTAAGTGTGTGGTTTTATTTCTTGGTCTTCAATTCTATTCCATTGATCAACCTGTCTGTCTCTGTAAGAATACCATGCAGTTTTTATCACTATTGCTCTGTAGTACAGCTTGAGGTCAGGGATGATGATTCCCCCAGCTGTCCTTTTATTGTTAAGAAGTGTTTTCACTATTTTGGTTTTTCTGACATTCCAGGTGAATTTGAGAATTTCTCTTTACATGTCTTTGAAGAGTTGTTTTGGGATTTTGATGGGAATTTCATTGAATCTATAGATGCTAGGATGGATATTTTTACTATGTTAAGTCAGCCAATTCATGAACATGGGAGGTGTCTCCATTTTTGGGGATCTTATTAGATTTTTTTCTTGAGAGACTTGAAGTTATTGTCCTATTCTTCTTTCATTTCTTTGGCTAGAGTTACCCCAAGATATTTTATATTATTTGTGGCTATTGTGAAGGGAGTTGTTTCACTAATTTCTTTCTCAGCCTGTTTATCCTTTGTATAAAGGAAGGATACTGATTTATTTGAATTAGTTTTATATCAAGCCACATTGCTGAAGATGTTTATAAGCTGGAGTTCTCTGGTAGAATTTTTGGGATCACTTATGTATATTATCATTTCATCTGCATATCTTCACCTTTATATCTTCTTTACCTTCACCTTTATATATATTTCACCTTTATATCTTCTTTACCAATTTATATCCACTTTATCTCTTTTTGTTGTTTTATTGTTCTAGCTAGTACTTCCAGTACATATTTAATAGATAAGGGGAGAATGGGCATCCTTTTCTTGTTCCCGATTTCAGTGGGATTGCTTCAAGTATGTCATCATTTAATTTGATATTGGCTGTTGGTTTGTAGTAATTGCTTTTATTATATTTAGGTATGGGCCTTGAATTTCTGATCTCTCCAGTACTTTTAACATGAAGGGGTATTGTATTTTGTCAAATGCTTTTTCTGCCTCTTAGGAGATAATCATGTGATCTTTTTTCTTTAAGTTGTTTGTATAGTGGATTACGTTAATGGTTTTTGTATATTAAACCAACCTTGCATCCCTTGGATAAAGCCTACTTGATCGTGGTGAATGATGGTTTTAATGTGTTCTTAGATTCGGTTTGCAAGAATTTAATGAGTATTTTTGCACTGATATTCATAAGCAAGATTGCTCTGAAGTTCTCTTTTTTGGTTGGGTCCTTGTGTGGTTTAGGTATCAGAGTAATTGTGGATTCATAGAATTAATTAGGTAGTGTTCCTTCTGTTTTCATTTTATAGAATAATTTGAGGAAAATTGGTATCTGATAAAATTCTGCACTAAGTCTGTCTGGCCCTGGGCTTCTTTTGGTTGGGAGGTTTTTTGATGACTTCTTCTATTTCCTTGTGTGATATGGGCCTGTATAGATAGTCTACCTACTCTTGATTTAACTTTGGTATGTGGCATCTGTCTAGAAAACTATACATTTCATCAGATTTTTCATTTTTTGAGGGGAAGGAATAGACTTTCATAGTAGGATCTAATGAATTTTTTAATTTCCTCCATTTCTCTTGTTATGTCTCTCTTTTGATTTCTGATTTTATTAATTTGGATACTGCCTCTTGGCCCTTTAGTTAGTTTGGCTAGGGGTTTGTCTATCTTGTTGATTCTTTCAATGAACCAGCTTTTGGTTTTGCTGATTCTTTGTATTGTTTTCTTTGTTTCTATTTTGTGGGAAGCCACATGTGCCGTTGCAGAGTGACAGTTGGCTACTGCTGGCCACCACGCATACATAGGCAGTAAAGGTTCTTTTGCCAAGATGAGGTTTTGAGAATTAACCAAAATTAACCAATCAGATGAGAGACAAATTAACCAATCAGATGAGAGAGAAGTTAACCAATCAGATGTAGGCATGCAAATAAGGTCATAAGCATAACCCAAGCACAACCAATCCGGGTGTGAGACACGCCTCTCCTAAGCCTATATAAGCAGCACCAGTTCTGGGCTTGGGGTCTCTTTGCCTCTGCAATCAAGCTCTCCCAATAAACGTGTGCAGAAGGATCCTGTTGCATCTTTGTTCTTGCTGGCGAGTCGGGTGTGCACAAGACTATTTGGTTGATTTCAGACCTGAGTTTGACTATTTCCTGTCTTCTATTTCTCTTGGGTGAGTTTGCTTCCTTTTGTTCTAGAGCTCTCAGATGTGCTGTTAAATTGTTAGTGTAAGATCTCTCCAGTTTCTTTATCAGGGCACTTAGTGGTATGAACTTGTCTCTTAGCACTGCTTTCATTGTGTCCCATAAGTTTGGGTATAATGTGTCAATATTTTAATTAAATTCCAGGACGTCCTTAACTTCTTTATTGCTTCCCTGACCAAGTTGTCATTGAATAGAGAATTGTTCAGGTTCCTTGTGTATGTGGGCTTTCTGTAGTTTTTGCTGTTATTGAAGACCGGCCTTAAGTCATGGTAATCTGATAGGATGCATGGTATTACTGCAATCTTCTTGTATCTGTTGAGGATTGTTTTGTGACAAATTATATGGTCGATTTTGGAGAAGGTACCATGAGGTGCTGAGAAGAAGGTGTATTCTTTTGTTTTAGGGTGAAATGTTCTATAGATATCTGTTAAATCTATTTGGTTCATAACCTCTCTTAGTTTCACTGTGTCTCTATTAAGTTTCTGTCCATTGGTGAGAGTGAAGTGTTGAAATCTCCAACTATTACTGTGTGGGGTTCAATGTGTGTTTTGAGTTTTAGTAAAGTTTCTTTTATGAATTTGGGTGCTCTTGCATTTGGAGCATAGATGTTCAGAATTGAGACTTTCACTTGGTGGATTTTTCCCATGATGAATATGAAGTGTCCTTCTTCATCATGCTTGATAACTTTTGGTTGAAAGTCTATTTTATTGGGTATTAGGATGGCAACTCCTGCTTGTTTCCTGGAACCATTTGCTTGGAGATCTTTTTCCATCTTTTAACTCTGAGATAGTGTCTGTCTTTGTTATTGAGGTGTGTTTCTTTTATGCAGCAAAATGATGGATATTGTTTGTGTACCCAATCTATTAGCTTACATCTTTTTATAGGTGAGTTGAGTCCATTAATATTGAGAGATATTAAAGAAAGATAACTGTTGGTTCCTGATATGTTTGTTTTTGTATATGGCTTATATGTGCTTGTTGCACTCTGCTTTTTACTTTGTTGTGAGATGCTTAATATCTTGATCTTTCTTTGGTTCAGTTACCTTCTTTGTGTTGGAGTTTTCCTTCCAGGAACCACTGTAACATGGGTTGGTATATAGATACTGTTTGAATTTGCTTTTGTCCTGGATTATTTTGGTTTCTCCATCTATGTTGATCAAGAGTTTTGCTTGGTATAGTAGTCTGGGCTGGAATTTGTGTTCTCTTAGAGTCTGCATAACCTCTGACCAGGCTCTTCTGGCTTTCATAATCTCTTTTGAGAAGTCTGGTGTAATTCTGATAGGTTTACCTTTGTATGTTACTTGGAGTTTTTTCCCTTGCAGCTTTTAATATTTCTTCTTTGCTCTGTGCATGTAGTGTTTTATAATTATGTGATGAGAAGATTTTCTTCTCTAGTCCCATGTATTTGCTGTTCAATAGGCTTCTTGTAGCTTTATGTCCATCTCTTTCATTAGGTTGGGGAAGTTTTCTTCTATGATTTTGTTGAAGACATTTTCAGGTCCCTTGAGATGAGAATCTTCGTTCTCCTCTATTCCAATTATTCTTAGATTTGCTCTTTTCACTGTGTACTGAATTTCCTAGATGTTTTTGGTTTGGAGTTTTTTATATTTTGAATTTTCATTGACAGTTGTGGCAATCTCTTCTACTGTGTCTTCCACACCTGAGATTCTCTCTTCTATCTCTTGTATTTTGTTGGTAATACTTACATATGTAATTCCTGACCTCTTTCCTGGGATTTACATTTTCAGGTTCGCCTCCCTTTGTGTTTCCTTTATTGTTTCTACTTCCAGTTTTAGGTCTTGGAGTGCTTTACTCAATTCCTTCATCTGTTTACCTGTGTTTCCTATATTTCTTTCAATGAGTTATTGATATCCTCCTTAAAGGACTCTATTATCTTCATGAGATAGGACATTAGGACAGATTCATGATTTTCAGATGTGTTGGTGTATTCAAGGCTTGCTGTGGTGGGAGAACTGTGTTCTGATGATGCCCACATGCTTTGCCTTCTGTTGCTTATGATCTTGTGCTTGCCTTTTGCCACCTGGATATCCCTGGTGTTTGTTGGTTTGGGTGACTATATGGAGTCTTTCTCTTTTGTCCCTGGGTTGCATCAGGTCTCCCAGTAGGCCTGTGGCCCTGGCTGTATCAGACTACCTATGGGACCTTCCAACTGGTGGGGGGTAATCACAAGGGCAGAGAAGCTGCTGATTTGTTGCCCTGGCTGCAGTAGATCTCCTGGGAGACCTTCATGCAACTGCTCTGAGTGCAGCGGGTCCTCTAGGATGGATCAGGATATGAAGTCTTCACAGGAGCAGACCAACTAGTGGTCTGCCTCTGCAGCAAGGAGCAGGTTAGAAGCATGATAGTCATAACTTCAAACATTTTTATTTTTATTAATTGTATGTGTGTATGTATGTACGTATGTATGTATGTATGTATATGTGAGTGTATGTGGATGAATGGAGAGGTCAAAAGAGGTTGTTAAATTCCCTATAAATATAGTTACAAATGGTTGTGAACTGCCTGAACTGGATGCTGGGAATCAAACTTTGGTATTCTGCAAAGGCGGCAAGTGCTTTCATAACAACAGAGTAATCTTTTCAGCTCCAGTGTTCATAAATCAGTGTTTAAAAAACATGAAACATGGCCTGGATAGATGGCTCAGCGGTTAAGAGCACTGACTGCTCTTCTGAAGGTCCTGAGTTTAAATCCCAGCAACCACACAGTGTCTCAAACCATCTGTAATAAGATTGGAAGCTCTCTTCTGGTGTGTCTGAAAACAGCTACATTGTACATATATAAGGTAAATAAATCAGTCTTTTAAAAAACCCATTAAACAGAACATCAATCACAAAAAAAAATTGAACCCCTTCTTTCTCTTCTGATGTCACTGGGATTTTTTGTTTGTTTGTTTGTTCATTTTGTTTATCCACATTCTCAGGTCTTTCTCTCTGGCCATCATAATTCAGAATATCAACAAATGTGATATGATATTCATTTACCCATGTCTTTGCCCAGAGTATGTTTATCTGACTGAAAACCTTCCCCCCTTTTCCTAAATATATGCAAATTTTCTTTCATATCTCAGCTCTAGCACAATGTCTGATTTATGTTTTCTGCTATGCAGTCAAATATGATAACTTTATGTAACTACGCTCAGTATACTAGACTATTTTATATTATATTCAAAACCGCTTGAAGACAGGAGTTATGTGTTTTAGCATATCATCTATACAGAGCATGGGAAATTAAATTCTGAATTATGAGAGGATTTTGTGAGAATTATGTGAGATTACCCTATGTAACTGTGATGGTTTGTATATCCTTAGACCAGGGAGTGGCACCATCTGAAGGTGTGGCCTTGTTGGAATAGGTGTGGCCTGGTTGGAATGGGTGTGTCACTATGGGTGTGGGTATAAGACCCTACCCTAGTTGCCTGGAACTCAGTCTTCCACTAGCAGCCTTTGAATGAAGACGTAGAACTCTCAACTCTGCCTGGATACTGCCATTCTCCCACCTTGAAGATAATGGACTGAACCTCTGAACCTGTAAGCCAGCCCCAATTAAATGTTGTTTTTTATAAGACTTGCCTTGGTCATGGTGTCTGTTCACAGCAGTAAAACCCTAACTAAGACAGTAACTATAACACAGTGTCTGTCATATGGAAGGTACTCAATATGTATTATTACTTTGTTGAAAAGAATTGTAACCATTTACTTAATGAATAATCATTCCATAAGGTCAAAAATAATGATTACGATAGTAACAATACTGTAATAATATTTTATAGTATTTTGCCATAGAACTGCACACAGACCTGACTCAAATGTAAATCCTAAATCTAGTGAGAGCCAGGACAATTGTAGCCTCATGCCAACAAGGTGAGCTAGTATAGGGAAAGCAATGGTTGTGTACTATAACTGTGCATAAAGTCCTACACTGGCCTTCAAAGTACAAAGTCATTTGCTCACTTTTACCTTCCAAAGCTCATGCAAATTTCTCTTGGGGTCAATTCTAGCCCAGGGAAAGGAAATGTTGGAAATCTAGTTCTGGTACAGGTAATTTGGCACAGCTGAAAGTTATCACATCAAGTATCAAATCTCCAGATACATAATTATAGAACTGGCGCAAGAAACCAATGTTCTTTCCACTAGATTACTCTTCCTTCTATGGTAGAACAAATTGCAAAGATGATAAGAACATATACTTTATACTGCAAGGATTAATTAGTAACAGTTTGAAAGCAGACATCAACTCACTGGACATTCATGCTAGTCTTCCCAATAATTTTCCTGATTCTCTTTGGCATAACATTTGCTTTTATAGTAGCAATTTTTGAAGTGGAAAATTTGAAATCATTTAGGTCCTGACCTGATTATTCAAAATGACATTTACAATGAAAAATAGCTTTAGTGCTGATCTATAGTACATTCTACCTCTACACAAAATTGGTAGAGGTATTACAGAGTTCTGATCCTTTTCAGAGAATTTCTGATCCACTTGAAGAATTTTCCTCTTTCTGAGTTTGACCAATTTAAGAAGCCATGGAACTTTCACTTTTAATTTTTAAGAAAATGTTAATATTTTAATATTGTTATCAAGACCATGATATTTAAAACCAGGAATATCTATGCAGGGATTCCTTTAGGACAAGTTCTGAATACCTTTATTTCTAATTTAATGAAGTAAATAAAAAATAATATACTGTTAAAATTGAATATTTTGTGCAATTTTAATGATTTAATTTATTTTTAATTGTATAAGTATGTGTGTGTATGCGTGTGTGTATGTGTATGAGTGTGTGCGTGTGTGTATGAGTGCATGTATGTATGAGTGTGTGTGTGTGTGAGTGTGTGTGTGTGTGTGTGTGTGTATGTGTGGGAGTGTGTGTGTGGGAGTGGAGCGATATGCACATATTAAGTGTGCAGATACCATAGAATCAAGAAAAGAGCACTGAATTCTCTGGAAGTGGAGTTATATGTGAGCACTCAGGACCACCAACTTCAGGGATAACATTGCCCACTGCTCCCCACACCCACATCATCAAGAAAAATTTGCTATAACCTTGCCCACAGGCCAATCTGATAGTGATATTTTTTTCAATTCAGTTTACATCTTCCAAAATGACTCTAGTATATATTAAGTTGACATAAAACTTACCAGCACAGCATATGAAGTAATGAGCTTCATTATTGCATTTTCATACATTGTTTTGTTGACCCTTTTATCTTTAAAGGTGATCAAAATTTCAGCTGCCAGAGAACCTGGATTTTTATGGGATCATTTAATTATATGTCTTACTTAGAGTTTCTATTGCTGTGAAAAGACCTCTCGACCATGACAACTCTGATAAAGGAAAACATTTAATTGAGACTGGATTACATTTTCAGAGATTTAGGCCATTATTGTTATGACAAGAAGCATGGCAGTAGGCAGACAGACATGATTCGGGAAAGGTTCTCTATCTCCATCCACAGGCAGCAGAAGGAGACTGCCACACTAGGCCTAACTTGACTATATGAGACCTCAAAATCCACTTTCAAAATGTTACACTTCCACACTTTGGTCTTCCTTCTTCTGGAGTTTCATGTGTTTTGGGAATTGTATCTTGGGTGTTCCAAGCTTCTGGGCTAATACCCACTTATCAGTGAGTGCATATCATGTGCTTTCTTTTGTGATTGGGTTACCTCACTCAGGATGATATCCTCCAGATAGATCCATTTGTCTAAGAATTTCATGAATTCATGTTTTCTTATTTTTATTAGATATTTTCATTTACATTTCAAATGCTATCCCCAAAGCCCCCTATACCCCCCCAACCCTGCTCCCCAACCCACCCACTCCTGCTTCCTGGCCCTGGCATTCCCCTGTACTGGGGCATATGATCTTCACAAGACCAAGGGCCTCACCTCCCATTGATGGCCAACTAGGCCATCCTCTGCTACATATGCAACTAGAGACACAGCTCTCACAAGAGAGAGCTATATCAGGGTCGTTTTTAATAGCTGTTTAGTACTCCATTGTGAAAATATATCACATTTTCTGTTTCCATTTCTCTATTGAGGGACATCTGGGTTCTTTCAAGCTTCTATTATAAATAAGGCTGTTATGAACATAGTGGAGCACCTGTTCTTATTCCATGTTGGAGCATATGTTGGGTATATGCCCAGGAGTGATATTACTGGATCTTCCAGTAGCATTATGGCCAATTTTCTGAGGAACTGCCAAACTGATTTCCAGAGTGGTTGTACCAGCTTGCAATCCCACCAGCAATGTAGGAGTGTTCCTCTTTCTCCACATCCAGTGGAAGGAGTTACAGGGACAAAGTGTGAAGCAGAGACTGAAGGAATGACTATCCAGAGACTGCCTCATCTGGGGATCCATCCCATATAAACCCACCAAACCCAGACACTATTGTGGATGCCAACAAGATCTTGCTGACAAGAGCCTGATATATCTCTCTCCTAAGAGGCTCTGCCAGTGCCTGACAAATACAGAAGTGGATGGCCACAGTCATCCATTGGACAGGGCACAGGGTCCCCAGTAAAGGAGTTAGAGAAAGGACCCAAGAGCTGAAGGGGTTTGCAGCCCCATAGTAGGAACAACAACATTAACTAACCAGTACCTCCAGAGCTCCCAGGGACTAAACCACCAACCAAAGAAAACACATGGTGGGACTCATGGTTCTATCTGCATATGTAGCAGAGGATGGCCTAGTAGGCCATCAATGGGAGGAGAGGCCCTTGGTCCTGTGAAGGCTTTATGCCACAGTGTTGGATAATGCCAGGGCCAGGAAGCCTGAGTGGGTGGGTTGGTGAGCAGCGGGAGGGAGGAGGGGATAGGGGGTTTTCAGAGGGGGAAACCAAGACAGGGGATAACATTTGAAATGTAAATAAAGTAAATATCAAATAAAAATGCAAAAAACACACACAAAAAGTTTCACTTCCTCCAACAGGGCATACCTCCTAATGGTGCCACTCCCTATGGGCCATGCATTCAAACACATGAGTCTATGGGGACCATTCATATTTAAACCATCATGTTCCATGTTTTTTATTTTGAGTTTTTTGTTATAGGTATAAGTATTTCAGCAATATGAAATGGCTGTGCACAACGTGCATGCTTAGAGCCAGTGAAGGCCAGACAAAGGCTTCAGGTCCCCTGGAACTGCAGTAACAAACAGTTGTAAGCAGCTCTGGAAGAGGAACCAGTGCCCTGCTCCAGCTCCAGAATCTTTACCTGCTTCATCCACATAGTTACAGTTACATACTGTTTACCAAGTTAGCACATCTACAATAACGAAACAAAAGCCCTGTTGTTTTCAAGATCAACTCTAGGTTGCTCCAGAGTTACTTTTTGTAATTTTTTTTGTTTTTAGTTTACAAACAAAACAAACAAAGCTAAATCAAATCACGTACAGAACAATAAGTCTTTTTCTGTGATAATTACTAACTTAAAGTCATCTACTTACCCTCTTTTAGTTTCACTTTACAATAACCATAACTTTAAAAAATGTTTTTGAAAACCTTTTCTTCAATTCTCCCCACAGCTCTTGTGTTGCCTATCCAGTGCATATGACTTAGCTCACAAATGTAATCAGTAGCCTATTGTGCTATATATAACATACGCCATTGAAAATACTTTAAAGATAGCTTACTGCTTTTGTTATTTTGTCATTTTTTGAAGGAGAATAAAAATTCTTTAAGCACTCCTAAAACCATTTTTTTTTTTGCCACAGTAAATTAATGATTTCAAGAATCTAGTTCATTTCCTTTGGCTGAAGGACTTTGATTATGCAAGCAAGACTCTCGTTGCCATAGTCAGGCTTGTGACCCTAGGCATGTGTTTGCAAAGGCAAGATGGCTGTGTTTCTAAGCAGTTGAAGGTGATAAGTGAAAGCATTAGACACCCTTTTCTGAGGTTAAGAACTGGCTTTGGAATCCAGTTTAAGTGTGTGGACATTTTTAAATTGCATAACCAGAAGTAGTTCTATCTTTGGAATTAGAAACTTCTACAAGGAAGATCAACGTGAAGAATATCTTTACATACAGATTCTTCTGGGACCAGTTTCATGTAATCTTCTTACTAGTTCCACATACCCTATTAAACAAAAATATTTACTAGTGACAGTCTGATACCATGGTCCCCAAAGATATTTTCATTATTTCCTTCTTGTGTTTTTAAATCAAACTTGATATAGAACCAAAGGCTTTGTGTGTGTGCCCCCCCCACACACACACACACTATGCAAGAGCTCTACTGAGTCACATTGCCAACACAGCACTTTATTTGAAAATTACATTATTTAGTATTAAAATAAGATTGGTTAAAAATCTGTGGTATTTATCATTAGGAGTGTGTGACCTTAGTTCTAACTCTGCCACTTAGCACAGTGTCACTTTGGAAACATTATTTCAATATCTATAAGCTTGGCTTTCCAAGTAATATTACAAAGCCTAAACCTAAGACATATTGTGATCATCATATGAAATGTTAATGGATGTAGTAATAATTCCCAGTGAGGGAACATAACATAATGCACGCTATATTTTTAATACCTAAATAAACAAATTGTGTGTGTTTTTGTGTTTAAGAATTTTTGGGCATATATGTTCACATATGAGTTCGGGTACTCTCAAAGTCAGGAAGACAACAGTCAGTATCCTATAGATGAAATTATAGGTGAATCACCACATATGTGTGCTGGGAATCCAGAGTCCTCAGCAAGAGAAGTATACACTGTTAACCACTGAGCCATCTCTCCAGCCCTTTACTTTTTGTGTGTGACAGGATCTCATGTTGTAGCCCTAGCTGTCCTGGAATTCAAGATGTATACCAAGCTGGCCTTGAACTCACAGGAGTATACCTGTCTCTACCTCCAGAGTGCTGGGATTAAATGACTGAGCCAAGGCTCCAGCTGACTTTTTTTAATATTGTTTATCCAAGAGTGAAATTATTATGGCTTTGACAGGAACCAATTTTCAGCATGGAATCTGGATTCGAATCTGATGTTTCACTCATGCACTCCCTGTTTGTATTCTGAGACTTTTGTCTTTTCACATGCACAGTAGGGATCATAGCTACTTCTTTTTTGGGGGGGTGGGGTTTGAGACAGGGTTTCTCTGTATAGCCCTGGCTGTCCTGGAACTCACTCTGTAGACCAGGCTAGCCTCGAACTCAGAAATCCACCTGCTCCTGCCTCCCGAGTGGTAGGGTTAAAGGCATGTGCCACCATGCAGGGCTAATAGCTACTTCTTAAGGGCCATTGTTGGTTTAAGTAAAACTATACAGACACACAAACAGACACACAAACACAAACTGTTATACCTAGTAAATGTATAATACAGTTCCGAATTATCCATGCCTTCCATATCACATATTGTTTTCTACTTTTATTTGCAGATTTCAGAGGCTATGATATTTAAGGATGTTGGCAATTAACAAAAATGGATAACTTATTTAAACATGAAAAACTCAAGCCTTTACCACAGTGGGTCACGCCAAGTAAATAAGACATTCTCTGATATTGAAATTTTCACAAGCAACCCAATTTATTTTGATAGCATACTGTCTTAGTCAGGGTTTCTATTCCTGCACAAACATCATGACCAAGAAGCAAGTTGTGGAGGAAAGGGTTTATTCAACTTACACTTCCATACTGCTGTTCATCACCAAGGAAGTCAAAACTGGAACTCAAGCAGGTCAGGAAGCAGGAGCTGATGCAGAGGCCATGGAGGGATGTTCTTTACTGGCTTGCTTGCTTCCCCTGGCTTGCTCAGCCTGCTCTCTTATAGAACCAAGACTGCCAGCCCAGAGATGGCACCACCCACAAGGGGCCTTTCCCCCTTGATCACTAATTGAGAAAATGCCTTACAGTTGGATCTCATGGAGGCATTTCCTCAACTGAAGCTCCTTTTTCTGTGATAACTCCAGCTGTGTCAAGTTGACACACAACTAGCCAGTACAATTGACCCCTTGTCAACTTGACACACAAACACATCACTAGTAAGCCTCAAACCTTAATTTCTTATTCATCCCCAAGATCTAAACAACTTTAAAAGTCCCACAGTCTTTACATATTAAAAGTCAATCCCTTTAAAATGTCCAATATCTTTTAAAATCCAAAGTCTTTTTACAATTAAAAGTCTCTTAACTGTGGGCTCCACTAAAACAGTTTCTTCCTTCAAGAGGAAAAATAGCAGGGTACAGTCACAATCAAAAGCAAAAATCAATCAATCTCTAACCATCCAATGTCTGGGATCCAACGCATGATCTTCTGGGCTCCTCCAAGGGCTTCGGTCACATTTCCAGCCATGCCCTTTGTAGCACATGCATTGTCCACTAGGCTCCAGATGCCTTTACTCCACTACTGCTGCTCTTGGTGGTCATGTCATGGTCCTGGCATCTCCAAAACACTGCATGACCCCTTCAGTCCTGGGCCATCAATTGTAACTGAGGCTGCACCTTCACCAATGGCCTTCCATGGCCTCTCACAGTGCCAAGCCTCAGCTGCTCTGAGTGACCCCTTAATGCCTTCAAAACCAGTACCACCCGGGTGACCCTTACACATTACCAAGTCCCCGCTGCAGCAGGAGTACAACCTTCGCTATCTCTGGAGCACAGCCTCTTTGTGCTTTCAGAAAACACTTCCCAGAAGATGTCACCTCAACGATGCTGGTCTCTTCTTAATCACCGCTAATTTCTTAGCTCCAGCTAACCAGCATCAATAGTCCCAGTAATGCAAAGTTTTTGCTTTAGTAGTTCTGGTAGCTTGTTAATCACAGCTGATTCTTCAGCCTCAGCTAACCAGAACCACAGAAACTTCACAATCCAAAATAGCAATGGCCCTGAAAAGAGTCTTTAATTTTCCCTCTGAAATTTCACAAGCCAGGCCTCCATTTTCTGCACTGTTCTCAACATTATCTTCCAAGCCCCTACACAACATCTGACAGAGCTCTTAACAACAAATGGATCTTCAAGCCCAAAGTTCCAAAGTCCTTCCACAGTCCTCCCCAAAACATGGTCAGGTTGTCACAGGAATACCCCACTCTGCTGGTACCAATTTGTCTTAGTCAGGGTTTCGATTCCTGCACAAACATCATGACCAAGAAGCAAGTTGGGGAGGAAAGGGTTTATTCAGCTTACAATTCCATACTGCTGTTTATCACCAAGGAAGTCAGGACTGGAACTCAAACAGGTCAGGAAGCAGGAGCTGATGCAGAGGCCATGGAGGGATGTTCTTTACTGGCTTGCTTGCTTCCCCTGGCTTGCTCAGCCTGCTCTCTTATAGAACCAAGACTGCCAGCCCAGAGATGGTCCCACCCACAAGGGGCCTTTCCCCCTTGATCACTAATTGAGAAAATGCCTTACAGTTGGATCTCATGGAGGCATTTCCTCAACTGAAGCTCCTTTTTCTGTGATAACTCCAGGTGTATCAAGTTGACTCAAAACTAGCCAGTACAGCATACTTTAAGAATCATGAAAATAAGATTTTACTGACATCAGAAACCTGAGGTATTTCAGCCCAGATCAACCCACCCAGCTTAGATCTGAAGAACTTCATAGTCAATCTATACAAATGTTTACAAGTGACCATAGTTTAAAGCCACCCACTTTGGGGGTGGTTGTTATGCACTGAATATCAGTTAAGGTTAAAATGGACAGTAAACACTCAACATGAAGTAATATATGAATATAGAAACTCTTACAAGGAAACCTATTATTTTTACAATTAATATGTATCAGCAAAAAAAAAAAACATGGAAAAAAGAATTAGCCATCAAACACTATTGTGCATAAATGACCAATCACCGACAATGAAGTCATTAGCTAAACAATCATCACAATGATTAGTCAGACAAGATCCTCTACATCCTGACTACATAGAATTAAATATAATAGTAAGCATTAGCAAATGGCAGGGATAATTCTAGCGGGTATATCTGATTTGGAGTAAATATTGGAAAGGGATGGATATTCAATGTCAATCATGGCTATTATACACTTGACCACACAGCTGGTCAGTGATAGAACACAGTCATTTGCTAGTTCCTCTGAGATCCCGACTGATTTTTTTTTTTTCTTATCATGCCATGCTGTGGGAGACCGCGATACCCTCAGGCATTCACAACAAGTTAATTATTGGGCATATTGTTCAACAGCAGAGGGAAACTTGTTCATACTGTTTTTCTTTGAGCTAAACATATTCTGAGGCAAAAACAGAAAACTTCAGATACAATTACTAAGACTTTTTTTTTGGACTTTTCCCCTGCATGCCCAGCAGCTGCTGAGTGTTCAGCATCAGATATGAGAAGTTAAGCTGAATAAACTAGAGGAAAACCTTCTAGAGAAAGCAAGCTCAGCTTTAAAAAAAAAATGCTAAGGTTGCCGACTCAAGAGCCCAGGACAGCTTAATAAAATTGAGTAGAAGCAAACCAATTAAACATTCTAAACTGCTATTCTGGGGCTCACCAAAACAACACAAATCAAAAGAGTGATTATTCAATTATTAGTAGCAGCTGGATCTTCGATTTATTTTTAGTTAAACCAAGTCTCCCCTATGCCTCCTGCCATCCCCGCCACACACACACCTTGCTGCTACTTCCCAGAGGGCCAAATGGTATCTCTAGTAACTACTTCCCTGTGAATTTGCCCACAGGGATATTCAAAGATAACTTAATACCTAATACTTAACTCAGAGACTATCCATTATCTTTTTTAAAATGTTCAGGGGATCAATATTTGAACCAGGTAAACAAAGCCTTATCAATATGATCTCTGCCCTGGTATCTTTTACACTTTCTCTATTGTAACCTGAGTTCTTGGCAAATGGCAGGGCTTAAAGGCGACCGGCAGTTCCTGGGTTCTACATTTTCATGCATATGCTGCTCCACACCTACCTGCTCCTTATATCCTCAGCTATTGAATAATGCCAATTCCAAATCACAACATTTTGAAGGCATTCTTCTTATTATTTGTGTAAATTCACCAGGCATGAACAGTTATTAGAGGAACCATGAGTTTGTTCTGGGTGAGTCTAAAGAACATTTAAGTAAGTTTAGAGGTGAAGGCGGGGGTGAGGAGATCATCTGTGGGTTGAAGACTTGACAAGAATCAGAAATGATATGGCCACCAAAGTATCTTGACAATATTTATGGGTCAGCATAATTAAAGGAATGCTACAGTTATTGTGGAAGCAGTACATATTGATTAGCAATGGAGTCATTTAGGCACTCTGTTGTTGCTAAGTGTTTTTGAGTCTAGAGCCCTGTCTGATTATTGTTTATATGTTTATATACACTGTCTAAACAATGTTTGCATTCCTTGTGTGATATTTGTGAACAAGCCAGCACAACCATTGAACTAGATCACTGGCTAGATGGAAGACTTTTCCTGGGGGACAAACTGCAGAGTAGAAAAGAGCAGCTCAGTGGATTTTATATGATCATCTTTGAGGTAATGCAGGCCGTTTGAGTTAATCAGGAACTAGATCCACTTTGTCCACAGTAGTTGATCACTGGGGGCAGAAAAGTGGCTTTCCTGAAAAACATAAATCTGAATTTCAACGGTTCTGAGAAATGCTGTTTACGTTTACCCAGTAAGAATCATTCTTTTAACCTGGTAAGAATATTGCTGGCATTGGATCCAGGCTGCCACCTTGGGATGTTTTCAGCAGCACAACCATTTCAAGGCCTGCTTGGTGACCTAACAGTACTTATTTTTGTTTACATATGAAGGAACATCACAAAGTGTAAAGTTATTTCATCTTCTTATAGGTGGTTGTGATTACATGCTAAAAAATAAAGAAGAAATATTGCAGAAACACAGAATCTTAGGCACTCATAGATACTGCTACTAATAATTAAGTAATTACTGTTTTGATTTGTGTTGTTTTGATTGTATTTTATCTCTACTTGGCTATGAAAATCTATATTTCACTTTGAAAATCTTGAAATGCCCAATTCCGCAGATGTAGATGAAAGTATCTCACTTAGACATATATGTTCCTTCTGGTTCACTATGGCCCCAAGATAAACACACCACATAGGCTTGTCTACTCCACCATCTTGTGATGTTACTCATATCTCTTACTTTCTGGTACCTAGCAAAATCTGAGGCTTGGAAGGAGTCCTTTTTCTCAGTTAAATAAAGAGTACCATGGATGTACCAACAGAATGATTAGAACAACGGACAGATATCAGACATTACAGACATGGTAAATCAGTCTCCACAGCTGTTCAACTCTATAACTGAGGCAAAAAAAGTAGAGAGATAAAGCATATAAATCAATAAAATGAGTTACAGTATATGATAGACAGTCTGCATGTGTCATTTTGAAGGGATTGAAATATCCCTAAAATGACAAAATACATGTCTGGGTTTGTCTGTGAGGCTGATTCCAAAAAGGACCAGACTAGCATTCAACAGACCAAGTGGGGCATAATCACCTTGATTGTGGGTAGCCCTATCCAATATGCTGAGGACCTGATGGAATGAAAAGCAAAAGAGAAGAGCTTGTGCATGCACACTGCACACATGGACAGGCACATCCATGCTGCTGACATTGGCCCTTCAGTGCAGAGTTGTATCTGTGTCCATACTGTCAGATTTCAAGACTTCGATCTTTGACTATAGCTCCATCGGAGAACCTTTTTGTTCTGAGGTTTGCAGCTTCATGGACTGAGTTGCTAACTACTGATTTTCTTGTCTTTCCAGCCTATATAAACTAGCTATTGCAGAATGTTTCAGTATCTGAGATAAATTAGTCTAAGAAATTCTTCTCTTATAATTATATTTTCTACCAGTTTTATTACTCCAGGGAGCACTGACTAAGGCACAGTATACTTTGCTCTTTTTTTTCCTCTTCTTTTAATTAGATATTTTTTCATTTACATTTCAAATGTTATCCCTGTCTTAGGTTCCCCTCCAAGAATCCCCCTCCCCCTCCCCACTACCTCTGATCCCCAACCCACCCACTCCCACTTCCTGGCCCTAGCATTCCCCTATACTGGGGCAAAGAACTTTCACAGGACCAAGGGCCTCTCCTCCCATTGATGACCGACTAGGTCATCCTCTGCTACATATGCAGCTAGAGCCATGAGTCCCACCATGTGTTTTCTTTGATTGGTGGTTTAGTCCCAGGGTGCTCTGGGGGTACTGGTTAGTTCCTCCTATGGGGCTGCAAACCCCTTCAGCTCCTTAGATACTTTCTCTAGCTCCTTCATTGGGGACCCTGTGGTCCGTCCAATGGACGACTGTGAGCATCCACTTCTGTATTGTCAGGCACTGGCAGAGCCTCTCAGGAGACAGCTATATCAGGCTCTTATCAGCAAGATCTTGTTGGCATCTGTAATTGTGTCTGAGCTTGGTGGTTGTTTATGGGATGGATTCCCAGGTGGGGCAGTCTCTGGATGGTCCTTCCTTCAGTCATTATATAATCAAACAAACAAACAAACAAAACAAATGAGAAATAAGATTTACCCACAGGCCTAGTGCTAATTTGAAGTCCATTCTTGCCATTTGAGATCAAGCCAATGGTCATTTCTGACTTTTGCATTCTGATCTATAAAATGGCAATCATAACACTTGCCTTATATGTGATGTTCAAAACAAAATATCGCCATGTGAAAAATCACTTATTTAAATATGAAGCACTGTATATTTATAAGATTTTTAGCTTATTATATATTTGTGGGATCATATATATATATATATATATATATATATATATATAACTGTTCATCTTTCTACAACATTATTGATAGAAATATGAAATTTTGCCTGGTATTAGACAAGAAAGCTAGTCAAATTCCCAAGGCTACTGTGAATCTACACTGCCATTTTGATAGGCCAGCACAATTCCTTATTACATTCTAAATCTTATCACTATACTCAAAGATAAGTGCAGCTACCATCCCTCATCAAAGAAACTTCATTTTTTGGATTATATACCCCAGTACAGAGAAAGCAGGAGTGGGTGGGTTGGAGAGCAGGGAAGGGGGAGGGTATAGGGGACTTTCTGAGAGGAAACTAGGAAAGGGGATAGCATTTGAAATGTAAATGAAGAAAATATCTAATAAAAATTGTTTAAAAAAAAAGAAAGAAACTTCATTTTTACAGCAAATGGAGACCATCACAGAAAACCACAACTAGGGTGGATGTGGGACATGAAACCATGCCAGGAAGTTTGGCAAGGCAGAGAGCATGTTGAGACCGGAGACTCAGTGGGCACACACCTGAGGCTTAGATGACATCCACCTCCCTGCTAGATTTCTGACATGGAACATGTGCCATGCTTCTCATATAAAGGAGATGTAACCTGTGGTTACATAGGCCCAAAACACAGTTCTCCATGCTAATGAGCTACCTAGAGGCCCAGAGGGCTTAGTCATAACCTTCCCTTCCCTGAAAATGATATTTAATCTCAGGCCCACCCTGAGAAGTGGACTATGGTTTTAGGCATCCAACTCCTGCCATGACCATAAACTGTCTAGAACCATGAACTGTCTCTTTTCATCAAGACCTGCTGTGGGGAGCCAAGAGGTAGGCCTTTGCCTACAGAGCTGCAGCCTAATTTCCCATAGAAGGCCTCTCTGAGCTTTCAACCACAACTGCCACCAAGCCTGCCTCCACTAAACTAAGGACAATCTCCTTGTCTTTCGATCCCAGATTTGATGCTGTCCTCAACCTGTGGGCCCCAACTCTGTTCTCTGACTCCCAGCAGTGCCTGGATGTCCATGGGGACTGAGAATCCCATGGCCCTGGCCTCATCCCAGAGTGTGCTTTCCCACACCCCCCAGAGCAGTGTTTCAGTGCTTCCTAGTGTCCAGCACCCACCAGCTGAGTGAGATAAGCACAGTCAAACTCCCTGCTGCCATGCCAAGTGGCAAAGTGAACACGGACCTACAACCATACAAGTGAATACAAGGCAGATCAATGGATCATGACTACCCAAAACTTAATGGATGCATCTGTATTGCAACTACTGTATCTGTGGCTCAGGAAACATCACAAACAGGTGCCAGAAACATTGTAATCGACAGGAAGATGGGAACAATTGCAATATCATTTGTAGAGGAACTTTAATCCAGCAAAATGGCTACTCTGGCAAGAGATCATTACATCCAAAGATACACTGTTTGTGGTGATTATGTATATGGCAGTTTTTACAGAGACAGCTTGCAGAGAGAATAAGCTAGACACAGGTGAAGACAGAAGGAGCCAGAGAATGAGAAAGATCCAGATTTGAACATATTAACAGAGTTAGTATGAGGCCAAGCAGAACAATTCAGTCAGAACCCCAGAAAAGTCAGATTGGATCTGTCATCTTGGAAGACTGAATTGTATGGAGACTAGAAGCTACCAGGCCTAGAAGAGAGATGGAAATGTGCTAGGCTCAGACCAGGATGTGTATTTACAGTTTAGGTGTGGCCTTCAACTCATCACTACATCTGAAAAAAATCAAAGTGACATTTACAATCATCAGATATATTAACAGGGAAGGGGGAATTTTTGTGTGGGTGCCACTCCTAAACAAAGAATTATTGATAACTAATGACTGTGGGAAAGAGAGAATTAACCTCTCCCAGCGGTGAAACCCCTTGTTGGTTTTCCAATACAAAGGGGTCATCCCTGAAACTATATATAGGGATAATCTCCTGTGCACTGCGTAAAAACATTACCTGTCAATAAAAATCTGCTGATCAATTGCTGAGGAGAGAATAGGCAGGACATATGGAAAAGAAAGGAACTCCAGGAAAGAGTCAGGCATGTGAAGACAGGTCACTGAGACCTAGAGAAAGTTGGACATATGAAACTGAGGTATAGTTAACTAGCCATGTGGCAGAACTTAGATTAGTAGAAACGGGTTAATACAAATTAAGAGCTAATCAGGGAGCAAGCCTGGTTTAAGGCCATAAGCATTGCAATGAAATAAGCCTCCATGTCATTATTCAGGAACTAGGGTGGCCATAGAAAAAGCCCAAATGGTTATAACTATATATACATGAACAAGAAAAGTGGACTCAACAGGTTATGTTTATAGGTGATTGATTGCGTACACACACACAAATATCAATATGTAACAATAAAAAAGAGTTAGAGACCATCAACTTGAAGGTGGGGGAGTATAGGAAGGGTCAGAGGTAGAAGGGCTGAGAGGAGCTGGAGGAAGAAAGGTGAAGGAAAGAAAAGGAGGAAAGTGATGCAATTCACTTGTAATTAAAAATGCATTACCAACCCTGATTTGATGATATATTACAGAGATATAATATTTTAAAACATATACAATATTGGCATAAAAATAGAAACATTGAATTGAATTGAAAGCTCAGACATAAATCTATGCACCTATGGACATGTGATTTTTGACAAGGAAGCCAAAATTATACAGCAGAAAAAAAGAAAGCACCTCCAAGAAATGATGGTCTAATTCTATGTCTGCATATAGAAGAATGCAAATTTATCCATATTTGTCACCCTGCTCAAAACCCAAGTCCAAGTGGATGAAAGACATCAACATAAAACCAGATGCACTAAACCTGATAGAAGAAAAAGTGGGAAACAGTCTTGAATGCATTGGAACAGACAACTTTCTGAATAGAACACAGATAGCACAGGCACTAAGAACAACATTCAATTAATGGGATTTCTTGAAAGACAAAAGACACAGTAAAAAATGGCAGCCCACAGAATGGGAAAAGATCTTCACCAAGCCTATATCTATATATATATATACACACACACATATGCCTAAGAAACTAGATACCAACAAGCTAAATAATCCAATTTTTAAAAGAATGGGGCGCAGAGCTACACAGAATTCTTAACAAGGAAATCTCAAATGGCAGAGAAGAACTTAAAGAAATGTTCAACATCCTTACCCACCAAGGAAATGAAAATCAAAACAACTCTGAAATTCTCATCTTACACCTGTCAGAATGGCCATGACAAAAACCATAAGTGACAGCTTATGATCATGAGGATATGGAGCAAGGGAAACATTCCTCTGTTGTTGGTGGGAGCTCAAGCTTAAACAGCCACTTTGGAAAACTGTATAGCAGTTTCTCAGAAAATTGGGAGTCAATCTACCTGAAGACCCATCCATATCACTCCTGGGCATATACCCAAAGGATGTTCCATCCTACCACAAGGAACACTTGCTCAACTGTTCATATCAGTTTTATTCATAATCTTCAGAAACTGGAAGTAACCTACATATCCCTTAATAGAAGAGTGGATAAAGAAAATGTGGTATATTTACACAATGAAGCATTACTAAGGTGCTATAAAAAAAAAACACTATTAAATTTCCAGTCAAATGGATGAACTAGAAAAGATCATCGTGAGTGAGGTAACCCAGACCCAGAAAGAGAAACATGCTATGTACTCACTTATAAGTGGATAGTAGCCATAAAGTAAAGGATAAGCATGGTACAATCCATAGACCCAAAGAAGATAAGTAACAAAAAGGACTCAAGGGGTAGGGGATTTAGGAATCTCCCTGGGAAGGGAAAACTGAATGAATACCTGTAGTGGATGCAGGGTGTGTATGTATGTGTGTGGGGAGATGGGGGTGGGTGTAAGAGGAAGAGGAGGCATCAGGTTAGGAGAGGATGAAAGAAGATACTACTTAGAGAGGTATCTCAGGAATGAACTAGAAACCTAATGCAATGGAAACTCCCAGAAAAAATATGAGGATGATCCTAACAATGACTCCTAGTGTTGGGGGATAAGCCTGAACTGGCTATCTCCTGTAACTGGGTAAGACTTCCAGTGGAAGTATTGGGACACCAACCCAGCCACAAAACCTTCAACCCACAATTTGTCCTGCCTTCAAGATGCACTGGGGTAACCATGGCACAGAAATTGTGGGAGTGTTCAACCAATGATTAATCCAGCTTGAGACTCATACCCAGAGAGGGAGCCCATCACTGACACTGCCTGGAGAAGCATGACCCAGAGCCTGTATAGCCCAGAGACCTAAAATAGAACCAAAGACAACTGGCAAAAAATTAAAAAAAAAAAAAAAACAATGGAATGATCTCTATCGATACTCTGCTATCCTCATAGACGAGAGCCTAGCATAATCATCATCAGAGAGGCTTAAACCAGCAACTGATAGAAACTGATGCAGAGACCCACAGCCAAATACTAGGCAGAGCTTGGGGGAAACCTGCAGAAGATGGAGAGGAAGGATTGCAGAAACTAGAGGGGTCAAGGACACCACAAGAAACTCCACAGAAGCAACTAGCCTGGGCTCAGAGGGGCTCACAGAGAGTGAACTGACAACCAGGAATCCTGCATAGGACTGACTTAGCCCTTCTGCATATACGTTATTGTCGTGTAGCTTAGTCTTCCTGTGGGAGTCAATCGCTTTCTGCTTTCTGATTATGAATACAATGTGCTCATCTCCTGACGCCATGAATTCTCTGACATGATGGACTGTAGCCTCCGCAGGGGAGCCCAAATGCACCATCTCAAGTTGCTCACATAGTTGTGACAGTCACAACAAATTCATCTGAAACAATGGACAGGTTAAGTTAAATAATTTGAGGAATTTAATAAACAAAAACAAAGGTTACAACCAGTCCCTTCCTTATTCCCAGAATTCCATTGGCATAGAATGACCAAGAAAGGAGCTATGGTCTGCACTGTGCTCTGGACATGATTGGAGTGGACTCCTTGAAGGCTGTATGATTAATCACATCTGGGAGGTATTAAGAGCAGGGAAACCAATTACAGTTATGTGATTTAGAGGTGTAGCCTTTGGCAACTGGTTAGTATTAGATAATCTCAGATTAGAAGAGTCTGTAAGATTGAGCAATGGTGGCAATATAAGGAAAAAGAGAGAACTCAGAAACTATAAACATAGACACAATCCCCCTGACTATTTTGTGTGATGGCTTATACCACCTTGGACATCTGACAAGAAGAAATCTATTATCATTTGCAAACTTGAATGTCAAGGTCTGTGATCTAAATAAATCCCTTATCTCTATATATTTACCTAGCTTCTACTAACAAAAGCTGACAGGATCTTCAGAACTTTAAAGCATCGATATGGCTCTGTCTGCTTTTCAGAAGACTGATTCACCATGACACCTCAGAGGCTTTTCTTGCTGGTTTAACTGAGACTGTCTCTCTGAAGTCTCTCTTTAACAGAAGAAACATGTTTACCCTTTTGAAGGACCAGTCTGAAATATTTCACTATGGGAGAGTGATAACAGTGTGCACTTGTGGAGGGACGTTGTTTCTGTAAGTTAGCCCACTGCCATTGGACACAAAAGTTGGTAGAACCACGCTAGTGCCTCCTTATCCTTTGAACTGAAAACTCCAGAAATCTATAATGGGAACCAATTATAGATATTCAAAGCATTAATATGCTTACTAATGCAGTCTGTCTCAGCTGCCTTCCATTATTTTCTGTGATCCTGAGTATTTAAAAAAATTAATAATGTTCGTGTGAATGACTGTATTGGCATGTGTCTCCTGGGGAAACTGAACTGAAACTCATTTCACCTTCAGACTCCCTTCAAACCCTGTGTGGAAGGGGCGCCATACCCACCCTAGGATAGTACATCCAGAAAGACCTCATCTCCAGGATGATCAGTGATGAATGTGCATGCTTTTGGCATTGCCAACCTTTAAGAACTCCTGAGAACAGCAGGAAAGGAATTCCTTTTGCCTTCCACTTAAGCCTGTTCAAGCAGACATTTTTATTATTCCCTTTTCTCACATCAATGAATATGATCTTCAGTACAATGTCGGTAAACGATGATGGAACTCAATTTGTTCCCTCAGAGTCACTTCCTACTTTATAACTGAACAGGAATTTTAATACCTTAACTTATATCTATTTTTTAAGAGTCTGGCTACATACTCATTCTAGTCTTAAAATAATCCCACCTTTGCCTGCCAACTGTTGAGATTCGAGCATTATCCTACCATGCTTGGTTTAACTTTTCTTTAGTGACTGAAGGAATAGACTGTGTTGTCTCTTTTAGGAAGTCATTGAATGTCTTCATAGTTCCCAAGTCTTTGGGAAAATTCTGAACTGGCATAATCAAGCATGTAAAACAACTGGGTGTGATGGCTTACACCTTCAATTCCAGCACATGGAAGGCAGAGGCAAGCAGATCTCTGTAAATCTGAGGTAAACCTAGTCTACATAACAATCTCTGGGACAGTCAGTGATCTAGAATGAGACTCTGTCTCAAAGCAAACAAAAATCAAAGAGAGAAAACAGAAGGAAGGAAGGAAGGAAGGAAGGAAGGAAGGAAGGAAGGAAGGAAGGAAGGAAGGAAGGAAGGAAAATAATTCCTGATGACTCCATGGTTAAGAGGGTACTGCTCTTACTCAAGATTTGAGTTTAGCTCCCAGAAACTATTCCAGGCATTGTATAAGGACCTGTAACTCAAAGTCATGGTCTTTGGCGCCCTCTTGTGGCTGATCTTGGCACTTGCACCCATGCTCACATCACACACACACACACACACACACACACACACACACACACACTCACTCAAGCAATAAATAAATAAATATTTTTAAAGTCCTATGAATGATAACATACTATTTTAAAATGTAGTCAAATTTTTCTGGAAAAGAAAATGTAATAGCCACAATTTTATAGTAAGAGACTAAATTTAAAAATATATATTAAAGTAAAATAAAGAGATTTTAAGAAATCGATCAAACTATTATAAATTATATAATTATTCCATATATATATGTGTGTGTGTGTGTGTGTTCTATAATGCATCAAGAACATGGAGTGTATATGCTTTTAATTTTACTTGTATTTTGTTTTCATATTTACACTCTTTATGTATATGATGTGTACACATAATGCTTACAATCATCTTTCTATGTTTCTAAACTTCCCCTGTCATTAAAAGTACCATATTTTTCCTGTGTAATTCTGTATTTATCTCTTTACTGTAAAGTTTCCCCATGTCTTTTCCTACCTTCCACTTCTTTGGCCTTTATTTGGCCATAATATAGGTCAGAATTTGTCAAACGATGGTCAGGGATCAAATCCAGCCCTTGGGCTGTTTTTGTAAATAGTAGTTTATTGATACCTAGCCATTTCCAATTGCTTTCCTGTTGTCTGTGTGTGTGTGGCACAAACAAAATCTGAATGGTTTCAATAAGCACTATGTAAATTTACACTATGTAAATCTGAAAAGCACTTGCTCTCTCTGACCATTTCAGAATATTTCAATCACTCTTGATGTAGATGATAAGTAAATCTTTCTTTTTTGTTAATGTTATACTTGCTGCAGGATACAGAAGCATTTCCCAGGGAATGTTGAGTGCATTTATACCATGGAGACACTTTGTGAAAGACAAAGAATAAAACCCCCTTGTAGGATGAATTGGTAACATTCAGCAAATTAACACCATATACCCCTCGGGCTTCAGTTGCTAATATTTTCTGACCCAAGCTTTCAGTATTTTCACCAGTTTCAGGCTGGCTTCAAATTTGTGAACCTCCTGCTTCATCGCTCTGCATGCTAGGGATACAGCTGTGTGCTACCACACCCAGATTCGCCTTTAGGATTTGAAGAACTCTGGTGTTTACTGGATAGTTGCCAAGTTGGCTAACCCTATTTCTTTACCCCACTTTTTATCAGGTTATCTTTTGACGGACATACTTATTTGTATATATTTATGTGGTACAAAGTAATGTTTGGACTGACACATACATTGCCTAGATCAAATCGGTAACTGTCATGACCATCACATTAACTGATTAATTAATTAATTCAATTAAACATTTTTCCATGTTGGGAAATACATTGGAAGAAGTCAACAAAAGCTTAGTTGATAGAGCCTGTGACTAACTGTAGACTCCCCTTTTTCCTACTGAGAATGTTCTCTGCAAGTGGTATTTAAAGTGTTATTTAGGAAATGCTAGAATATTTGTTCTTCAACTGAATAAGCTGTCATATTTGTTGTTCTAAAAGAATCATCATTCAGAAAGGTCTTCCTGGCTGCTATGTTCTGGATGCATTAATGGGGAAGGAATGAAGAATGGGAAGCACAGGAGATGTCTTCCTAAGTGGGGAAACGTCACCTAATGATTTGACACATCCGTTGGTGTGACCTAGATTCATGAGGGGGCATTGTTAAACATGGTAAGTAGGAACAGACACACTTCCTCCAGGGTCATATGAATATGCTCCTGCTGTGAGAAGACGAAACGAAACATGGTCCCTGTCATTATCACTTACTTAGAGGAAATGTAAAGCCCTATGTTTGCAAAAACCAGTATATAAAAAAGTTCAGTAATCAAGATTGTTTCTTTTCCCCAAAGATGAGAAAGGAGTGATTCACCTGGTGGGGGCAGGGGTAAGAACAGGGGGTTCTGGTGACTGTCGCTAAGTTCCTACTATGTCTAATACATGGAATTTATGTATTTATTCTCTGTTAAGCAAGAATCATAAAGAAGGCCTCACTTCTTTATTTCTTTGATGTAAATAGTAACAGCACATGACGTTAATATGAAATGATACCCAAGGGTGATGTCATGTGTGTAGTGCTGAGGAAGCTCTGATGAGGAGGTGCCTGCTTGTTGAAGAAATGTGCTTGTTACATAAGTTTTCGAAGAAACTGCCTGCCAAAACTTCCCAAATAGAAAACCTGCTTCATATAATGTAACGGGCTGCCTTAAGTTCTTCTTTGTAAGGTGCTTGTAAGATAGATCTGAGAGTCCTGCTTGGTTTTGTTTGTTTGTTTGTTTGTTTGTTTGTTTTTGTTGTTACCTGGTTTTGAGACAAGCTTCTCAAGTGCCGGGGTTACAGGTATGCACTGCCATTCCCAGATCATTCTTCTAGGAAATGTGCTCCATCCATCGAATTGCAAACTGTAAAAGACAGGGTTGTTGTTACTGATTCTGGCATTGCTACTTCCTTCGCATTTCCCATTAACCCTAGCAGCTTGGCAGAGGTACTTTTGTTAGAATAGAATACAGTGAGAACTCACTGGTTCCTATGTGTCTTGAGGTCCTGTTTTGGCTCAGGTAAGAGTATATGCCAACAAACCTGATAACCTGTGTTTGATCCCCATAAATTCATATGATAGAGGAGAAAGCTGTAAGTTCTCCCCTGATCTCCACATGCACACTGTGGTGTGCATGTATACGCACGTGCTCACACACACACACACACACACACACACACACAAAGTGAATCAATAAATGTAATAAAAATAGACAGCTGCTGGAACTACTTCAAGAGTGGTACTGGGGATGTAGCTCAATGATAGAATACATCCTCAGTATCACCGAAAGCACTGGGTCAAGAAGGCAGAAGTGCTGCAAGAATCTTAGTCCTTAAACTCAGATGTGAATATAACTGACAAAAGCTTGTTTTGTTCTTCTGTGTGGCTCCTGCCTTTAGCTGAAGAATTATCCTCTCCTGTGTACCTATTATGTCTATTAGCAATGGAATCATGTAATTATATCTCTGTATTTCTTCCCTGACTCCCTGGTGGTTACAGTTTTTTTTTTCCCTTTGTGAGGAGGATGGAAGATGTTTGGAGATTTTTGTCAAGCATTGTATGAAACTAATTATACTCCATGGTAGAACTCAAGCCCTCAAAACCAATGTTTTTTAAGAAAATAACTCATTCTGAGGGTCCTCCGCAACAGATGGAATCGAAGGGTTTTCCCACAATATCCCACTAGCCTGAAAAGCAACTGAGTGCATTGTGTGCTGTAAATTCACTTAATTAATCGAAAATACATATATGATCACTTGCCTTATTTATAGGTAATATTTTTAGTCGGGAAAGGAATGTATTCATGAATTGTTAAAACTTTTTTCCTTCAGTTATTCAGATATAAACTAATGAAGTATAATTATTGATGTATATGGAAAATATAAAAATGTTGTATTGATAGCAAAAATCATTATACCAAAAATCTTCAATTCTCAAATAATACTGATTCTCCTTTCACTGGCTACTGTTATGATTCATACTATCATTGTGTATAGACTACTCAACAAGAAAGGATAATTCATGGTTGCAGACACAAATCAAAAAACGTAACCTGGAGGTTGAGACAATAGCACCTAGGATTCAAGACCAGCCTTGGCTACATACTGACAACCTGTTAAAAACAAAACAAAATACTAAAAGCAAACCCTACAACAAGAGAACTTTAAGGAGAAAGAAGTTTAGAAGTTAATACTTTTTATAATTTCTTATCAGTTCTGAAAGTAGCCTTAAAACATCTCTGTCTTCCTTTTGTGTTAAGAGTTATATAACATTACCACTTGGACAACTTTTATCTGTGTAGTTGTGCGGCATTAGTAACATTTAAAGTGTTGTGTAATCATTACTCTTTTCCGTTTCCAAGTCCATGATTTCCATCGCCAGTTCCATGTTGCGAAAGCAGCATTGTGCACTCATTAAGTCCCACCCCATTCTCTCTTTTCTCCCAACGCTGACAACCACTGTCCTTCTTTCCAGCACTATGAACTTGACTGCTGTGGAGATCTCTCGTAATTGAGGCACGAAACTGTTTTTGCTGGTCCTTTAGCCATGGTCAGTCAGTTCCCACCATCAGCATGCATGGGGCTTTTCTCCCGCAATGCTTTGACTATTGCAGTACTTTGCATGCACACGTTTCCAGAGTTTTGTACATTAGTTATCCTGATTCTGCTTCAAAGGGGAACTTTAGCACTTAAGCAAGCTTGCAAAAATGAACATTTCTAGAGAAAGCAATCTTCTTTTACACTAATTTTCTGTGCAATAATATTACCCAGGTGGCTCAAGAGAGTTACTTTACCTCCCTAAGTGTCCAACTTACTACTAGTGAATAACTGAGAGAGTGGAGCCTGGTCCCAGTCAATTAAGCATTTCTGCAGCAAATCATATATCTTGCTTATGTAAGTCTTACAATGCCAATGATGCTTCCTCTTCAGAGGAATTGCAGCTTAAGAGATGAGCAGAGTGACTTAGAATTTCAGTATTGCTTTTAATCTTATGGTTAACTGAATTAGTGGTCCAATCCTAATGAGACAGCTGAATTAGACAACATATGCAGACCCTGTCTTACAGACCTGGAATCTTTTGTTAAGTTGGCATTTTTTTTAATTGCATCTAAAGGTACAATTATCTCACTGCTATTTCTATAGTCCTAGACATGCAATAAACAACCTTCCTCCTGAGTTGTTTAAACTGAGTCATTGTGTTGCTTTTCTCATTTTTATCATTGTTGTTGTTGTCGTTGTTGTTATTGAACACATAAACCATGGTATCTTCCCACGAAGGAGCTCTGGATATATTTGATCTAATAACAAAACTAATAAGCTAATTTTCAATATTATTTGATAGTCCTACTACATTGAGAGGAGAGAAATGGAAGTTGGCTGAACCTGTAAAACCACCGGAGCAATGTATTTTGAAACAGTGTGTGTGTATATATATATATATATATATATATATATATATATATATATATATAATATTTTTGAACTTGCTGCATATTTAAAACTGAACATTAGAAAAGTAATAGTTGGTTTTAATGAACACTGAGCAAAAGTATTGCATGGGAATCTAATGAGACATGATAGAACAAGCTGATAGAGAAGTTATGAGGTGCTCAACCTCAATTATCATTAAGAAAATGCAAACCAAATCCATAATAAGGCACTCTATCTCAGCCACAAAAACAGAAGTGAAAAAAGACATTTTTTTTCTGAATTTATAGAACACCTGGGATATATATACATATACATATATATACATATATATATATATATATATGGGGGGAGAGAGAGAGAGAGAGAGTCAAATGGCCCAAATGGCCCAAACGGCCCAACTATTTTAGAAAACTAGCAAGTTTTCCTATGATGACATTTCACCTGTAGGTAGGCAATAAAAATGCTCTTTGATGGGCTGGAGAGATGACACTGGTTCAGAGAATGTGTTGCTCTTACAGCTGACATGGACTTGTCTCCCAGCACCTGCATGGTAGCTCACAGTCACCCATAACCTCAGTTCTAGGGCATCTAACTCCCTTTTCTGACCTTCATGAGCATCAGGTGTCATGTGTTACACATATATACATCCAGGCAACACACACACACATAGATACAACTAAATAAAAATAAAATAATATATATTTTATATTTCCTATATAATATCTCTATAGTAAATAAATGCTTCATATGTGTCTATACTATTATGTCATAAAAGCTATCATTATAATTTCTCCAAAATAGTATAGCATGTGTTTGTCTAGAGTTGAGTTGATATATTTTGAAATAGTCATATGATAGAATGCCATACATCCCTGATAGTTAATAACCTTTGTGTGCGTGCATGTGCGTGATAGAGACAGAGAGAGGTTAGATTAATTGCAAAAAATAACATAGGCACAGATTAAGCATACTTAATTAACTTTGTGAGTCTTGTATATGCATGTGTATGCAGGAACCCTTCCTTGTGTTTGCATGTTTGGAGGCTGCTGGTTGACTTCTGCTGCTTTGCCCTATTGTTCTCTACCTTGAAGACGATATAACTTCCTGAACCTGGAATTCACTGATCATCCGGACTGGGTATGCAGTGACCTCTAGAGAGATACTTGTCTTGACTCCCCTCTGCCCGCCAAGCACTGAGATTACAGACACATGCTGCCAGGCCTGCCTCTTAGTGTGGATGCTAGGAATCCAAATTCAAGCCCCAATGCTTGTTCGGCAAGCACTTTACACACTGAGCCATTTCTCTAACTTACCATTCAATTTAAATAAAGAGAGAAATATATAAAAACCTGACCTATACTGTCAGAAGTAATAGTGATGCTTCCCACATCAGTGAGTGTGATCCTGGTGTCCTTACCATGGCTTGGATAAACATGTGAACTGGCATCAAGCTGCAGTACGTGCACCCTTTGCATATAAATAATTACGTAAGCACAGTGACATCTTGGAATAATTTGATTTAAGGTCTGAGGGATTGCTTGCACTTTAGTACAGAGAATTTTTCAAAGCAGTCTTCAGTTTTCCAAAGCCAAAGAACATACAGTAATAGAATGTGACAAATAGTACTTTCTTTTGGAGCATCACATATAATTCAAGATCCAGTCAGAGTTCAATGAACTGTGAGCAAGATTTCACAGGATTGTAGCAAAGCTGCTTCCAGAAACCCATAAGCACTTACTGAGCAATAAACCTGTGGATTTATGCTTATGGGTTTCTGGAAGCAACTTCATCACATACTAGAACGATCCCTGTTGGGCTGGTTTTGAAAAGCAAACTTTAAAAAGGGAAAGCAGGGGTTTGAAAGGAAGCTTGCTGAAATTGAGTCATCTGCTATTAAAAGGTCAGAGTTTTGGAATTGACAGTGTTAGTAAGGTGAAAATACACACTGAAACAGAAAACTGAAGCCCCAACCTTGATGAGACTTTTACTAGTGCCCAAGACCACCCGATGATGTCTAAATTACTAACAAGGGCATTGCAGCACATGGACTACATCCCTAAGAGCTTTTCTCCCTTAGCATGCTCAGGGAGAAATGATGGCTTGTCTGTTCCATATGTATGATGCTCAGCCAACCAAACCAAAAGCAAAAGGGAGGCTGTCAGGTTCACTGGGAAGACAGAGCATATGTTGTTCTCATTTTCACTGTTTCCAACATTGTGCTTCCCAGAGAATAAGCAGTTGGGGCAGAAATATTGACAGAAACATGATTAAGTGGTCTACAGTTTGCCAGGATTGGCAAAGCAACACCACACTATGTCCAATATGGTAGTCACTAGCCACATGTGCCTATTTAAATGCAAATTGCAATTTAAAAATTCATAGCCTCAGTAGTATTAGCCACATATTGGTTACCATATTAGATGGCATGGGTTATGGAAAATTTTCATTCTGCAGAAATCTGTTTGATAGCATAGCATAAGAAAAGAGGGTCAAAATATATATTACGAGCTTAAGCCAGCCTATTTTTATGGACAAAGTTTTATCACAACTCGGCTCATCTGTGTACATAGTGTTTCTTATTGTTTTGCAGTGTATTGACTGTTGAGCAATAGCTATGCAGACTGCCTAGTAGCAGATTCTAAAATAGTTACTTTATGGCCCTTGGCACGAAATATTTCCTTACCTCTGCTTTGGGTATTTCTTTCTCTTTTTGTCTTCTAGATTTATCTGTCTAACTATCTACTTATTTTGAGATAGGCTTGGAACTTGCTTTGTGAGTGAGGCAGCCCAGACAGATCAAATTACCTCTGCCTCCTGAGTACTGATGTGCACCACCATGCGAGACAATTTTGTTAATATTTAATGTGCTCTCTGTGTGTGTGTGTGTGTGTGTGTGTGTGTGTGTGCGCGCGCGCGCACGCACGCGTATGTGTTATGTTGTGTTATATGTGTGCAAGTGCTTTTGGGAGCCATAAGAGGGCACCAGATCTCTTCAAGTAGGACTTATAGGTAGTTGTGAGCTCTTTGCTATGGATTCTGGAGACAGAACATAGGTCCTCTGGAAAAACAATGACACTTTCAACTACTAAGCCATTTTATCAGCCCAACTTGCAGGTATTTTGCCATTAAAGAAAAACTTTTACCCAGTTATAATGTGGCTTTAATACTGAGTACTTAGTGACTTGGTCTGTTAAACAGAGAACTTCATTGAACTGTAGGAGCAGAACCTCACTTACAACCCAAACCTTCTAGAAGACCCTGTTTTCTTTCTTGGACCAGGAAAAGAACTACCAGGAAAATACATTTTAATCAAAGAAAGCCTTATTGAAATGGGTATGCTTTCAATAATGTTACAAACTTGGTGGGTGCACTGTTTTGGTTGTTTCTCTGCAATTAGATACAATGTTTCCAAGGACATTTGGATTGTGAAAAAAAAATCAACAAATCTATCTTTGACATTTCAATGGGGGTCAAAAGACATTTATAATTGCAAGAACACAATGGATTTTACCTTGAGAAAGTATTAATTCCTTCTGATATGTAAATAATCCTGAAAGATATATTTGACAAAAATATTTTTTCAGTTAAACACTGACTGAAAAATATGCTTTTCTGTGACTGTGGAAGGAATGCTTTTCTGTTTCCCAGGGCTTCACTGAACAGCTGTGAGTTTTCAGACCATCTCCACTAAACAAGTATATATATTTGCTTCCTTTCCATACTCACCCTTCCAATATTTGATCACTGAATCAAGAACATGTTGTTATTCCAAGTATCCAAATATCAATTTAACTTGCTACAAATTCATTTCCATACCAAGACTAAGTAAAATTGTCATTTGTGGGTAAGAAAAACATACCATATCTGAGTCCATCTTAGGAGTCAATTGATGATGTCAAATCATGATTCCCAGCTTTCAATATTGAAAGAAGTATTAAGAGGCATCCAATCAATCCCAAAGCTCCTGTTTATTATAAATAACAGAAGAGACTTGTTCAAAGTCCTATGACCAAATTTTACAAGAGAGAAAACTCCAATGTTATGAAACTAAGATCTTTCTACTCTGATGTAACACCTCTTCCATGGTGTTTGTTTGTTTGTTTGTTGTTTTTGGTTTTTGTCTTTCAACAGCTTTAAGTCAATTTATTTAATTAAGAAAGCCTTTAGGGGGGCAGCGAGATGGTTCAGCAGGTAAAGCACTTATCACATAAGCATGAGGACTTGAGTTCAGATCGCTGGCACTCACATAAACTCTAGGTGAAGATAGCATGTGCTTAAAATCCTAGTATGGAGGTGGAACGGAGGGATTCCGCCACCCCCTGATGCCAAGCTGGCTAACTAGATTATCTGCATTGATGAGCTCTGAGTTCAAATGAAAGAGTTTGAGTCAATTAGATAAAGTGGGGAATGATTGAGGAAGATGCTTGATGTTAACCTCTAGCTTCTACATGGCCATGCCTGTGCATGTGCAACTGTACACATGCATACACACACACACACACACACATGCATAGCACACATACACATGCAAAAATGCGTTTGCTGGGATAGGAGTATAGCTCAAGTGTAGAAGAGCATTTCCTTAGTGTACAGCCTAGCTACAGTGAACCATAGTTCAATTGTTAGTATCACCAAAATAAGGAACTAAAAAAAAACAACAAAAAAAAAACAATACTTTTGATGAGGCCAGCATCCCTTAATGTTAAAGGTATAAGGATGTATATCGTATATAAGGAGTCAAAAGTTTAAGAATTGCAGTCTTTCTTTCACATATGTGCACTCTCTCTCTCCTTCTCCTTCTTGCTCTCCCTCCCCTGTCCTTCCCCCTCTCTGTATCCATCTCCTTTACATTCAAATTTCAGGCACCAACCATGTCCCCCGGCTTTTACATGGGTGCTGGGGTCAAACCCAGGGCCTTCTGCTTTTACTGAGTCATATCTCCAGTCTGGTAATAATCTTTACAAAACAGGAAGTTCCATTTGCTGTGGAAACATAAATGAAATGGGTAACACTCTTGTAATATTCACGTGCAATGGTAGTTTTCTTGTGGCCAAATGTGGTTACTCACACCAATAATCCCACCACTTAGGAGGATAAAGCAGTAGGACTTAAATAGTGATTGCCGAGCCAGCAGAAGGTATGATATGAGAGTCCTGTCTATGGGGGGAAAGGAAGAAGCTATTTCCTTACAGTGATGATTTAGTAGTAAAGGATAAGCTCGATCTTTTAGTTTAAAGGTGCCTCAAAGATCGGCATGCACCTCCTATAATTTATACTTTTTATATTCATTCTATACTTATAACTTGCAATTTACATAAAAGTTGTCTTAATTACTTCTCTTTTGCTATGGAAAAGCACCATGACCAAGCTTATAGAAGAAATCGTTTATTGAGGTCTTACAGCTCCAGAAGATTAGTGTGTGGCCATCGGGGTGAGGACTATGGCAGCAGGCAGGCAGGCATGATGCCAATGCAGTAGCTGAGAGCTTACATCTAATCCCCAAGCAGAAGACAGAGGGAAAGCTAGCTGAAAATGGCATAGGCTTTTGAAACCTTAAAGTTCAGTTGCTGTGACACACCTCTTCCAATCAGTCACACCTAATTCTTTCCAACAGTGCCATCAAACATGTGGACTTAAGGGGGTCATTCTCACTCAAACCACCAGAGAGTATAAGTCATAAGCTCTGCATAACCATTATATTAAAGTTCACTGTACTTTAATACAGCCTCTGGAAAACATAGATGAATGAAGTGGGGAATGGGAATGGGTTGAAATTAAGAAAAAAATATAATTTATACACAGACACACACACACAAACACATTTTCTAAAAAGTTGAGCAAAGTGGAAATACTATGATTTATCAAAATGGCATTAATATCATAAATCTAAATATATCATTTAGGAAAAACTGGAATTATCTAATTGAATAAAAAAGAAAACGTATATTTCTACTATCTAGAGATAAACATGATTATTCTTAATCAAACTGTTATTCTTTCACACAAGATAATGAACTGTACTTCAGACTCACTATAAAGCACAGCTCACCTTCAACTGCACTTGACTCTGGGACTTGCACCTGAGTTACTATGTTGAGAAAACAGTAATATTTTAGTATACCTTTTTAAAAATTATCTTTAATTTTTTTTTACAGTCTAGTCAGTACCTGCCCTCCCAGTCTTATACTTCCTTATCCCATTCTTCCCCACCCCTCTGTCTCCTCTCCAAGAGGATGTCCCCACCTCCCCACACACCCCAAACACACCCCATACCACCTCCACCTCCACCCCTTCAATCTGCTCCACCCTCCATCCTCCCACACCACCAGGCCTCCCCACTTCCTGAGGCCTCAAGTCACTTGAGGGTTAAGTGCATCTTCTCCCACTGAGTCCAGACCAGGCAGTCCTCTGCTGTATATATGTCAGGGGCCTTATATCAGCAGGCATATACTGCCTGGTTGGTGGCTCAGTGTCTGAGAGATCTTGGGGATCCGGGTTAGTTGAGACTGTTGATCTTCCTGTGGGGTCACCCTCCTCCTCAGCTTCTTCCAGCCTGTCCCTCATTCAACTAAAGGGGTCAGCAGCTTCTGCCCATTGGTTGGGTATAAGTGTCTGCATCTGTCTCAGTCAGCTGCTTGTTGGGCCTCTTCGAGGGTAGCCATGCTAGACTCCTTTCTGTAAGCACAACATAGTCTCAGCAATAACAGGCCTTGAAGCCCCTCCTTGAGATGGATCCCAAGTTGGGTTGTCCTTTCCCTCACTCTCTTCTCCATTTTTTTCCCTACAGTTCGTTTAGACAGGAACAATTCTGGGTCAGATTTTTGACTGTGGGATGGCAACCCCATCCCTCCACTTGATGCTGTCTTTCTACCAGAGGTGGGCTCTACAAGTTCCCTCTTCCCACTGTTGGGCATTTCATCTAACTCCCTTTGAGTCCGAAGAATCTCTTACCTCCCAGGTCTCTGGTGCATTCTAGAGGGTGGCCCCTAACTTCCACCTCCCAAAATTGCCTATTTCCTTCATTCCTGTTCAGGGCTTCATTCCTGTTCCCCTCCCCCAATACCTGATCATGTTCCCCTTTTCCCCTCCTCCTACCTTCTCCCACCCAGGTTCTTCCTTCCCTCTGCCCCTCTGTGATTGCTTTCTTCTCCCTCCTAAGTGGGATTGAAGCATCCTCAACTTGAACCCTTCAGCTTGTTAACATTCTTGAGTTCTATGGATTGTACTTGGGTATTCTGTACTTTTTTGGCTAATATCCACTTATTAGTGAGTATATACCATACTTGTCCTTTGGGTCTGAGTTACCTCATTCAAGATGATATTTTCTAGTTCCATCCATTTACCTGCAAAACTCATTATTTTTCTTATTCTTAATAGCTGAATAGTATTTCACTGTGTAAATGAAACCAGATATACTGACTCTAATAGAATAGAGTGTGGGAAAGAACCACGAACTCATTGGCATAGGGGAAAATTTCCTAAACAGAACTTAATGGCTTAGGCTCTAAGATAAATGGGATCGCATGAAACAGAAGAGCTTCTGTAAGGCAAAGGACATTGTCAATAAGACAAATCGGCAACAAACAGATTGAAAAAAAAAAAAACTTTACTAACCCCAGATCCAATAGAGGGCTAATATCCAAAATATATAAAGAACTCAAGAAGCTAACCACCAAATAAACCAAACAATAAACAATCCAATCAAAAAATGGGGTATAGAACTAAACAAATAATTCACAACAGAGGAATCTCAAATGGCTGAGAAGCACCTAAAGAAATGCTCAACATCCTTAGTCATCAGGCAAATGCAAATCAAAACAACACTGAGATTCCATCTGACACCACTCAGAATGGCTAATGTCAAAAATTCAGGTGACAGCAGATGCTAACAATGATGTGGAGAAAGAGGAACACTCCTCCACTGCTGGTGGGACTGCAAGCTGGTACAACCACTCTGAAAATCAGTTTGGTGGTTCCTCAGAAAACTGGACATAGTACTACCGGAAGATCCAGCAATACCACTCCTGAGCATATACCTAGAAGATGCTCCAATGTGTAGTAAGGACACATGCTCCACTATGTTCATAGCAGCCTTATTTATAATAGCAAGAAGCTGGAAAGAACACAGATGTCCCCCAACAGAGGAGGGATACAGAAAATGTAATACATTTACACAATGGAATACTACTCAGCTATTAAAAACAATGCATTTATGAAACTCTTCGACAAATGGAGGGATATGGAGAATATCATCCTTAGTGAGGTAACCCAATCACAAAAGAACACATATGATATGCACTCACTGATAAGTGGATATTAGCCCAAAAGGTAAGAATACCCAAGATACATTTGCAAAACACATGAAACTCAACAAGAAGAACAAAATGTGGATACCTTGATCCTTCTTAGAAGGGGGAACAAAATACCCATGGAAGGAGTTACAGAGACAAACTTTGGAGCAGAGACTGAAGGAATGACCTCCCAGAGACTGCCCCACTTGGGGATCCATTCCATTAAAAAAACACAAAACCCAGAAACTATTGCAGATGCCAACAAGAGCTTTCTGACAAGAGCCTGATATAGCTGTCCCCCTGAGAGGCTCTGCCAGTGCCTGACAAATACAGAAGTGGATGATCACAGCCATCCATTGGACAGAGCACAAGGTCCCCAATGAAGGAGCCAGAGAAAGTACCCAAGGACCTGAAGGGGTTTGCAACCCTATTGAAGTAACATTATGAACTAATTAGTACCTCCAGAGCTCCCAGGGACTAAACCACCAACCAAAGAAAACACATGGTGGGACTCATGGCTCTAGCTGCATATGTAACAGAGGATGAGCTAGTCGGTCATCAATGGGATGAGAGACCCTTGATCCTATGCAGGTTCTATGCCCCAGTATAGGGGAATTCCACATCCAGGAAGCAGGCGTGGGTGGGTTGGGGAGCAGGGGGAGGGGGAAGGGGATAGGGGATTTTCTGATGGGAAACTAGGAAAGGGGATGACATTTGAAATGTAAATAAATAAAATATCTAATAAAAAAGAAAAAGAAAAAGGAGAATAGATAAATAAAATAAAATGTCTTTTTAGTGGCACAATTTGCCCCGTAGGTTTAGAGTTACTTTTTTTTTTCCCAATAGACCAGGTTCTTGCATTTATTAATCTTCCCACATAATATATCCTGAATATGTTTTCCACTCCGCCTACTCCTTCCAGTTTTTTCCCACCACCCCTCCAATACAGATCTATCCCTCTCAGTACTTGATAACTAAAAGGCTTTTAAGTGAATATAATATAATACAATACAATGTAATATATAATGTAAAGAATATGCTGTCCTTGTGCTCGCATAAGAGCAGTATGGAAATAAGGAGTATTAATCATACAGGGTTGTCCCTTCAATGGAGGAAATGTATACTTGTTTTCTACCCAGAAGGCTGACAGTAGATGTTAATGGCCTTTGCTATCTGTAGGTCCAGCCCTTACCAAATCACCCAGATTGTTTATCCCAGACTCCCTCCCTAGACCTTTATCTTTGTTTCTCAGAGACTAGAACCCATCCATAAGGGGGGTATCACATGTCCTTTAGAGTTTTCTGACCTCTATGCTATCTCAGTCAGAAACAACACCAGATCCTAGCTTTTGTAGCTATAGAAACCATTTACATGGTAAAGGTCACACGTACTTTGCAAAAGAGTTCTGTTGTAGTTATGCCTTAAACTTTATTCTGAACGTGAGATTGGGATAATTGTTACCAGGAAACTTTATTTTTACAAAATTATACTGCACTTAAATATGTTTGGAATAAATTGGCTTGGTGTCAGACTCCAGAAGTGTGAACCAGCACTAGCTAAGTTGTACTGAAACAAATTTCCTTCTTGTTTCATGCGGTTTGTTTCTTTCCCTGCTGGTTGTGATGCTTGCAGGGAACCCCGACAATACAATAAGATCAGAATGGGACAAAACAAACAGAGGGGAAAGAACCCAAGAAAAGGCATAAGAAACAAATAAAACACAGGGGTACAATCATTCACACACTTAGGCATCCAATAAAAGCACTAGACTGAAAGCCATAATACACAGATGAAGGATGTGGTAGACACCCGTTCAGGCCCATTGCATGCTGCTTCAGACTCTGTGGCTTCATCTGAGCTATGGTCAGTTGATTTAGAGAGCCTTGGTATCCTGGTGTCCTCTATCCCCGCTGACTTTCATATTCTTCCCACCTCTTTTGCAGGGTTCCTTCAGCCCTGAGGTAAGGGACATCCCATTTAGCACTGAATTTAGCAATGTTCCAAGGTCTCTCTCTCTCTCTCTCTCTCTCTCTCTCTCTCTCTCTCTCTCTCTCTCTCTCTCTCTCTCTCTCTCTCTCTGCATATTATCTGTCTATGAGTCTTTGTATTTATTCCCATCTGCTGCAGAAGAAGGCTTCTCTAATTATGGCTGAGCAAGTTACTAATTTACTTTCCAGGCTGGAGTTAATGGTAATTTTTAAAGGAGGTATTTTTATTCATCTGTATTCCCTTTTAATCTTAAATAATTACAAATTGTTCCTCCAGGGACTAGAATAAGCAACTTTTATAGCTAGTGCCTTTTTCTTTTGAAATTCTGAATGCTTTTGCAGATATTTTGTATTACATTATGATATGTTTTCATGATGCTTTATGCCATAAAATATGAATTCTAATTATTTCTCTTACCAAAGAAAACAATGTTAAATAATTGTCTCATAATAACTTTCAGTTTCTTTCCCCAACTTAACATCTTCAGTATAAATTTTATGTGCATCACATATTAAAATGGTTTATATATGTGGGTATATTCTTGAGCCCAGCATTTAGAGGGGCAGTTTTTAGAGTACAATTAGACAATAAAAATACCTCTAATGTAACCATCTAACTCAAATGCTTTGGATTTTCACTTAGAATTAGATCTGCTAGATGCAAAGGTTTTTACATTTTTATTAAATATATACTATATTTTCATTAAAATCATCAGTATATTATAAACATCTTACTACTGTAACAAAATAACTTTGGATATTATTTTAATGAATTGATAGTTATACTTACAAATATGTCACTATATATAGATATATAGAGATATAGAGATATAGAGATATATAATATATAGATATGTAGGTATATAGATATATAGATATATAGATATATAGATATATAGATATAGATATGTATAGATATAGATATAGTGTTTCACATCTAATTTTTCATATATATTTATGAAACCATTGGAAAAATATGAGTTTTGACAAATTTCTAACTATATTGTTAATTTTAAACCTAATTGATTTGAGTCTTTGTCTAGTTGATATCTGTTTGTTCTACTTTTACATGGAATTCTCAAATTATTCAGTTATTCTTGGTTCTAAAATGTCACGTTGTTTCAGTCTTCTACTGATGTACTTTTTACTAGATGTTTCCCATTTGGCACAGTTACTGCAAAAGGCATCAGTGTTTGCTGATACTTTGTTATGGCATGACTCTACATTCAGAATGTCTTCTGTTTTAACTTGTACTTACATTTTGAAACAGGTTCTCCCATCAGCTCCTACAGAATTGTATCTAGAGGGGAAGACAAAGTAACTAACTACCAGGATATGTAGCATGAGTTCTGACTGTTATGTTTGTGCACACTTACAGCCACCCACCCAGTAGCTCTTTGCATCTGTGAATGAAAGACACACACACATGAACTTATTTGTGAAAGGCCTTTGCTAACTCAATGACTAGGCATTGCTAATCCTCCACACGCTACCCTAGGACCAATTGGGGAGGTGGTCAGTGGCCACTTACCAAAATCTCACATGGCTGGTTGGCTCTATCTCCTGCATTCTCCTTTTCAGTCTCTCACCAAATCCTAGTGATGTTCCCTCTTCTCCCCCCACCCCCCCATCCCCCATCCTAGCCTGTGCAACTCTAAGGGTCCCACCCCATCTCCCTTTGCTCAGTCATTGGCCACTGGAATCTTTATTGATCAATCAAAAAACAAATGAGGTCAAGGACTTTTAGCATTTGGACAAATCTCCAACAAGGACCTGTGATTTTGTTTCTCCATCATTGCATATCTGGCTGTATCTCCTTACTTCTCTCTTCTTGCTTCCTCTTTCTCCTCCCCCACAACACAATTCAAACAGCAGTAGCTTTTTGCATTGTATTAACTATGATTTCTCCTATGTATGTCTCAACTTCTTTTATGTTCTAGCAACTATGGCCATAAATACATTTATAGAAGTAAAAAAGAATCTAATTGGAAAGTCATTAATTAATCAATAGAAATCATCTAATTCATGTAGCCTGGCTAGCTCATGTGTGACTGCTTTTTGGTTACAAACAGTTATGGTAAAATATTGTCAAGGGCCATGCAGGAGGAATGACAAATGGTTTTAGAACTCATGGAATGCAGCCCATGGGTTACCACAGCCCCGTGGTGTGGCATTACCCTAGGACCATGTGTCCTGAGAACTTCATGCTGTTATGAAATTCTGCTCTACTTGTAGTCCTCACATTCCTCTTAATCTAAGAATTATTTGAAAACTTAAGGGGGCTTCCAGTCCCTCACTGGGCAGTATTTCTGACACTCCTATAATAATGCTTGATCTCTTTCGGGCATTGCTGCTGGAGCAGATTAATCATTCAATCACCACCCTAGAGAAGACCTTAGAAATGTACATTGTCAGCAATGACCACCACCCCTAGAAAACATTTGGAAAAATTATATTGTTAATGAAGCTAGATTGAGATGTTTTTTATCACTGGCTCTGATGTAGAAAATCTTTTTTTTTCTTTTTTTTTTTTTCCAAGACAGGGTTTCTCTGTATAGCCCTGGCTGTCCTGGAACTCACTTTGTAGACCAGGCTGGCCTTGAACTCAGAAATCCTCCTGCCTCTTCCTCCCTAGTGCTGGGATTAAAGGCGTGCGCCACCACGCCCAGCTTAGATGTAGAAAATCTTAAGGAACAATATGAAGTTCAGAAAGGCACTCTCTTATTCATTAACCTAGGGACCTTTTATGGTCAGGGAACAAGAACAATGGTAGCACTGGCTGACATAACTCTCACTGAGGCTGGACTGGTGATGATTGATTTTTTTTTTATACCCATTTTTGCCCTCAGTTTCCTGATATGGTTTATTAAGAATTGCTGATGAGTAGATATATATTTTGAGTATTTAAATTAGATATAACCGTTTTATATAAAAGTTTAGATTTGTGATTCTTTTAATATTCTTACAAGGTTACTTTTAAAGATAAATAATAAAATAATTACTCCATTCTTTGTAACTGCAAATTGCTGCCTGCCAGTAAGAGAAACTGGCTGAGAAAACTCCCTTGCTTGCTTATACTTTGTTAATCTATAACAAGTTGCCTAGTTACGAATGTACGTGGGTTTTTCCAGAAAATCAAATAACCCCATTATAAAATGGGGCTCAGAGCTAAACAAAGAATTCTTACCTGAGGAATACCGAATGGCTGAGAAGCACCTGAAAAAAATGTTCAACATCCTGGATCATCAGGGAAGTGCAAATCAAAACAACCCTGAGATTCCACCTCACACCAGTCAGTTTGTCTAAGAACAAAAATTCAGGTGACAGCAGATGCTGGTGAGGATGTGAAGAAAGAGGAACACTCCTCCATTGCTGGTGGGATTGCAAGCTTGTACAACCACTCTGGAAATCAGTCTGGTGGTTCCTCAGGAAATTGGACATAGTACTACCGGAGGATCCAGCAATACCTCTCCTGGGCATATATCCAGAAGATGTCCCAACCGGTAAGAAGGACACATGCTCCACTATGTTCATAGCAGCCTTATTTATAATAGCCAGAAGCTGGAAAGAACCCAGATGCCCCTCAAAGAAGAATGGATACAGAAAATGTGGTACATTTACACAATGGAGTACTACTTAGCTATTAAAAACAATAAATTTATGAAATTCCTAGGCAAATGGATGGATCTGGAGGGCATCATCCTGAGTGAGGTAACACAATCACAAAAGAACTCACACAATATGTACGCACTGATAAGTGGATATTAGCCCAGAAACTTAGAATACCCATTATATAAGATACAATTTGTTAAACACATGAAACTCAAGAAGAATAAAGACCAGTGTGTGGACACTTTACCCCTTCTTAGAATTGGGAACAAAACACCCATAGAAGGAGTTACAGAGACAAAGTTTGGAGCTGAGATGAAAGGATGGACCATCTAGAGACTGCCATATCTGGGGATCCATCCCATAATCAGCTTCCAAACGCTGACACCATTGCATACATTAGCAAAATTTTGCTGAAAGGACCCAGATATAGCTGTCCCTTGTGAGACTATGCCAGGGCCTAGCAAACCGAGAAGTGGATGCTCACAGTCAGCTATTGGATGGATCACAGGGCCCCCAATGGAGGAGCTAGAGAAAGTAACCAAGGAGCTAAAGGGTTCTGCAATCCTATAGGTGGAACAAAAATATGAACTAACCAGTACCCCCTGGAGCTCGTGTCTCTAGCTGCATATGAATCAGAAGATGGCCTAGTCAGCCATCAGTGGAAAGAGAGGCCCATTGGTCGTGCAAACTCTGTATGCCTCAGTATACCGGATCGCCAGGGCCAAGAAGTGGGAGTGCGTGGTTGGGGGTGTGGGTGGTTGGGGGAGTGGGTGGGGGAGCATGTGGGAGACTTTTGGGATAGCATTGGAAATATAAATGAAATAAATACCTAATTAAAAAAAAGAATAATTCATTTTCTTTACCTGTACTATGTAATGTAATTTCTTGTAAATACATTGGAGAACACATTATTTCATAATCATTCACTAGAAGAAAATTAAAATGTAATCACATTGTAAGTTTATACTGCTTGATAGATTTTGCTGGGAGTATAAACTATAAAAGAAAAAGTAAGTATGGAAGGGCTGGAACAGTGCCTTCCATCCATCAACTACGTGTATATATGTATGTATTTAGGTATGTACATGTGTGTATATGTATGTATGTGTGTGTATGTATGTGTGTAAGGTTTGTACTAATTAATGGGTTGGAACGTTGTTTCTTCCATCTATCATTTGATAGAAGAAAACTTTTAACTTTCAAAAGTTGTTCTTTGATTTCCACGTGTGGATGTTGGCTGCTGTGCCTTTCCATAAAATATAAACAAATAAAACACTATCTTAAATTTAAATATTTTGCCATGTAATGGGTTATCCACTGGGCTTTTATCCTTTACTAACTGGTATGCATTTATTTTATTTTTTCTGGCTTATTGGTTTATTTTCATTTACATTGAAAAAGAGATTTTCTCATTCCTGTCATTGTTCTGACTTCTAATTACCTAGTGGAAATGTAGAACTTTTTTTGGATATTATATCTGTTATTTTATTTTTCTTATAATATTTCTTTATTTTTGAACATGAGCAGGTATTGGCGAGGGGCACAGGACTGAAGCCCTGAGGACCAGAAGAAAGAATGGAAACAGAGCAATTTCAGGAGGTAGGAGGTGGGGGAACCCCTCTAGAATGTGCCAGAGACCTGGGAGGTGAGAGACTCTCAGGACTCAAAGGGGGGACCTTAGATGACATGCCCAACAGTAGGGAGAGGGAACTTGTAGAGTCCACCTCCAGCAGAAAGACAGGGCATCAAGTGGAGGAATGGGGTTGCCATCCCACAGTCAAAAACTGTGACCCAGAATTGTTCCTGTCTAAAAGAACTGTAGGGACAAAAATGGAGATGAGATTGAGGGAAAGGAGATCCAGTGACGACCCAAATTGGGATCAATCTCAAGGGGAGACTCCAAGGCCTGACACTATTGCTGAGGCTATGTTGTGCTTACAGACAAAACCTGCCCTCTGAGAGGCCCAACAAGCAGCTGTCTGAGACAAAGGCAGATAGATACTTATACCTGACCAATGAACAGAAGCTAAGGACAGATGTGGTTGAATTAGGGAAAGAGAATAAGCTGAGGAAGAGGGCAACCACATAGGCAGACTAGCAGTATCAACTAACCTGGACCCCTGAGATCTCTCAGATGCTGAGCCACCAACCAGGCAGCATACACCAGTTGGTCTGAAGTCCCCAACACATACACAGCAGAGGACTGTCTGGTCTGGCCTCAGTGAGAAAAGATGCACCTAACTCTCAAGGGACTTGAGGCCCCAGGGAGTGGGGAGGCCTGGCAGAGAGAAGGGAGGTCCAAGTACATCCTCTTGGAGACAGAGGGGATGAGGAGAAATGGGATGAGAAACTGTGGGAGAGCAGACCAAGAGGGGATTAACAACTGGACTGTAAATAAATAAAAGTAATACATAAGAGAGAGCGAGATGTTCAGAGTTTTATACATACAGCTTTAATGTAAAAATGTTGGATATTATCCCTTTCTTCTTGCTCTAGACATTACAGTTTTCGTGTTCTCTTCCATTCAGTGTGGTTGGTTTTCCTATTATTTTTCCCATATCCATCTCTACTGCCACATGGCTTCCAGAAATGCCCTATCAGAAATATATATGTATATCCTCTGCTAAGGTAATGTATGGGTAGGTGAGGTAATTTGTCAAATATAGTAGTTATACAATATATATATATATATATATATATATATATATATATATATATATTCACCAGAAGAAGGGAAACAAAGAGATTTTGTTTATTCAGTCCTTGCTTTTGATCAGTAAGGTGAGGAATACCATGTCTGTGAAGTGCCTGAAGGAGACACATGGAGTTCAGTCGCAACAACCAAGGCTAAATGAATAAAACTAAAATCTTTATTGTTAGACTTTGGCAAATAGGTGTACATTTTTACTAAAATATTTAAGGAATTCTGAATTTGCTAAGATCATGCCTCTTTGGAAAAATAACCTGCTAGAGAAAGAATCTATGTTATTTATTACATTATTTTTATCCATTCATAGAGCAGTTTAATAGGGCATAGTTATATGAGCAATAATCTAAGCCTATTTGTTATATGTGAAGGACAACAAAAGATAATTCAAGTTTCCCATTCCCCCATAGTCTTTTCCTTTTCTAGAATGCTTATAGTATCTAGATATCTTTGTTTAAGGTATATATAACACAAAAGGTAACTATATTATATTACTTCTGTATTTGAAATCATGGTTTATTTCCCATTGCTAATTTCTTAGTTGCTTTTAAGAATGAAATGTTTCCTCTCTCTGTCTTTCTCTGGTGTGTGTGTGTGTATGTTTGTGTGTATGTGTATGAGTGTGTATGTATGTGTGTTTGTGTGTGTGGCATGTGTGTGCATGTGTGTGTTGCATGTATGTGCATGTTTGTTTGTGTGTGTGTATGGTGCGTAGTATGTGTGTGTGTGCCGGAAAACATGCATGGAGGCCAATGTAATTTGCTCTATCACTATTCCTTTCTTGTTGCTTAATATAGGCCCTCTGCCTGAACTAAATAAAATGAGACTGAATTTGAGAAGAAGTTGATATGGCACTTCAAAAGAGAGGCAAGAGGAAGGAGGGGGGATGCTGAAAATTCAGCTGTCTTATGGTTACTATTGCTGTTGTGAAATATCGTGAGCAAAGCAACTTGGCATAAGAGGGTTTATTTGGCTCAACTTTCCACATCACTCTTCATCATCTAAGGAAGCCAGAGCCAGAATGTAAGCAGGGCAGGAATAGGAAGTCAGGAGCTATGCAGACATATGGAGGAGTGTTGCTTGATGGATTGCTCAGTCTTCTCTATTATAGAATGCAGAATCACCATTCTAGGAGTGGCAGAATATGCAGTGAGCTGGGGTGTTTGCTATCAATTAAGAAAATGCTCTATAGACTTACCTACAGCTTTATCTTTCTCAATTGATGTTCTCTCCTCTCAGGTGACTCTAGCTTATGTAAAGGTGACATAAAACAAGATAGCACCATAGTATAGATTTATGAAATCTTTTAAGACATTTTTTTCTTTTTATTTTGAGTAGTAGTAGTAACTTCCACTGTCATTGAGTGATTTATTTTACAATAACTAAAGTGAATTAATCTTTTAAATGATGTAAAATAGGCCGGAATAATGAATGGTCTTCATCCTGTGAACACGTTTTCAGGGAAGCACAGTTTTTTCCCCTAGGATCTCAAATAGCATTGTTCTCTAAATCATGAGAATTCCAATGTATATTTCAACATGGTTATGTATACATTAAATACAGTGAAGATAGAAAATAAGATACGTAAAAAGAAGACTAAAAATTCAAGATGTAGCTAAAAAGTTTCTAAAAACCCTTGGAGGGGAAAAAAAAGAAAAACAGTAGAGAGATCACTAAGTGTCAACAACTGTGTAATTTTAGGGGAAGAGTTTATGCCCAACATCTGCACCCTTAGAATGTCTGGTATTCAGATGAATTCATTAGTAATATAGAAAAATATTTTATGTCCCACTTAAGCACACTATAGTATATAAAGAATAAGGCATACGGTTTTCTTTTAATGATATATGTAACATGCAGTTTCCTCTTAAAATAATTATTTTGTTTTTTTAAAAAAAGATTGTACCATAGTTAGCCAGACATAGTGGTGCATGCCTTTAATCTAAGCAGTCCAAAGGCAGAAATCAGCAGATCTCTGTGAGTTTAAGGTCAACCTGTTCTTCATAATGAGTTTCATGACAGCCAGGATCACATGAACAGACTCTCTTAAAAATAAAGATTATAATATGATCTCATCATTTCCCTATTCCCTTTCCTCCTTCCAAACAGTCCAATATACCCTTCCTTGCTCTCTTTCAAATTCATAGCCTCCTTTTTCATTAATTGTTGTTATATATATATATATATATATATATATATGTGTGTGTGTGTGTGTGTGTGTATTTTAATATGTTCATATCTGTATATAACAATAACAATTTTAAAAAGAGGCCATTGGTTTGAGAGCAGGTGGGGAGGAGTCATGAGATATGTCAGGTGTGAAGAAGAATATAAATACAGTATAGATATATGAAAAAAATTTAAAGTAATTTGAAAAAATGATGATGCTTTGAACTTTTTTATTTTACCTTTCTGTATTCAGTGAGTGTAGAAGAATATTTGGTATATTTTATATATTTCTGTCAATGTTCAATTATCATCTTAGAAAAATCTATTTGGAAGAAATATTTCATAACTTTCTTTTATGTGGTCTCATAACATTGAATAAGCACAAAAATGCCAATGCTTTGTCTATATGCATCATACTCACATTATATAGAAGAGGGAAAAGAGGAGAAAACGCTTTCTCTTCAACTCATTGTTGCCATAAATATTCAACTGCAATTTTCAAAAAAGTGGAGAAAAAATGATTTTCTACATTGAGTAAGACAAAATCATGGTTGAAAAAAATTCTTTTCACTTTTGGAATAACGTTCATTGGCCAGTGATTTTTCAAAGTTTACCTAGCTTTGTTTTCAAATGTCTTTTCAATTTCTTCCCACTAAATTTACTACACTTAGAGGTCAAAACATCCCTGTTCTGTTTCAGGAGTGAAATTTACCTTATATACTGTGATAAATAACAAATGACAAGTTAATAAGAAACAAACCATAATCCTTTCTGATGTTAAACCTGTGAACTTACTTGCACCCTACCATATGCGGCTACCCTTCTGGATTTCAGAGTCCCAATTTTATAAGTAAAACAAATAGTATCTATAAACTTGCAATGAATCAATGAGTGGATGCAGAAAGAATAATTTATGAAGGCTCATGAAAAAGAAATATGGAACAAAGGACACACTTAATGTACACTATAACTTGAAAAGCCAGAAGCATTAGATTTCACATAAGTAGCCTAATTTTTCAATGAAGACAACAAATACTACTGAGATTTCAAGAGGGTCCATGGAGTTAACCAATATATTTGAAACTGAAGAGTTTAAGAGTGTAGTGATAGGACTCATAAAGAAAGGGGACCCTCAAGACTGTACCAGAGACCTGGGAAGTGAGAGACTCTCAGAAATCAAACCTTAGACAAAATTCCCAACAGTAGGGAGAGGGAACTTAATGAGCCCACCTCCAGCAGAAAGACAGGGCATCAAGTGAGGCATGGGGTTGCCATCCCACAGTCACACTTCTGACCCATAATTGTTTTTGCCTGAAAGAATTACAGGAATCGAAATGGCAAGGAGCCTGAGGAAAAGAAAGTCCAGAGACAGGCCCAAAGTGGGATCCAGCTCAAGGGGAGGTCCCAAGGCCTGACACTATTACTGAGGCTAAGGAGTACTCACATAAAGGGATCTACCATGACCACACTCCAGAAGACTCAACAAGCAGCTGAAAGAGTCACATGCAGATATTTGCACTCAACCAATGGACAGAAGTTGTTGACCTCTGTTGTTGAATGAGGGAAGACTGAAAGAAATTAGGAGAAGGGCGATTCTGTAGTAGGACCATCGGTCTCAATTAGTCTGGACCTCCGAGATATCTCAAACACTGGACCACCAACCATGCAGCATACACAAGCTGACATGAGGCCCCCAACACATATACGGTAGAGGACTGTCAGGTCTTTGTTCATTCAGAGATGATGCACCTAACTCTCAAGAGACTGGAGGCCCCAGGGAGTTTAGAGGTCTGGTGGGGTGGTAGTGGGGGTGAGGGGGTGGGGACATCCTCGTGGAGACAGGATGGCAGGGAGGAGATATGGGATGTGGAACAGTCAGAGAGTGGACCGGGAGGGGTATAAAATCTGGACTGTAAAAAAGATGAAATAAAATTAGAAAAATAAAGAAAGATTGTGAACTATAGTGGACTGAGAAGTAAACCAGAGAAGTGATATAATACATTGGAAAAGATGAAAACAGTAGCATGGAACACATAATAAATGGGTTGAAAGATATATCTTTTATTTTACTATGGTAAAAATTATTATGGTTAATATGAATAAGAAAGAATCAGTAGGCAAAATATTGAATATAAAGAAAGTAATCTTTAGAGTAAGGTGGGTATTGTTTTGTTAATAGGAATAAAGCAGCATTACCTAATGGTATTTTAATTCAAGCCCCACAAGAATCAATAATGATCAATTCATAATTTATGGTACGATATATGTGAAAATAATATGATCATATATACTATTAACATGGTATTCTGCAGTCCTGTAAGCCCTGCAAAGTGAAATATCATTGTATCATTGGGAATCATTAAAAATTAAGGGTTTGAGATATTTGAAACTTTAATAAAAGGTAAACATCCCTCTGTTCCTCTCTCTCTCTCTGTCTCTCTCTCTCTCTCTCTCTCTCTCTCTGTGTGTGTGTGTGTCTCATTTTGAGACAAGATTTTCATATGTGGTACTGGCTGCCCTAGAAGTAACTATGTAGCCCATGTCCCATATTTTAAAATTCTTTTAATGAGTTTAATTTGTAAATAATGTTACTTTCCCTGGTGGAAATTTCTGAATCACATTACTGGTTGTTACTGGTAAGTCTCCCAGTTCACAAACTGATCACTGTTGCATAGCAAATTAATAAAAGGAAGAGAAAAGGAGTTAGATAGATCAATGGCAGTTCCAGATCTTTCACTAATTCCCTGTTAAAACTTCCCTTTCCTGTCTTACTTATCTACAAAACAAGGATATTAAAGTCTATCACGCCTTTCTCACTATGCATTCATCATAAGAATCAAACATGTAAGAGCATTCCACTCATATGAAATCCTTTACTGTGTAACTGGATAAGAAAACAAGAAAGCACTGTGTGAAATGTAGCCCCACCCCTTCCTAGGTATCTGATGTTGGATAGGTTCTTTAACACTTCTTTTCTTTACTCTTTCACTTTGAAATTGTAGGTAATATTTCCTAACTCCTGGAATTTCAATTAAGATTAAATGAGTTGTTTTTTAAAAAGTAGATAATATACCTGTTTAGTCTTTCTGTGACTGTATTCTTTTTTTCCTAAGCTAAATTTGTAAACTAGGGGGAAATAACTCTCCTTGAATGATAGGTGATGAGATTTTAATAATAATTCAACAAAGTCTTTCACAGGTTTGCTTTTAGCTGTGTGGTCCACAGACCCAGAGCTACCACTTTACTCTTATGAATGTACTCATGAATACATCTGAGGCCCTCTCTAGACTTACAAAACTAGATATCAGTTTCAACAAAATCTTCAAGTGAGAAGTACAGGGTTAACTCTAGAAATTACAAACTGGCAAGATACCAACTGTTGGAAGTGAATTGAAAGAAGCCCATGATGCCATTTCCTGTGTGCACTTTCTTTTGTCTTAAATTTCAACACTATGTTTTATTATTTTTAAAAAATTAAATAAACCAGGACCTGGAGGCATGTCTCAGTGGTTAAGAGCATGTGTTGTTAAGGAAAACCCAAATGAAGTGCTCATCACCAATCATGGGTAGCTTACAGCTACCTTTAACTCCAGTTCCAGGCAATCTGGCATCCTTTCTTGATTCTGCAGGCACCTGCATGCAGTTGGTACCTGTACAGAAAAGAAAATGTACATATAAACATACATAAAAATATTATAAAGGTGAAACTAAAAAGGAAATGAAAACAAAATGAGTCTGAGAAGAAAACAGTAGAGTACAATAAGTGAACAAGCTTTATCTGTGTTCATGGAGGGCTTTTATGCTAGAGCAAGTATTCAGCCCCGAGCTTCTGTGTGCCTTTGCATTGTGAGCCCTTAGTCATTGTGCCTTTAGTAAAGTCATAAAAGTGAGGCCTTCTCATCCACCCTACCCATCTACTTTTCCCCTCACAGCCACTGTCAAAGGCATTTTAGAAATGAACTGTGCTAAGGAACATGTCCAGGTTTCTTCTCATTAACAGCCAGGAAGGCTATAGTTCTGCATGTTCTCTAGGTGGCTTCTCTGAGGTAAAGGTAAAATGTAAGAAAAGATTTATGCTATTCATTTGCAACTTTAAACAAGTATTTATAGGCTTTATCTTAAGTTGGTAGTTAGAGAGGAAAGTTGAGTCTGTTTCAATAAATCTCTATAACAATCAAAGCATGCCACCTGGAGAATCCAGTGTAGACAAGTGTTAGCATTTTATTTTTATTTTTTCTTTGGTAAATGATCTCTTTGAAGACTGAGTGATCTTGGTACTGTGAACAGCCATAATATTTCATCAATGAAGGAAGTTTGCACATCACTGATGAAGGAAAGTTAAGCCCACTTTACTTTAACTGAAGATCTATAGCCCTTTGCGAAGTATCAAGGGAGTCATCTTGTCACTGCCTCGAGTGGGGAGATTTATAAGTTATCCCAAACAAGTTCGCATCTCCTGGGCTGCAAAGATATGTCAAGAGAATGAATGTGTGGGAAGGTTATCAGGGAAGTGCTTCTAGATGAAGCTCACATCTTTTACTTAATTACTCTATTCCCTTCGTTAAAATTCTCCTTTAAATGGCCAACAACCCTTTAAACATGGCAACAAGAATTTGATTTATGGAAAACCAGATGCTTGTGCAGTTTGATTTAAATGTAGGTAGCTATGATTTTAGCAGAAGTATATATTGAGGTTATGTTGAGAAGTACATATTGAGGTTACATCTCTCACACTAAAAGATGTGTGGGCCCCTTGGAGATAAAGGTGAGGGAATTGTTCTTTGTTGAATACTAACAGGCTTAATTTTTCAATTTGTAATTAAATATCCCATAGACACCTTAAGAGGATGCTAGAACCAGTGCTTTTCAAGCAAACCTTGATGAAATTATGGCAAATAAAAGCTAAGAAGAAGGTCACCCGAGAAATTAAGATGCTTTAATAGTTATACCCACTAGAGCTCTTAGAATGCAGTTAGCAGTGATTGTGAGCATTTGAAAGAAACACATAGCCAATTATTGCTACATAATTCAAAATTTAATAATGAATTCAGCAATTACGATCTGCTTTACAAAATTCAGATGTAGAAAAATTTATTACTGAATATGTTTTCAAGTGGCCAAAGGGAAGTAAAACAAAGAATTTCAAACTATAAAACACATATGTCATAAATGACATCGTTTGCTTGGTCATTATGTAGTTTTGCCACATTTCAAAGTACATTGTTGTGCATTTCTAAATTATAAATTGAGCCTCTTCTCAGATCTCCAGACTAACAATTTGCTCACATTTTCATTCCTGTTGGGAGAGCAAAAGCATCCAATACCCAAGTCTGTTTGTGGCTTTTACTCTGAAAACACAAAGAAATTCAAAGAAATCATAAAAGCATTGGAAACATTCCTTGTAGAAAAAAATTAAGGAAAAGTAAAAGAAAGGGGCTGGGCGGTGGTGGCACACACCTTTAATCCCAGCACTTGGGAGGCAGAGACAGGCAGACTTCTGAGTTCGAGGTCAGCCTGGTCTACAAAGTGAGTTCCAGGACAGTCAGGGCTACACAGAGAAACCTTGTCTCGAAAAACCAAAAACCAAAACCAAAACCAAAACGAAGAAGAAGAAGAAGAAGAAGAAGAAGAAGAAGAAGAAGAAGAAGAAGAAGAAGAAGAAAGGCAAAAGGAAGATAAGAGAAATAAAGGAAAGGGGGGGTGATGAATAGGATAAATGATAAAAGTAGCCAATTTGTAAAACTCGTTGTTCAGAGTGGTTCCTGCTTGTCATCCCAGCACTCAGGAGGCTTAGGGAAGAGGGTCACTTTTAGTCTAGGCTACAGAGTGAGTTCTGTGTCAACCTGGTTTAGTGTAAAACCCTGCTCAAAGGAAGCAAACAAACAAGAAAACAAACCACTTGAACAACCTGATATGGTTCATTAAATATTCAGCACATATCAACAAAAAACCATTTCCAATTTATTTATGATTGCTAATATGACTCCATTAGAGCTACAAATTGAGATCCTGAATATAAGTAAGCCCTCTGGACATAGCTGTCAAAAGTTCAATTGGAAGTTATATTTTAAAAAGTAACAAGAAAAATATTGCTTGTAGACTTACTGTAAGAGTAATATACTGTTATTGTCCAGTTTTCTAAAATAGATTTTCACAAAGCTAATATAAATTTTGACTTCACTACGTATTAGAAAACCACCACTTTCAATATTATCCATTGAATGACTCCTTTGTTTAGTATAGATAGGCATAGACCCTAGTAAGAGGTGTATGGGATATTTAATTACAAGTTGAAAATTTAAGCCTGTTTCCATTCAGTAAAGAATGACAGTTCTTTCATCTTTATTTCCAAGAAGCTCTTCACACACACATATTGCAACATAGAAGTTTCTTTTAAAGGTATTCATGTGAAGCAACCATTGTGACAGGGCATTCTTTTATAATTATTTTTTCCTAATTAAATAGAATTCCAATGTAAATTTTTAATACATTTAATACATTTCAGATTCAGGATTATTTTAGTATTTTTTTTCCTGTTTCAGAACCATGTTGAGGTCTGGACTGTAAAGCAAGAAAAAAAGTTCAAAATATAGGAAGGTTGTCACATTAGAATCCTCAAACCTAGAGAAGATATAAGACATTCTCGACATACTCCAAATTTGTGAGCATTTAGGACCAATGAGATGTCTCAGAAGGTAAAAGCACTTCCCTCATAAGCCTGAAATCATGATAGGAAGAAACAATCCATTCCCAAAATATGTTCAGTGTGTGTGTGTGTGTGTGTGTGTGTGTGTGTGTGTGTGGTGTTTGATAAGAGTTGGAAGGCTGAGTCAGGAAGAGTGTAATAACTGAGGCCAGTATATTCTCATAGCAAGACTATCTCAGAAAACAATGCAGTACTCAACTCAACATTCCTACACATCTAAAAATTACTATAGTTCAGTGGTTCTCAGATTCTCAGGAAAACAGCTGTTACCATAGCAAGCAGCTAGGAGATACCATTTTAATTTAGTAAGCAAACTTATATTCCTTACTGTCTTATAGAAATCTAAACTAGATATGCAGTTTTATTTATGAAAGCAAAATATTGACTTTATTTACAAGTCTGAATGTTGCATTTTATTAAATCTTACAGTTATCAATCCAATTTTTCTCAAATAAAATGTATGTTGATATGAGATTTTAGAATGACATTTTGGAAAGAAAACCATAGCAAAAAAATTAAATATTTATTATTATCAAATGTTGTTCTTACCATATGCTTCTCTCTCTCTCTCTCTCTCTCTCTCTCTCTCTCTCTCTCTCTCTCTCTCTCTCTCTCTGTCTGTGTGTGTGTGTTTGTGTGTGTGTGTACCAGGTAAAGTTTGCTAAACACAGTTAACTAATCTTAGTCTTGGTGGTGTTTGTTTGTTTGTTTGTTTGTTTGTATTTACCAATCATCCACAAGAACATTTTGTAAACTCTTGCTGTGCATTCATTTTTCTTATCCTTTCACTGACATTTATTTTATATATTTTGAACCTAATAGTATATAAGTTTAATTTTGCAACTTCATGAATATATAATTTATTGTAATACTAAAGTCTTAAATGACAGTTTAAGGATAAAATAAATGTGAGGGTGGGGATGTAGGAGTGGGTGGGTGGGTAGGGGTACACCTTGATAGAAGCAGGAGGAGGGAGATGGGATAGGGAGTTTCTTGAGGGGGAAATCAGGAAAGGGGATAACATTTGAAATGTAAATAAGTAATATCAAAACAAAAAGATTTCTTCAAGTTTCTGTGCATTAATTTGATATTGGTTTGCTTTACATTGCTTTTACTATGTTCAGGTATGGGCCTTGAACTCCTGATCTTTCCAAGACTTTTAACATGAAAGGATATTGGATTTTGTCAAATGTGTTTTTCAACATCTAGTGAGATGATCATGTGGTTTTTTTTCCTTTGAGTTTATGTAGTGGATTATGTTGATGGATTTCCATATATTGAACCATCCCTGCATCCTTGGGATGAAGCCTACTTGATCATGGTGAATGATCATTTTGATGTGTTCTTGGATTCGGTTTGTGAGAATTTTATTGAGTATTTTTTCATTGATATTCATAAGGGAAATTGGTCTGAAGTTTGCTCTCTTTGTTGGGTCTTTGTGTGGTTTTAGTGTCAGTCTAACTGTGGCTTCATAGAACAAATTGGGTAGAGTAATTCTGTTTCTATTTTGTGGAATATTTTTAAGAGTATTGGTATTAGGTCTTCTTTGAAGGTCTGATAGAATTCTGCACTAAACCAATCTGGCCTGGGCTTTTGTTGTTGTTGTTGTTGTTGGGAGAGTTTTAATGAGTACTTCTATTTCACAGATGACATGAAGCTCAAGGAGAAGGAAAACCAAAGTGTGGATACTTAAGTCCTTTTTTAAAAGAGGGAACAACAACAACAACAAAACAGATACACTGAAAATAATAGAAAAGAAAGTGGGGAAGAGCCTGGAACACAAGTGCACAGGGGAAAACTTCCTGAACAGAATACTAATGGCTTATGCTCTTCTTAGATCTTCCAAGAATTGACAAATAGGACCTCATAAAATTGTAAAGTTTTTGTAAGGCAAAGGATACTGACAATAGGAAAAAATGGCAACCAACAGATTGGGAAAAGATCTTTACCAATCCTCCTTCTGAAAGACAGCTAATATCCAATATATACAAAGAACTCAAGGAGGTAAACTCAAGAGAACCAAATAACCAAAATAAAAAATGGGGTACAGAGCTAAACAAAAATTCTCAACTGAGGAATATCAAATGGTGGAGAATCACCTAAAGAATTGTTCAACATCCTTAGTCATCAGGCAAATGCAAATCAACCCTGAGATTACACCTCACACCAGTCAGAATGGCTAAGATTCAAAACTCAGATGACAGCAGATACTGGCAAGGATGTGGAGAAAAAGGAACATTCATCAATTGCTGGTAGGATTGCAAGCTTGTACAACCACTCTGGAAATCAGTTTGGTGGTTCCTCAGAAAATTGGACATAGTACTACTGGAGGATCCAGCAATACCACTCCTGGGCATATATCCAGAAGATGTTCCAATGTATAACAAAGACGCATGTTTCACTGTGTTCATAGCAGCCTTATTTATAATAGCCAGAAGCTGGAAAGAACCCAGATGTCCTTCAACAGAGGAATGTATACAGAAAATGTGGTACATTTACACAATAGAGTACTACTAAGCTATAAAAAAAAAAAAAAACATTGACCTCATGAAGTTCTTAGGCAAATGGATGGAACTAGAAAATATCATCCTGAGTGATGTAGCACAATCACAAAAGAATATACATGGTATGCACTCACTGATAAGTGGATATTAGCCCAGAAACTCAGAATACCCAAGATACAATTCACAAACCACATGAAACTCAAGAAGAAGGATGGCCAAAGTGTGGATGCTTCAGTCTTTCTTAGAAGGAGGAACAAGATATTCAAGGGAGGAAATATGGAGACAAAGTGTGGAGCAGAGACTGAAGGTAAGGCCATCCAGAGATTGCCCCACCTGGGGATCCATCTCATATACAGACACCAAACCCAGAAACTATTGTGGATGCCAAGAAGTGCTTGCTGAGAGGAGCCTGATATAACTGTCTCCAGAGAGGCTTTGCCAGAGCCTAACAAATACAGAGGCAGATGCTTGCAGCCAACCATTGGACTGAGCATGGAGTCCTCAATGGAGCAGTTAGATAAAAGACTGAGGAGCTAAAAGTGTTTGCAACCCTATAGGAAAAACAACAATATCAACCAACCAGTACTCCCAGAGCTCCCAGCGACTAAACAACTAACCAAAGAATGCATATGAATGGACCCATGCATCCAGCTGCATATGTACTAGAGGTTGGCCTTGTTGAACATCAATGGAAGGAGAGGCCCTTGGTTCTGGGAAGGTTCGATACCTCAGTGTAGGGGAAAGCCAGGGAGGGGAGGTGGGAGTGGATGAATTGGTGGGGAACACTCTTATAGAATCAGGGATAGGGAGGATGGGATAGGGAGTTTCCAGATTGGAAACTGGTAAAGGGGATAATATTTGAAATGTAAATTAATAAAATATCCAATAAAAAAAGAATACTCACTACTCTTCCAGAGGACCCAGTCTCCTTTCCCAGAACACAAATGGTAGTTTACAACTTCTGTAATTTTAGTTCCAAGGGTTCTGGTCTCTGCAGGTACCCGCATGCACATGGTGCACATGCACATACACTGGCACATACATGTACACATAAAGTAAAATCAAATCTTTAAAAAGTTAGGATCCCCTCATGATCACAGGTTCAAAGAAAAAAATAAAAAACACACATACTAATCAAATTCAAGAGCCCATTAAGGGACTGAACAAATGACTTGGCAGTCAAAAACACCTCTTGCTCTGGAGAGGGCCTGAGTTGCATGCCCAGTATCCACTTTGGGAAGCTCACAACTACCTATAACTCGACCTCCGAGGATCCAATGTTATCTTTTGGTCTCCACAAGTAGTCACACAGACCTGGCACACAGTCATAGAAATACATATGTACATAAAATTACATCTTTCAAATAAAAGAACACATTAAGATCATATATCTTGACATAAAGAATTTCATCTCAGAAGTTCTATGTTGGTTTTATAAATGCAAATTAATGATTGTAATGCACAGTATAAATAATGTTCAGGACATAAACCAAATGAAAAGGTTCTTATAGAAAGCAGAAGGCAATATATAATCCATGAGAGGTGATGCAGAGTGCAAAATGAGAATAGAGATGGGAAATACTAGAGGTAGAAAATGTTAAATAAAATTGGGTGGAGAGATAGAGGAAAGATGGAGGTTGGGGATTTCAATAAAACTAGGCTGTATAGAAAATCATATAGAAATCTACTCAATATTTTACTAAACGTACCTGTACACAGGCTGCCTTACCAACATTTACGTTTATGTCCATAGACTGGTGTTGCTCTTACCCTGGATCTGATAAGCTTTTTTACAGAGAACAATGATTAAGAGATACATAACTAGTCAAAATATTGAGAATAAATGACCACTGAGTAATGAATGCTAGTCCCTAAAGTAGACAAGTTCCATAGAAGAAGTTCCATAGAACATCACAGAAGCTGAGATGGGAATATTCTAATTGCTGGAAAATTGAGGGAATTGATGGAGAAGATTGCTGTGAAACATCGTTTTCTAGATATAGCATGAAATACAAAATGAAAACATAAAAGATGTAGCTATCTTTATAACACACACACACACACACACACCATGGTGGCTGGGAAGGGAACCAGTTGTGAAGAAGAGAGTCATCAGGAGTGGAATAGGATAAGAAAGCATAATTGGAAATGGATAGGATTATAATATATTCTATGTATATTATTAGCAAAAATTAAGTTTCTTTCATATAACAAGCAAATAGTATGATTTCATTACAAATTGAAATGAACCCATCTTCTTCAAAAGGACAAAGAAGGAAGCAATACAAACTTGAACTAAAAACCAATCTTATTAAAAAGAACAAATGTCTAGAGAAGATATTGAGGTTTCTGTGAAAGAAAAAGGTGTAATTGAAACCACTACTTCATACACTGCAATGGCAATGTACAGGAGAAAATCCCTTCTGTGGGTTGTTATTGGTAATACTTTAATAAAAGGTCTGGTTATGTTGCCCACATTTCCTTTAAACTAGCCAGTCTTTTGCCTCAGCCTCTTGATTCCTTGAATTTCAGATGTGCACTATGAATTTTACATTTGATATATATATATATGAATATGAATATATATGTGAATATGAGATTAGAATATACCTTAAACATCTCTACGTGTGTCACATGGAAAGTCAAAGTGCTATTCCAGTTACTTAGCTTTTTTTTCAGCAATGTATTTTGCTTTGCTCATGTAGAAATTTGTTGCATTGAACTGTCAAAGCTTCTGGTTCTCTCACTACATGGCATAAGGGGCTCACAGCTAGAGTTACTATCAAAAGCTAGGCAAGCAGAGAAATATTTATGCTACTATAGCATTTTGCAATTTTAGAGCACAATAATACCTTTAGGCCCAATGTTATATCCTGCAGTTTGAATTGAGTGTCCCTACTTTCATACTGCATATATCTTTAGAGCTTTCTAATCTTTCTAGGAGAGTCCAATGTTTTCTTTGTCCATAATGCCTTTAGTGTCTTCAGTAATATTTAAATGTGGTACCCTTGATAAAAAATATTTTAATAGTTCTATTTATTAGGTAGTTGTGATAAACCTAGTTAGCTAATATTTATATCCTAATCATTTAGCTGCTTGAAAATCTGACACAAATAAGTTGAATAAAAGTAACTTTTAACTTTATTTTCTTGCAGTGCTAAGGATCAAACCTAGGGACTTGGACATATTGGTGTTTCACTACTGAGCTACAACTCTAACATTTCATATTTATTTATTTATTTATTTATTTATTTATTTATTTATTTATTTATTTATTTTGTTTTTTCAAGACAGGGTTTCTCTGTATAGGCCTGGCTGTCCTGGAACTCACTCTGTAGACCAGGCTGGCCTCGAACTCAGAAATCCACCTGCCTCTGCCTCCCAAGTGCTGGGATGAAAGGCGTGAGCCACCACACCCGGCTTCATTTAATTTTAAATAGTCACAATTATTGACCAATGGAATATATTCACCATTTGGCCACTGTACATATTCTGAAAGTTTTGGTCATATTTGGCACCACCAATTTCATTCACCATTCCATATTGACTGTCTTACTTCTGCTTTATATTGCAACTCCTTGAATGGAGCTTTGTAAAGATGTGACATCAGAATGAGTGAATATAATTGTAAGAGTATCTTGTAGGTATCAATGACGTCTTCTTGAAATAATATTTTACAGTGCCTCTGTAAGTATGTTGAATGTCTTAGGACACTTTGATGCACAATTTAAGTACCAGAGCTCTGTAGTATATTGTATATATGTAAATTTCATCTTAATAGTCATTTGCCCTAAGCCTATTACTTCATATAGATCTAAATATAATTTTCTACCTTCCAAACTATTCATATTGAAAAGCAAGCTAGATGGCAATATTTAAATAAATAAATGGAAGAAGCTTCATCATCATAAAATAATTGAAATTTTATTGTATGCAAAGGGAGTTTGAAAAAGAAAAGAAGGGAATCATATAAAACCTCCAGATATATTTGGCAATATCATTTATGCCTATATAATCTGATTACATACTTTCTTCATTGAACTTTGTTAGCATCTCCTCATCTCAGCTTTATGGTTCTTCAGAGTCAAAGGTTCTTTCATTTTTCTGTCTATTTGTGATCCAGTATTTCTTCTCCAGCCTCCCAATTTCCCACAATCAAGCACTATGATCACTCCATTACTCTAAAAATCTACAATTCCACATCTTTGTTTATTTGTTTGTTTGATGATTAGTAAATCATGTAGCCAGGTTGGCCTCAAGTTCACTATAAGGATGTCTTAGTGAGTGTTCTATAACTGAGAAGACACACCATGAATATAGCACGTCTCATAAAGAAGAGAATTTAATTGGAACATACTTCCAGTTTCAGAGACTTAGTCCATTGTTATCATTTTGGGGAAGCATGGTTGCACATAGGCAGTTATGGTGCTGAAGATGTGGCTAAGAGTTCTACATCTGGAGGCAACAGGAAGAGAGTGACACTGGGGTTTGCTTGGGCTTTTGAAACTTTAACCCCCTCCCCCATTAACACACTTCCTCCAGTAAGGCCACACCTCCTAATCCTTTCAAATAGTGCCACTTTCTGGTAACCAAGCATTCAATTCTATGAGCCTATGGGAGCCATTCTCATTTAAACCACCACAATAGCTAAGAATAGCCTTGAACTCCTGATTCTCCTTCCTGGCTCTCCTAAGTGCTAAGTTTTCAAGTACACCAATCTTATCTTTATCTATGATGTTTCTATCCATTGGGATAAATTACTCCAAGAAACCTCCCATTAATTTTTCTTTCCAAGCTTAAATATCTTTCTCAATGAGATGTTTTCCCAACCTAATCCTGGCTATTCTTTCAACATCAGAAAGAGAGTTATCCATTTTTATCCCATCTCTTCTCATTGTTCTCAGTATATACTAGCACTTCCTTTAGTCTTCTATAAGAGAAGAATCATTGGAATGAATATGTAAGACAGATACAGAGATGTCTAGGGGTGTGTGTGTGTGTGTGTGTGTGTACTAATCAATATGCTGGTGTCTTAAAAGGATTTGACATTTTCATTATTGTAGGGAAGTCTGTTGATTGTATGAGGCAGGTTTTTATCTTATACTACTTTAAAATTTCTTCAGAAGAATTAGCCAAAAGAGAGGAAATTGCAGAATACAAAGAACAAACAGGAATCTACAGAGCTAAGCTAGAACCAATTAAAAACTTACTAGAACTTAGTTTGAGCTCTCACTACCTCAAACTTCCAATTTGATGAAGAGAGTTCCCTGGAGGTGAAGCTGATTTCTTTCACAATAGAGCTAAATACTTACCTAAAATTAGAGAAAAGTTAAAGGACAAGATGAAAGGGCTCTTATCACAGCTAGTGCCCCATAAGGAACCTGCAAATTCTCAGAAATGCTTATGTGAATGCAATAGCCCCTCTGACTTTTGAAGCCTAAAAAGAACATGTCAAATGCTTTGTTTCTATATTACTTGTTGATTTGTTTGAAGATAAGATTTTTTCTATATTACATGGGCTTTCCTGAAACTCATTGTAGTGGTTTGGATAATAGTGACATCCATAGTCTCATACATTTGAATATTTAATAATCAGGGAGTGGAGCTATTTGAAGATTAGGGAACATGGTCTTGTTAGAGTGGATGTGACTTTGATGTAGGAAGTGTGGTGTAGGCTTTACGTCACTGGGGGGTAGGCTTTAAGGTTTCAACAACCCCTTACCAGGCCCCATCTCTCTATATACATGCTTGTAGATCAGTGTGTAGAACTCTCTACTACTTTTTAAGTACCATGCCTGACATGCCTGACACCAACTTGATGATAATGAGACTAAGCCTCTGAAACTGTAAGCAAGTCTCTAAATATCTGTTGCTTTAGCCATGGTGTCTCTTCACAGCAATAAAATTGTGACTAAAAGATTCATGATCCTCCTGCTCCACCTTTTTGAGCACTGGGATTACTCTTGTGTATAATCACACTCAGTTTTAACTTTTACATTCTAAACCTCACAACGTATCTCAAATGACCTCTACTTACCTAGACCTATACAGATACAGGAATTCTAGGAAATAATCTGGCTAAAGCGGTACAACCAAAGAGCGTTACAGCTTCTAGGCTCACTTGTCCATCCACAAGTTATTTAGGTGCCTGCATCTGTTTCAAGACGGTATACTCCTGGAAGGCAGGGACTCCGTTTTTGTCATAATATATGCTTCCCAGAAGACCTGACTCATAATAAGGAAGCATATATGTATATATGTGTGTGTGTGTGTGTGTGTGTGTGTGTGTGTACACATAAACACACATAATTGGAGAGAAAGGAATGAGTGAGTGAAAGAGCAGGAAAACATGAACTATGCCATCAGGCAATTTACTGTCAATACTAAATATTTGGCCATAAACAAGGCAGCAAGCAGAGATCTCCCATTTTTCTCCAAAATTTTAAAAATCAAAAAACACATCCATTCTAACCCCTTTAGAATTTGAAGAAATAATTTACCCCCCACAAATTTTATCATGTATATGTATAGATCTTTTAAGCTTTAAAATTGCACTTGTAAATATTATTTAATTCAATAGTTCATCACTTATTTAAATATAAACTGAGCCATCACTTTTCTAGACATATATGATGAAAATGTTCTTTCAGTAAAGTTTCAATTAAATTAAAAAAAATAAAAAGTTTATTTTCTAATGTCCAATTAACTGCTTATTAAATGACTAGTTGCCAATTAAGTAAGGGTTATTAAGTGGTTAATCACCAATTAATTGTTAAGTGATTCTTCCATCTTTTAAATCACTTTTTAAAATACCTTAGTATATAGAAAGGACTGGTGATGAATATTGTCCACCTGTGTTCATTTGTTGTATTTGTCACAGTGTCACTTGGAATTAAGTCCTTGGCTTCAGCATCATTTGACCTCTTTTAAGCCCCCAAATCATCACTATTACAATTATTGCATAGGTTTATTTATTTATTTTAAACCCCACATTTTCTTCCCCTCCAAACCCACCCCTATACCACATCCCACACCTCCTCCCCGACCTCTGTCTCCACGTGGATGTCCCCACTCCACCCCACCTGACCTCTAAACTCCCTGGGGCCTCCAGTCTCTTGAGAGTTAGGTGCATCATCTCTTGAATGAACACAGACCTGAAAGTCCTCTACTGTATGAGTATTTGGGGCCTCATATCAGCTGGTGTATGCTCTCTGTTTGGTGGTCCAGTATTTGAGAGATCTCGGGGGTCCAGGTTAATTGAGACTGTCAGTCCTCCTATGTGTAAAATTACTCTGAGCAGACTATGACTTTGGAAAATATAGTATAATTTTTGTGTGGAATTATTTGTTTTCTTAGTTTTGTTTTTCTATGTTTTTTCTTTTGATACTGGCTTTCATTGTGTAGCTATGGATGGCCTGAAACTCACCATGTAGACCAGACTGGCCTTGAACATACAGTTTTGCCTCCTGTTCTGGGATTAAAAGGCCTGTGCAAATATGCCTGGTCTATTTTTTTTTCTAATTTTATTAAACAATCATATATAGTTTAGTTAAACAAGTCAGTCCTCCAAAAGCCTGAGAAACCTTGTTGAAAATTTTTAACAAGTGAAATTTAGTTTCTAAAATTTTGTTCATTCAACTTCAAGTAATAAGAGGAAGCTAAATTTTTTATAAATGAAACTGTGTCACATATGTGTATGTTAGGTGGCAGTCATTTTTACTCTCATATCTACACAAAAACACTTAGGTTGAGACATGCTAAATGTCTCTGCAAGACTAAACAGCTAATCAATTACAAAGTCAGGACTTTAACTTAGGATTATAACCAGTTTAAAATGAGAAAGCTTTTATTGCCTTCATTATACTGTAATGCTTCACAATCTATGATTACCATACAAGAGTTTAAATATTTAGAATGAATTTCACAGAAGCATCTCAATTTCTTTCCAGGTGTTTTGCATTAACCTTATGCACAGTCATCTTTTATTCATTATTTGATTCAACAAATATTTATCAAGTGCCTAATATATAGCAGTCACTTTTCAAGGAGTGGTAGCCAAAGTCCCAGGAATAACACACAAACTAAAAAATAACTTATAGTGTGAGGGAGCTAGAGAAGTGAGTTTGGGCATGTTGGGTGTTATGCGAGGTCAAATTAGGATCTATAAATAACTAGGGTGAAGCAAATGCCTATAACTATGACCTTCTGGCGTAAAGTCTTAAAATAATATAATACTTTCAACTGTGCTCAGATGCTTTAAAAACAGACATTAGTTGATGTTACTAAGAAATGATCATTGAAACACAATGGGAAAGAAAAAAATTGAATAATGAGAAAAATATCTTTGAGGCTTGTACTCTTAGTAGCCTCCCTCCAATAGCATCTTAGATCATAAGTATCCCGGAGCTCTTGACTCTAGCTGCATATGTATCAAAAGATGGCCTAGTCGGCCTTCACTGGAAAGAGAGGCCCATTGGACACACAAACTTTATATGCCCCAGTACAGGGGAACGCCAGGGCCAAGAAGTGGGAGTAGGTGGGTAGGGGAGTGAGAGGGAGGGTATGGGGGACTTTTGGGATAGCATTGGAAATGTAATTGAGGAAAATACATAATAAAAAAAAAAAAAGAACACACACACACAACAAAAAGAGTGAAAACTTTGGCCTTCTGAGTTTACAGATCTCTGAAGCCAGGGCCTCTCTAATGCTGGACAGGCACTCTATGTCTAAGATATAATTGTTAGCCTAAGTGACATGTTTTCTCTGAATTTAATACTGTCTTTCTCATCTTATGCTAAAAATGTGATTTACTTTAATGAAAAAGTGCATTTTTTCCAACTTCTGTCCTAAATGACAGACTTCTGAAGAGTTAGACACATTTTCTTTTCCTTTTTGTCTTTCTTTAACATTCCTATTATTAGTACACAAAACACATATGAATTAAACATTAGTCTCATTATGAGTGGGTTTAAAGGAGATCAGCAAGGAAAAGAAAGAAAATAGAACCCTGCCACTATAGAAGAAATAAGAATAAAGATAATTCAAATGTTAATGCTGTTTACTTAGAAAATAGTGCAAAGTGATCAAAATTTGTGTATTCTAAAGTCAACTCCCATACATTCAAAGTCAAGGTATCTTCAAGGCTTGCTATGTGGCTGGGGCTGATTATTACATCTTCTGTGTCCATCCCATGTGAAGGGACATAAAAATCAGACATGACCTAGAAATTCATTCTAAAAATTGAATACTATTTCTCGCAGGAGAAAACGAAAAGGACAGTGGGAAGACAATACAGACAGAGACAGTTTTATTTTGAAGAGGGAGCCTCTCACTTGCTCCAACCCCATAAAGAAACGGATGACATGAATTATTCCTCTTAGTTCGTGATTTTGTAAAATGAGTAAACAGTGCTTTCATATACCTCATCAGTCATTCAGTAAGGGAGTGGTGTAAGATACACTCTCGGGCATCCTAGCTTTCTTCTAGCAATCCTTTGAAATGGGCCATGGGTAAGAGCAACATAAAACAAACAACAGCAAAAACTGAAGGTAAGCTTGTGTACAACAGGTTTCTCAAAGATGAAAACTTCCCATCTCCCAGTGGAAGCCCCTTAAGCCAGAGAATAAACAACTCAAAAAGAGCTTCAGGTCCCTGAAACGGACCAGATCCAGTAGCCCCTCTTTCCCAAGAGTAAACAATAACGATAATGGAGAGTCACCAGATAAATACAGCTATAAACGATATTCTGAAACTGGACTAGCTTCCTGGAAGAAGCAGAAAACAATCGAGCTACCTGGAAGAGGTTTAGACCAACTGAGGTACATGGGACACCCTCCAAGGTACTGAGCTTTGTTGCAGGCTTTGCTGAGTGCTAGCACAAGCGAGCAAGCACATAAACTCGTGCACACGTGTGGGTGTGTGTGCATGCGTGTGTGTGCCTCACTAGTGTGTCCACATGTTTACATACATGTAGTGTCTGTGGAGGCCAGAAAGAGGCAGTGAATCTGCTGTAACTGGAATGACAGATAATTGTAAGATGCCATATGGGTGCTAGAACTTGAACTTGAGTCATTTACAAGAGTAGACAGTGCTTTTAAACATTAATTAAGTTGTCTCTCTATCCTCTATTTTTTTATTTTAAATTCTTTTATGTGTATGTCTATATGACGGCCATGTGTTTGTGGTTGTAGGTGCCCACAAAGGCCAGAAGAGGGCAGCAGAGCTCCACGAGAAGGAGTTATAGGCAGTTGTGAGCCACCAAACATGGGTGGTGAGAAACTGAACTCAAGTGCTCTGCAAAAGTAGCAAGCACCTTCTCCAAAAACACACAGCCATTTCTTAAGGGAATCTCATTCGTATGATCATTTCATCTCAGCTTTCCTACAGACCTCTTCTTGCTTCTTGTTTTTGGCCCACTTCCAAATGATTTGCTATGGGGATGGTGGTATAAGACAAAATTTTAGGCCTTGAATATTCTTTGCCAACGTAGACTTCTAACATCTGTCCATATCCACCGTACCTTCTGGCTTCTGCTCTAAACACCATTACTATTTCCCGCAGAAACAGTGCTGATATCCTTTCTGCCACTCCCTGCACAGGAGGCATGGCTTAAAGTCATTGCTAGGTAATGCCACAAAGCTTGGGAAGGTATTTTACCACCATTCTTTCCATATTCGTATATCTTTCCAATATCTACAGCTGATTAAACAGTAATTTCAGCCTCTTCTGATCAACAATAGGTAATAAAAGACCTTAAGTCTGACCAGACACTTAAATGGCCCCTTCTCTAGTCTATAGTTTAAGCATCTGCCCAATTCTTTTGCCTAAAGTATAATCTCATTCCATTCTAATGGTTCCACAAAGGAAAAAATAAATTGCCTTTCCCTTCCTAATTAAAAATTTAAAAGCTCTGTCTCCTTCTCTAATGTTCCTGCCATTCCACACAGAGTTGCTTCATCAATATCCCAGGATTCCAAACTGTCACCCATGCCTTCTGCTTCACAGCTGGAATCTCCCATAGAAATAGACTTTCTCATTGTCAGAAAATATCCCAGAACTAAAAATTTTCTGTTCAAAATTTGCCATTACCATGACTACATACATTATATACATGTTTTTTATATTTAATATTCAGAATTTGGTAATATTTTCCAAACATATTTTTGTTATGTAGCATAAAATTAGAGAGTTTCTCTAGCACCATTGAAGAAAGAAAGGAGACATTCTAAAATTTAGATTCATTGTATAACTAAAAATACTATGAAAAAGAAAAGTCTTGAATAAAACTTCCTCTGGAATCAAAGCTCTGTTAATCTCCATCCACATATACATTAATGGATAGATTGATAAACTTGGATATGTTGATAGATTATTTATAGTATATAATAGCAATGATTTCTCTCTACTCTCTTGATTGGTTTTTAGTTAAATTTCCTTCATTTTCAAACAATACACAAAAATGTGCGTGTTAATAGAGCAATGTGATATTCCAATAAATATATTGTGTAATGTTTTAATCAATCGCAACATACTTGTCCATTCATTTATTGTCCCCCTATTGTGATGCAGTCACTAGGCAGATGCCAACAAGAGCCTGCTGACAGGAGCCTGATATAGCTGTCTCCTGAAAGGCTCTGCCAGTGCCTGGAAAATTCAGAAGTGGATGCTCACAGTCATCCATTGGACTGAGCACAGGGTTCCCAATGAAGGAGCCAGAGAAAGTACCCAGGGAGATGAAGGGGTCTGAAGCCTCATAGGAGGAACATCAATATGAACGAACCAGTACCCCCAGAGCTCCTTGGAACTATACCACCTATCAAAGAAAACACATGGTGGCACTTGTGTCTCTAGCTTTATATGTAGCTTAGTTGGTCATCAATGGGAGGAGAGGCCCTTGGTCCTGTGAAGGCTCTATGCCTCCTCAGTATAGGGGAATGCCAAGACCAGGAATGGGAGTGGGTGGGTTGGGGATCAGGGGGGATGTGGGAGGGGATAGGGGATTTTCAGAGGGGAAACTAGGAAAGGTGATAACATTTGAAATGTAAATAAGGAAAATATCTAATAAAAATATATAAAATAATAAAAATAATTTAAGGAAGAATAGAGCATGATGCTTTAAAAACTCACAACAACTTAGTGTTGTTCTTAAGGCATCCAAATAAAAAGAAATGATATATACATAATTATAATACAATACTAAATATACTATATAAAGTAATATACAGGGGCAAGAGATAGGATTACTAAATAATGTCAACAGTTATCTGTCTTAAATTTGCTCAGTGAATAAACTAATTGATCATGATTCAATTCAGCTGAGCCCACTGAAGCTACGTTTCTCCTTGTATCTGCTCTAGAATCCATCATAATCCTATATATTCTTGCTTTTCTAAATTCTGAATTTCCTGAATACAAGTCTTTATCTGATCAACTGGGAATGTAAACAACAACTGTATTATTGGTGCATAATTAATATTCAATAAATACCTGTTTAGTGAAGGAATAAATAACAAATGAACTGAACCAAGAACAGAAGGGGAAGAAGAATTTCTTTGGCATCATCACATGGAACGTCATATTTAAGATACTACAGATTGCATAAGCCACTGAAATCCAGAAATGTCAAGTGAGTTACTGAGGCTACTCAGATGCCATGGACTGCCTAAACTTTGTTTTCTTATCCTAAGCCCTAGGCTTTGTGCGTTGAACAACACTGAGTTCCATCACCAATGCTAACATTCTACACGGACAGAGAGCAGCAAACCAAAGATGTCCTACAGGAATAGAGTATTTCCTATATCATGAGAATGGGCCTTTAATCATATATTTGATCCAATTCTGGTAATGTTAGCTTAAAAATACTGTGAGAAGGTTATTATTTGCTATCCCTGCAGTGTCATTAGATAACTGCTGCCTCAGCCCTTTGCAAACAATTATGGTAAGCTTTAAAATCAAGTAGCATTGCAAAGATGTGATTCTTCTGGCTCTTTGATACAGCTGGACTTCTTGCTTTAGTGCTCTTGAATACATCTTTATGTGACTCTTGGACTTTCTAAATAGTACTGGGGAATAAGAGTATTATACTGTTAATTTTCAATAAACTGTTTGCCCCAAGTTCCCCTTTACATGGTTCTAAAAAAGAGTTGGCTTAGAACACAGATGTTTTCCTAAAATTTTTTTCTTCATGATTCTAAAGCAAAAAAAAAAAAAAAAAAAAAAAAAAATGAGGTTGAAAACAACCGGATAACTGCCTGCTTTGTCTTTTCAAATAAGCAGGATGTAGGTTCCAAATATCTGAGAATCCAAATATTCTTAACTAGAAACAAACAGATCTCTTATTCATTATTTAAAAAAAAAAACTCCTTGGCAACATTATTTCGACTCAGAATCCTGCTCCTGACAGATCAATATGGTACAAAATCAAGTGAAGAAGAAACTCAGCTAGCTTAGTCTCTCCTCAATCTCCTTTCAGGGACTTAGAACTTCATCCTCTTCTCTAGTCTCTATTACCTTCAGTACCATCGTTTGACCCTGCTGTCCTCTCTTGCTGCTAAGCTCGTGTCCTATGAGAAAATCCTCTTTGACTTCTTTCAATTCTTGTTTTGCAGACAAACATCAAAATGTTCAAGAGAAACAATGGTTCAATGTTCCTAAGACGTTAAATTTGTCCATTCCCCTGGTGACAGTAACCTGCCGTGAGTGTGTTCCAAAGTGCTCAGGCATCCATTACAGAAGGGAGTTGGAAGTTATTGAAAAGACCAATGAAAGACCTAAAACTTTTGCTTCCTGACTATGAGTTACTTAGGAGGAGCTGGTGTTCACACAGGGCTTTAAATGCAAGTAGCACATATCTTTTAAATACCTGATAAATGTGAATCGAAATGTGTGCCCTACAATCTGTAAAATGGCCTGGTGTTGCTTTGTGAATAAAATTTAATCGTGCAAATAGGAAATAGGAAATTCAGTATACATATTCATTGGATTAAGTACAAACATAGCTTTCAACATATTTTATTATAATAAAAGAAATAGATCATTTAAACCTGTGTCCTCATTTTGTAAAGAAGAAAATTGTAGTCTAAAAAAGACCATAGTATCTTTTTCGAACAAACCTCTTCAGCCTTCAGCCAGAACTAGGTAGGGTTCAGGACATCCAACCTTCTTCAAAAATATTTTTTTCACATATGAGTCTTCTAAATCCATGATTTCTCTGGTTGTCTTCTCATTCCTTCTAGATTTATGTGTAGAACTTAACCCTACAATCTTCTTGTTGATCAGGTGGAATTAATCTGATTCTTAACCTTTGGCAATCAACATCAACTAGGATAACACAGGCACACGCTCTTCCATCCCCAAAGCTCCTTTAATTAACTAGAACTAACTTTGCCCAATTCGTAGCTTTTGAACATATAGAATCATTTACTAGTTAGAGCTCCCTTTTTCTATCAGTGCTGAGGGCTGCCTTTTTCGTTGACATAAGGATGACCCTTTAGGCATTAGAAAGCACCTAAGCCATTGCTGAATACCCTACTGTTCCCACATGAAAGTCTTTAGTATGCTACAAGATGTGTGAAACAATCTCTAGGTCTAAATTAGCCAAAGGTGCATGGTTGTCAAGTAAACAATTAGTGACCCTTAGTTTTGTACTACAATGCAAGGAAGACTGTCAAAACCTGAGCACCCATGCCAATTGATTTCTTGCTCCTTCAACATCCATATTCTATTTTTGTTATTTTAATCCAACTCTTTGTGCTCCTGAAATTCTTCTATTTCTGTTCTGAATGTTTTATATAGCATCCCATCCTATGTGTGAACTACATAACTGAAGGGGAAGGATGCCGAATCACTCTCATAGACTTTTTTAGCATTAGCCAATTCCAGTTCTCAGGCAAAAGACTGCCAAAGCATCTATCAGTTTTGAAAAATACATTGTATTTGTTTCTACATCCTCTGTCATTAACTCATCCAGAAAAGCCCAATTTCCATATTTTTTTGTAAGACACAAAACTCATTTTCTTTTAACCCTAAGGTGGTTTAAATAAATTTTGCCCCCATAGATAGTGTTTGAATGCTTGGCCCATAGGGAGTGGCACTATTAGGAGGTGTGTCCTTGTTGGAGTAGTTTGGCTTTGTTGGAGGAAGTGTGTCCCTCTGAGGGTAAACTTTGAGGTCTTGTATGTTCAAGCTATGCCCAGTGTGGCACCACACAATCTCCTTTTGCTTCCTTTGGATAAAGATTTAAAATTCTCAGCTCCTCCTGCACCATGCCTGCCTGGATGCTGCCACGCTCCCACCTTGATGATAATGGACTGAACCTCTGAACCTATAAGCCAGCCCCAATTAAATGTTGTCCTTTAGAAGACTTGCGATAGTCATGGTGTCTACTCACAGCAATGCAACCCTAAGATGTTCTTCTAAGAGTTTATAAAAAATATTGTTAAACATGATTTGTATAATATGTTAGGTAAGTGTTTAAAATTTTTTTTTAATTTAAAGAAGGTTTAAATAGAGCCACATTTGGTCAGATAGTTTTTCTAACCTAAAAGTTTATCCATTTCAATAATTAAAAAAAATGATACTTTAGCCACTTTTAATAATACTCTTTATGAGCAGAAATGTGAGTAGGTGTATATACATGTGCATATATTTCTACATGTTACTAATTGATTTTTACTTTTCTGTATCATATCATGTGACATCTTGTCTTTCAATTCTCTGTTTAAAAAACAGAATTCAATCTCTTTACATACATCTGGATTGGGGAGGAGTGTTGAATTACTGAGAATTATAAGGATACAGTGACATCTACAGGCAATATATATATATTACCGAACAGGATGTAGTTATTAAATGTGAAGAATTAACTAAGAGGTCTCTCTGTCTTAGATTCAAATGCACTCCTGATACCCAATAGGAAAGGTTAGATCAGTTAAACTCGAGTAACTGATGTAGGAGATCTTGCTAAAATTGAAATCCATATAACAAATGGGCCTTTGTTTCATCTACTTCGTTATACTTCATTTATCTTCATTTTTGAAATGGGAATAGCAGCTTGATTGGCAGTTCATTTTTAAAGCTATATAAGACATTCATACAAACTTCATAAAAATGGTTATTCAAAATTCATGGAAATAAGGAGAAGGAATTATGCAAATTAGAAATTCAAAATGTCTTTTCTTTTTTATTCTTAGGAAGTTCTAGGAACCCAAACTTGGATTCTCTGCACACAAAATTGTACTCTACCACTAAACTATGGTTATGGATATATTATGCTCATATCCCTTCAATGGTTAAAAATAATCTCTGGGGGTCAGTTTCAGTATTCCAACTGAGATTAATATTCTACTATAATTTTAGCCTTTTTTTTTTCCTTTTCCCAGCAAGAGTGGAGAGAACAGTAAATGCAAAGGGTAGATAAAAAGATAATGCAATTAGCTTCATCAGGACATATGATTGTTAATTTTTTATGTCAACTTGTTTGAGTTACTGAACTCTCAACTTGTTGGTAAAACATTATTTTTAAGTGTTTCTCTGAAGTCATCTGCAAAAAAAAGAATTTCATTCAATTAAAAAAAAAAAACCAGTAAAGAAGGTGCCTCAGTAGTAATGTGGGCAGGCACCATCCAGTCTACTGAGGAGTCACACAGAATGAACTGATCTGAGGTATAGCTGCTTTTGTATTACTGTAATGAGCTTTTTAACATAAACAATCATGGGAATATCTTGTGGTTTGAGATGTGTCAATCCATTGAGGCAGAGAGGCAATGGCAGAATAGGGCAACTCACATCATAGGGGAAAAAAAGGACTCTTAGGGACGAAACTGTAGGAACTGGCTTTCCTTCCTTCCTTTTTCATTATAGCTAGTCCTGCGATAAAGAAGGATGATGTCATCTCAATTCAGCATAGACTTTCCCTGATTGTAATCAGGAAATATGGTCACACATACACTGAAATCTGTGTCTCATCAGTCCCCTGCATAATTCTAAATCCAGTCAAATTGACAACAGATCTTAACAGTTACAAGTTGATCTCTTGACCATTTGAAATTGAAACTCATCCCTTTAAACGATAGCACTTTTTCCCCTGAGGCCCCCAATGACACCTCATATTTCAACATTTTCAGCCTGTCTCCGAAGTCTACATAGTTTTAAATGATTCGATCATTGTTCAAAAGCCTAAGTTTGGGGTCTCTGCAGAGGAATAAGGAAACTTCTTAACTGGATGTGCTTGTAAAATCTGAGAAGATATTATGAACCCCAAAGATCCAAAGCTATATAGTATCCATTACCATTATAAGAGGTAAGATTCAGAACACAGAAAAGAGGAGCAAAATCAAAGCACGACTGAAACTCAGCAGAGGAAGAATTTAAAATGCAAATCCTGTAACTCTGTATTGAGTATTTGGAGTATATGATATCATGAACCCCAACAGACTTAAGTAAAGGAGAGTGGGTATATAGAATTCACATATATGGGATGACCTTATGCAAAAGCTGAGCCAGTTGGACCATGGCTCCAACAGTTCCTCAGTGCATGGCTACTTGAACCTTAGAAAACACTTCTGATTAGAGCACCCTTCAGAGTTTTTCTACTTAAGAAAAGGTCTATAAACTGACTTTATAGTTTTAATTTTTTCCAATTTTTATTAGGTATTTTCTTCCTTTACATTTCAAATGCTATCCTGAAAGTCTCCTATACCACGCCCCCCCCCCCCGCTCCCCTACCTTCCCAATCTTACTTCTTGGCCCTGGCGTTCACCTGTACTGGGGCATATAAAGTTTGCAATACCAAGGGGCCTCTCTTCCCAATGATGACCGACTAGCCCATCTTCTTCTACATATGCAGCTAGAAACAATAACTCTGGGGGTACTGGTTAGTTCATATTGTTGTTCCATCTATAGGGTTGCAGACGCCTTTAGCTACTTGGGTACTTTCTCTAGCTCCTCCATTGGGGGCCTGTGTTCCATCCTATAGATGACTGTGAGCATCCACTTTTGTATTTGCCAAGTCCCGGCATAGACTCACAAGAGACAGCTATATCAGGGTCCTTTCAGCAAAATCTTGCTGGCCTATGCAATAGTGTCTGCATTTCGTGGATGATTATGGGATGGATCCCCAAGTGGGGCAGTCTCTGGATGGTCCATCCTTTTGTCTAAGCTCCAAACTTTGTCTCTGTTAACCCCTAATGGACTACTACTCAGCTATTAAAAACAATGAATTTATGAAATTCCTAGGCAAATGGATGGATCTGGAGGGTATCATCCTGAGTGAGGTAACCCAATCACAAAAGAACTCACACGATATGTACGCACTGATAAGTGGATATTAGCCCAGAAACTTAGTATACCCAAGACACAATTTGCAAAACACATGGAACTCAAGAAGAACGAAGACCAAAATGTGAACACTTTGCCCCTTCTTAGAATTGGGAACAAGACTTTATAGTTTTATAGTTTGAACTTATGATAGTCAGGGTCTAGGCTCCTTTTGCTTCTCATAAATATGCAAATCTCTTAAAGAACCACACCTTTATTACTTTAACACTTTTCACTACTCAAACATGATGTCTTTTCTGTATAGACTGCATGTTTTGCTGTTGTTTATGTGTTTGATGTTTTTGAGAAAGGATAGTATTATTTAGCCTGGTTTGCCTGGATACTACTGTATAGACCATAGGGTGGGATTAAATTCACAGAGATCAAACTTTGTCTCCTGAGTACTGGGATTGAAGGCATGGGCTGCCATGCCCAGCCTTATACTGCATATTTTCCAAAACACTTCAGTTGCCTCAAAACATCTCTTTAGGCATGTGGTTCAGTGGTATAGTGTTTGTGTAGAATGTATAAAGCTTCTCAAATGAGAGGCCTCTCAGGTGAGATGGCCATTTTCTCTCAGGTGACTCTCTGAAGCAGGTCCACTCAGAAGTGCACAGGCTGCAGAAGCAGCAGAGCAGCTGGGACAGGATCCTACAGGCCTACATCAGCACACAGGAGGTGGGGCTATTCCTTAACTCTCTGTGCATTGTTCTCACCAGGAGACAGCTGATCTCCCAGGAGTTCTGACACAGGCTTACAGACTCACAGGAGGAACAAGCTCCAGCAAGAGACAGCTAGAACATCTAACACCAGAGATTACCAGATGGTAAAAGGCAAACATGAGAATCTTACCAACAGAAACCAAGACCACTCGGCATCATCAGAACCCAGTACTCCCAACACAGCAAGTCCTGGATACTCTGACACACCCAAAAAGCAAGATTCAGATTTAAAATCATAACTCATGATACTGGTAAAGGATTTTAAGAAGGAAATTAATAACCCCCTTAAAGAAATACAGGAGAACAGCGCTAAACAGGTAGAAGCCCTTAAAGAGGGAACACAAAAGTCCTTTAAAGAATTACAGGAGAACACAACCAAACAAGTGAAAGAATTGAACAAAACCATCCAGGATGTAAAACTTGAATTAGAAAAAATAAAGAAATCACAAAGGGAGACAATTCTGGAGATAGAAACCCTAAGAAATCAGGAGCCATAGAAGCCACTATATAAACAAACTCAAAGACAAAAACCACATGATCATCTCATTAGATGCTGAGAAAGCATTTAGCAAAATCCAACACCTGTTCATGATAAAAGTCTTATAAAGATCAGGAATTCAAGGCCCATACATAAACATAATAAAAGCAATATACAACATCAAACTAAATGGCGAGAAATTTGAAGCAATTCCACTAAAATCAGGGACTAGACAAAGCTGCCCACTCTTTCCCTACCTATTCAATATATTACTTGAAGTCCTAGGCAGAGCAATTAGACAATAAAAGGAGATCAAAGGGATACAAATTGGCAAGGAAGAAATCAAAATATCACTATTTGCAGATGATATGATAGTATAATTAAGTGGCCCCAAAATTCCACCAGAGAACTCCTAAACCTGATAAACAATGTCAGTGAAGTAGCTGGATATAAAATTAACTCAAACAAATCAGTGGCCATTCTCTATACAAAGGATAAACAGGCTGAGAAAGAAATTAGGGAAATGTGACCCTTCACAATAGTCACAAATAATATAAAATACCTTGGTATGACTCTAAGCAAGTAAAGATCTATATGATAAGAACTTCAATTCTCTAAAGAAAGAAATTGAAAAAGATCTCAGAAGATGAAAAAAATCTCCCATGCTCATGGATTGGCAGGATTACAATAGTAAAAATATCTATCTTGCTGAAAGCAATCTACAGATTTAATGCAATCCCAATCAAAATAACGACTCAATTCTTCACAGAGTTAGAAAGGGCAATTTGCAAATTCATCTGGAAAAAAACAAATCTAGGATAACAAAACCTATTCTCAACAATAAAATAACCTCTGGTGGAATCACCATCCCTGACCTCAAGCTGTACTACAGAGCAATTGTGATAAAAACTGCATGTTACTGGAACAGTGATAGGTAGATAGATCAATTGAATAGAATTAAAAACCCAAAAATGAACCCCCACACCCATGTCACTTGATCTTTGACAAGAAAGCTAAAACCATTCAGTGGAAAAAAGAAAGAATTTTCAAAAAATGGTGCTGGCCCAACTGGTGTTTAGCATGTAGAAGAATGCGAATTGATCCATTCTTATCTCTTTGTACAAAGCTCAAGTCTAAGTGGATCAAGGAACTCCACATAAAACCAAAGACACTGAAACTTATAGTGGAGAAATGGTGGGAGGAAGCCTCGAAGATATGGGCACAGAGGGGAAATTCCTAAACAGAAGAACACCAATGGCTTGTGCTGTAAAATCAAAAATCGACAAATGGGACCTCATAAAATTGCAAAGGCAAAACACACTGTCAATAAGACAAAAACGCAACCAACAGATTGGGAAAAGATATTTACCAATCCTAAGTCCAATAGATACAAAAACCACAAGAAGTTAGACTCCAGAAAACCAAATAACCCTATTAAAAATGGGGTATAAAGCTAAACAAAGAATTTTCAAGTGAGGAATACTGAATGGCTGAGAAGCACCTAAAAATGTTCAGCATCCTTAATCATCAGGGAAATGCAAATCAAAACAACACTGAGATTCCCCCTCATACCAGTCAGAATGGCTAAGATCAAAAATTCAGGTGACAGCAGATGCTGGCAAGAATGTAGAGAAAGAGGAACACTCCTCCATTGCTGGTGGGACTGCAAGCTGTTACAACCACTCTGGAAATCAGTTTGTCTGTTCCTCAGAAAATTGAACATAGTATTACAGGAAGATCCAGCAATACCACTCCTGGGCATATACCCAGAAGATGCTCCAGCATGTAATAAGGACACATGTTCCACTATGTTCATAGCAGCCTTATTTATAATAGCCAGAAGCTGGAAAGAACCCAGATGTCCCTCAACAGAGGATGGATATAGAAAATGTGGTACATTTACACAATGGAGTACTACTCAGCTATTAAAAACAATGAATTTATGAAATTCCTAGGCAAATGGAGGATATGGAGACTATCATCCTAAGTGAGGTAACCCAGTCACAAAAGAATTCACATGATATGCACTCACTGATAAGTGGATATTAGCCCAGAATCCCTGAATATCCAAGATACAATTTGCAAAACACATGAAACTCAAGGAAGACCAAAGTGTGGATACTTCCATCTCTCTTAGAAGGGGGAACAAAATATCCATGGAAGGAGTTACAGAGACAAAGTTTGGAGCAGAGACTGAAGTAATGACTATCCAGAGAATGCCCCACCTGGAGATCCATCCCATAAACAACCACCAAACCCAGACAATATTGTTGATGCCAACAGAGCTTGCTGACAAGAGCCTGATATAGCTGTCTCCTGAGAGGATCTCCAATGCCTGACAAATACAGAAGTGGATGCTCACAGCCATCCACTGTCCTGAGCACAGAGTCTCCAATGAAGGAGCTAGAGAAAGTACCCACGGAGCTAAAGGGGTTTGCAGCCTCATTGGAGGAACAATAATATGCACTAACCAGTAATAGCAGAGCTCCTTGGGTCTAAACCACCAATCAAAGAAAACACATGGTGAGACTCATGGCTCTAGCTGCATATGTAGCAGAGGATGGCTTAGTTGGTCATCAATGGGAGGAGAGGCCCTTGTTCCTGTGAAGGTTCTATGTGCCAGTGTAGGGGAATGCCAGGGCCAGGAAGCAGGAGTGTGTGGGTTGGTGAGCAGAGGAAGTGAGGAGGGGTAAGGGTGTTTTCGGAGGGGAAACTAGGATAGGGTATAACATTTGAAATGTAAATAACAAAAATATCTAATAAAAATAAAAAAATAAAAATAAAAAAGAAATGTCATAGTTGCACATTGTAAAATAAATAAATAAATAAATAAATAAATAAATAAATAAAACCTCAAACCCAACCTGAAGATAAAGAAAGACATGTGATTCAAAACAACTCTGAAAACAAAGCTTTAATTTGAAGTAAAAGTTAGTGCCCTAATGCTACAAATTGCATAGATCCTCACAAGGTCATATTACTGGCCCTCAAAAGGAGATATAACCAGGTATGAAAGAAAAGAGTAATTGGAAGCAGGAGCTATGGCTCAGTTTGTAGAGTGCTTGTCTAGCATGCATGAAATTCTACATTAACACCCTACCACATCACACGTGTTATAATCTTAGCTATAATCTTTGCACCTCGGTGGTAGAAGGCTCAGATATTTCAAATAAACCTCAGCTTAAACAACAATACATCCAGGAATTTCAGGTGGACAAAATCCAATCCATGGTAACAAACAAACAAGAAAAACCTTGTCACATAGTAAAAAATATTTAGTCTTGGCAGGTAAAGAAGATTAGATTGAAGAAGAAGAAGGAAAAAAAAAGGAATTTCTATCACATACCAGTGTCAGAGCAATGCAATTTCAAATGAAAATAGCAAAGCCCAATTAAATCCTGATTATCTGGTCATAATTAAGGATAAAGGGACTAAAGTGCTAATTGGACATTCAGGGGGTCCCACCTTTTATCACCACTGTCAGAGGCAGTTTGGGATGCCAATTTTTGATTTTTTTTCTAGGAATGATTTAGACTAATTTAACATAGATTGAAAGAAGAAAAATAGTCTTTGAATACTGATATGTGTTCCTGGTTGGTGGCCTAGAACTCATTAGTAGTATATTTGCAGTTAATCAACACTGCACTGGATAATATACAAAGCAACATAGTAACTGCAATGGGAAGATACATGCAAAAACGAGAAATGTTTCCATATGAGCTCGGAGCATGGGGGCACATCTTTTTGGTTTCAGCACTCTGGAGACAGAGGCAGCCAGAACTCTGACTTTGAGGCCAGCCAGGTTGGTCGACATAGTGGGTCCCAGAACAGCCAAGACAATGTAGAAAGACAATGTCTCAATGAAAGAGAGAGAGAGAGAGAGAGAGAGAGAGAGAGAGAGAGAGAGAGAGAGAGAGAGAGAGATTGAGAGAGATTCCCAATAAAAATCACCCGCTATACCTAAACTATACCTAAATAGAAGGTCAACTCCTTAAAAAAAATAGTTTTAACTTCCAGGTTCTGGTCACACAGGAAGAAAGCCCAAACAAGATAAACATCAACAATTCTTAGATCGATAAAGGAACAAAAATCACAGGGTAAACAGCTCTCCTTCAAACTGTTGAAATGGGCAGGCAGATGCAAATCTTAACAGTGTATTGGCATTAGAAGCTCACAGCTGGAGCCAGAGATGGTAGAGAACTTTCAATTGTAACTGATGAATTGTTGGAACTTCAGGGTAAATTAACAAAAACCTTGAGAGCTTAAGAGGATATATCATGCCTAAGCTATCCATAATTTCCTCAGTTTTACCTTAGGTAATGCCATCAAGATCAAATGGGAAAAATGGAGAAATATCTCATACTTCAGAAAGAACAAAGTAGAAAGAATCACAGGGTCCTCTGTTCTTGTCCTCTGGGGAATTATTTTGATTACCGTCTAACTACATGGCGTTTTACAAAACCTAACTGAAGTGTGGAAAAGACAATGCAGAACTCTGGATCTCTCTAGCATTCTATATGGGGAAAAATGTGCTAAAACCTTACGACTTAATTGCAGAATTTTAGACTTTGTCCCTCATCCCACGTTAGCACGTCATCAGCAGCATTCATATACAATAGCACTGTACTACAGCTAAAAGAAGTGGGTGTTTCAAACTATATGTACTAACTTGCTGTGAAAAGCTCAAAGATAATTGAGGGGAAAAAACAGGTCACTAAAGAAACTTTTAGCCTCTAACACTGCAGTTCTGGTAATGAGCAAGCACCATTGGCTGTCCTGACAATCTTAAATGCTACCTTATGTCCTACTACGGAGGTATTATTTGGGCTTTGAGACAAAATGAACAAACAAACAAAAACAAGTTACAGGAAAATACAAAAGAGCTGTCTGGACAAAAACAAATCAAAGCTAGGCTTATAGATAATAGAAATGGTCAATGACCAAACTAGAAAGTTTAAATAACATTTATTAGTATGCTAAGACCTTTGATGAACCAAGTGGAAAACATGTACAAAGGGATTGGCTACCTAAGGAGAAAGATGAAACATCTACAAACATTGAAGGACATAGGAAAAATTAAAATGTTTTGACTAAAATGAAAAACGTTTCATAAGGATCTGTTAATAAACTGAGCATGACAAAAGAAATCATAGCAAACAGGCAACTCAACAGATTAGGGTGTGTCTGGAGAGGTCGGTTCAAGACCTTTTTTTTTTCACAATTTTTTTAATTATGTATTTTCCTCAATTACATTTCCAATGCTATCCCAAAAGTTCCCCATACTCCCCCCCACTTCCCTACCCACCCATTCCCATTCTTTTGGCCCTGCCATTCCCCTGTACTGAGGCATATAAAGTTTGCAAGTCCAATGGGCCTCTCTTTCCAGTGATGGCCGACTAGGCCATCTTTCGATACATATGCAGCTAGAGACAAGAGCTCCGGGGTACTGGTTAGTTCATATTGTTGTTCCCCCTATAGGGTTGCAGATCCCTTTAACTCCTTGGGTACTTTCTCTAGCTTCTCCATTGGGAGCCCTGTGATCCATCCAATAGCTGACTGTGAGCATCCACTTCTGTGTTTGCTAGGACCCGGCATAGTCTCACAAGAGACAGCTATATCTGGGTCCTTTCAGCAAAATCTTGCTAGTGTATGCAATGGTGTCAGCGTTTGGAAGCTGATTATGGGATGGATCCCTGGATATGGCAGTCTCTAGATGGTCCATCCTTTCATCACAGCTCCAAACTTTGTCTCTGTAACTCCTTCCATGGGTGTTTTGTTCCCAATTCTAAGAAGGGGCACAATGTCCACACTTTGGTCTTCATTCTTCTTGAGTTTCATGCGTTTAGCAAATTGTATCTTATATCTTGGGTATCCTAAGTTTTGGGCTAATATCCACTTATCAGTGAATACATATTGTGTGAGTTCCTTTGTGATTGTGTTACCTCACTCAAGATGATGCCCTCCAGGTCCATCCATTTGGCTAGGAATATCATAAATTCATTCTTTTTAATAGCTGAGTAGTACTCCTGAGATTCCATCTCACACCAGTCATAATGGCTAAGATCAAAAATTCAGGTGACAGCAGATGCTGGCGAGGATGTGGAGAAAGAGGAACACTCCTCCATTGTTGGTGGGATTGCAAGCTTGTACAACCACTCTGGAAATCAGTCTGGTGGTTCCTCAGAAAATTGGACATAGTACTATCGGAGGATCCAGCAATATCTCTCCTGGGCATATATCCAGAAGATGTCCCAACCGGTAAGAAGGACACATGCTCCACTATGTTCATAGCAGCCTTATTTATAATAGCCAGAAGCTGGAAAGAACCCAGATGCCCCTCAACAGAGGAATGGATACAGAAAATATGGTACATTTACACAATGGTTCAAGACCTTTTTGTAAATTCCACCAGATCCCTCCCCTCCAGAAGTTGAAGGCTAATTAACATTCTGAAGGACAGACCAACCAGAGGCCACCTGCAGGTTGGGGAGTCCTAGAGCAGGTAAACACATGCCACCTCATTCCCTAGAGACCAATCAATTAAAAAGCCACGCTGTTCTGCCAATCACATTGTGCCTAATGGAAGGATCAGCTACTTTCTGCTTCTTCTAGGCAGCTGGTCTGGTTTCAGTCCTCTTTGCAGCTTATCTCCTCTGAGACTCTCAGCAGTATTTACTGTTTATATACTCTTGAGGAGGGAGGGACCTAGAGAATCTTTTCAGTTTCAGGGACTTCTTTTTTTTTTCCCCTACATATATTTAGTAGTATAAAGACACAAGTCTTTTTTAAAACATAATTTCTTTACACTTCAAATGTTATCCCCTTTCCTGGATTCCCCTCTGAAAACTCCTATCTTCTCCCCCGTTCCCCTGCTCACCCACCCACCCACTCCCTGCTTCCCTATCCTGGCATTCCCCTACACTGGGGCATTGAGCCTTCTCAGGACCAACGGCCTCTCCTCTCACTGATGTCCCACACAAGGCCATCCTCTGCTACTTATGTGGCTGGAGCCTTAAGCCCCTTCATGTGTACTCTTTGGTTAGTGGTTTAGTCCCTGGGAGCTCGGGGGTACTGGTTGGTTGATATTGTTGCTCCTCCTATGGGGTTGCAAACCCCTTCAACTCCTTAGATCCTTTCTCTAACCGCTCCATTGAGGACCCCATCCTCAATCTAATGGTTGGCTGCGAGCATCTGCCTCTGTATTTCTCAGGCTCTGGCAGAGTCTCTCAAGAGACAGCTATATCAGGCTCCTGTCAGCATGCACTTCTTGGCATCCACTATAGTGTCTGGGTTTGGTGTCTATATATTGGGAAGGATCTCCAGGTGGGGCAGTCTCTGGATGGCCTTTCCTTCAGTCTCTGCTCCACACTTTGTCTCTGTATCTCCTCCCATGGGTATTTTGTTTCCCCTTCTAAGAAGGACCAAAGCATCCACACTTTTTGTCTTCCTTCTTGATCTTCATGCAGTCTATGAATTGTATCTTAGGTATTCCAAGCTTCTGGGCTACTATCCACTTATCAGTGAGTACATACCATGTGTGTTCTTTTGTGACAGGATTACCTCAGTCAGCAGGATATTTTCTAGTTCCATCCATTTGCCTAAGAATTTCATAAGTTTGTTGTTTTTAACATCTGAGTAGTACTCCATTGTGTAAATGTACCACATTTTCTGTATCCATTCCTCTCTTGAGGGACATATGGGTTCTTTCTAGCTTCTGGATATTGTAAATAAGGGTGCTATGAACATAATGCAGCATGTGTCCTTATTACATGTTTGAGCATCTCTTGGGTATATGCCCAGGAGTGGTATTTCTGGGTCCTCGGGCTGGCGAGGATGTGGAGAAAGAATAACACATTGCTGGTAAGATTGCAAGCTGTTACAACTACTCTGGAAATCAGTTTGGCGGTTCCTCAGAAAATTGGACCCAGCAATATCACTTCAAGGACTTCTTAAAGCTATTTTGAGTTGTTTTCTTTCTGTCTTAAGGAGATTTCCTCCAGGGTGGAATGTTTCAATCTATAGGAAACTGCTACAAAACACTCTACACTTTCCTCTGGGTATCACATTCTTTCCATGCCCTCTTCCAAAATTATCCCTGAGCATTGGAAAGGGTGATTATAGATGTTCACCTATGAGTAAGAATTAGGCCACAATAATAGTTATTTGTTATTTTAAATGTGATCAGTGGCTATGAGTTAAGCCTCTCAACAGCGGTGAGGTATGAATGTATAAACACATAGTTAGAAGGCAGTTTGACAGGCACATCACATCCATTTAGTCAAACCATAAAAGTTGTGTACCCATTGGAACATGTGACCTCTCCAGCCACAAGTTTTTTTCATGGCTTATAGTACCAAATGTGAATTTGCTCCTGTGGAGCAGGCCTTGAATCCTATTGCAAGGCTGCTGGACTTACTCATGGTAGCAAAGCCAGTACTGCAAAAGTAGGCACATTCTGCTGGGCATGTGCATGTCAATATTTTAGCATGTAAGGTCCACAGTCAAACGAGAATGTTGGTGACAAATTTTCCACTAGCAGTCAGTGAGCCCGCTCTTGCACCATGAAAGCCAGCCAGAAGGGCATTTGCGGTTCAGTTCTAGCTTAATTTCTTCATGTCCTACAAAGCTTGGTCTTCAGAAATGGAAGGGACTTGCTGTCTAGTACTGACATACAACCAACTGCACAGTCAATAGCCTTCCTGGTTTGTGAGGACTCATGGGCTTCTCTGGCCGACTTATAAGACCCAAAGTATCTCAGCCACTGGGATTTTCATTCAATAACATTATGGCCTTTAGGACTGTCCTTTCTCAACCATATAAAGCACCTTTGAATTTTTTTTTATTTCAATAAACAAAGCTGATCTTCTGTGCAAACCTGGCAGAGGGTCCTAAGGTCCCTAGAGGAGACTCCATGCCACAGGCCCCCTAGCACATCCAGGACCTTAGGATCACGGATGTGTGGAATACAACATCAGTTCTAAAGAATCCCAGAGGGTCTTCTGCTATCAGGAACAGGGACAAAGGGACATATGCCTGACCAGAGGCTGGGATTCGTTCTGGTCAGGGCCAGTCCCCCGCCATCTTCCATGAGAACCTGGTAGAGGGTGCCAAGGTCTTCAGAGGACTCTCAAGTCGCAGGCCCCCTAGCACATCCAGGACCTTGGGATCTCTGGAGAGCACGTGGGTGGCAGAAGCAACAGAGCTTCTTTGACAGGGTCCCTTCAGGCCTTCATCCTCAGCCAGGAGGCGGAGCTGAGACTCAGACCCCTGGGCACCTTCCTTACCGGAAGAGAGTTGGCCTCCAGGGAGGGCGCTGACCACGGGACTCAGGGAGTGTATCAGAGCTCCAGACTTCTGGACACCTGCCCTGCAAGAGGAGAGCTTGCCTGCAGAGAGTGCTCTGACCACAGGGATTCAGGTGAGAGTTGGACTCCCAGGAGTGCTGACAGAGGCTAACAGAATCACAGGAGGAACAAGCTCCAGTCAGAGACAGCTAGAATATTTAACACCAGAGATTACCAGATGACAAAAGGCAAATGTAAGAATATTACTAACAGAAACCAAGATCATTGGGCATCATCAGAACCCAGTATGCCCACCACAGCAAGTCCTGGATACTCCAACACACCCGAAAAGCAAGACTCAGGTTTAAAATCATATATCTAGTGATTGCCATATCAAGGGATCCATCCCATAATCAGCTTCCAGATGCTGACACCATTGCATACACTAGCAAGATTTTGCTGAAAGGACCCAGATATGGCTGTCTCTTGTGAGACTATGCCAGGGCCTAGCAAACACAGAAGTGGATGCTCACAGTCAGCTATTGGATGGATCACAGGGCCCCCAATGGAGGAGCTAGAGAAAGTACCCAAGGAGCTAAAGGGAACTGCAACCCTATAGGTGGAACAACAATATGAACTAACCAGTAACCCGGAGCTCTTGTCTCTAGCTGTATATGTATCAAAAGATGGCCTAGTCGGCCATCTATGGAAAGAGAGACCCACTGGACTTGCAAACTTTATATGCCCCAGTACAAGGGAACACTAGGGCCAAAAAGGGGGAGTGGGTGGGTAGGGGAGTGGGGGGGTGGGTATGGGGGACTTTTGGGATAGCATTAGAAATGTAAATGAGGAAAATACCTAATAAAAAATTAAAAAAAAAAGACTGAAACCACAAAAAAAGAAAAGAAAAAAAGAAAAGAAATACAGGAGAACACTGCTAAACAGGTAGAACTCCTTAAAGAATTACAGGAAAACTCTGCTAAAGAGGTAGAAGTCCTTAAGGAGAAAACACAAAAATCCCTTAAAGAATTACAGGAAAACACAACCAAACAGGTAATGGAATTTAACAAAACCATCCAAGATCTAAAAATGGAAGTAGAAACAATAAAGAAAACCCAAAGGGAGACAACTCTGGAGATAGAAATGCTAGGAAAAATATCAGGAACGATAGATGCATCAGCAACAGAATACAAGAGATGGAAGAGAGAATCTCAGGTGCAGAAGATTCCATAGAAAACATGGACACAACAATCAAAGAAAATGCAAAATCCAAAACGATCCTAACTCAAAACATCCAGGAAATCCAGGACACAATGAGAAGACCAAACCTACGGATAATAGGAGTGGATGAGAATGAAGATTTTCAACTTAAAGGTCTAGTAAATATCTTCAACAAAATTATAGAAGAAAACTTCCCTAACCTAAAGAAAGAGATGACCATGAACATACAAGAAGCCTACAGGACTCCAAATAGTTTGGACAAGAAAAGAAATTCCTCCTGACACATAATAATCAGAAAAACAAATGCACTAAATAAAGACAGAATATAAAAAGCAGTAAGGGAAAAAGGTCAAGTAACATATAAAGGCAGACCTATTAGAATTACACCACACTTCTCACCAGAGACTATGAAACCCAGAAGATCCTAGAGAATATTATACAGACACTAAGAGAACGCAAATGCCAGCCCAGGCTACTATACCCAGCCAAACTCTCAATTTACATAGACGGAGAAACCAAGGTATTCCATGACAAAACAAAATTCACACAATATCTTTCCATGAATCCAGTCCTTCAAAGTATAATAAAGTGAAAACTCCAACACAAGGGCAGAAATTACGCCCTAGAAAAAGCAATAAAGTAATCCTTCAACAAACCTAAAAGAAGACAGCCGCAAGAACAGAACCCCAACTCAATTAACAAAGCCACAGTAGATTGGTAAGGTAGGTGGAAATAACATTGTACTTGTACCTGGTTGTCTCTCCAGTGGCTGCTTTCCAAAATTGCACAACACTCAGAGGTTAGCATTATGTTATTTATATAACAAAATCTTTTCCAAAGAATGGGCAAAATAAGGCAACATCCCAAACCCCATCCCACAACCAAGAGTGGAGTTACAAAGGTAACCTTGGTAAAGCACTTTCAAAGCCTATTATCATATGTTCTGAGGAAGTATCAGGTAATGCTAGAAACTCATGAGGAAGAAGTTGAATTCAAGTATAAGACTTATGTAAGTCAAGTATAAGACAAATATAAATATAAGCATACAGTATTCCATCAGTTTATATCAGTTGCTTCCTCCACAGATAAAGACTGAGTACAAAACATGGATAGGAGGTATAGTGACTTGAGCCTTAGTGGAAGAAGATGCACTTAATCATTGTGAGACTTGAGGCCCCAGGGAAGGGGGAGGTCTGGTGGGGTAGCACCCTCTTGGAGGTCAGGGGGAGGAGGAATGGGATGAGGTACTGTAGGAAAGGGGACTGAGGGAGGCACCGACTGGGATGTAAATAAACAAAATAATTTTAAAAGAAAAAAATGCTCCCCCTACGCTCATACATTTGAATGCTTAGTCTTCAGGGAGTATAACTGTTTGAGAAGGATTAAGAGGTATAGTCTTGTTTCAGGACACACCTTCACTAGGGGTGGGATTTGAAGTTTCAAAAGGCCAGGCCAGGCTCAGTGTTTCTCTCTCTCTCTCTCTCTCTCTCTCTCTCTCTCTCTCTCTCTCTCTCTCTCTCTCTCTCTCTCTCTGTGTGTGTGTGTGTGTCTGTCTGTCTGTCTGTCTGTCTGTCTCTGTTTCTTTCTGTGTCTCTGTCTCTGTCTCTCTCCCTATGCAGCTTTCATTTGCTTCTTCATCACCATGGATACAGCCATGCTCCCCACCATGATGATAATGGATTGAAACTGTAAACAAGCCCCCAATTAAATATTTTATTCTATAAGAGTTTCCTTGGTCATGGTGCCTTTTCAAAGCAATTGAACAGTTACTAACAGGCACTAACTTTAATTTGTTCTTCATAATCCTCAGTCATTCTTTCTGAACCATTATATTTCCAAATCCTGGAACTTTTCCATAGTGCCTCCCTATATTTCTCCAGTGATGAACTCAGTGGACCTGAATTAATCTGTTCAGGTTTACTCAGGGCCAGAGAAGAAAGTGGCTCTGCTCTTCCCTGCTGCAACTGCTGGCTTTCTGACTCTAAGAGGCTCAATTTTGGCACTGTTGCCTCTCCACCCAGTATACCTGGATATTGGGGGAGGTCCTAACTCAGAAACTCATCTCCACCCCTTAACAAAACCTTTTTCTGAAGGAAAATGTATGGTCCTTTATCTGGGTGAGGTGGTAACCCCTAGGGCAGGCTTGATCATGTTCACCTGTATTGTTCTAATATGGATATCTTCTGTGATCTGCTCCTCATGTTTGAAGGTTTTTCAAATGATCTTTAACACACAGTCTGGCTTGCTACCATTTTTTCCCCTTCTGAACTCTTTCACAACATAAATCTTGCTATGTTTGTCTTTGAGGAACCTAAGCAGACCTCTTCCCTTATTTGCTTTTATCTTCTCACCTCTAGATTGCTCTCTCACTTTACCAACTCTCTTTACATACTGGTCTTAGTCACTGAGATCTGCCAAAGCCTTTCCCATTTCTATCGAACTTACTGCACCAAAGGCTCAGCAAAGTTGTTAGAGCTCCATACTAGCCCTCACTTCCCTGCTGGATCAACCTTTTCTTTATCTCCTCTGTGAACACAGTTTTATGTTCTGTGAGCTAGGTTTCAAACACAACTTCTCTTATATAGTTCCTACAGTAATGCCATTTTTCCTGTATTGTTTTCCATTGCTGGGATATGCAGAGATGTCAGAAACAGATAACCAAGTGTTCCTAGTGGCTCTGATAAAAAACAGTCTATCAGAGAGGGACTGATTTCCTTCATATTGTCACAGATTATGCAGCTTTTGTCTTAGGAAGGATGAGGAGTATTTTACTCAGTTTTTCTGCTTCCACAGCAGTCAGACTGATCCCATCTCTTGCCACAGCCTCACAAGCCAGGTTCTTTCCTTGCTCGTTTAAAAGTCTTCCCCAATTATAGCAGATCAAGTACCAAGTTTTTACTGATTACTGTAGTTTCTTGTGTGGGACTATTGTTAGGGCCTTCATCTGTGTGCTGGATCGCAGATTTTCCTTCCATTTCTACTAAAGGTCAGACCCACCGTATATCGTCTATGGATTTTACTACCCTTCTCTTATCCTCTTGTTTATTTCATTTACTTGCTAGATCAAAGGCTAACATGGAGGATGCTAACTGCCATTTCCCTTTCTTTTTGTAATTGCTCCTTTACACAAACACGTTCCTACATGGCCTCCATCTCAGCCTCAGGTGCATTTCCAACTACACACTATATTATCTAGATAACCTCCACTACTGCTTGCCAAGGATTTCAAACCTTGTACACTAATCTAGAAGGCTACAAACTGTCTTCTAAACCTTTAATTGTTTTCAGGGCATCTCCATATTCACATGGTGGACCACGCTCAGCAAACAGGTATGCCACCCCATACCACATAGACAAAGACTGCTATCCTGGGATTAATCCTACAGATACTCCTTTTTTTTTAATTACGTATTTTCCTCAATTACATTTCCAATGCTATCCCAAAAGTCCCCCATACCCCCCCTACTTCCCTACCCACCCATTCCCATTCTTTTGGCCCTGGCATTCCCCTGTATTGGGGCATATAAAGTTTGCAAGTCCAATGGGCCTCTCTTTCCAGTGATGGCCAACTAGGCCATCTTTCGATACATATGCAGCTAGAGACAAGAGCTCCGGGGTTCTGGTTAGTTCATATTGTTGTTCCACCTACAGGGTTGCAGATCCCTTTAGCTCCTTGGGTACTTTCTCTAGCTTCTCCATTGGGGGCCCTGTGATCCATCCAATAGCTGACAGTGAGCACCCACTTCTTAATCCTGGTGAGTCAGTCTTAGTTGCATGCCTCATTACCCATAAAAGGTACTATGGAACTACACTTGTAGCAGAAATGCACATTAACACACACCATACAGGGAAGGAAAATTTATCAGAAAATCCTCCTCAGATGCTCTCCTCTCAGCCTGCTCATCCTCATTTGCATGCTTTGTTATCCATAGCCAGGACTATGCAATCACTCCTCAACACATTGGTTCTGTGATGTTCCTATTTGGGTACCAATTATATTCTATGATTCTATGATTATATTCTATGATTTTCCCAGGGAAACACAACGTGTGTCTACTCATCCTAGATAGGGAGCCCAATGAAAGTGACCCAATAAATTGTATTAGGAATACAGGTGATAGATTACTTAGAGGAGCAGAAATGACTCAAAGATGACTACATCACCATAGCCCACCCCAGCATGGGTGACAGCTCACAAAAGCTGGAAACATGGAGCATACTGCACAGCCTACAAGCAGTTCAGCAGGTTGGGGAGTGTACTTCCCAAGTGCATCAGTCTAAACCTCTCCCAGGTAGCTCAGCTGCTTTCTGTTTCCTTCAAGCAGCTGTTCTCTTCTTAGAGTCTTCTTGGAAGTTCCCTTGTGTGGTGTTTTGAATAAAAATGGCCCCAATAGCCTAAGAGGGGGTGGTACTATTAGGAGGTGTGGCCTTGTTGGAGTAGCTGTGGCCTTGGTTGGAGAAAGTGTGTCATTGGAGATGGGCTTTGAAGCTTCAGATGCTCAATCCAGTCCCAGTGTGTCACTCTCCCTTTTTACTGCCTGTTGATATAAACTTAGAACTCTTAGCTACCTCTCCTGCACCATGCTTGACTACATGCCACCATGCTTCCTGCCATGACAAGAATGGACAAAACCTCTAAACTGTAAGCCAGTCCCAATTAAATTCTTTTTCTTTATAAGAGTTGCTGTCTTTATGTTTCTCACAGCAATAGAAACCTTATGGAGAGTTCTTTGCAATTTGGCTCATCTGAAAGTGAGCCACAGCTCTTGTTATTGGCAACAGTAGGAGACAGGGGCCCAGTGCACCTGGTTAGTTTTCAGAACCTCCTGAAGCTATTTTTGAGTTGTTTATTTTCTGATTTAAGGAACTTCCCTGGATGGAATGTTGTCAATCTCAGAAGAAGCTGCTATGCAATGAGAATGAAAGAATTAGAAATAACCTAAGATATTGTTTTGTTTAGGGTTTTCATTGCTGCAAAATGGTACCATGACCAAGGCAACTCTTATAAGGACAACATTTGATTGGGGCTGACAGGTTCAGAGGTTCAGTCCATTATCATCAACGCAGGAAGAATGGCAGCATCCAGGAAGACATGGTGCAGGAAAAGAAGCTCTGAGTTTGACATCTTGACACAAAGTCATCTAGGAGAAGACTAACTCTTCCATTTAGGTGGAGCTTGAGCATAGGAGGAGACCACCAAAGCCCACCTCCACATGAAACATTTCTTCTAACAGGGCCTCACTCACCTCCTAACATTCCCTATGGGCCAAGGATATTCAAACTACCACAGGTATCATTTATCCTATCCATGAAGCGACAGTACAATGTTATTAGAAAGTACCATTGGATTAGTTTTAAATGCATATTATAAACCCTGTGAAATCTGTTGAATTTTTAAATGTAAATAGATATGCTAAGATAGGAGAGAAAATAGAATCACATAAAATGCTCAGTAAAAAACAGTAAAAACACCAGGACATGGTAATACATATTTGTGATTCCAGCACTTGGAAAGCAGAGGCATCCCATTCAATAATTCAAAATCATCTTCCCTTAAATAAAAAATTCAAAGGTAGTTGTGCAGCGTAAGACCCCCATGTCAAAATAACAACAGCAATAAACAGGTAGAAAACTCAGAAACCGAAAGAAAACAAATAGAAAGCAGTTATAATGTATGCATTAATCTAACTATATGAAAATCATTTCATATTGTGGTAGACTGTATGAAATGAACCCTGCACCATAGGTCCATAAGGAGTAGCATTATAGGAAATGTGGCCTTGTGGCAATAGGTGTGATCTTGGTGGAGGAGTTGTGTCACTGGGGGCTGGGCTTAGAGGTTTCAGAAGCTCAAGCAAGACCTGAATCTCTTCCTGCTGCCTGCTGATCTGGATGTAGAACTCTCAGCTACTTCTCCAGCACCATGTCTGCTATGTTTCTTACTATGATGATAATGGACTAAGCCTCTGAAACTGTAAGCCAGCCCCTGCTAAACAGTTTCTGTTATGGTCATGGTGTCTCTTTTCAGCAATAGAAAACCTAAGATACATATGAAACAGTTTAAATATATTAACTGAAAGATACAGGATATATAAGTGGGTAACAAAACAAAATACAGCTAGATGTTTTCTAAAAGAAACTCATTCTTAATAAGAGACAGTGCTTTTTGTAAAGGACAGACGTTTGAACAGATAGTCTAGAGCTTGTGAGCTCTTTTTGCTCTTGCAGAGAACCTAGGTTCAATTGCCAGCACCCACAAGGTGGTTCACAACTATGCTTAACTCCAGTTCCAATGCCTTCTTTTTCTACACCTCTTGGGAACAAATCACACATACCTAGAGGCAAAGCACTTGCAAATAAAATAAAATGAATATATTTAATTAAAACAGAATTTTTAATGTTCAGAAAAGACATGAAATAGTATTGATTTTAGGCTTAATATCCTTCATAAGGAGGAAAATTTTTAAAGAAGTATTAGAAGTTTAGCAGGTAAAGTTGGCTTCTCCTAAGCCTAAAAATCCATTAAACTCACATAGAAAAAGGAAAGAAATAAATCCCATAATTTTCCCTCATCTAGCTATCACATGGCACACCATCTCCACTAAATGAAAAAAAAATGTAAAAATAAATTAAGAAATGTATTAAATGATGATAAAGTGATAATTTTCAAATGAGATGTGATAGCGGATAGTCAAATGTATTGGTTAAATTTTTGCCATATTCCAGAAAAAAATCCTTGTCTGGTCTCTGTGGGTTCTGTATGCACATGGTGCACAGACATACATGCAGACAAAATACCCATACACATAAGTAAAACATAAATAACACCTCAGAAATGGACTTTCTCCAACTATAAACCAATATCAAGTATTTGGTAGCCAACTCATCTTTCCTTGCAATTAGCAAAGCTAATTTACCTTTTGATCTTGTAATGCTCCAAAATATGATAAGGTGTTCTGCTCATTTTTCTTTACTTTTTGTCATCTAGGAAAGGCTTTTATGCACTGTTCTTCAAAATTCATTGCTATATCCTCAGCAAAATTTTTCTAATCACCACAAATCATCTGTGATATCATCAATCTCCATTTATGTGTATACTTATTCAAAGCATACATTTCATATTTTATATTATCTGCATATTTTCTTAGAAGTTCACAAATTTCTTTGTGGTAGGACTTGACTAATTTTATAGTGAAGTTATATAATTTAACAATTATTTTGATCAAAACTTGAATGAAAAGCAAATAGACACTTAACTAAAGTCCTTATTCTAGAAAAAAATAAGGTTCTTTGTGCATGTGGTAGTCCAAATAGATATTAATAAAGAGGCATCTTCTAGCAAGGATGACCCAGAACTTTCTGCTACTTAGTATTATAGCTTTCAAACTGAATCTTATAGAATTGTTTATTTAAAAGATGTTTTTACCAATCTGCTAAGGGTTCTTTTGTTCAATTCAAACAGAAATAATAATAAAAGTACAGCTCTTTTTGATGTTCCCAGCTTTCAGCTCTGAGTGTTATCAGCTCTTAGTTCTACCAGCTCAGCTAGGAGTTCTTCTGTTCAATCTGAGATAAAAATCATGAAAAGGCAAGGCAATATCACCAAAAGCATCACTGAGGCTTGTAGCTGAGCACAAGGGAGACTGCAACAGAGAGAGTTCCCAGATCAGCTTTCTGAGGATGCAAGAAATGAAGTACATAGGCAAAAGGGACAGTCTCCTGCAGGCAGTGGGCAAGTTCACAGGATCACAGCATTTCTACAGTCGTGTCTTTATATTATTTTTTACTTTCAACACCAAGGTGTGCACTTCGCTCAGCAAACATCTCATGTGTGTGCATGAGCTGAGAGAGATAATGAAAGTGTGCACTACCAGTACCTTAGGAGGCTAAAAGAAAACTTCAAGGAAGTTTTGTCAAGCCTCAAGGGATTTTTATGTACTAGATTAGTGACAGTTGCAGCTGTTAGAACAGAAGTAGGCTTAACACAACAGTAGCAGAAGATGCAGCATCACAGAGGATGAAGGCAGTGTTAACACCAGTTGTTGCAAAAGTAGGGGGTTCATAGCTTATAGTGGTGAAATTCCAGCATCTATTGCTATCTATCAAACCACTCCAGCACTGGCTGTATCTGTTACTCAGTATCACAATAATATGCTCTTGGTCTGGAGCTCCATTCTAGCTCTACACCATAATGAAGGCCAGAGGTGGTAGAAGCTCTACACAGGGTCACCTGTATCTATTATATAGAAACATAGAAAAAAATGAGAGATGGGACTTGACCTACTTTGTTTCAAATTAGTGTTTATAATTTATGCATATACTTATAGTATTTAATGAATGTGAACTTTTTGAATAAAACATGTTATGAATCATTGAAATACACATTCATTCAGTGTACCCTTACTCCATTTCTACTTTGCTTTCTTCCTCCAACACACATCCCTCACAACTTCATGTATTTTAAAAATATAAAACTCTAAGTCTAGTTATCATTGCCCACGTGGACATGTGTGGGGCACTACACCGGTGCTTGATTGACTCTTCCTCTCGCAACAACCATCAGCTGTTACAAGCTTATCAGCTAAGTGTAGAGACTCAGGACCCTAACCCCCATACTATAACCAGCTTTTGGGAGCCAGTAATAGTAAATACAAATGATCTGACTCACTGCAATCTAACATTCACAGTAAAAAAAAATGTTGTGAATAATTAAGACAGAAGAAGGAAAGGAAAACAAGGGAAATGAGAAATGTGTATAGATCAGTAAAATCCCACAGATTTTTCTGTATTGATGGACATTTTCTACATTTATACTGATAAATATTGGAGCTACATGAAACATTTAAAGTGATCATATAAAACTTAGTAAATTTAATTCTAATTTAAATATTTTATTCATTCTTTGACAATCAGTGTATTATACTACTCCTGCCCCTACTTCTTCCTATAACTCCTTCCAGATCTACCTCGACTCCCCTCACCACCAGTTTCTGTCCTTGTGTTTTCTTTCATTAACTTATTAAATCCAGTTTCTGCTGCCCATATATTCATGGGTATGTGGCCAACTACTGGAGGATGGCAAACCTACCAGGAGCCACACCCTTAAAGAAAACTTTCTCCTATGAACCAAATGCCAGTAGATCCCTCAGGGTTGGGGCTTCCAAAGCAGTTCTCACTCCACACTAGAATCTTGGCTGGCTTGATTGTGTAGAAGCAACCACAGCTGTTTGAGGTCATCAGTTCAGAGATCCTGTAATATCCAGAAGACATTATTTGAATCCTCTCTGAGCCCTGATTCTTGCAAACTTTCTGCCTACTTTTCCATGATGGTTTCTAAGTCGTGTGAATAGTTGTGATAGAGGTGACCCATTTGTGGCTCCTTTGAGTCTTATTCTCTGTACTTTGACTAGTTATGAGTTTCTGTGTTAAACAAAATCCATTGTACAAACAAACTTTTCTGACAAGGTCTAGGAGCTGCACTAATCTATTGATAAAGATACAAATTCAGGCACATGAAGAAGGCCATCTTCAACTCTGTCCATTTATATGCCTGTTTATATAGAATAACAATAATATGTTTATTCTGAGGTCTGTGAGCTCCCCAACACAGGTCCTTGACCAAATTTATAATAGCAACTATGTGCTTCCTCATGTGGTGCACACCTTAAATCCAACCAAAAAGAAGTTGGCAACCCCCATAACATTTATGCCATTGTTTAACCCACTGGTACATCTTGCCATACAAGTCATTATTGCAGTTGACAGGATCCACAGCTGAGTACAACTGTGGATGTTTCACCCATCTCCTCATCTCCTGGGCTAGTAGAAATGAAGAGTCCCTTTCAGTACAAAGAAGGCTAACCATTATTAATGTTTCTCTGTTATACTTGCAGACAGGAGTTGTCTTTTGAAACATGGTTGTCTTCTGAGAGTTTCCATCCAGCAGCTGACTCAGACATATGCAGACACTTACAGTTAATGGAGCTTGGGGACACTTGTGGAAGAACAAGAGGAAGGATTGTGGACCTTGAAGAGGATAGGAACTCCATAGGAAGACCAACAGAATCTTCTTACCCAGACCTTTGGGGCTCTCAGAGTCTGAACTACCAACCAAAAAACATACACAGCCTGGACCGAGGCCTCCCTGCTCATATGTAGCAGATGTGCATCTTGGTCTTCATGTGGGTCCCGAACAACTGGAACAGGGGATAATCCAAAAGCTGTTGCCTGTCTGTGGGATATGTTCTACTAGTTGGGTTCCCTTGTCTGGCCTCAGTAGGAGAGGAAGTGCCAAGCCTTTGAACTTGAAGTTCAAAGATGGGAGGATACCTAAGGGACCTCCACACACTCAGAGGAGAAGGGAAGGGGGTATGAGGGAAGAATTGTGTATGAGGTGACCAGGAAGGGGACAGTGAGCAGACTATAAAGTGAAAAAGTTAAAAGAATAAATAAATTAAGAATAAATAGATAAATAAATAAATAAATCATCAAAAACATTATGCTTAATTCAAGCATAAGAATTATTTGATTGAAATAATATAGTAGATTTTTCTTCCATTTTCTCCTAAAAGACAACTATTTCAAAATAAATCTTCCATAGTATGAAAATATTTCTTTTTTTTTCCATCTATGATGATAGAAAATGTTGCTTTGGGCTAGGATCTACACTCTTTTAAAATCTGTGAAACATCTGTCCTAGCCCTTCTGTCTTTTAGATTCTCCATTGAAATGCCAGGTATTATTCTAATAGATTTACCTTTATGTGGTACTTAGTATTTTTCCCTTGCAGCTTTTAATATTCTTTCTTTGTTCCATGTTTAATGGTTTGATAATTTTATGCCAAGGAACTTTCTTTTCTGGTCCCATCTATTTTGGTGTTTTGTGTGGTTATTATATCTTTTTAGGCATCTTCTTCTTTAAGTAAGGGCTGGGTTTTTTGTTTGTTTGTTTGTTTAGTTTTGCTTTCCTATGATTTTCTTGAAAATATTTTCTGTGTCTTTGACTTGGGTTTCTTCTCTCTCCTCTATTTCTATTATTCTAAGATTTGATATTTACATAGGCTCCCAGATTCTCTGGATGTTTTATGTCAGGATTCTTTTTTAAGGTTTGACATTTTCTTTGACTGAGCTACCCATTACTCCTCTAGTGTTTTCAATGTCTCTGCTTCTCTCTTCCATGCTTTTACTCTGTTGGTGAGGCTTGCCTCCAAAGTTCCTGTTACTTTCTAAATTTTTCATTTCCAAATTTTTCTCAGTTTCAGCATTCTTTATTAATTCTATTTCCATTAACAGGTCTTGAACTGTTTATTTATTTTCTTCTACTTTTTGTTTGTGTTTTATATTTTTAAGGGCCTTAATCATTTCCTAATTAGTGAATCATCTTCATACAGGTGGTTTTAAGATCTTTTTCTTGTGATTCAGCTATGTTGCAATACTCCAGAATTGCTTTTGTAAGATTGCTAGGCTCTAGTGAAGACATACTATCTTAGCTGTTATTTATGATGATTTTGCAATCGTGTCTAGGCATTTGGGTTTGGGATGACTGCAATTCTAGATGCTGGTCATGTCTTTTGGGGTAGGTGTTTTCTCCTCAGGTTTTGTTGCCCTCTCTGGTTCTTTGGAAATTTTGGTGGTTAAGCATTGCTTGGGAGGGAGTTCGGAGGATCCTTCTTGGTGTGGCCACTGAAGATTCTGGGTAAAATGTGTTTCTAGGTACTGAAAAGTAACACTTAAGAATGTGAATGGGTTTTCTGGTAATCTCTGGAGTTAGTTGATTTACTTGTCTCTGGTTAGAGCTTGTTCCTCAGGTGATTCTGTTAGCCTCTATCAGCAGACTTGGGAGACTAGCTCTCTCCTCTAAGTTTCAGTGGTCAGAGCACTCTCTGCAGGCTAGCTCTCCTCTTACAGGGAAGGTGCACAGATATCTGGCATTCGGACCTCCCTCCTGGCCGAAAATGAAGGCCCAAAACAGGACCTGTCCCAAAGCTGAGTTGCTTTGGCTGTTAGCTTCTGTATTCCACACTCTCACCTGTGCAGAATACTCTTGGAGGAGTCCTGGAACCAAGATATCTGCAGTCAATGCTCAGGCCAAGTGCTCCCGGCCCAGGCAGACCCCTATCATCTGGCCAGGAAAGTGGCCAGATGTCTGGGGCCCGAAAAGGAGGCTGCCTTAGAAGCTCTGATCCTGCAATACCTCTCCTGGGCATATATTCAGAAGATGTTCCAACCGGTAAGAAGGACACATGCTCCACTATGTTCATAACAGCCTTATTTATAATAGCCAGAAGCTGGAAAGAACCCAGATACCCCTCAACAGAGGAATGGATACAGAAAATGTGGTACATTTACACAATGGAGTACTACTCAGCTATTAAGAAGAAAGAATTTATGAAATTCCTAGGCAAATGGATGGACCTGGAGGGTATCATCCTGAGTGAGGTAACCCAATCACAAAGGAACTCACACAATATGTACTCACTGATAAGTGGATATTAGCCCAGAAACTTAGGATACCCAAGATATAAGATACAATTTCCTAAACTCATGAAACTCAAGAAGAATGAAGACCAACGTGTGGACACTGTGCCCCTTCTTGGAATTGGGAACAAAACACCCATGGAAGGAGTTACAGAGACAAAGTTTGGAGCTGTGTCAAAAGAATGGACCATCTAGAGCCTGCCATATCCAGGGTTCCATCCCATAATCAGCTTCCAAACACTGCCACCATTGCATTCACTAGCAAGATTTTGCTGAAAGGACCCAGATATAGCTGTCTCTTGTGAGACTATGCTGGGGCCTAGCAAACACAGGAGTGGATGCTCACAGTCAGCTATTGGATGGTTCACAGGGCTCCCAATTGAGAAGGTAGAGAAAGTACCCAAGGAGCTAAAGGGATCTGCAACCCTATTGTTGGAACAACATGATGTACTAACCAGTACCCCGGAGCTCTTGACTCTAGCTGCATATGTATCAAAAGATGGCCTAGTCGGCCATAACTGGAAAGAGAGGCCCATTGGACTTGCAAACTTTATATGCCCTAGTACAGGGGAATGCCAGGACCAAAAAGTGGGAGTGGGTGGGAGGGTATGGGGGACTTTTGGGATAGCATTGGAAATGTAAATGAGGAAAACACCTAATAAAAAGTATTAAAAAAAAAGAAAAAAAAGAATGTGAATGGGATAGGAATGGGGGAAAGGAGGGAGGGGAGCAGGCTGTTCCACCAGGATATGTTTAGTCCTCTGGGGAAAGAGGCAGATTGAGTAGAGACACCAACCATCAGTCTGACGTAGGTGTGGGGTGAGATTGGGGGGATTGGATTTGGAGGAGTGGAGAGAGAGTAAAGAGTTGAAGCTCATCTACTTGCTTCACTGGCCTACTTGCTTCTCCAGCATGCTTGGCTGATAGGTTCACAGAGAAAGCCTGCTATAGTTGGATGCTGGAAAAACAGGAGAAGTGGAGAGGAAGGCTGTAGGAAAAGATCTGCAAGGTGTACTGCAGCAAGTGGTCTGCTACTGAGTTGGGGCTGGGATTACTCACCTGTCCTAAGTGGCCTGTGGGTTTCGGGGGAATGTGTGCTGCAACTGAACTCCTTTCATTTCAGCAGCATCTACACTTCTCTCTGATTTTTTTTTAAATAAGAACTGTTTTTATTTTCTTACTCTTTCAAATTCCTTTATTTATTTATTTATTTACCTTTATTTATTCACTTTATATCCCGAGATCATAACCCCCCCTCCTGTCACATCTCCAAGTGCCATACTTACAAATTCTTCTCCCTATCATTTCTCGCCTTCTCTAGAAAAGGGGAGCCCCCCTTTGGGTACCACATCACCCTGGGACACATACTCCCAGCACGACTAAGCACATCCTCTCCCACTGAGGCCCATCCAGGAAGTCCAAGTAGGGGGAAGAGTGTCCAATGGAAGCAAACAGAGACCCAGACAGCCCCCACTCCACTTGTTAGGGCACCCTCAAGAACCCCAAGATACACATTTGCTACAAATGTGTAGGGGGTCTGCGTCTAGCTCCTGCATGCTCCCTGGATGGTGGCCTAGTCTCTGTGAGCCTACATGGTCCCAGGTTACTTAATTCTGTGAATCTTCTTGTGGTGTCTTTGACCCCTCCAGCTTGCTCACTCCTATTTCCTATTGTTCCACAAAACTCCCAGGGCTCTGCTTGATATTTGACTGTGAGTCCCTGCATCTGTTTCCATCTGCTGTTGGATGAAGCCCCTGAGGAGACAGTCATGCTAGGTTCCTGTCTGCAAGCATAACAGAGTATCAATAATAGTGTCAGGGGTTGGATCTTTCTCCTGGGACAGGTCTCAAGTTGGGACAGTCATTGGTTGGGTGTTCCCTCAATCTATGTTTATCCCTGCACAGATTGTAGGAAAAACAAATTTTGGGGTTGAAGATTTTGTGGGTAGTTTGATGTCTCCCTCCCTCCTCTGGAAGCCCTGCCTAGCTTCCTCTAGAAGTCTACCAAGAGGTCTCTACTTCAGTCTCTATATCCCTTTCTGGTAGGAATTTCAGCTAGTGTCACTCCCATAGCCTCCCCCGTGTCCTCTCCAATCACAGACCTCCAGCTATTCACAAGAGATGCCCCCATTACCCATTTCCATTCTCATTCCCAGCCCTGTCTTTCCCCACCCACCATACCTGACTGCCACCCCTGTTCCCCTCCTCACCTTCTCTCCTACCCAGTTCCTTCCCTCCATCCACCTCTGATGACTATTTAGTTTCCTCTTCTGAGTGAAATTCTCACTGATATTTTTATACTTCTTTAATCTTTTGTTTGTCATTTAATATATTCTGGATTTCAGATACTCTTTGGGTTTTGTTATCAAGGAACAACTAGCTTGGTTTATTCTTTCTATGAAATCAGTTTTGGTTTTCCACATTTTGATATGTGCTATCTTCAATCAAGAATGTAAAGCCATAGAAACCTTAAATCTATGAGTTTCTGGCTTGGGTAATGTATTTGACATAATCAAAAGTTTAAAGCCCCCCCATTTGTAGTGCACAAACATTTAATCTAGATATCTATCTTTTATTCAAAAAATGTCGCACTAAATCAACTTCATTAAATAAGTATATAATGTGTTCAGGTTACATGGCCATTGTGTGTTTAATTGATGTTAAGGCTAGGAGGGAAAAATCCATGCACTTTCTACTATATTTTCTCTGTCAGTCACGAATAAAATCTGAAGTTCAAATTGTGAAGCTAGATTTTTTTCTTTTATTCTTACTCTTTAATATTCTATGCAATATTAGGACTACTTTCTCCATAGGGGTCTTTCTTAAAGAGGAGAATTATTGCCAACAGCTTAAGCAAAAAATTGCAGCAGTTAAATGAAGGCAATAGTCAGTGGAAGAAAAGAAGCAAGGAGTTGAGTTTCTTAACCTCTCTGCAAACTGAAAGGAAGTAACTAGACAGCAGGTTCTGTCACTGTTCATAGATCGTGTATGCTACATTGTTGTTGTTGCTGCTGCTGTTGTTATTTTATATTGTTTTGTTTTGGGCACCTTCTAAAGTTTTCTAGTCACAAACAAAAATCAGCCTAAAAAGAGCAGCTAGCTCCGAGTGGGATAGATTTTGCTATGTTGATAATTTGACACTATAGGTTATTTTAAACTGTCCTGCCCCATTTCAATGATGAGCTTGAACAATGGACATTATTACCTTTGAAGAGGCTTTCGTTCTGAAGTGAAAATCTCCAGTAGAAGAAATATACACGTTCTTTACAATAAACTGGCACTTAAAAATTGAAATACATTTATATACCGATATTTAAATTTCTCCCTTAGTTTTTTTTCTTTATAATAAAATAATAGCACATGGTTGCACAAAATTATAAAACTCGAAGTTGTTTCCTCCTTGTAGTGCTTACTCTGTGTATGCATTTCAGTTGCAATTTCTTTTAGGAAAATCACAATGCTTTGCTGCAGTTCTCTGATACTTTTATAGCATATTAAAACTTTATCTAGGCAAATATTATGGCCAGATTACTATGGAAAAATAGTAAAATTCTAGAAGCCAACGGATGAGACACTGTTAAAATGTATGCTGGTGGAACAAATTTTAGAAATGGTTACATGTGATATCTTTATTAGCTAGCTAGAATACCTCTAACACAATATAGGAATGACTTTCATTGGGGTTTATTTCACTGGGAGTTGTAGGCACTAGCAACTACTAAAATTGCTCAGATGTGATAGGTAAGTCTTAAATATGTTATTCATCTGCTGCTTCTTAAAATGTCAGCTATCTTTTGACATTTCATTTCCTTGTATTTATAATGTTTGGAAATAAAGTATTGAGCAAATTAACTCCATAGGCTCAACACCTGTCTAATTGCCTAACATTTTAAGTCCAAACCATAAAATAAATAATTTTTTATTATTTTGCACATTTTTTTGAGAAATCAGTTTGTAAATTTGTTTGAAGTCTAAGGAAAAAGAAGGATCTGCTTCTCCAAATTGATTTAGATTTCTATATACCATGTCTGACCATTACTGTGTCCCCACCCCCAGTCTCCGAATTTCTCTTTTCCACACAGATATATGGTACCTTATTTCTACACAGTGTCTCTACCTATGCTTTCTGAATTAATCATTATTAAAACGAGAGAAAAGATATCAATCATTTCAGTATCTTTGTACAGATGGAGCCAGAATGAAACGGTCTTCTGAGGGAAGTATATACTGTATACCGTATATGCTGTATATCATTTAGATAAAATGCAAATACTTCTGTGGCTTCTATGTTATTACAATCTCATAGTACTGTTTCTGTCTAAATAAAGCCATTTCAAAAGATATTACTTTTTCCCTTCCAAATGTTCTCCTTCTCAACTGAGGAGGAATATTTGCCCTGAGCTTAACCTTTTTAGCTAGGCTCCCTGAAGTTTAGCTGTGGAACGGAGAACTTAGGCATGTGCTTTAGTTTACAATAGTCTTAGCAAGGAATCTTTTGGAAAGGAGAATCTAGAGTGACATGTATTTAACATCACTTTTTTGACTATATATCTTAATAATCAGACATCTGAAGTATATTTTATATGTGATAGAACTTTATTGAGTTTCTCAGTTGAAGTTTTAGAAAACAACTGATATTTTATGTCATTTATTGAATTATCTTTGCACTTTGGATTTTATCTTTATAGACACTAAAGATGTTTGGTTCTGAAAATGTGCTTGAACTGTATACTTCTTTCATTCAGGGATCATTGCACTCTCACAAAAAAAAATCCACAATTTAATCTATGAATAAGCTTTAATACACTATGTTGAAAAATGTCAGAGGGGCATGTTTTTCATAGTAAGATAGGTTTAGAAAAGTCATATTCCAATTTTCTGAGGAACAGCAAGATTGCTTTTCAGAGTGGTTGTACAAGATTGCAGTCCCACCAGCAATGGAGAAGTGTTCCTCTTTCTCCACATCCTCACCAGCATCTGCTGTCACCTGAATTTTTGATCTTAGCCATTCTGATTTGTGTAAGGTAGAATGTCAGAGTTGTTTTGATTTGCATTTCCCTGATGATTAAGGATGTTGAACATTTCTTTAAGTGCTACTAGGCCATTTGAGATTCCACTGTTGAGAATTCTCTGCTTATCTCTGTTCCTCGTATGTGTGTGTGTGTGTGTGTGTGTTTTAATAGTGTTATTTGGTTCTCTGGAGTCTAACTTCTTGAGTTCCTTGTATATTTTGGATATTAAACCCTCTATTGGACATAGGGTTAGTGAAGATCGTTTCCCAATCTGTAGGCTGCCATTTTGTCTTATTGACAAGTGCCCTTTGCCTTATAGTTTCATGATCTTAGAGCAGGGGAGAAAATCCATGTTATTTTTATGAAGCAAGATAAAAACCCTGACTGATAAGCCCAATAAAATTAGAACAAATGGTGCCATATAAAATTGTAGCGTAGTGGTCAACACTGTGGTGACACAGGAAGAAGAGGTCACATGAAAAGTCTCCTCACTAGAGGTCTTAGAAAAATGACCATGATCTGAAGGAAAATGATTTTAGAACACAGAATGAACATTAAAAGAATTACCTGGAGTTGCAATGAATACTGGAAATCACCAAAAGTAAAACTGATGAAACTTCATAGAATTCAAATGTTTTCTTTAGAAAAATCTGTAGATGGTTGAATGAGTACTCAGCAACAACAACAACAACAACAACAAAAAGCCTTCTTTCTTCCACCTCTAAGTACTTATGGGGGACAAAAAAAAAAAAAAAAAAAAAAAACACCAGGAGATGCACTAGTCAGATCAACACAGTTGAATGCACTAGCTAACGTTATTTAACTACTTCTTTTTTCTTAGGCTATCATCTGAATTTGCCATGCTTTTTTGTGGTCACAAAAAAGATATCATGACTGTGAGCAAGAAACATCAGTAACTCTAAGGACAAGTTACTAACTCACAGGACAATCAGAATCCCAGAGCACCTATTGTCTTATGAAATGCTTCAAAGATGAGTACTAAGAGCTCAGGGAGAAGAATTTAGAAAGTGAAAGAAGTGTGCAGGCTTTGTCAAACACTGAAAACTTTCTCAGCTCTCTTCTAGACTAGAAAATGGTTTTTTATTAGTGAATGACTTCTCAGGAATCCAATGAAAGAGACATGCTGAAAATGTCATAAAAATGTAAAGAATAATTTCTGAGTTTCCCAGGAGAACATTCAAGCTTATTCAAATGGTCTTCAACGATGTAGTAAAAGGGCTAGGACATTTTTATACCTCTGTCAGAATTCTGAACTTCTATCTATTATCAGAAAGTGTTCTCTTATTACAGGGACAAGACTAGCTTCCAGATGACTTGAGTCTACTGAGAATATAATCTTAGTAGACCTAAATAAAATGACTATAAATTTTAGAGAGAAGTACTTCATCTTTTAGGGATCCCAGGAAGCTAAAGATTTGGTCCAGAAAAGGTCACTGGAATATCAGCTAGTATGTAGTAGTGGCCTTCCACATTTTTAGTACTTGTGGGTTCAAGAGCCCATACTCAAGCAGGAAACTGAAAGGCTTAAAAGTTTCTGACCCCCAGCAACCACTTGGTGGCACACAACCATTCGTAATGGGATCTGATGCTCTCTTCTGGTGTGTCTGAAGACAGCTACAGTTTACTCACATATAGTAAATAAATAAATACTTTTTAAAAGTTTCTGATCCAATACTAATATTATATTCAGACCTCCATTCTGGAGTGAGAAGTTTTGAGAGATAGGAGAGTTCCTGAGGAAATTTGGAGACATGCTTGACACTACTGTCAAAACTGAGGCATGTTCTAGAGCCATGTCCAGCAGCTTCTCCCATGTTCAATAAAGGCTGTGAAAATTTCCACTTTGTCCTTGAAGTTTGTGGTCATTGATTTTATGTTGTATGAAAAAACTTTTTCTGGGGTGACACTATACACATGCCTACACATTGCAGATAAGAAATTTACCTCACTCTACAGCCATACCATCCTGAACGCACCTGATCTCGTCTGATCTCAGAAACTTAGCAGGGTCAGGCTTGGTTAGTACTTGGATGGGAGACAACATGGGTATACTGGGTGCTGTAGGCTTAAAATAAAAAAAAAGAAGAGAGAGAGAGAGAAATTTACCACAGACTGAAGTACAGATACCATTAAAGTATAAGTTAATGAACCAATAGGTTATTTATAGCATTTTAGGTGAGAAGTTACAGGAGCAGAAATGACTCAAAGTCAACCCACCTCATATATGTGACATATATACAGGTCACCAACTCTGGGGACCCGGAGGACAGTGTACAGCCTACAGACAGCTCAACAAGTTGGGTAGTGTCCTTCCCAGGTAATTCACTGGTCTAAATCTTTTCCAGTCAGCTGGTCTAGTCTCAGAATCTTGGTAGCTTGGCTTGCTTGAGAGAGACTCTCAGCAGTTTTTATTGTTTATTCTGGGAGAGAGGAGCCTAATGAATGTGATCAGTTTCAGGGTTTCCTGGAGCTGTTTAAATTGTTTACTTTATGGCTTAAGGAGCTTCCTGTGTGATGGAGTATCTCAGTCTCAGAGGAAACTGCTACAAAACAGTTCTAAACAATGCAGCATTATTTATATACTACTATTATTATATCTAGTTATTTCTATATTATTTATTATATCTAGTTTATCTTATAAAAGTACCCACAACATACATTCTTTGTGTCATCAGTATGTATTGGTACCTTATTTATTTATTTATTTATTTATGCATTGATAGTATTAATTTTTACTTTTTAACATAGGAGTTTTATTTGAGACAAGGTCTCATCCTGTAGCCCAGGTTAGCTAAGATGTCAGTAGGTGTCACTGGTTGCTCTTGAACTCTCAGCAATCCTCCTGACACAACTTCCCTAGTGTTGGGATTGTAAGCAATTGTCATCATACCTGGCTTTAAAGGATGATTTACTTAGCTCCAAAGCTTATGTTTTGGATGGCATGGATCACACATTTATTGTTATTTAACAAAGTTAATAAGAGTTTTAGCCAGGCAGTGGTGGCACACGCCTTTAATCCCAGCACTTGGGAGGCAGAAGCAGGCAGATTTCTGAATTCGAGGCCAGCCTGGTCTACAGAGTGAATTCCAGGACAGTCAAGGCTACACAGAGAAACCGTGTCTCAAAAAAACCAAAAAACAAACAAAAACAAAAAAAGAGAGAGAGTTTTAGGTACTGGAGATATAAGTCAATGATAGTTCACTTACCTGATATGCTTGAAGACCAAAGTTCAATTCTCAGTATTGGGGAAAAAAGTTCTGGTATTTAGCAAAACATTAAAAATATGTGATCTACAACCTCCCATCAAAGTACAATTGAGCACATGCCTTTAATCCCAGCACTTGGGAGGCAGAGGCAAACAGATTTCTGAGTTTGATTCCAGCCTGGTCTACAGAGGACAGTCAGGGTTATACAAAGAAACCCTGTCTCGAAAAAAATCAAACAAAAAAAAAAAAAGAAGAAGAAGAAGAAGAAGAAGAAGTACAGTTGAGATAAGCATTTTCTTGGAAATTTGGAATAATTTGGAAAGAGACGCGACCCCCTCCCTCCGAATTGGTACAGAACATGCCTAGATACCAAATACTTGGCACAAACAAGATTTATTACACTGGAGGGTCAAGCAGAGGTGAGGGGGGAGGCTACAAAGGAAGAAATAGCAGCAGCAAGCAAGAAAAGCAATACAAATAACAGGGTGTTTCTGTAGGAATGGGTTTTAAAGGGGAAAGGGAAACAGTCTATACTACAGTGAGCTGGTAAATCCTAATTGGACATATTAGACAAATAATTAATTTTTATTGTTGCAACTTGGTGTTTTGTTTCAGTAATGAATCAGTGGACAAATAAGGGAATAGACCTTGGTGGCTAGCTTTAGGAAGGTATTCTAACTGTTAGTAAGGTAGAGGAAATGGGGAAGAAAAGTAAGGCAAAAACAATCTGCAATGTTTGACATGTTCACATCTGATAGTGCCCCTTCAAATGCTACATTAAAAAGAGCTGTGAATGGAGAAACAAAAATGTATGGAAAGGCCAAGTCTTTTTGTAGGTGGGAGATGATATTGGTTCTGAGCTTAGGGTCTTACTCATGCTATGCAAACACACTATCACTGAGTTATACCTCTAGTCCAATTTTAACTAATTTTAAAAAACATTTTGAAGCCATGGCTATCACTAGGTTGTCCAGAATAGCCCTAAACTTTTAATCCTTCTCCCTCAGCCTCCAAAGTAGTAGAAGATGATAAACATGCATGACCAGGTCTACTTGACATGTTCAGCTAATTATTTACCTTATTCCATTTAGTGTTTCTGTTTGTAAATTAAAATATATGTAGGTACCTGAACTTATTGAGTTTATTCCACAATGTAGAATAAATTAATCTGTAATCATCTTCATCTCTTGATCATTGGCTCATATTGTCCCCAGATTAACCAAACATCTATTGTTTAGAAGAATTCTGAGTGGTAGCCAACACTTCGACATACATACATATACACATACACATACATATACAGCAACAGCATTAGCACTATCAACGACAAATCCTCTAATGGGGAAGCACTGGCTATTCCTTTCTTAAGTAGCATCTCCTCTGTTTACAGTTATTTCACGTTGAGCATGTGGTCAGGTTCACAAGACTAGTTAACAGCAGCAGTAAGCCTAGCTTCCCAATGGGAATTCTTCCTTAGTCCACACTATTCATTGCACACACTCTGCACCTGAGGCAAAGCTTACATCACTTAATTCACATTTCTTTACAATATCCTCCAATACAGCTGCTCCATTATGGAGTATCCAGGGTCCTATGGGAAATTGGCAGTATTACTAAAAACCATCAAGTTCTTACTTAATCTTAGGTCAAATCTGATGAAAAGATTCTGAATAATTCTTTTCACAAAGCATTATAATACAGAGACAAAGGAACACAAAATATTACCATAAATGAAACTTTCAATAAAAGAGAAAAATGATGATACCTGATGACAGTAGCAAAGCCATATAGCAATGTCAAGAAATTGCAAATTTAGGGATCCTACAAGCATTCTGCACAGATACTTTTCATGACTGAGGTAAATCCATTAAAACAGAGTCCTATCAAACCTATACTAGTTGGTATAAAAGAGTATGCATTGCTATCACTTTTCTCTGATATCCTAGTACCTGTGGCTTAGAGTGTGACACCTTACCTTAGAGTTAGTCCCACCTCACATTAAACCCAGAATGCCATCAGGCAACTCTATTGTGGGAACAGTATTCAAGAGGTTTCATGGACACCTCGTTTTCCAAGAAATCTCCAAGACGTGGATAAAAAGAACTCTATGTATGAATACTAAAAATATACCATTGCACCTTAAAAATTATGGTCTCATTCAGCAATCCATCTAAACCTGCACTCAACCCTCAAATGCCTTAGGCAGGGCATTCAAACTAGGTATCTCTCTTGAGGCGAAACAGAACATTGGCCTAAGGTAGTAACTACAGTTCGGCAGGACTATGATCCTGAGGTTGTTAGATACTCAGTAAGAAAGCTAAAGGAACACTATTTGGGAAAGGTGAAAAGCAGGGTCCCTTGCAATATTGACTCTACTATCAGCTCTCCTAAGAAACAATCATCCCTAGACTCACTTGTCTTATCCAACAGGAGAACAAAGGGAAAGCAATCTTATCTAGAAAGATCTCACAGGAGGAGCAATAAGAAGCACATGGCCAGATCCTATTCTTAACTATGGGAAAACACAGGGGGAGCTATGAAGCTGAGGTATGTTCTTGGATTTTTCTGCATGATATCTGGGAATAATGAGCAAGATGTTAGAGAGTAAATTTAGCTCTTCACATACAAAAAGACACAATATGGAGTCAAGGTGAGGAGACCTGCCAGCACTCATAATGGGACACCCCTGAAAAGAATGGTATACTGAAAGCATCTATTCTAAGAGAGTCACACAATAAAAGCAAATGAATCTGGGAAATGGACATAGAGGTAAGAAAGAGTTGAGGAACAGTAACCAGAATGCATTGTATATGTGCGTGAAATTGTGAAAGAACTAACTTAATTTTTTAAAAGGAGAGAAAGAAAGAAAATGAACAACAAGACCTCAGCATTGTGTCTTTATCTGTGAGAGCTGAGTTGCCAGTCTCAACCGAGGCCTTGCTTCCACTCATGACATTTGACCTTAGTGGGGGCTATCTCAAAAGCTGTCACCTGTCTATGGGATATGTTGTCTGGACTCAGTGGGAGAAGAAATACCTAGCCTCAGAGAGACTTGAAGTGAGGGAGGATACCCAGGGGATTCCCCACTGACTCAGAAGAGAAGGGGGGATGTGGTGACTAGGGGGAGGCAGTTATCAGGATGTGAGGTGAATAAGTAAGATAATTAAATGTAATTATAGGGAAAAAAAAAAGAATGTGTAGATGGGCTCAGAAAAGTAGAAGAAATTGCAGGATCCCCAAAATCCACTTTGTTCAATCAGCACATAGTGTTTGGGGTGTTCTCTAGTTCTGCCCTGAAGGTCCTAGCAAGGCATCTAATGGGATGTAATGTGCAGGGCCTCCATTCTGCAAGGGGAGTGGTTCTAAGCGGGATTGAGAGGGACTGCCCTCAAATAGGGACTCAGAGTCCTGTTCTCTGGCCTGAGAAACTCCAGCTGTACATTCATTCATTGCACATTCATTCATGTAATGCTTGGCTGGATTACAAGATCTATGACCTAGGAGGGTGTGGGCTTCCTGTGGAGGCTGGAGGACTTCCAGAAGTCCAGTGGGTCTGCTAGACCACTGTAGAAAGTAGGTGGACATCAGAAGACTTAACTCTCTTTCCATATCCGGGAGGCCAGAGAGAAAGCTGTAAAGCTTTCTGTCATCTCTAGACTCTAAGGATTAAGAAATAGGTCAATGTTTGCTGCTAGCATATTTGAGTCAATAGAAGAGAGGATCCTGGGATATGTGGAACCTATTCCTGACTGGAATACACCATACAACATTGCAATCTTGTTATTCTATCTCTGGGAAAGCAGAGATGTTTATCTAAAGCTGAGATGAAAGCCCCAAAGGGGGAAGGGACATACAATATAGGGTGACATACAAAATGAGGGGGTTCTGGAGATTTAAGAAGTAGAAGGATGCATAGTAGGGAAAGTGGTGTCAAAGGCTGCAATTGGGTTTTGGAGGCTTCCACAAGGAGCTTTGTGTGCCATGGACTGAGGAAAGTGTGAAGGTTTGAGAAAGTTCAGTCACTTACCTGAGGAATTTCAGGTTACCTTCCAAATTGAACTGACAGTGTGGATCCTTAGCAACCTGGATCTGCTGTCAATCTTCAGAGCCAGCCCCTCACCGGATGTGATCTACCTCCTCTTCCTGTAGTGCAGAGGGGATAAACTGTGTTGTTGGCGCCGTTGGCAGAGTTGCTGCATGCCCTCCCATAGAACGGCTGCTGGCAAGTCCAAAAGGAGTCTTTGGTCAAGGTAAGGAGCCAGAATATGTACTAAGAAGAGCCTACTCTTCTGATAATCACAGGGATTGCATTCAATTCCATCCCTAGGTCGCTGGGCTTGTTCTGAGAAAGCCGTGGTTTGTGACATATCTTAGAAGGTCTCACCCAGAGAACGGGGGTGAGGGGGGAACCTTGATCTTAGGAAGGAGCCCAGAAGATGGCATGATGATGCCCACAATTAAAGTCAAACTTTAAACCACGAGTGATAAAGAATACTCATTCTAAACAATTCTGCTTCCACACTCTGCCACCTTTGCACTGGGCTCTAGAAGACCCTGTGCAGATTAGGCAAGTAAACATGGAACAATTTTACTAAATCCTCAGGAGTTCGGAAGTCAAAATGCTCCCTCACTCCCAAAAAGAAGAAAGAAAACAAAATCCAAACAATAAAACTCAAAAGAAAACTTAAAAAAAAAACAAACAAACAAAAAACAAAAGATGTAAACTAAAAAGGCCCAAGTAACTTGTATTTAGACAACCCAGGGGAGCATGTGGGAGGGATGCAGACACAGGAGAAAATATTCTGAAAGCAAGGCCATCCTGAATTGTGTAGTGATACAATGTTTAAAGTACAAGATGCAGAACAAAGAAAACACAGAAGGATTTAATCATATATTTAAGAACCGCATGCAATTTTAGATATGAGAGGTTTGTGAGAAACAACAGTCTCTGTTAAAAAAAAAAGAAGCAGTGAAAAGAGAGGACAATAGCAGAAGAATTTGATCAAAATGCCAAATATATGTGTGTAAATTTTCATGATGAAACACAGTATTTAGTATAGTCAAAATATGCAAAGGAGAAAAGCATTAAGAATGTTTAAGCATAGAGGTATGTTACATGGACTGGGAACAAAATGAAATGTTGAAAGTAGTATAGGACTTTATAAGTCTCTTGGGGGATGTGACAAAGTAAAGTGCTGTCTCATTTCCTTGAGAGGTAGCTTCACAAAATCAGCTACCTTGGCCTGATTGGCCAAGTGGAGTAGATTCATGTAAGCCTTGGTATGCAGGGCCTGAAAGGAGTGAATTTGGGACAATAACCTATGGTGAGTCACCATTTTCAGAAAGAAGAGGCCCATTTAGAGCCCCAGATCTATTGAAAGTTATGAACGTGCTAGCATTGTTAGCAATAATCACAGTTCTGAGGACAGGCTCACCTTTAGAGAGCAAAGAGAAGAGCTGCCAGTTTAGCACTTGACTAGGCTCTTTGTTTTTGAGCACAAAGAGTGAATATAACCTCAGTCTGAAAGTTTAGAAGAAGGTGGTGCCAATGTTACAGGGAGCCTAGGTAAGGAACCTGAAGGAAGATTGAAGACCCAAAGTGCCCAAGATGGAAATGGCTTTGCTAAATTCTTAGCACTCTGTGTACCCAGTTAGTGCAGTGGAACTGAAACTCCCTGAAGCAGTCTCCCTCAGGGCTATGAGGAACCTCTGAGCTGTCAAATGAGAGCTTCAGAGAGGAGGGAACAGAAGCTTAAAAGAGTTAATATAATCCTAGAAGTAAGCTGTGATCACACACTGGAAGACAAGGAGACTTGCTGATTCTTGGCAGTACCTGCAGGCTGATCAGAACAAGAACTCTGTGGGTTTGGGGAAAGTTAAAGGGATATTGATTAAAAAGGCAATCTATTCAAAACACAATTAAGGTGCTCATATATATTATCTCACTCTCTTTGTCTAGGTATCCAAGTCAACTGCTCTGCTGTTTGTTCCTGCCTGCTATCACTGACCCTATCCATCATGCCCAGGGGACAGAAGAGTAAGGTCCGGGCTCGTGAGAAACGCCGCCAGAGCAAAACTAAGTTCCAGGAGCTTGAGGATACTGAAACCATGGCACCAGAGGAGGAAGAGTCATCCTCTTCCTCTGCTCTGCCCTCTGGAGATGCTGTGCCAAGTACTTCTTCTGAAATCCTTGCCAAGTTGTTTCAAGAAATGCCTAGTACCGCCACTTTTAGTATTTGCATTGCCTGCAAAAGCACTGATACGGGTGCCATGAGCCAAGGAAAGAAATATGTGAGTTCCTCTGCGGCCCAGAAATCCAAGAAGAGCCCACAGCAAGATCTTCTAACAAGGAAGACTGGGATGCTGATGGAGTATATGCTCAACAAGTACAAACAGAAGGAGCCCCTGCTGAGGAAAGAAATGCTGAATGTTGTCACTAAAAGTTTCAAGGAGCAGTTCCCGGAGATCCTTAAGAAAGCCTCCAACCGCATGGATCTGGTTTTTGGCCTTGAGGTGAAAGAAATCCAGCCCCATGGTCAAACCTACATTCTTGTCAGTAAGTTAGATTTCCAGGATGATGGAAGTGGGAGCAGTGAGCTAGGTCTTCCTACTAGGGGCATTCTGATCCCTCTCTTAAGTGTGATCTATTTGAATGGTTACTGTCTCCCAGAGGAAGAGGTCTGGCACTTCCTGAGTATGTTAGGAATCTATGATGGGGTTCCACACCTCATCTTTGGGGATGCAAGGAAGCTCATCACTGAAGATCTAGTGCAGGAAAACTACCTAGAATACCGTCAGGTTCCTGATAGTGATCCTCCATGCTATCAGTTCCTGTGGGGTCCAAAAGCTTATGCTGAATCGAGCCGGGTAAAGGTGATGGAATTTTTGGGCCACATCAATGAGACTGGCTCCTCTACCTATCCATACAATCATGAAGAATCTTTGAAGGGGAAAGCTAGAGCCCAAGCTGGAGATGAAGCCCAGAGAAGCACTAAATCTAAGGCCAAGAAACGTTCTAAAGCCAAGTCCAGCCTCCCTACACATGTTAGTGATGTCTAAGGTAGTCTCTACCAAGTGATTGAAAGGGCCTGCTAATCTTTGTTTTTGTGATGCTCAAATTACTTGTTGACAAAACTGTTTAGTGTCTTTTATCATTGTGTTTACTTGAAATCAGAAGTTACATAGAAATAATACAATAGATTATGCCTTCATTGCTGTTTACCAAGTTGATGGCTGAAAGTTTGTTGTGATGTGAAATATTTGAAATTTCATAATTAACTTTGGCAATGTACCATAAGACAACATGGAATTAGAATGTAATTGTACTTAGGAGAGAAAAGAATTGAGAGAAAAAGTAATAGACTTTAAGTTCATGTTGTTTTACTCCATATTTTCCTTCTTTTCAAACTTGTAAGAAACAAATACCTGCTTTGCTTATGCTATTAAAGGATACCTAAGAAACAAAATCACAGAGTTGGATTTCTCGTTTGAGGTTTATCTTTTACCAAAGCACTTAACTGAACATCTGTTCTTGGGTAGTCTTCCTGAAGATGTTTAAGAAAATAATACACAGCAGCTACCTATGCAATTATAGGTTCTAGAAGAAGCTCTTGTTATGGGTGTGGGTCAAATGTGGTCTGCTTCCTAAAGAAATGGGAATGTGTGTTTGATCAAAAACACATTTTCCATGTCTCCTTGCCTTGTGACAGAATGTTTTTGTTGTTTTCACTCTCTGTTTGGGGGCCCCAGAACCATAAATTTTATGGCATCTCTTAGGTTAAACATGAAAAAAATCCTGGTAGATAGTAGCAATGAAACACCTCAAAATACTCACATTAGTGAACACCAGTCTTCAATAAGTGAATACAGGATGAGACAGATACCAAAGCCATGCGTTCAACATGAATCTTTTTGGTCCTTACCAAAAGGACTATTAAGTTCACTTCTTCTTAGTGGAAAGTTCAAGAGTTACAGAATATCCAAATATTCTGGAGTTCACAGGGATACTAAGTAGCAGGATTCATACTAGACCCCTGATCTAGATCCCACAGGACTTCACTCCTAAGCTGAAACCAAAACTGAGGCTGTTATTTCAGTACTCCAATATACATCTTGGTAAACATTAAAAAGGTACTTGGGCCCACATTACAGACTTAGAAGCAAAAGAGTGAGTTCCAAAATAGAACAGAGGGCCTACAAGGTAGCTTAGCACCTGCTACTATATTGGACAACCTAGGTTTTCTCTCTAGGTTCCACATGGTGGAAGGACCAATTGTTGACTGACCTCCATTGCATGCTTTCTGATTCCCCAAATAATTGTAATGAAAACTGTCTTAATAATGAAATCATAATTCATAAAAAATGAATATTTAATGGCATTGTGCATATTTAGATTTGCAAGGTTATATAACTTCAAGTGATTAGGTACTTCAGATCAGGAAGGAGAATACATTATAGTAGAACAGATGCCTAGCTGACATATAGCATTGTTTCACTCAACACCACAATGGGCATCTTATTTACTCTGGAAGATAAGTCTCTCATGGCAGATGCTATTGTAGTTCTACCAGAAAAGAGAATGATCACTTGAACATATTTTTTTTTCTTAAGCATCCTGGATCTGCTCTCCATCCCACATCACTCTGGGCACAGGAAGTCATTCTTAAGGTAAACTAGGGTGAGATTAGATTTAAAACTGTTGGACATTTCCTAGAATTATTTAATCTCATAGACAAAGTCAAAAGAAAGTCTGAAATAGAAACATTATAGAAGAATTGTGAGTATCAAAATATCAGAATATAATGTGTGTCACAGAGAGATCCACCCATTATCTCTGACAAGAGTCTCAAATATAGCTAGACCTGAAATGCCTGTGTGTGGGGATACTCAGGGGAAACCCCATACACTCAGAAGAAAAAGGGGTGGGGGAAGGATTCTGGGAGGGTACTGGGAGGAGGCAGTGAGTGGGATGTAACGTGAATAAGTAAAAAGTAAATTTAAAAAATCCTTGGTTTATATGCTCTTTTTAAAAAGATGTATTTATTTTATGCATGTGAATACAATGTCACTCTTTCAGACATACCAGAAGAGGGTATCAGATCTCATTCTAGATTGTTGTGAGCCACCATGTGGTTGCTGGGGATTGAACTCAGGACCTCTGGAAGAACAGCCACTGCCTTTAACCACTGAGCCATCTCCCCAGCCCTTATATGCTCTTTTAAAGAGGGTTTATAATTAGGAGATTGTCTTGCATCTCAGAAAAGACTTTGAAATTTGAAACAACATTGAGACTGTGAAAGACTATGGAGACTCTTGAAGTTGTATTAAATGATTTTTGCATTATGGCATGGCTACATGCCTATGGGGACCAAGGAGTAGAATATGGGGGCTTGAGTAAGAGTAGTACCCATAAGTTTATATATTTGAATGTTTGGTCCCTAGTTGGTGGTACTGTTTTGGAAAAGATTAGGTGTGGCTTTATTAGAGTCACACAGCCTCATTCCCTCAGCCTCCAACTTATAGATAATATGTAAGCTTTCAGCTACTGCTCCAGTGCCATGCCTGACTCTTGCTGCCTTGTTCTCCACCATGTTAGTCATGGATTCACCCTCTGAAACAGTAAGCAAGCCCATGATTAGATGCTTTCTTTTACAGTTGCCTTTTACAGTTACATCTCTTCACTGTGATAGAAATGTCAGACAGTAACACAAAGCCAAATAGGACACTAGAGAATATATTTCTCACTTCTTCCTGCTGGGAGTAAAGAAAATGCAGGCTTCAGATAGAGGATATAATACGAAGTTCAAAAAAGTGGCTATCTCATTTGTATGATGGGATAAATCGGGTTACCTGGGTAAGGACCAAGCTGAGATTATACCTTTGAATAGAAGAGACATAAAATTGTCATGCTCTGCCTTACATTATCACACTGAAAAGGTTTTAGACCAGGGCTGTTAGATGAGACTCCCCCATTTTCTTTATAGCCAGTCTAAGGTGAGGAGGACTCACTGATTAAAGACTGAAGTCATCCAACAGTTGAAGGAAAGAATCTGAAATATGCTAGTCACTGTAGCAAGTACTTTATTTCATTACCTATCTTCTCCCAGTTGTGGAGGGCAAGACTTACCAAAACCATTTCACAGAGTTAGAATCTGAAGCTCAAAGAGTCTCTGAACTCGTAAGTTCAGCAAGCTGGTTAAAAGACAAGCTGGGTTTGTCTTTTAACCTGTGTAGGGGATAACCTAAAGCCATAACCTTCTTTTATCTAACCTGAAGCTTATATCTCTTAAGTCACTTTTTTTCTATTGTGAATCTATCAAAATCAATAAAACTTATTTACTCAAACTCCTGCATGTAATTAGAACAAGAGCAATAAGATCAGCAAAATCAATGTGAGGTTTTTATATTTGCTTGTCATTGAAACAGAATGTTACACTGTAAGCCAGGTTGCCCTGGAACTTTCATGTAGTCAAGGCTAGCCTCACAGATTGCCAATTCTCATTCCTGACTACAGGGATTACAGGTATGATCCAAACTTTCTGGCCAACTAAAGTATGCAGAAAGATTATAAAGAGTACATTTAGTTATAATAAGAATGTACCTATGATATATACATTTAAAAGATGAGGGGATCAAAATAGCTTTGGATTAAGCCATTTTTGAAATACTTCCAAAGAAACCTGATAAATCAGGCCAGCAAAAAGATAGAAGACATAATCATGAGTTTATTTTCTTTCTATTCATTTCTATGTATTTTTTCTCATCTTCTTCCCTATCCCTCTTTTCTTATCCTCTTGTTCATCTGTTATATTCAGGTCTAGATGTGGTATGAATTCATACATAAAGCAGGACTTGAACTTATTTTGTAAAATAAGCTCCGTTCTACTAGTCTTACAGACAGGGGTTATCCTGCACATAATGTTTTGTTTTTGTTTAATTTTGTGTGTGTATGATGTTTTGTAGTTCATCCTTTAATTTCAAATTCTTATTTTGTAGTGTCGCTTTTCCACATCAAACTTCTCAGTGACAGACCTCTGGAACTTCAGAAGAAAAGAATCTGATTATAGCTTCAGTGAGGCAATGTTTTTTGTTTTTGTTTTTGCTTTTTAAAGAATTATTTTGATAAGATGGAAATTGTAATCATTCATTAATAAATAATGAAAACACACTCACCCCAAATGCATCGCATTATTCAAACCTATTTATCATGCATATAATGTGTCCAAATCATTCTCTTGTTATGCATCCTGTTTTTGTATCTATTAACATCATTTTCTTATAGAAGCCAACCTAAGTAAAGCAGAGGTAGGGTTCTCACATTGGATAGTTACTCAGAGGGGGAATCTTGAATGAGTATTTTGGGAAACTATTCATAGTTCTGTTTGCTAGAATTCTGATTGCACTGTGTGAGAAACATGGACCCTTACTTTATAATTAGAGCACTGGAGACTCAGAGTAGCACAAGTGAAACTATGATATGGCCTTGAAAGATCAAGGGTCTTAGTTCCTGTTCTATTGTGAAGAGACACTATGACTAAGGCAATTCTTGTAAAAGAAAGCATTTTATTGTGGACTTGCTTACAGTTTCAGAGAGGGAGTTCATTATCAGCATGGCAAGAAGCAGATGAGCAGGACACTGGAACAGTGTCCACAGGTAGCAGACAGAGAGAGAGGAGGGGCAGAGAGAGACAGGCAGACACACAGAGACAGAGACAGACAGACAGGCAGACAGACAGCAGAGACAGAGACAAAAAACACATCTCTAGAGACACACCTTCTCCAATAAGGCCATGTCCCCTAACCCCCCTTAAACAGTTCATCAATGGGGGACGAAGCAGAAAAATATATGAGCCTCTGGGGCCTTTCTCATTCAGATCATCACAGTGTGCAACACCCTAGAATGACAGATTCCTTGTGGAACACAGAGGACAGATTGTTTGCCCAGATACATGCTCCTTCCTCATTTTTCCTCATTGGATGAGTGGTTGGGAAGATTTAGTCTTATCTTTCCCTCTAATGCTTTCATTTCTATCTTTCTCAATTAAAACTATCGCTACGTTTCACAGACTATTTCTTTTAAAAATTATTAGACACATGACCTTGTCATCTCTGTTGGACATTAGTCAAGCATAACTGTTAGTAATTTTCTACTGTATGATTTTAGTATGAGTGGGAGGGAATAGCTAGACTCCCAGGATCTAGAAGGAATGGATTGTTTTATTATTACCTGCATTTGGACTTAAACTAGCCCAGGGAATCATTGAAATGGACCTTTTAAAAATGGTATCCACAGCTGTGGGCTCAAAGTGGCCCCAAATATCCCTACCCTAATGTGCTCTACAGAAAATTATACGTGGAATAGTTAAATGAGAAAAGAAGCCGATATAACAAGGTACCATGCAAAAGAGGGTCAATGCCATCTGTGTTTCTTGAAAGAGGAGGAAGTTATCTTACAATAAAAGATGAATCAACATGAATTAAAAATACATGACTGACAGGATGGCTCGGCTGCTAAAAGCACTTGATCCATAAGACTGACAACCTGAGTTCAATCCATGGGTGCTACAATGGAAGGATTGGACTTAGTCCCTGAAATTGTCCTCTTACCTTTACTTATATGCCTCAAAATTCACATGCCCATGTACACAAATGTTGTACACACACGAATATAAAGAAGAAAAACGAATTCAAGAAATAAATGATAGCAACACTTAATAAAAGGATACACTAAGAGCAAAGAGTTTATGAACTGACTGCTGCTATTAGGTTTGTCTGATCTGTGAGGATAAGCCTACCCTGATTTTTCTCCTGAAGGATGCTGGGAGTGAGAGACCATGCCCTGTAAGAGCCAGGAGGCTTGGCTTTAATGGATACAAAGGAGAGAAGAAACCAGGAATAACCACAGGAGGGCCAGTTGCAAAAAGAGTGCTACCTCAAAACCCTCAACCACTTTTCTGGCTGGAAAAGTGAGGGATGGGCAACGAGTCCTTACAGCCATAACTGGACTTCCACTTCAGGTAATGAGGGGAGGGAATTCTATGTTAGAAGCACATGGCCCGTGACCATGGGAAGTTGCTGGGAACCCAGGACCTACACTGCTGAGTCAGCAGACAGAGTTTGGGCTGCACCTCATCTCTCTCTGCAGTGTCACAGCAAGCAGTCTAATAGGTTTTAAGGGGTGGGACTCTGGTTCTGCAAGGCAAGTTCCTGCTCAAAGCCAAAGTCAAGCTGAGAGACCCTCTGTGAAATGCAAGGAACTGTCTATAAGAGAAAGTGTGGGCTCAGAGTCCTGTCTCTGCTATCAGAACCCAGACACTCAAGCTTTGTGCACCATGTGAAGTTTGCCTAGATCATTTCCTCCGGGTCTCAAGAAGTTGTGGCTTACTATTTAGACTGGTCCTCAAACAGGTATTTCTTGGCTCTGAGAGGCAAATCAGAGAAGAGCACTCTGAGGCCCAGGACAAAGCTGCCAATCTTTGCATCTTGACTCCCACTCAAAGGACTTAGAGGCAAGGGAGGGCTACCTCTGTAGCTGGTGGACTGGGGTACATACAGAGCAAGAGCCCAATATCACTGTTCCTGGTTGGGAGGTACTAGACCAGTGGTTCTCATCCTGTGGGTAATGACACCAGTATGAGGACTCAAACAACCTTTCCACGGGGGTTGCATATCAGATATCCTGCAGATGTTTAAACTAATATTCTTAACAGTTGCAAAATTGAGAGTTAAGAAGTAGTGACCAAATAATAGGTTCATAACAGAAGCAAGGTTGTGAACCACTGTATTAGATAGAGGTTATAACCATGTAATCTTACTTCCTACAGCTTCTTCTCCCATAGGGGGAGGTAAGTTCTTGGAAAGCACAAAAGTGTACCTGAAAGCTGAAAATTAAACTCCAAAGAGAAGAAGATTTGCATGCAACCTGGTTCAGGACATAGTAAGTGTGTGTCAGGGCTCAAGGATATCAGGTGTTGTAAGGAGGTGGTGGAGGCATGGAATGGTTCATGACACTTGATTTACAGGGGTGGAATGGTCTTCAGAGGCTCAGGCACTCTCTGTTTGCAAAAGGCTGAAGAAAGTGTGGGGGTTAGGGGAAGGCTAGCTGTCTTCAGGAAGTGTAGTGAGGAAATCAGACTTTTACATACTGCCTCCAGAGCAGTGGGGTCCCATAATAAGACCCTGGTGTCAATCATCAAAGCCTGCCTCTGACCAGTTGTGGTTTACTTTACCTTTTTTTCTTTTGATGGGGGGAGAGGAACTAGGTTTTAATGCTATGGCAACTAGATACCTGTAAGTTCTGAAAGAGGTCTGTGGTGCCCTGAATGTGTACCGAAAAGTTCACACCCCTGGAATAAGCACAGAAGCTGCACTTGCTCTCACCCATGGCTCAGAGGCTTGTACTGAAAGTGTGGGCTGCCTTGTCACTCTGCATGTTTCTGGGATGAGTTGAGGACTTTAGTTTTAGAACAGAGTCTGATGATACAGAACATGGCTAAGCAGAACAGGATTAAAGACAAACTTTTGTCTATCAATGATGAGATGGCTGTCCTACTACACATTTGTCATGTGACCTGCCAGGATACTTGATGCACCTAATTTACTTCACCTATGATAAATATGTATGCACCAGTTCGTTTGGTTATATATTATAGCTTTCAATCTGACATCTTTTTCCTTTTTTATTAGATATTTTCTTCATTTACATTTCAAATGCTATCCCCAAAGCCCCCTATATCCTCCCCTCCCTGCTTCCCAACCCACCCACTCCTGCTTCCTGGCCCTGGCATTCCCCTGTACTGGGGCATATGATCTTCGAAATACTAAGGGCCTCTCCTCACATTGATAGTCAATTAGGCCATCCTCTGCTACATATGCAGCTAGAGACATGAGCTCTGGGGGTACTGGTTAGTTCATATTGTTGTTCCTCCTATAGGGTTGCAGACCCCTTTAGTTCCTTGGGTACTTTCTCTAGCTCCTTCAATAGGGGCCCTGTGTTCCATCCAATAGCTGACTGTGAGCATCCAGTAGTTTCAGAACTTCTGTATTTGCCAGGCATTGGCATAGACTCACAAGAGAAAGCTATGTTATGGTCCTGTGAGCAAAATCTTTCTGGCATATGCAAAAGTGTCTGGGTTTGGCGGTTGTATATGGGATGGATCCCTGGGTGGGGCAGTCTCTGGATGGTCTTTCCTCCCATCTTAGCTGGGAACTTTGTCTCTCTAACTCATTCCATGAGTATTTTGTTCCACATTCTAAGAAGGACCGAAGTATCTACACTTTGGTCTTCCCTCTTCTTGACTTTCATGTGTTTTGCAAATTGTATCTAGGATATTCTGAGTTTTGGGGCTAATATCTGCTTATCAGTGAGTGCATACCATATGTGTTCTTTTGTGACTGGGTTACCTCACTCAGGATGACATCCTGCAGATGCATCCATTTGCCTAAGAATTTCATGAATTCATTGTTTTTAATTGCTGAGGAGTACTCCATTGTATAAATGTCCCACATTTTCTGTATCCATTCCTCTGTTGAGGGACATCTGGGTTCTTTCCAGCTTCTGGCTATTATAAATAAGGCTGCTACGAACATAGTGGAGCATGTGTCCTTATTACAAGTTGGAACATCTTCTGGGTATATGCCAGATCTTCCGGTAGTACTATGTCCAATTTTCTGAGGAATCGCCAGACTGATTTCCAGAGTGGTTGTACCAGCTTGCAATCCCAACAATGGAGGAGTGTTCCTCTTTCTCCACATCCTCGCCAGTATCTGCTGTCACCTGAGTTTTTCATCTTAGCCATTCTGACTGGTGTGAGGTGGAATCTCAGGGTTGTTTTGATTTGCATTTCCCTGATGATTAAGGATGTTGAACACTTTTTTCAGATGCTTCTCAGCCATTCTCTATTCCTCACTTGAGAATTCTTTGTTCAGTGCTGCACCCCATTTTTTAATAGGGTTATTTGATTTTCTGGAGTCCATCTTCTTGATAGATAGATAGATAGATAGATAGATAGATAGATAGATAGATAGATAGATAGATAGGATATTAGTCCCCCTATCTGATTTAGGATGGGTAAAGATCCTTTTGCAATCTGTTGGTGGCCTTTTTGTTTTATTGACAGTGTCTTTTGACTTACAGAAGCTTTGCAATTTTATGAGGTCCCATTTGTCATTTCTGGATCTTACAGCCAAGCCATTGCTGTTCTGTTCAGGAAAATTTCCCCCATGCCCATATCTTTGAAGACAAAGAACTTTGATCCAGATCTTGAGGTGGGGAGACACACCTTTAATCTGGGACAGCCCTTTCACTCAAGCCTATATAATTACATGGAGGAAGGAAGCTTTTGCTCCTGCTTGCTGTCACTTTACTGGCACATACATTCTTTCACTGGGCTTGCAGTCCATTTCTTTGGGATTCCAGGATGTACAGAAGACAAGCCAAGATATCCAGTTCTGTGGACTGATCAACTACTAGATTCCTGGATTTTGGGTTCACAGTCAGCCATTTTTGCATTAGCTGGACTGCACCTGTAAGTCATTCCAATCAACCTCCTTCATATATGTGTGTGTGTGTGTGTGTGTGTGTGTGTGTGTGTACATGTAAATACACACATATACACATATACATGGAGAGAGATTTATGTTATAAGTTCTGTTACTCTAGAGACCCTGACTAATACAGGTCTGTTAGCAGTGCCAAAGGACAAAGGAGGGGACTTAAGTCAAATTTGTCATATAATGGGGAAGAAATGAATGCTGATGGAGCATATGGTCTCCAAGTACAAAATCAAGCAGCCCTCAGGGAGGGAAGTAATGCTGAAAGTTATCAATAATGTTTCAAGGAGCAATTCCCTGAGATTTCAAAAACGTTTCTTATTATTTGGCCTTGAGTTGAAAGAAGTCCAGCCTAATGGTCAGTTGTCCATCCTGATCAGAAAGCTGGATTTCCAGGATGATGTAAGTGGAGACAGTGAGCTGGGACTTCTCACAGGGAACATTCAGATCCCTCTCCAGGGCACAGATGTGATCTATTTAAATAATTACTGTGCCCCAGAGAAAGAGGTCTGGAATTTCCTGAATATGTTAGGAGTGTATGTTGGGGTCCCACACCTCATCTTTGGGTATTCGAGGAAGCTCATCACCTAAGATCTAGTGCAGGAAAGATTCCTAGAATACTGTCAGGTTCTCAGCAATGATCTTCCATGTTATTTCTTCCTACAGGATCCAAAATCCTATGCTGATGTCAACAAGAAAAAGTGAAGGGTTCTTTGGCCAGGATCAACGAAAAAAAGATCTAGTATCAGCTCATGTCAATATGATGAATCTTTGACGGACAATAAACAGAAACAAGTAACAACAACAACAACAACTACAACAAAAGCTGAAGCTGCAGCCAAGCCTGGAAGCAAGGGCAAAGGGCAAGGAACATTCTAAGAAAAGAGCTAGCCTTCCTACTCAGTAGTGAGATATAAGCCTCCACTAAGTTATTGGAACTTTCACTCAATAATATTGAAAAGATAGAACTCAACATAGACTTCTGCTTTGATGCTGAAAATAAGCAAAAGTGATCTACAAATCTAATTCTGCCAATAAAATCAACCAATCATCTTGAGGGGGGGGCTGTTTTGTTGTTTTTTTTTCTTAAGTATCCTGGGGTCACTCTCCTGGATTACAGCTTCTTTCTGTCTCACGGCAAACTTAGGACAGAGACCCAGTTTTATAAATGTTTTCACAGGTGAAATTACTCTGTTTAGCAGGGTTTGTTTTTTTGTTTTTTTTTTGACAGCAAACATTTTTTTCTTTTTTCTTTTTTTTAAGATTTATTTATTTATTATATGTAAGCACACTGTAGCTGTCTTCAGATACTCCTGAAGAGGGAGTCAGATCTCATTATGAATGGTTGTGAGCCACCGTGTGGTTGCTGGGATTTGAACTCAGGACCTTTGCAAGAGCAGTCAGTGCTCTTAACCACTGAGCCATCTCATCAGCCCCTAGCAGGGTTTTAATAAGTATTTAGTCCACGAGACAGAGTCAAAATAAAGCCTGTGTGACTAGCCAAATTGACAGAACATCAAACTCACCCCCAAATATCTATAGTTGTAGCCACAGAGAAAGGCCTCTCACAGCCTCAAACAGAGAAATCTTTCCTTATATTGAACACAGATAAATGTGAAGACTAGTGGCTGCACAATATAATAAGAATACAAGTTCAGGTTAAGGGCTCAGCCCTAGAAAAGACATTCACACCACTCCATAAGGGTCAGGAAACATTGCAGATGAGTGGCAAACAAACAAACAAATAAAAAGGAAAAGAGGCAGGATTCAGAGGGCTACAAAGTAACATCTTCTAAATAGTAACTGCCAATAATGGAGGAGAAGGGACTCATGGGGCCCTATTATATATTGCTGATCTGTTGGCAAATGATCGACCCCAGGAGGGAAGAAGACAGAGAAGGAGAAGAAGGAGAGGGACAGTGACAGACAGAGACAGTGACAGACAGAGAGGAGAATGATATGGAGAGACAGAGAAAGAGAGATAGAAACAGAGAGGGGGACTCCTTTTAGGTACCCAGTGAGTTCACTGAGCTCTGGTAGTTACTGCCTAAGTCAGTATTACAAAGAAAGCCCTGTTGAAACCGTGGGACATTAAACAAAATCAAAGTTATAAGGCAGAGTGGTGGGGGGATGGATAGAAGCAGGGGGAAATAGGGAAATACGGTGAGGAGGGACAAAAATATATAGTGCACATCCAAGCAATTGTAAAATAACAAAAACCACTAATAAAATTTAAAATATAAAGCCTAGGATATGAGAACACATGAGAGGGTTGAAAAGACCAATAGCTCCAAATATGTGGTATACTACAAAGATGCCCACTCAGAGAAGAAACTCCCACACAGAAATTTTAGTTTGTACAAAGTTATTAAACACATTCTCTAATGTTATGAGAGATATCACGCCCCCAGGAGCAGCATTCTCATGTTATATGAGAAAGGATTGCTGGGATCTGTTATGAATAAGCTAATATTTCCCAACAGCATCATGCAATTCCAAGTAGAACAGGAACATTTGAAAAGCTATATTCTGGACCCAAAGGTAAACAGAGAAGGAAGGTCATCTTACAGATCCTCGTCTCTGTATCCCTGGGAAGCCCTGAAAACTGGCAGGTTGAAGTTACCCCTTTGTGTAGTAGTTTGTGAAATGATTCTCAGAAGTGAGATCTCCTGGGATTGATAGGGATGGTCCAACTGAAGAGAAAGTGTGTGTGTGTGTGTGTGTGTGTGTGTGTGTGTGTGTGTGTGTGAGAGAGAGAGAGAGAGAGAGAGAGAGAGAGAGAGAGAGACTCCCTAATAGGAGTCATTGATCTCAAGTGTAAATGAGGGAACAATACAGAAATACAGAAAGAATGGTGAGAAACATGGTGTGAGTGAAGCACATTCTCTTCCTCCTCAGGCATCACAAGGCCTTCCAGAACAATGAACTTGGTTCTGTCTCAGGTCAGCAGAGGCTAGCAGGTTTCTAGCTTGTACCAGGAACCTGATAACTCCCTACACGTGTTTCTTTGGCTGCCACTCATCCTGGGAGTGCTTGAGTAGTTGAGGAGAGCAAAGCATGTTTCACTTCTCCCTAGGGAGTATCTGAGATTTGAAACTGTTGGAGTGAGACCACAAGTCTTACATGAAGTTAGGGAGGGCTCCCAGGCTGTGCCAAGGTTTGGATTGAGAGAAAAGGTATGTGCACGTTTATCTTATTTCTGTGAGAGCCATACAGAATCCTCCCTATTGTCACCATATGGGACTTGAGGTAATGATAGGCAGAGATGCCTACCAGTTCCCATTCTAGGTGAGCAAAGTAGTGAAAGGTTTAATTCTAAGGTCTTCAAAGGTCGTGTCTCTCAGCAGCTGAAGTGAGAACATTAGGACAGCCAGTGGTTTGAACTGACACTCATTTGTTACCCTGTGTTGAACTACCAGCCAGAAAGTTCTGATCTGACAGAGTTCGGATTCTAGTGATACCACTGACAAATATGTAGCTAGGAAATGTCCTATTCACTTTCTCTTTCTGGGTTTAAAGGAGGCATAAGCCTCACAAAGAGAAGTTATCCTGAAATAGAAAAGGAGACCATGACTGGAGTGGTAGATTTGTTGTTAAATTGCTTGCAAGGCAGACATGAAAACCTGAGATCAAACCATTCCTGCCACATGAAAAACTGAGTTTGGCTGCAGCTTGTGCACCTCTGACCCTAGCATTGATCAAAGAGGAGTCTAGAGGATGGCTGAGGTTTAATAAGGTTGTCAGCCTAGCTCCATGTTCAGTTGGGGACTCTGCCTCAAGGACTAAGACACACACACACACACACACACACACACACAGAGAGAGAGAGAGAGAGAGAGAGAGAGAGAGAGAGAGAGAGAGAGAGAGAGAGAGAGAGCTACTGTTCTATCAAGAGATGAGTCATGGCACCTGATAGCGACTAGTATAATCATGGACTTTTGAGGAGAGGGAACAGAAAGATTTCCTCCCATGTCTTTCATCTTCACACTCATGAGGATTCAGAATATGACAGTCTAAGGAGGCTCCCCTAGCTTCTCATTGTAAGATCTAAAAGAGAAAAAAAAATTGCTTGAAATGTGTTACTGTAAGAAAGCAGATCCAGTACATGCCATTTACTATGTCACCACATGGTGACACATGCTTTTCATTAATTATTTAGCTCCCAGCATTCATAGGAGACATGGATTATGAAAAACAGCTTATAGATGTGAACCTGTGTGTTCAGTGTGTTTGATAATTTGATAATTTGCAGAGTTCATGCAGCTGGTAATTGAGAGAGAGCTGGGGCCACATCCATGATGTAAGATAATCTAAAACCATAATTTTTCACTCTATTTAATCTAAGTTTTACCTTAATTCCTCTAATTAACTGTTCTTTTCATTCTTGTGAATGTTTCATAATACTTAAAATACTTCATGTACTATGCAATGAAAGCAATAAGATCACTAAAGTAATTATATATTTTTTTTAGTTTATGTGTTTATTTTTGAGATAGGTTTGCACACCACATAGTCAAGGTTGCTCTGAATGAACATGGCCATGTAATTAAAACTGGCCCTCAGGGGTTAGAAATCTTCATTTTTTTTCCCTTTTTGATCAGAGACTGAAGGTATAAACTTAAACTCATATCCAACTGTGAGTGATACTGAAGAAAAAGAGGCTACATTTGGTTGTGATTGGATTATGGACTTATGTAAAGTCAAAAAGTGTCAAAAGCTTACAGGCTGGGAAAACTTTGCCTACACCATTTCTTCTTTAAAATAAGTATGTGCTAAGACATAAGCTATAAGCATGAGGGTTATCTTTCTTTCTGTATTGTTTCCTATTCTTTCTAGTTATTTTTGTTTGCTTACTGTTTTACCCTTTGATGTATAAATGTAGCTGAAAATGGCCTCATAGAGGAGGCCTGAACTGAACTTCTCGTACAACCTTGGCTTGACTTGAGCTCTCTCACCTTCTGGTGTTACAGATGTGAACAACAATGGCTATGATCATCTTTTTTGGAGCCCATCTCTTAAATTCAGGAACCTTGTTTGTCGTGCCTATTTATTTATGTCAGATCATTTTAAATGATAGACATGTTCATGCTCTGGATGGTTAGCAGAGGAGGCATTTCCCAAGAGAATAGGGTCTATATTATTCCCCAGGAAGTCTTTAATTCAATTGAGAAGACATTCTATGTGGGCATCACTAAACTAATGCTGAAAAATTAATACTGCAGAATAATGGGTGGGACAAACAGATTAGTATCTATCTGTAACTAGAGCTACTACTGATCACCAACATATCAGAGAATCTTAACATTAGTCAATGATTGCTCTTATTTGCCACTTTGGTAAAATGAGCAACAAAATGTTAGTTAAGAGTCTCCCAAGTTGGGCCGGTGGGAGGCCCGTGGTACATATATAGTAAAGGTCTGCCTGATCAGGCCTCAGTGGGAGAAGATGTACTTAATCCTTGAGAGATTTAAGGCCCCAGGGAAGGGGAAGGTCTGGTGGGGGAGGAGAGCACCCTCTCAGAGGCAAGGGGGAAAAGGAATAGGATGAGGAACTGTGGCAGAGAGGATCAGGAAGGGGGCAAAGACTTGAATGTAAATAAATAAAATAATTTTAAAAATTATTTTATTCAATGTGAAAAGTGGCAGATAGGGAGGAAAACTGAGAAATACTGACTTTTGGACATGGCATAGCTGTGACTTGCCTCAACTGATAGCAAATGTGCTTACCTGTACAAGATCAAGCTGGACAAAATTCTAAGCTAGATTGGAGAGGGCCCAATTAGGTCCCAACCCTGTAGGAGGAGCTCTTGTCAGTTGCTGACTACTGAAAATGGGGAAGTCACTCCTTTAGGAATGAGGCCTCTGGCAGGTTGCTCAGGACCAAGTGGATAGACAACATAATAGCTTGCATATGGATACCAATAAGTCAACTATGGGCTATTGACAATAAGAAATAAAAAGTACATGAAACTGAGAAGGAGGTAGGGCATGGAAACAAGAAAGAGTTGAAAGTAGATAGTGGTGGTAGATATGATAAAAATACATTGTATAAATATATAGAACTTTCAATAAAAAATTGAAACAGAAGTTTTTCAGTATGTGTTAACTATCAATATGAATTCAACCCATTAAGTCAGATATTGAAGGCCTTAAATTTTATAGCCAGTTAAAGGAAGGAAAGACTTTTAAATTGAAGAAGAAAGAACTTGAACCAAGTTGGCCAACATGCTTCTGCATTGCCATTGCCCCATGATTCAAATTCTTCTGCAAGTACTGAGGGTAGAGGTTAAATACTTCTACTTTAATAGAAGTCAACTTTACAGGTGATGAAGGACCAAGTTGAACAATATTGGTTTCCTTTTTTTTTTTTTTTTTTTTTTTTGGTTTTTGAGATAGGGTTTCTCTGTGCAGCCCTGGCTGTCCTGGAACTCACTTTGTAGACCAGGCTGGCCTCGAACTCAGAAATCTGCCTGCATCTGCCTCCTGAGTGCTGTTTTTTTTTTCTTGGTTTTGATTTTCATTTTTATTCTTATTCTACCTGTATAACTGGAAGCTTTATTTTAAAATTCATTCAATCTAACAGAATTAATAAATTTTGGCACATATAGTTTTGAAAATATGGATCATATATTGACTTCTTTCAAAATACATGTTATGATTATTTTTTGAGACAGGGTTTCTCTGTATAGCCCTGGTTGTCCTGGAACTCACTTTGTAGACCAGGCTGGCCTTGAACTCAGAAATCTGCCTGCCTCTGCCTCCTGAGTGCTGGGATTAAAGGTGTGTGCCACCACAACGTGCTATTATTTTTAATAAACTATTTTGAACAAAAAGACATTTCTCTTGAATAAGAATATTATTTATAATTTGTGAAAGTACACATGTGTTTTGATATGTGTATAGGTAAAAAAAATGACTTATATAGTTAAACAACCTAAGACATTTTGTGGTAAGAGTACCAAAAGTCTGCTGTATTAAGGAATATCAAATATACAGTGAAATAATACAAACTAATTATGTGAGCTTGACTGTTCAGGGCTCAGAGGATTGAACCTACATAAAATCAAGATGAGGACAACCAAGGGGACTTCTTAAAGGACTACTCCTGAAAAGTGGTACTTCAAAAACCTCAGACATAATTCAGGATATTTCATGGCTCAGAAACTGTTCTTATTTGCAGTGAATCTGTACTTCTCTTTAAGTGAAGAAGGATAATGAGTTCTATGTTGTTGGAAGATGGTCTCAGTTCTATAGAGAGAGGAGTCCTAGGGTCCCCAGAATACTCTCTGATGATACATCAGAAAAAGTTTGAGAGCATCCCTTATCTCTGCATGGAATGTCTGACAAACAGCCTAACAGGGTCTAATGGACACACACAATTCTGTAAGAGGCCTCTTATTCAAAATAAAAGTCAAGTTGAGAGACTTTTCTGAAAATGAGAGCTGTCTCCTAAGAGAAAGTGTGGCTTCACAGAATCCTGGTCCTGCTGAGAGGCCAAAGAAGCTCATGTTTTGTGGACCATGTGAGGGGAATTCCTCCTAAGTTCAGTCTGGGGAACAGGAGGGTGTTAGAAGATTCAAGGACCCTACCAGCCCTTTGAGGTTCAGAAAAAAGATGTCAACCATCAGGAAGAGGTGACCTTTTTATCCTTATCCTCTGCTGGGTTGGCTAGAGTGTTCTAGGAAAGCAGAGTACTCTTTCTGAACGTTAAGAGATAGGCTCTAAGTGCAAAAGGATTTGCACACAATGTGGGGCAGGGCATGGAAAGTGTCAGGGGAGAGGGAGTGGAAAGTGCAGGTGATATAAGGAGAAGATGGAGGTATGGCATACTGGGTGGGGCATGAGTTACAGAGAGTGCTTCAGAGACTCAGGCATTCTCTGTGTGAGATAGAGTGAGAAAAGTGTTGAGGCTGGGGAAGGTGTCTTTGGGAAATATAGTGAGGAAATCAGACTCTTGCATATTGTTTTTATAGGAGTGGAGGGCCATAGCAACGTGGCCCTGCTATCAATCATCAAGCCCACCTCTGGCTGGATGTGTTTTACCTATTTTTCGTATGAGAAGGGAAGGAGCTTGGTCTTAGTCCTTGTGGCACAGATGCCCTGTGCAACAACTAGCTGCCAGCAAACTCTGATAGCAGTCTGTCACCAAGGTACGGACCCTGAATGTGAATAATAACCTCAAATAACACTCAAACCAGAAAATCTGCAGTTGGTGCAACTAGTAGGTGGCAGGCTTGTCCTGGAAATGTATGGGCTACAATGTAATTTGCTATCTCAGAGAGGAGAAGAGACCTTTTTTCTTAGAAAGAAGCCCTGATTCTGAAGATGCCAGCATCACAAACCACAATTAAAATAAAATTTTGGGGCATCAGTGATAATGATGAACACTCCAATCAAGTATGTATCCATACTAACCAGACCAAGCACTACTCTTTTTGTAAGCAAACTGAGAGGGACCTAACTTGATCCCTAAAGAATTAAGAAATTAAAGCTAAAACCATGAAAAAAAATACAAGTTGTAGGCTGGAGAGATAATCCCTGGGTAAGGCACTTTCCATTGAAGCTTGAAGACCTAAATTCATATCATTGAAACCCATGTAAATCTGGATATGAGCATGTCTGTAATCCCAGAACTCCTACCAATAAATGGAAGGTAGAAACAGGAAAATCCCTAAAAAGCAGTGGGTGAAGTTCCCTGGGTAAGAAGTCTCAACACACACACACACACACACACACACACACACACACACACACACACACACTCTATTAATTATTGATGTGCTGAAAAACACAGTGACCATTGCAAATTTTTTGTTTGTTTTTTCTATATTTTTTATTAGGTATTTTGCTCAATTACATTTCCAATGCCATCCCAAAAGTCCCCCATACCCTCCCACCCTCAGGCCCCTATCCACCCACTCCCACTTTTTGGCCCTGGCATTCCCCTGTACTGAGGCATATAAAGTCTGCATGTCCAATGGGCCTCTCTTTCCAGTGATGGCCGATTAGGCCATCTTTTGGTACATATGCAGCTAGAGACATGAGCTCCAGGGTACTGGTTAGTTCATAATGTTGATGCACCTATAGGGTTGCAGATCCCTTTAACTCCTTGGGTACTTTCTCTAGCTCCTCCATTGGGGACCCTGTATGCTCACAGTCATCCAATAGCTGACTGTGAGCATCCACTTCTGTATTTGCTAGGCCCCGGCATAGTCTCACAAGTGACAGCTATATCAGGGTCCTTCCAGCAAAATCTTTCTAGTGAATGCAATGGTGTCATCGTTTGGAGGCTGATTATGGGATGAATCCCTGGATATGGCCTTCTCTAGATGATCCATCCTTTTGTCTCAGCTCCAAACTTTGTCTCTGTAACTCCTTCCATGGGTGTTTTGTTCCTAATTCTAAGAAGGGGCAAAGTGTCCACACTTTGCTCTTCGTTCTTCTTGAGTTTCATGTGTTTTGCAAATTGTGTCTTATGTCTCATGTATACTAAGTTTCTGGGCTAATATCCACTTATCAGAGAGTACATATCATTTGAGTTCTTTTGTGATTGTGTTACTTCACTCAGGATGATGCCCTCCAGGTCCATCAATTTGCCTAGGAATTTCATAAATTCATTGTTTTTAATAGCTGAGTAGTACTCCATTGTGTAAATGTACCACATTTTTTTTATCCATTTCTCTGTTGAGGGGCATCTGGGTTCTTTCCAGCTTCTGGCTATTATAAGTAAGGCTGCTATGATCATAGTGGAGCATGTGTTCGGCTTACCACTTGGAAGATCTTCTGGTTCTATGCCGAGGAGAGTTATTGCGGGATCCTCCGGTAGTACTATGTCCAATTTTCTGAGGAAACGCCAGACTGATTTCCAGAGTGGTTGTACAAGCTTGCAATCCCACCAACAATGGAGGAGTGTTCATCTTTCTCCACATCCTCGCCCGCATCTGCTGTCACCTGAATTTTTGATCTAAGCCATTCTGACTGGTGTGAGATGGAATCTCAGGGTTGTTTTGATTTGCATTTCTCTCATGATTAAGGATGCTGAGCATTTTTTTCAGATGCTTTTCAGCCATTCGGTATTCCTCAGGTGAGAATTCTTTGTTTAGCTCTGATCCCCATTTTTTAATGGGGTTATTTGATTTTCTGGAGTCCACCTTCTTGAGTTCTTTATATATATTGGATATTAGTCTCCTACCTGATTTTGGATAGGTAAAGATCCTTTCCCAATCTGTTGGTGACCTTTTTGTCTTATTGACTGTGTCTTTTGCCTTACAGAAGCTTTGCAGTTTCATGAGGTCCCATTTGTCAATTTTACAGCTCAAGCCATTGCTGTTTTATTCAGGAATTTTTCTCCTGTGCCCATATCTTCGAGGCTTTTCCCCCACTTTCTCCTCTATAAGTTTCAGTGTTTTATGTGGAGTTCTTTGATCCACTTAGATATGATCTTATTACAAGGAGATAGGAATGGATCAATTTGAATTCTTCTACATAATAACCACCAGTTGTGCCAGCACCTTTTGTTGAAAATGTTGTCTTTTTTCCACTGGATTGTTTTAGCTCCCTTGTCAAAGATCAAGTGACCATAGTTGTGTGGGTTCATCTCTGGGTCTTCAATTCTACTCCATTGGTCTACTTGTCTGTCACTATATCAGTACCATGCAGTTTTTATCACAATTGCTCTGTAGTAAAGCTTTAGGTCAGGCAAGGTGATTCCACCAGAGGTTCTTTTATCCTTGAGAAGAGATTTTGCTCTCCTAGGTCTTTTGTTATTCCAAATGAATTTGCAGATTGCCCTTTCTAATTCGTTGAAGAATTGAGTTGGAATTTTGATGGGGATTGCATTGAATCTGTAGATTGTTTTTGGCAAGATAGCCATTTTTTTACAATGTTAACCCCATCTGGTCCTAGGCTTTTTTTGGTTGAGAGACTATTAATGACTGCTTCTATTTCTTGAGGGGATATAGTACTGTTTAGACCTTGAATTAACTTTGATCCATTTCATCCAGGTTTTCCATACTGTGTAGTCCATGAAAAAAACTGTCAACATTTATAGTGAATCTAGGCTTCCTATCCACGGGGTAAGGAAGAAAGGGGTGATGTTTGTGGCTTATAGACTTGGGTTCATAGAGGAAGGGTTCCAGGATGCATAGAAACTGTTCCCAGCTGTGAAACACCAGGGGGAGCATCAAGACCTCATTACCCTCATTTTGCCCTGCAGAATTGAGAAGGGCAGAATATTGTGTGAAAGCTGAGGGTTAAGTAAGATCCACGGTGTCTGGGGTGTGTGTTTGTGCACCTGTGGGGGTGCATTTTGGGGATGTGGTATACAAAAATGTGGAGATGGATGGGTGTAAGAGACCCCCCACCATGACATGATGGGTAGGCTATGCGCTACTGTTAGTCTTCAGAGGCAGGGAGGTCTGTGTGTAGTGGGTTGAGGAAGGGGTTGCAATTGTGTGGGCTCTGAAGATGTACACATGTACAGTGAGCTGTTTAGGCCTTTTGCGGCCCATCCTGGCCCTGCTGTCAATCTTAAGGATCTGCCCTCCCCCAAATGTGAATGTAGTTTTTCTTGTAGTGGAAAGTGGCGTCTGTATTCGCACCCTTGGCACAGGCACAGAAGACCTGCTGGTACTCATAGATGAGTGTAGAACAGTTCTCAAAGAGGTCTAAAGCAGGGAGACTTCACAGAGGGCACAGTCCTAGTTCAAGTCAACCATTGGGCTCTGAATTCCGGAGGGAACATCTAACTAAAGGCATGACCACACTCAACCTCCTAGTGTAAGGCCTGGAGTGTAAGGACAGTCGGGGACCCAACTTCAATCCTAGAGAAGCAGAGTCAGAGAAATAGAAATTCAATAAAAAAAAAAAATAGGTTCTAGCAAGACACAAGTAAAAAAGGCCTGGGTCGGTCGGTCGGCCAGTAGCCATTCCCAGTACATGCACATGGCCACAGGGCTAGAGACACCACTTCCGAATCTCGCGAGATTTCGCCAAATATAATTTTTTTAAAGATTTATTTACTATATGTAAGTACACTATAGCTGTCTTCAGACACACCAGAAGAGAGCATCAGATCTCATTTCGGGTGGTTGTGAGCCACCATGTGGTTGCTGGGATTTGAACTCTGGACCTTCGGAAGAGCAGTAGGGTGCTCTTACACACTGAGCCATCTCACCAGCCCCCATATAATTATTAAAAACAAAAACAAAACCGGAACAGAGCCCAGTAGGCACACGGATTGCAGGGTGGGGCTGCCTCAAAGTATCTTGAAGTATCACTGTCACCCTAAGTAAGGAGGCAAGTACAGTAGGTATGGGTGATGGTGGGGTACCCTTCCCTGCCTCAGGATGGCATGATGTGAGGCTTGGGTGACACAAAAGGACCTGCACAGTTTGCCAATGGGGGGACAGGAGGGTGCAGACTGCTGCTGTGGCCACGGATGTTGGGAACTTTGGTCTCCTGATGTCTGCCTGGCGTTTTAGAGAAGAGGGGACCCCTCAGCATGCAGCCATCTGAGTATGGGGGAGAGGGTCAGGCTATGGACAGGCTGAGCCTTGCAAGGTATAATTGACCATTTCAGGTGCGCTGAGGGAAAGGGACGCCACAGTCTGCATACACTCTACAGTTGGGTGCCCGGGAGTCCCTGCCTTGGAATCTCCTGAGGTTTGGAATGGAGACTTAAAGGGATGAACACACTGTGTGGGCGTGGTCAGGCCTGCCTGCAAATCTCATCTCACAAGGCTTGGGTGCCCTCTTAAAAGGCCCCGCCCAGGATGGGGCAGAAGGCAGACAGGTTTGAAGGTGATGAGTGGAGTCGCTGTCTTGTGATATCACTCAATTTGGTCTCACGAGGCTTGCATGATAGCTTTTGGGACAAAAGGGACCCCGCAGTCTGCACATGGGCTTGGGGAGGTGCTGTCTTAAAGGGACCGCAGTCTGCACGGTGTGAGTGGGCAGGCCTTGCCTCCCAGTATCGCAAGGTTTCAGTGCCCTCTTTAAAACAAACCCAGTATGTAAGAGGGAGATCTGATCCTTGCCTCAGAATCTCGTGAGATTTGAGTACTCGCTTTAAAAATAAATGAATGAATAAGTATATTTTAAAAAGGACCAGCACAGTATGTGAGTGGGAGGTCCTTGGCGAAGACTATCATGAGGTTAGGGTGCCATCCTTAAAAAAAGGGACCAGTATAGTATGTGTGCTCAGGCAGTCCTTGCCTCAGAACATCGCGAGATTTGGGTACCCTCTTTAAAAAAAAAATACAGTATGAGTGAATGAGTGGTGCCTGCAACAGAATCTCGTGAGGTTTGGTGGCCTCATTTTTTTTTTTTTTTTTTTTAGAGAAAGGACCAATACAATGGTGAGTGGTCCTCTCATAGAATCTCGCGAGGTCTGGGTGCCCTCCTTCAAACACCCACACAAAAAGGCCCACAGTGTAGGTGTGAGTGGGCAGCCCCTGCCTCAGAGTATGGCGGAGTTTGAGTGTTCTCTTTCAAAGACCAACACAGTATGCACACAAGGGTGGAGGGAATGCTTCCATATATTGTGAAGTTTGGATGCCCGTTTTAAAAGGAAAAAAAAATGTACACATGTACCAAAATAATAATGATAATAATAACATCAGTAAAACTAAAGTGGGCAGAGACAGGAAAACTAGCTCAGAGTTTCTGTGGGAATCCTAAAGCCCTATGTTGAACTCACAGAGTCACAGAGTGGGGAAAATACAGGTTGTTAAATAAATGGAAGTACATGAAGAAGTTAAAGCCTCTCTCCAAAACTGTCATGCACTGTTAGAAATAAGAGCAGAGTGGGGAATTGACCAGGAAGAGGGGAAAGGAAGTGAGGAGACACAGCAGTGGGAGAAGGAAGTGGGGGAGAAGATGATTAACTACAAGGATCCATGTGTGGAATTTGACAACAGTTCTCATGACTTAGTAAAATGAATGCAGATAATGAAAAGGTGTCAGTTTAAAATGTCTGAGTGGGATGCTAACGCCATGGTTGAATGCAAACTGCAACCTGGTGCATAGCATGGACATTTAAAGTGCTTGTGAATGGGGAGCCAGCAACATGAGAGCCCTGTCTGCTCCTCTGAGAATGCTCTCTGAAAAGGGACAGCCTAGACCCAGTACAGGCCCACTTTACCCTTGGTATGTAGATCCTAATTTCAGAGAAGACATATGAACATGGGGGTTCACTTCCAGAAATAATGGGGCCACTTAAAGCCCAGTCCCTATAGTATGACCAGAATGTACAAGTCTGACTAGCTAGTCACTGTTCGCAGGGCATTTTCAGCCCAAGAGGACAAAGATTAGTGTCGGGACTTTCAGCATCTCCCTCACATTTTCATTCGTTTTCTGCCTTTGTGCAAAGTTGTGGAAACCAGAGGCCGAACACGTGACTCACTGAGTCAGAGCTTTAAGTAGGTTAGCCTGACTTTGTAGGTCACATGGATGCTGCTTCTCTCTGCACTGAGCTTAGGAGGAGAAGACAGTGCATCCTGTGGTTTTGTTTTTAAGACAGGTGTTTTGTATGTATAACTGGCTGCCTTGGAGCTCCCAATGTAGACCACTATGTCCTTGAACTTACAACCATCTGCCTGTTTCTCTGCCTCTTCCGTGCTGTGGTGGTTTTTACTTTTGATTCTTTTTATTTCGTTTATGTGCATTGTATTTATATCATTTCACTCCTCTCCCTCCAACTCCTTCCATGCTTCTCCTGTTCCTTCTCAAATTCATGGTCTATTTTCTTCAATTATTATTGTTACATGTATAACAACATATACATACATATATTTTATATATTGTTATGTGTAATATAAGTAATAATTGTTATAAGAAATAAAATACAAATTTATATTTATTATATAAATAGGTACAGCCTGTTGAATCTTTCATGTTGTTTCCTATGTATGTAATTTTTGGACTGACAACTTGGTAACATGTAGTTGAATATACTTATAATACCAGGTATGAACTTTTTACTACAGACAGAGTCTTTAGGTGTTGGTTCCTGTCAAAATATCAGTGCCACTGTTGGACTTTTGAGACTATTTACCTCAGCAGTATGTGGATGGTGACCAGAAGGCAAGGAATAAGGTGAGTTTTAGAACACTGAAGACATCATACTCTGGGAGAAAGGGGGTAAGAATTGGCAAAAGCCAAAATGTTCTCAGCATGCTCAAAATACGCATAATACATCATTTTCTTGATTCAGGTATCTCTTTCACCTGCTGTCCTACCCAGATTCTTTCCTACTGTTCCTGACCACAGCCATCATGCTCAGGGAACAGAAAAGTAAGGCCCGTGCTCGTGAAAAACCTCGAAAAGTCCAGGAAGAAGCCCAGGGGCTCAAGGATGCTCAAGCCAATTCTTCAGAGAAAGGAGAGTCACCTGCCTGCTCTGATCAGGCTTCAGAAGATGCTAGGCCAAGCACCTCTACAGCTGGCTTTCCACAGCACTCTCAAAGCTCAGCACCAAGCAACACTGGAAGCAAAGCCATGACACACAGAAGGTTGGGTAAAGGAGACCAGAGCCAAGGGGATGAAAATAAGAGTTTTTCCAGGGCCCCAATAGCCACTGGAAGCCCACAGATGGACCTTCTGACAAGGAAGACAGGAATGTTGATGGAGTATATGCTCTGCAAGTACAAAGTGAAGCAGCCCGTGAGGAAGGGAGAAATGCTCAAAGTTATCAACAGAAGGTTCAAGGACCACTTCCCTGAGATCCTCAAAAAAGCCTCCTATCAATTGGATGTGGTTTTTGGTCTTGAATTGGAAGAAATCCAGCCCCATGGCCAAAGCTATGAGCTTGTCAGCAAGCTAGATTTCCAGGATGATGGAAGTGGGAGCAGTGAGCTAGGTCTTCCTACTAAGGGCATTCTGATCCCTCTCCTAAGTGTGATTTATTTGAATGGTTACTGTGCCCCAGAGGAAAAGGTCTGGCACTTCCTGAGTTTGTTAGGAGTCTATGATGGGGTCTCACACCTCATCTTTGGGGATGCAAGGAAGCTCATCACTGAAGATCTAGTGCGAGAAGAATACCTACAGTACTCTCAGGTTCCTAACAGTGATCCTCCATCCTATGAGTTCCAGTGAGGCCCAAGAGCCTATGCTGAAACCAGCAAGGAAAAAGTGATGGACTTTTTATTGAAGGTTGGTGAAACCATGCCCAGTGCTTACTCATCTCGTTATGAACAGGCTTTGATTGAAGAGGAAGAGAAAGCCCAAGCCGAAGCTACAGCCAAGGCTGACACTAAGGGCAAAGGGACACGCTAAGGCCAAGTCAGGCAATTCCCTAATAGGAGTCACTGATCTGGTGAGAGACATGGTGTGAGTGAAGCACATCCTCTTCCTCCTCAGGCATCACAAGGCCTTCCAGAACAATGAACTTGGTTCTGTCTCAGGTCAGCAGAGGCTAGCAGATTTCTAGCTTGTACCAGGAACCTGATAACTCCCTACACGTGTTTCTTTGGCTGCCACTCATCTTGGGAGTGCTTGAGTAGTTGAGGAGAGCAAAGCATATTTCACTTCTCCCTAGGGAGTATCTGAGATTTGAAACTGTTGGAGTGAGACCACAAGTCTTACATGAAGTGAGAGTATAGCAGAATATCATGAGGAATTGTTTCATTGAACTTTTTTTCCAGTCATATTTGGTTCTTCCCTATGTCTCTGGGCTACCCAGCCTGTGGTTCCTGGCCTTCCAAGCAGTGTAGGACATGTGTTCCTCATTACACATGCCTCAAGTTAAACCAAATATTGCTTGGTCACTCCCACACATTCTGTGCCCCTGTTGCCCCAGTACATCTTGCGGGCAAGACAAATTGTAGTTGTAGGTGGAGTGTTTTATGGCTGGGTTGGTCTCTAAGTTTATCTTTCTGTGACTTATGGAGTAGTTTCTCTCCATTGGCACATCCAGTCATCAGATTAGCTTCCTCTGGCAACATATGTGAGTACGTGCAGAGACCCACAGCCAGACATTGTGCAGAGAGAGAGAGAGGCTAAATTGGAGGTCTCCTTCCTTCAGAAATTGGAGACTCCCAGGACTAGCAGAGGAAAGATTGTAGGAGTCAGAGGGGATGGAGCATGCCAGGAGCACGTGGCCCACTGAATCAACTAAGCTCACTTGAGCTCACAGAAAAGGAAGTGGCAAGTATGTGGCCTTCACCAGGTCCTCTGTATATTGTTATTATGGATGTTAACTTGGTGTTTTTGTGGGACTCCTAACTTGCCCTTAGTGGAACCTGGAGTGCCATGGGTCTCTGGTCCAGTTGGAAATGGCCAAAGTGTTACAGCTCTCAGAAGGGAAGCCTGCATAAGGTTAGTAGCTGGGGTCCCAGGTCGTGCCTGCTACTGCGGCAGTGCCAATGTCAGCACAGTGATGATGGCTGATTCAGGCAGCAGTGGCAATGGCTGGTGACTGCAGTAGCAGGACAACAGGGACAAAGGGCATGAGCCCAGCCTGCCAGGTGGGGCTAAGTTTCATCAATGAATGCTTTGGGAGAGAAAACTCTTCTACAAAGTGCTTCAACTCAGTAAAACAGCCACCCTCAGATGATCCTTGGTGAAATAACTTGTGAACTTTATTCCATGTGGATAGGGACTTTATTAACACTGAAGAGTAGGGTGGGATCAAGGCGTAGATGTTTCCCATTATCTCAGTTTGATATGCTAGTTATGCTCTATTAGCATGGGGAAAGACTACAAGTATTTTCTCTGGACCATGTGTGACTATTATGGTCCTTTCACCAGGGTGTCATGGTTACATGTTCCAGAACAGGTAGAGTTTGGTGTGGGGAGTGGGTATGGCGGTAGTCCTAAAATGGTGCCCGGGACTGCAGCCAAGTCTTATGACTTGCACCTGACTTCCTCATACACCCCAAAATAAGCCACATCCATCGCGAGAGCTGCGCAGGCACACCATGACACAAGATCAGGCCATTTGATGAAGGCCAATGAACTGAGATTATGCGGACTGGGCTGATGGGGCGTGGTTGAGAGGTTATATAAGGGATTGCGATTGGGGGCTAGAGGAGATTCCTGCTTGCATGTTGAAAGGTTCCTGAATAAACTGCTTTGAGAAGAACACTGTGTCATTGCTCTTTTCTGCTGGTCAGAGACAGAAGGGACAAGTGGTGGCCTGTACCATGAACCTTCTCTTTCTTCAGAACTCATCACAGTCAGGGCAGCTAGCTGGTAAGTTCCCAGGTAAATGGGACGAGTTAAGTTCTCAGATTGAGACTATAAGGTTCCTGGTTTTGGGACAAGTTGCACCAAGCACCACGGGGAATTCAACCTCAGTTCAGACTGTTCGCCAAGCCTTTAAGGACTTATTGAAAGTGAAAGGAATAGGGTTGAAGAAAGAAACCTTGGAGAATTTTTTAAAAGCTGTGGACCAAGTGTCTCCATGGTTTCCTGTGTCAGGACATTTTACGGTGCCCAGTTGGGAAAAACTAGGGAAAGACTTGAGGTTTGCAGAGGAACAGGGGGTTTTACCAAAACGGGTTTTGCCGGTCTGGAAGTTAGTGAGAAATTGCATAGAAGATAGAGAAAGATGTGGTGCATAACTCCAGAGAGGTAATGAGGCACTGTGTCAGGTAAGAGAAGAGCACTCTCAAAAATCAGAGGCAGAAGGGAGTTCTAGAGAGGGAGATATGTCGGAGGATGATCTAGAAAGCATAGCTGACAGTTTAGAGAAAGTGAAAGTGAAGGTAGAGCCATCATCACTGGGGCCGCTGCACCAGCCTCAGTATGCCCCTGGCGGAGCATCAGGGCACAGTCTACATCCAGAAACTTGGAGAGAAATGTGAGCCCAATGCTTCCCTGTATTTCAGGATGCACAGTGTGGTCGCTACCATGAGATGCTTGTTGGGTCAAAAATTATTGGGAGATATTCAATGGATCTGACCCTATTTGTCTTTAACCAATAAACAATTGCAGCCATTATATGATATTCTACTAGGCAATACAGATTTGAATTCTCCCAGAATTTTGGTGGAGCAGAGCATTCAATATGCTGCCTTGAAATGCTGAGATGAGTCAAAGACTATTGCATTGTGTATTTTGCCAACAGAATCACAAACAACGGGGGTCTTATGGCAAGGGGCTCCCTTGCTCTGAATACATCCAAAGATTTCCCCAGCCAAAACACTTGTTTATTATCCTGCCTCAGTGGCTCGATTGGTTTTACTTGGTATTTAGCAAAGTGTGCAATTTTTTGGCATTCCGCCAGAGGATTTGATTGTTTCATATAATGTTAAACAGCTAGACATGTTATCATCTACAGTAGATGATTGGGCCATTTTGAGGTGCAGTTTTCAGGGCCAATTTGATAATCATTTTCCCAAAGATCCAATATTACAATTGATTAAAGCTCATCCTGTGATTTTTCCTCACGTTACTTCAAAAAATCCTTTGGCGGATGCTCCACTTATTTTTACAGATGGTTCTAAGACAGGATATGGAGCATATTTAGTAGCTGGATCATCACCAGTAACCATACAATTTCTTACCACATCACCACAAGTTATTGAATTGCAAATTGTGATTAAGATGTTTGAACTAATTCCAGGCCCTTTTAATTTGATTTCTGATAGCCAATATGTTGTTAATATGTTGCAATGTTTGGAGGTGGTAGGCAAAGTTAATCTAAAATGTACCATTGGAAAATTAGTTCTTACATTGCAAGATCTTATCTTGAATAGACATTCACCTTTTTTTCGTGCAACATATTCGTGCTCATACCGGATTGCCCGGACCCCTTGCAGAAGGGAACGATATTGTAGATAAAGCTTCTAAGGCATGCATGGCCTTTTTAATTACCTCACCTATTGATTTGGCACATGATTTTCATTCACAGTTTCATGTTAATTCCAAAACCTTATCCTCCCGATTTAAAATTTCTTGAGCAGAGGCGAGAGATATCATGAAAATGTGCCAAACATGTGCCCCATCATTGCCTCAGATAGGGGTGGGGGTCAATCCACGTGGATTGTGCCCCTTGCACCTATGGCAAATGGATGTTACCCATTTCTCTGATTTTGGAAAGTTAAAATATCTTCATGTCTCCATAGATACAGCTTCTGGTGTCATTTTTGTCTCCTTGCATACAGGAGAGAAGGCATTTCACGTGATTGGGCATTGCTTTGAAGGTTGGGGTGCCTGGGGACAACCTAAAGAATTAAAGACTGATAATGGGCCGGCTTATACTTCTGCCTCTTTTGTTTCCTTTTGTAAAATGATGGTTGTCTGATTGACCCATGGGTTACTCTATAACCCTCAGGGTAAGGGCATTGTTGAATGAGCCCATTGGACCCTAAAAGAATGCTTAATTAAACAAAAGGGGGGGATTGCCTCTGCTGGTTCCACCCCTAGGGAGAGATTAGCCATTGCCCTTTTTACCTTGAATTTCTTGAATGAAGACAAACATCGATGGGTCACAGCTGAGCGTCACGTCGATCCTGATGTTTCTCCAAAAGGCATGGTCATGTGGAAGGATGTTTTAACTAGCTGTTGGAAGGGCCCTGATCCAGTGTTGGTTTGGGCGAGAGGGTCTGTTTGTGTGTTTCCTCAGGATCATCGACAACCACTGTAGGTCCCGGAGTGGTTGACCAGAGCAGTCCAAAATGAGCAGATTGGGGACAGTGTGGATGTTCCTGGTGTTGAAGATACTTCTCGTGGTGATGACTGAAGATCCACTTTGGGGAATCTTATCTGTGTTTCCCAAACCCATGCCATTGACTCATTCGGCACAAGTGTTCCCTCAATTTTTCACAGCTAATGCTTCACTGCAGTTACCCTTTTTACCATGGGATGGAGAAATAGCACCTGTGCAGGATCCGATGCAGCTTCAGTTGAGGGGATTGCTGTGCTTTCAAATGATTCAAGATATTTCTCAGAATAGTGGCTGCATTCAAATGTATAATCAAACAGCAGCATGGTTTGATATGCCAATTAATAGTTCTACTAAAGCTAATGCCACATGGATTCAAGGGGTGTGGCCTGCCAGTATTTCCAAATGCAATGATACCATACCTCCTCAACCTAGATGGGCTCCGTTTTGCAAGGGTACCCATGATTCCCTTCCACCATGGACTGGGTGTCACTCTAGAAAGGCGGCTTGGGCTGTAAAGAAATATTTTACCTTTTCTCCTTATATTGGTACAGTCCATAATAGCTCATTTTCAGGATATAATTGGACCTATCAAAATCCACCTCAAGTAGGAGCTAGTAATCCTTTTAATGTGTGGTTGTTGTGTGGTGTGAATGGTAGTTGCACAGATCTTTCTCCTCTGAGTATGATAGTGGGAGGGGCATGGGGTAATGCAAGTTTTTATTGGAATGAGTCTAGTGTGTTTGAAATCTCTGTATCTCAACTTGCTGGAGGGTGCAATGCTTCCTTTAAGGTACACCTGTTTGTTTGTGGCCTCCTTTTGTGTTTATTGTTTATAATGGTAGTTATGAGAATAATGTTGTTAATTGTAGTAGTGATATTTGTTATTATAGTATGTGCTAGGATGCATCTGAATATAATTTAGCTGTTGTGACTAGGATGCCTTGCTTTGTACCTTGGTCTGTTCAAGCTCCTTCTGCTATAAATTTGTTTAGACCTAAGAAGGAATTTTGGCATTACTGTGGCCATTGTCACTGCTATAGCAATTTCTGCCACCGCAGTCACTGCTGTGGCCATATCCCTTACCTTTGTGGTACAAACTGCCACGGCTATGAATAATTTATCCGCAGGTGTTGCAGAAGCTTTGGATGTTCAAGGAAATACTAATAGACAGTTGAAAGCAGGAATTTTATTGCTGAATCAAAGGGTTGATTTAGTCCAGGAACAAGTGGATATTCTGATGGAGTTAGCACAATTGGGTTGTGAGTAGAAATATTTGGGACTCTGTGTTACATCTATACCGTTTGTGAATGCCAGTTGTGCTGCTCATTTATCCCACAATATATCTTAGTATCTTACAGGAAATTGGTCTCAGCATTTTGATGGATTAGTTCGGGAATTGAGACAATCCATTGTCCGTATTAACTCCACCCGTGTGGACATGTCCATGGTTGAAGGACTGGCCAGCTAGATCTACAGCTGTCTCCCGCTTGAAAGAGTGGGCCAGAATTGGTGGAGTTGCCCTGTGTCTGATATTAATCAGCATCCTGGCCTTTTGGTGCATTTGCAATATACAGTTTCATCAGCGCAGAACCCAAGCCTTGATGATACAGGCTTTTGCAGTGGTGGAGACAGGACAGTCTCCCCAAGTGTGGCTTGGCATGCTAGAGAAGTCGTCAATGACGGGTAAGACTCCCTGGGTGTGTCACCAACATAAGACAGAGATCAAACCAAAGCTGTTTGTCTCCCAATGACGGGTAAGGGGCATTGCTGCAGGGGGCAACCTAAGACAGGCATTCTCTGCCAAAAAAAAAAAAAAAAAGAAAAAAAGAAAAAGAAAAAGAAAAAAGGGGGAGATGTGGGGAGCAGATATGCGGTAGTCCCAAGACAGCACCCGGGACTGCAACCAAGTCTTATGACTTGCACCTGACTTCCTCATACACCCAAAAATAAGCCACATACATCGCGAGAGCTGCACAGGCGCACCATGACACAAGATCAGGCCATTTGATGAAGGCCAATGAACTGAGATTATGCGGACTGGGCTGATGGGGCGTGGTTGAGAGGTTATATAAGGGATTGCGATTGGGACTGTGTGTTACGTCTATACCGTTTGTGAATGCCAGTTGTGCTGCTCATTTATCCCACAATATATCTCAGTATCTTACAGGAAATTGGTCTGAGCATTTTGATGGATTAGTTCGGGAATTGAGACAATCCATTGTCCGTATTAACTCCACCCATGTGGACGTGTCCATGGTTGAAGGACTGGCCAACTAGATCTACAGCTACAGGAGATTCCTGCTTGCATGTTGAAAGGTTCCTGAATAAACTGCTTTGAGAAGAACGCTGTGTCATTGCTCTTTTCTGCTGGTCAGAGACAGAAGCGACAGTTTGGCAGGGAACTGGCCCTACTCTTACAGTACGCAACTCTGAGTTTCACTAGATTTGGGCTCACTCAACCATGCCAGTTCTTCTGTCTGGTTGCATGGTCTACTTACCCAACGCTAACAGTGGGAGCAGGTGTGTTGCTGACTCTTTTGCCAGTTCTTGGGAGTCTTTTCTGCCTCTTGTTTTACCTTGTCCAACCTCAACATGAGGGTTTTGCCTTATATTATTGTATCTTGTTCTGTTTGAGTGTTGGCTCTCAGAGGCCTACTCTTTTCCTCATAAATAAAGACAGAATACTAAAAGCAGTAAGGGAAAAAGGTCAAGTAACATATAAAGGCAAGCCTATCAGAATTACACCAGATTTTTCACCAGAGATTATGAAAGCCAGAAGATCCTGGACAGATGTTATACAGACACTAAGAGAACACAAATGCAAGCCCAGGATACTATACCCAACCAAACTTTCAATTACCATACATGGAGAAACCAAAGTATTCCACGAAAAAAACAAATTCACACATTATCTTTCCATGAATCCAGCACTTCAAAGGATAATAACAGAAAAAAAAATACAAGGATGGAAACCATGTCCTAGAAAAAGCAAGAAGGTAATCCGTCAACAAACCTAAAAGAAGACAGCCAGAAGAACAGAATGCTAACTTTAACAATAAAAATAATAGGAAGCAACAATTACTTTTCCTTAATATTTCTTAATATCAATGGACTCAACTCCCCAATAAAAAGACATAGACTAACAGAATGGCTACACAAACAGGACCCAACATTTTGCTGCTTACAGGAAACTCATCTCAGAGAAAAAGATAGCCACTACCTCAGAATGAAAGGCTGGAAAACAATTTTCCAAGCAAATGGTATGAAGAAACAAGCTGGAGTAGCCGTTCTAATATCTAATAAAATTGACTTCCAACCCAAAGTCATCAAAAAAGACGAGGGGCACTTCATACTCATCAAAGGTAAAATCCTCCAAGAGGAACTGTCAATTCTTAATATCTATGCTCCAAATACAAGGCAGCCACATTGATTAAAGAAACTTTATTAAAGCTCAAAGCACACATTGTACCTCACACAATAATTATGGAACACTTCAACACACCACTTTCATCAATGGACAGATTATGGAAACAGAAACTAAACAGGGACACAGTGAAAGTAACAGAAGTTAGGAAACAAATGGATCTGACAGATATCTACAGAACATTTTATCCTAAAACAAAAGGATATACCTTCTCAGCACCTCATGGTACCTTCTCCAAAATTGACCATATAATTGGTCACAAAACAAGCCTCAACATATACAAAAATATTGAAATTGTCCCATGCATCCTATCAGATCACCATGGACTAAGGCTGAACTTCAATAAGAAAAAAATAATAGAAAACCAACATTTACATGGAAACTGAACAACACTCTTCTCAAAGATACCTTGGTCAAGGAAGGAAAAAAGAAAGAAATTAAGGACATTTGGGAGTTTAATGAAAATGAAGGCACAGCATACCCAAACTTATGGGACACATTGAAAGCATTTCTAAGAAGAAAACTCATAGCTCTGAGTGCCTTCAAAAAGAAACTAGAGAGAGCACACACTAACAGCTTGAAAACACACCTAAAAGCTCTAGAGCAAAATGAAGCAAATTCACCCAAGAGGAGTAGACAGCAGGAAATAATCAAACTCAAGGGCGAAATCAACCAAGTGGAAACAAGAAGAACTATTCAAAGAATCAACCAATCGAGGAGCTGGTTCTTTGAGAAAATCAACAAGATAGATAAACCCTTAGCCAGACTCACTAGAGGGCACAGGGAAAGCATCCTAATTAACAAAATCAGAAATGAAAAGTGAGACATAACAACAGACCCTGAAGAAATCCAAAACACCATCAGATCCTTCTACAAAAGGCTATACTCAACAAAACTGGAGAACCTGAAATGAAATGGACAAGTTTCTAGACAGATACCAGGTTACAAAGTTAAATCAAGATCAGGTTAATGATCTAAACTGTCCTATATCCCCTAAAGAAATATAAGCAGTCATTAATAGTCTCCCAACTAAAAAAAAGCCCAGGACCAGATGCGTTTAGTGCAGAGTTCTATCAGACCTTCAAAGAAGATCTAATCCCAGTTCTTCACAAAATAGAAACAGAAGGTACTCTACCCAACTCATTCTATGAAGCCCCAAATACTCTGATACCTAAACCACAAAAAGACCCAACAAAGATATATAACTTCAGACCAAATTCCCTTATGAATATCGATGCAAAAATCCTCAATAAAGTTCTCGCTAACCGAATCCAAGAACACATCAAAACAATCATGCATCCTGACCAAGTAGGTTTCATCCCAGGGATGCAGGGATGGTTCAATATATGGAAATCCATCAACGTAATCCAGTACATAAACAAATTCAAAGACAAAAACCACATGATCATCTCGATAAATGCGGAGAAAGCATTTGACAAAATCCAACACCCATTCATGATAAATGTCTTGGAAAGATCAGGAATTCAAGGCCCATACCTAACCATGATAAAAGCAATCTACAGCAAACCAGTAGCCAACATCAAAGAAAATGGTGAGAAGGTGGAAGCAATCCCTTTAAAATCAGGGACTAGACAAGGCTGTCCACTCTCTCCCTACCTAGCCAGAGAAATTAGACAACAAAAGGAGATCAAGGGGATACAAATTGGAAAGGAACAAGTCAAAATATCACTTTTTGCAGATGATATGATAGTATATATAAGTGACCTTAAAAATTCCACCAGAGAACTCCTAAACCTGATAAACAGCTTCGGTGAAGTAGCTGGATATAAAATTAACTCAAACAAGTCAATGGCCTTTCTCTACACAAAGTATAAACAGGCTGAGAAAAAAATTAGGGAAACAACAACCTTCTCAATAGTCACAAATAATATAAAATACCTTGGCGTGACTCTAAGGAAGTGAAAGACCTGTATGATAAGAACTTCAAGTCTCTGAAGAAAGAAATTAAAGAAGATCTCAGAAGATGGAAAGATCTCCCATGCTCATGGATTGGCAGAATCAATATTGTAAAAATGGCTATCTTGCCAAAAGCAATCTAGAGATTCAATGCAATCCCCCCCAATATTCCAACTCAATTCTTCAAGGGATTAGAAAGGGCAATCAGCAGATTCATCTGGAATAACAAAAAACCTAGGATAGCAAAATCTCTTCTCAAGGATAAAAGAACTTCTAGTGGAATCACCATGCCTGACCTAAAGCTGTACTACAGAGCAATTTTGATAATAACTGCATGGTACTTTTATAGCGACAGACAAGTAGAACAGTGGAACAGAATTGAAGACCCAGAGATGAACTCGCACACCTATGGTCACTTGATCTTTGACAAGTGAGCTAAAACCATCCAGTGGAAAAAAGTCAGCATTTTCTACAAATGGTGCTGGCACAACTGGCAGTTATCATGTAGAAGAATGTGAATTGATCCATTCCTATCTCCTTGTGCTATGGTCAAATCTAAGTGGATTAAGGAACTCCACATAAAACCAGAGACACTGAAACTTATAGAGGAGAAAGTAGGGAAAAGACTGGAAGACATGGGTACAGGGGGAAAATTCCTGAATAGAATAGCAAGGGCTTGTGCTGTAAGATTGAGAATCGATAAATGGGACCTTATAAAGTTGCAAAACTTCTGCAAGGCAAAAGACACCATCAATAAGACAAAAAGACCACCAACAGTTTGGGAAAGGATCTTTACCAATCCTAAATCAGATAGGGGTCTAATATCCAATACATATAAAGAACTAATGAAGGTGGACTCCAGAAAATCAAATAACCCTATTAAAAAATGGGACTCAGAGCTGAACATGGAATTCTCTCCTGAGGAATACCGAATGGCAGAGAAGCACCTGAAAAAATGTTCAACATCCTTAAGCATCAGGGAAATGCAAATCAAAACAACCCTGAGATTCCACCTCACACCAGTCAGAATGGCTAAGATCAAAAATTCAGGTGACAGCAGATGCTGGCGAGGATGTGGAGAAAGAGAAACACTCCTCCATTTTTGATGGGATTGCAAGCTTGTACAACCACTCTGGAAATCAATCTGGCGGTTCCTCAGAAAATTGGACATAGTACTACTGGAGGATCCCGCAATACCTCTCCTGGGCATATATCCAGAAGAAGATGTCCCAACTGGTAAGAAGGACACATGCTCCACTATGTTCATAGCAGCCTTATTTATAATAGCCAGAAGCTGGAAAGAACCCAAATGCCCCTCAACAGAGGAATGGATACAGAAAATGTGGTACATTTACACAATGGAGTACTACTCAGCTATTAAAAGGAATGAATTTATGAAATTCCTAGGCAAATGGATGGACCTGGAGGGCATCATCCTGAGTGAGGTAACCCAATCACAATCAACTCACACAATATGTACTCACTGATAAGTGGATATTAGCCCAAAACTTAGGATACCCAAGATATAAGATACAATTTGCTAAACACATGAAACTCAAGAAGAACGAAGACCAAAGTGTGAACACTGTGCCCCTTCTTATAATTGGGAACAAAACACCCATGGAAGGAGTTACAATGTTTGGAGCTGTGATGAAAGGATGGACCATCTAGAGACTGCCATATCCAGGGATCCATCCCATAATCAGCTTCCAAATACTGACACCATCGCATACACTAGCAAGATTTTGCTGAAAAGATGCAGATATAGCTGTCTCTTGTGAGACTATGCCAGGGTAGCAAACACAGAAGGGGATGCTCACAGTCAGCTATTGAATGGATCACAGGGCCCCCAATGGAGGAGCTAGAGAAAGTACCTAAGGAGCTAAAGGGATCTGCAACCCTATAGGTGGAACAACATTATGAACTAACCAGTACCCCAGAGCTCTTGACTCTAGCTGCATATATATCAAAATATGGCCTAATTGGCCACTACTGGAAAGAGAGGCCCATTGGACTTGCATACTTTATATGCCCCAGTACAGGGGAAATCCAGGGCCAAATAGTGGGAGTGGGTGGGTAGGGGAGTAGCGGGAGGGTATGGGGGACTTTTGGGATAACTTTGGAAATGTAAATGAGGAAAATACCTAATAAATATATTAAAAAATAAATGAATAAAAATTTTTTAAAAATTTAAAAATTAAAAAAAAAGATATTTCCAAAGGGATCTTTTTTCATGTTTTCTGATGATGCATTTACCATTTTTGAACAATATATCTGCAAAGGCCAATATCTTGGTCAGGCAGATGGAATTGTGAATCTTTAGAATTCTAGTTCTATCTGTGCTACCTCAAAAAGCAACTTAGTTTTCCCCTTTGCATCCTCAATGAAGAATGTTTATATGGCCCCCTGATACCCAAACTGCATTGTGTGGAGATGAGTATTGTGTACTGTTCCAAGTATTGTGCTTTCTGTCTCTTAATGAATCAATGGGAGCTCTGAACATTTCCTTAGACTCAGTAAATTAATTTTCTCTTCAAAAAAAATCTTATATGTGGCAGTCATAACTTCAAGTGTTTTCCATTCATTACACAATTTCCATCACAAATAGAGAACAGGGCTTACCAAACTATAAAAGTACAAACTGCAGCCCAGGCATGGGACACTTGTATAGCTAGCCTTGGAATGCTTTATTGGTCTTGAGTCTGCTGATCTTCACTTTGTTGAGAGAGGCACAGCAGAGAACTTCTCCTGGCATCATGCCTCATTAAGGTAACTCCCAGTGCCTCATGCCAATTCATCAGAGGCCTGGCTGTTTCTGCTGCATGGTACAACTGCTGCTGATTGTTTGGTGTTCTGACACCACTGAACTGGACTGCTAGTATCCTGACAAATGGAGCTTGGAATTATCCACAAAGAACTTCTAAACAGGTCCACATTCCCTTGTCCAATTTACCATCTTTTCTCCCCTACTTCTGTATAGTAGGGTAGAAGAGGGGTCGAAGTGTTTGAAAGCCCTTAATAAAAGTAAGTTTTATAGTTTGGTAATCCTCTATTTAAATTTTTATCTCACTTCAGAACTCTAAAGATGGACTTGAGAGATTTATTAGATCTCTTTATCCCCCTCTGTTTCTCAGTATGACCTCAGTTTCTCAGTCTGCTTTCTACTTTTAATTTGACTACTTTGTGGAAATGTTACCAGATATGACTTGGCATGAGTTGTGACCTCAGATTAACTTCTCAAAATTAGTCTGGGACACAATAAAAATTCCCTACCTAAGCATTTTAGAGACAGAGAAAAAGCGAAAGGAATTACTTTCTCTATAGGATAAACTTCACTTTTTGATCTGTTGCTTTACTAAGTCCTTCTCATTTCTTAAAGAAATAGGATAAACTTTCTAACTTTTTAACTCAATTTTTTCTTATGTCTATGATAATTTTTTATATTTTTAGTTGTTTTCATGTTATTTGTGTCAAAAATTTTTAGCACACTATGGTGACTTCAGTTCTCTTTTTAAATTCAGTTTTGTTATGTGCTAAAATTATTCTTTTGGCATGCACAATTAAAATGCATGTGCATATTAAAATTTAAATATTTTATCATATGTGTGGGAGGGGGGCTGGAGTGCCCAATCTATGCCAGGTGGAGTTACAGACCTGAAGGAAGATGTGCCTTCAGCAGGGTAGATAAGTTCTGCATCTGCAGAGTTCCGTGGGGGTCCCAGCTAGGGCAGGTATTGGGGTGAGGGTCTCACTTGTGACCCTGCTTATGACAAACCTCCTGGGAGTCAGGTTGTCTCTGGCTGTGGGAGGGGGGTCTGTCTCCCCAGGTGGAGACACTAAACCCAAATACTATTGCTGATACCAAGATGTGCTTGCAGACAGAGCCTGGCATGGCTGTCCTCTGAGAGCCTCTGCTAACACCTGACTCGTATGCAGACATATGCAGACACTCACAGCCAACTACTGGACTGAGCACAGGGACCCCAATGGAAGAGTTAGGGAAAGGACTAAAGGAGCTGAAGAGAATTGCAACCCTATAGGAAGAGCAATAAATCAGCTAAGCATAACCCCCAGAGCTCCCAGGGACTAAACCACCAACCAAAGAGTACACAAGTGCTGTCCATGGCTCCCACTACATATGTAGGAGAGGATTGCCTTATCTGGCCTCAGTGGGAAGGGAGGCGCTTGATCCTAAGGAGATTTGATGCCCAGGAGCAGGGAGATGCTAGAGGGGTGAGATGGGAGTGTGTGAGTGGGTGGGGAAGCACCCTCTTAGAGGCAAAGGGAATGGGGATGGGGTGAGGATTTCATGGAGAGGGGAATATGAAAGGGAGTAACATTTGAAATATAAACAAGTAAAATAATTAATGAAAATAAATAAATATTTTATCAGATAGTAAGATTTATCATGTCATATGTATAAGTAAGTATGCTAACATCTCAACACATATTAAACTATATCTTTGTGAATATTAAATGTTTCATAAATCTTTAATGTTATATACATAGATTTTGATAAGGCTTTCCTTCCAAAACAAATTCTAGTTTATATATATATAAGAGAAAATGCATGTGATTTCTTCAAAATAAAAATATAAAACTATTAAATGTAAGATTCTTATTAAGGTTAGATTATATAAGTTAATAGATTTATAAGTTTACTAAAGAGCTCTACATTGTTTCCTTTTCACAATTAGCATTATAGAAAATATAATCCAGATAAACAGTAACATTCAAAATCATGGTTTATTAAAATATATCTTATATATGGTTATGCATATAAACTGTCTATAATAAGTTAAGGCTTATTTTCACATAATGTACATATTGCCACATTAGTTTATAAGTACATAGTTATGTAAACTAAAGTTGTTTGTGATAGTTCAAGACAATGCAGAGGTTCCTCCATCTCATATTCTTGCCGAGGCCATTTCAGGTTTAACTAGAATTTAACCTCCTTGATTGAGAATCCCATGGAAAATGCCCAGTTCTATTATAGGATCCAAGACCAAGACACCCCAGCTCACTTATCCTAGTTTCTGTTAACAGGCCTGCTTTGCAAACCCCCTCCAGCATATCTTAGCTTCTGCTAAACTGCTTGCTAGTGCAACCTACCCCTGCAGCTTCAGAGCAAGATACAAGAATGTATGGTTTGTTTTTACAAGCCCTGTAGTCTAAATCAGTTGTTCTCAAGTTTCGCTAGGCTTTGACCTTTTAATACAGTTCCTCACATTGTGGTAATCCCCAACCATAAAGTTATTTTCACTGCTACTTTCTAACTGTAAGTTTACTACTGCTAGAAATCATAGTGTCAATATCTGGGGTTTTTCTTCTGTGATCTTAGGCAACTCCTGTGAAAGTGTCATTCAAATTCCCAAAGGGATTTCGACCCACAGGTTGAGAACCACCATTCTAAATGTTCGGGACTATATTTAGGTCTCAAATACCTGAGTAGGTCCAGCCAGGAGGAATAACTACTTTGAATTTACTGTAAATTGTGTCTGAGTGATCAGCTCAATGGGCTCCCTGAAACAGGTTCAGCTTCATTTTGGCTCATCATGAACTGAAACTTTAAAAAGCAAAGATGAAAGACAAAGATACATGTAATCAATGTAACCACTTAGATAAAAATGTGAGATTGGTAATACTCCTACATCTTGCTTTGGGACAGTTAACATGAGTTTTTAAATCTAAAATGTTTAAATCTGCTTTTAAGGACAAGACATACATAATCATACAACACTGGTCAAGATAGTATCCTCTGTATCCTTATCTGAACTCGGATTCTACACCATGGAGTCTATTACTTAAGGGTATAAATTAACTTTAAGATATTATTACTGCTACTCCTAGGTAGGCTTTTCCTATTAGAAATTATTCTCCATTAAGATGCTAAACTCTTCATTCCAAAGATTAAAAGAATAACTCTTGTTAGTATATATATGAACACAAAAATATTAAGGAATTTTTTAAAAAAAAATCACTATTGCCTCTTTAAAAACAAGAAAAATTGAGTTTTCAATATTCTTATTTTATAAAGAAAGAGAAAGTAAGATAAATAATTTTAAATTGTTATTTTGATAACCTACTTTGAGGCTTTCCCAGACATCTTAGAATTTACAGATCACTGTAATGTGGTAAAATACACTGATATATTTTACATTATTCATTTTTTCACTAAAAATTTATGGTGGGGATGAATGGCAAACTTCATCCTGCCCTACATGCTTTATCCTACTTTCAATTAAGTTACTAATAAGATGTAAAAGTTTTTTATAATAAAAAAGACTTCAAGGTACCTGTTATAATAACATAATTTAAAACTCTTTTAAAAAATAATTGAAAATTTGTTAAGAAAACAAAGTCTATGAATGCACTTTACCCATGTTTATAACTGTTATCTAAAATACCATATGCTTTTTGTGTTCTAGATACAGCTAACTGAGCTTTCATTTAAAATCACCTCAGTAAAATTATTTTCTAAATTTTGTAGTAACAATTATAATGTTAATATAAAGGTGTGCTGTAAAATATTGCTTAAAAATAAATATGTTGTACCTAAGCTAAAATAATATATGGCTTAAAATTTTTAAAGTTTAATTTAATACCTTGAGATATAATGCTTGATTTTCTATAACATTTTCTTGACTATTTATATATCTTTAGTGTTTTTTTCACTAAATGGATGTTTAAAGCCTATGATTAAATTTTAATTTTTTAAAATGTTTTTCCATTGGACAAATTTTTTGCTGCTTAGATTGTCAGTCACCACTTTAAGTATAAGAAATATTCTATTTAGGAAGTAATAATTACTTAGAATCTTTCTAATAGTGATTGTAAACATTCTGCTGGACAAATATTTTAATCTGTGTATAAGATTTGGTCTATTAGATAAAAATGACACACAGTATTGTAAAAGACTTCTAACTAATAATAACTAAAGGTCAAAGTTACACAGTATTCTTCAAAGGACAACAAAAGATGATTTCATCAGCTAAAAGAATATCATATCAATGACTCTATTATGATTCAAAGATCAGGATTGTCTCCACGTACTTCTAATTCACGCTTAGGAGGTAGTGAACTTTCTCACATCATCTAAGAGTACATTCTTGTGGACTTTGAAAATGATTCTTGAATATTTTTGTTGTACTTAGATTTTTGAATATTTATGGCATTTAATATTCTACTTGGCATGTTTATAAATGATAATATAATATTAGTCTTGGTTTTAATGAAGTTACAAATGGAAAGATCATGTCATTTCATTTGATTATAGCTTTTTGTTTTCTTGCCCTAAACCTCTATCTTACTCAAAACTAAGGTTCAAAAGATCCAAGTTTTTATTTTCTTTATAAATATATAAATATATATTATGTTATAGTCTCACCATTCAGGATAATTTAGATAAAACAAAAAACTAGTTTCTAAATTAAAATATAAGTCTATTCATTCTAGAGAGAGTTACTCAAAGACTTGGATTAATTCTTATCCAAATTATATAAAAGAGATCAATATCTAATAACAATATTTGTGGTGTTTTATATGTTAGGTATTGATATTTCTTGATTTAATTAGTATCATAAATGTTGTATAATGCAGTTATCCATGATTAAGAAGTTAATTAAACAATTTGGTATTTTAATAATAACAAGAATACTACAGTGATTCCTTTGAAAATACTATTTCTAACCATTTAAATATAACCAAGATAGTTCATTGAATACAAATAACTGTAAATACAGGGGAGCTGTATTGTCAGTCTTCTAAAAATATGGAAATGTTTGGTGATTTTAGATTTTACTTGTTATCTTCACTCCATTAGGCCAAAATCTTGATTACTTATTTTTAAGTATAGTGATCTTATGTCACATTTAATTGCTATGTCAGATAGCTTATAGGGGATGTAAAAAAAAATTTAGATCTGGAACATAATGGCAAAGAGTTTTGAAACCTTTTTTATTAATGGCTTTTTTCAGCTATGCCCCCACTTTCCTGGACTCTGCTGACCTGCCCACTGTGCAGCTTCATTGACATCACATCCTAGGATATGACCCTTCCTAAATATAAGGGACTTTATACTATTTAATAAATTGTCCATAGAATCAACATGCACAAACTTTGATGTTTGACTAACAAGGGGGACCATAAATGGAAATTCCTGAGAAGAAGCTGTGTCTGGCTGTGAAAGATGCATTCCTGAAAAGAAACTGTCTGCAGAGACTGATTTAACTGATTAAATTTTCAGTCCTATGGAGAGACTGGAGTGTTGCAGGTCCAGAGGCTAATTACCTTATCTTAGGCAAGTTCCATTCCCCCTGAACATCGATCCATTTCTCTCTTTCATATGTGTCTGAACTAACAACTTGTGACTGATGGAAACCTTGTGGAATCTATTAACTAAAAGCGTACTAACTTCCACTAACCCAAAGCTAAGAATACCATCAAATAGTTTCTTGGGCATATAGGAAAGTTCCTCCCATCTTGCTACTGAACCTGCCTCTCTGAAGTTCCCACCAACACATTTTAAAAACTTCATGAAACTTCTTCTACACAGGGACATGGAATTTGCGGCAATCCAAGCCCCTGTTTCCAGGCCATGACATTCAAGGTGGCTCCAAAATAAATTATCTTATTCCCTTAAAAATATTTTCTAAATTTTATGTATATGAGTATTTTGCCTGCACATATGTAATGTGGAGGTTGGGAATTAAACCCAGGTCTTCTGCAGGAGCAGCAAGTGCTTGGTAATGGCTGAACTATCTCTCCAGTCCTTCAGTTTTCTTTTTGTTAATGTAACAGCATCATTACACATAAACCTGCAGTGTGTCTCAAAATACTGGTAGTAATAAACAGTGACATAAATGGGATCACCAAAATAATTGTGAAGGTATTTTATTTGTTTGTGTGCCTTAGAGAAAGGTTTACACCGCAATGCAGACTGCCCCAGGACTTACTGTGCAGCAGAGGATGAGCCTGTAGTCTTAGCAATCATCATATCTCTCCTTCGTGAGTGCAATGATTAAAGGTATGATCCAAAATATCTGACTAAATATATGGTATGAAAATAGAAAAAAAAAGAATGTGTTTGATGATGATAGGATTGTGTATTTATGTGATGTTAGCTTCAAAAGAAAAGGTTTAACAAACCTGATTGAGCCATCCAACTTTTTTTTTTTTTTTGGTTTTATTTTGTTTGGTTTGGTTTGGTATTTTTTTGTTTTTGTTTTTGTTTGTTTTTGTTTTTTCAAGACAGGGTTTTTCTGTGTAGCCCTGGCTGTCCTGGAACTCACTTTGTAGACCAAGCTGGCCTCGAACTCAGAAATCTGCCTGCCTCTGCCTCTGCATCCCAAGTGGTGGGATTAAAGGAGTGCGCCAGCACGCCCAGCTATCCAACTTTTTAAAAATAAAAGTGTAAAAAGCAACCCTAATAAATCAGGCTGACATGAAATGAAGGTATAAAGATGACATTTTCTCATTTTCTGTATTGCTCTGTAGTTTTTCTTTTTATTTATTATTAATTTTTTTCTTTAGGAGTTTGATCAAGTCCAGGTTTCTCAAATGAGGCTGACATTGAAATTATATTTTACTTTAGTCTTGACATGAACTTTCCATTATCCTGGATTAATAGGAATAAATTATCCTGTCTATCAGGTGTTATAGCTATGTTTGCATATAAATAATAAAAAAGAGTTATTTGCAAACCACCTACTAATTTTGAACCCTTGTGTTATGTTGTGCATTTCCTTATGTTTTTAAAACATGCAAAATATTACCTTTGTGTGAATGCTTACTGAAAATATACACACACCATGGCTTCATTAAGTCATCTACCCAAACCCAAACAATAAAAGAGGGTTTGGTCTAGACCAGGTGATCTCAGATGACTCTGGCATTGAACTTATTTTGCAAGATAGGCTTTAACTGAACTTTCTATTCCTCTGGCTTAATAGAAATAAGTTACTCTGTCTATAGGGTGTTTTATTATGTGTGCACACATTTACAAGAAGGTGGTTTGCAGGTCACCTCGGAAGTTTGAATCCTTGCCTTGTGTTGTCTATTTCCTGATGGGAAATCCTACTCTGTGACAGATAGAGCACAGAAATTAGCAGTGAAAGTATACTTTCTAGGAATGTTTTAAGACATGGCAGAAAAATGTTACCCTTACATGATTTATTACTGAGAATATCCGCTCACCATGAATTTTCAAGGAAGGAAGCAGGGTGAGTTAATAGCATCCCAGGGCCGGAAAGGGCAACCTAGTTTTTTGAATGATAAAGTGATAGTTATTTTAAACCATGAACATGGGACAGTAATAATATATAATATACACACGATTAATATAAATACATGTGAATATCTATTTATTTTCCTCTTTTTAAAAGTGTATTATTTTCTTCAGTAGCAGAGGATGGCCTTACCTGATATCAGTGGGAATGGAGGGAGGCTTGAGGCCCCGGCAAATGGGGAGGTTAGAGGGCTGAGGCTGGAGTGGGTGAATGGGTGCAGGAGCACCCTCATTGAGACAAAGGGGAGGAGGAGAAAGGGGAGGATGTGGTGGTATGTGGAGGGGTAACCAGGAAGGGGGATATCAATTGAAATGTAAATGAATAAAATGATTAATAAAAATATAAAAAGTATATATTTCTCATATATTACATCCTGACCACTTACCCCTCCCTCCTTTCCTTCCAGTCCATTCCTCCTACCATATACCCCAATCCACCGCGCGTCCATATCCATCCTTTCAGTAAAAGTCAGGTTTCCCATGTATAGCAACCAAATGTGATGTGACATACCAAGTTCCAGTAATACTAGCTGCCTTCTCTAGTATGAAAGCTGGAAAAAACCCAACCCCCTAGAAAAAAAAAAAGGGTCCCAAAAGCAGACAAAAGAGTCTGAGACAGCCCCTATTCCCACTGTTGGGATTCCCACAAGAAGACCAAGATACACTAAGAGCAAAGAGTTTATGAACTGACTGCTGCTATTAGGTTTGTCTGAGCTATGAGGATAAGCCTACCCTGATTTTTCTCCTGAAGGATGCTGGGAGTGAGAGACCATGCCCTGTAAGAGCCAGGAGGCATGGCTTTAATGGATACAAAGGAGAGAAGAAACCAGGAATAACCACAGGAGGACCAGTTGCAAAAAGAGTGCTACCTCAAAACCCTCAACCACCTTTCTGGCTGGAAAAGTGAGGGATGGGCAACGAGTCCTTACAGCCATAACTGGACTTCCACTTCAGGTAATGAGGGGAGGGAATTCTATGTTAGAAGCACATGGCCAGTGACCATGGGAAGTTGCTGGGAACCCAGGACCTACACTGCTGAGTCAGCAGACAGAGTTTGGGTTGCACCTCATCTCTCTCTGCAGTGTCACAGCAAGCAGTCTAATAGGTTTTAAGGGGTGGGACTCCGGTTCTGCAAGGCAAGTTCCTGCTCAAAGCCAAAGTCAAGCTGAGAGACCCTCTGTGAAATGCAAGGAACTGTCTATAAGAGAAAGTGTGGGCTCAGAATCCTGTCTCTGCTATCAGAACCCAGACACTCAAGCTTTGTGCACCATGTGAAGTTTGCCTAGATCATTTCCTCAGGGTCTCAAGAAGTTGTGGCTTACTATTTAGACTGGTCCTCAAACAGGTATTTCTTGGCTCTGAGAAGCCAATCAGAGAAGAGCACTCTGAGGCCCAGGACAAAGCTGCCAATCTTTGCATCTTGACCCCCACTCAAAGGAATGAGAGGCAAGGGAAGGCTACCTCTGTAGCTGGTGGACTGGGGTACATACAGGGCAGGAGCCCAAGATCACTGTTCCTGGATGGGCGGTACTAGAACAGTGGTTCTCATCCTGGGGGTCGTGACCGCAATGTGGGGAATCAAATAACCATTTTATGGGGGTTGCATATCAGGTATCTTGCAGATGCTTAAGCTAAGATTCTTTTTTTTTTTTTTTTTTTTTTTTTGGTTTTTCAAGACAGGGTTTCTCTGGATAGCCCTGGCTGTCCTGGAACTCACTTTGTAGACCAGGCTGGCCTCAAACTCAGAAATCAGCCTGCCTCTGCCTCCCAAGTGCTGCGATTAAAGGCGTGCGCTGCCACGCCCGGCTAAGCTAAGATTCTTAACAGTTACAAACTTTACAGTTAAGAAGTAGTGAGAAAATAATTTTATGATTGGGGTAAATACAACATAAGAAACTGCATTAGGGTTAGGTTCCCAGCAGTAGGAAGGTTGTGAACCACTATACTCGTAGTTGTGACCTTGTAATCTTTACTTCCTGCCAATCCTTCCTCCATGCTGGAGGGGAGTTCTTGGGAAGCACAAAAGTGTACCTGAAAGCTGAAAATTAAGCTCCAAGTTAAAGATTTGCATACAAGCTTGGACAGGATATGCCATGTATGTGTCCAGGGTTGATGGTGTCAGGTGCTGTACTGAGGACATGGGCATATGGCATTGTGGATGGGGCATGAGTTACAAGGGGTACTTCTGAGACTCAGGCATTCCCTGTGAGCAGTAGTGAGCAAAGTGTTAGAGTTGGGGAAGTCTGAGTGTCTTTGGGAAGTATAGTAAGGAAATTACACTCTGGCATACTACCTCGACCGGAGGGGAGGGCCATAGCAATATGGCCTTGCTGTCCATCATCAGATCCCACCTCTGACCGGATGTGGTTTACCCTTGCTTCCTGTGAGGAGGGGAGGAACTGGGTCTTACTGCCCGTGCCACAGACGCCTGCCCTGTTTGCTGCTCTCAAGTTGCTCCTGACCTGTACTGGAAAAGTTCTGCTGCCAAGGTAAGGACCCTGAAGGTGTACTGAAGAGTGCGCACCCCTGGAATAACCAAGGAAGGTGCATTTGTCATGGAAAAGCTTAGGCTGACTTACAGGGTCGCACGTTTCTGGGAGGACCCGCTCTTAAAAAGTAACCATGATTTCGTGGCTTCCTAGATCACAGTTAAATCAAAGCTGTGATTTCTAAATGGTAAGAAAACCTTGAAAAAAGTGCAAGTCCATACTTATCTTTAGTGGCACTGGACTCTAAAATGCCCCCGGCAGAGTGCACAGACAAAGGAGGTATAATAGACTAAATCACTTGTAAAATAGGGAGGATTTTTTTTAAAAAGTGTAAACTTTACAACGTGCTTTCAAAACAGCTTTTATCAATGAGGTAAATTAAAGAGAAAAGGATTCGCCACTAAATCCAAAATGTGAGTTGTGAATCTTAAAACATATGTGGATAGCATGAGAGAACTGACCCCTGCAGGTTCCCTTTCTATTTCTAAAAGCCTGAAATGGCTCTTGCAACCTCCATCTGAGAAAAATAAAGTCCAAAAAGTCCTGAAAGACATGGGATTTGCGAGGTCCAACACGGGGTAGTGGGAGGTCTCAGGGAGACTTAAAAGAAGAAAAGATACTTTGAGGTTGAGGGCAGCTCCGCCCAGCCCGTGGGAGTGGGAGGATACTTAGAGGCAGGTACCCTGAGGTTGAGAGTAGCCACCCCCAGCCCGTGGGAGTGGGAGGATACTTAGAGGCAGGTACCCTGAGGTTGAGAGTAGCCACCCCCAGCCCGTGGGAGTGGGAGGATACTTAGAGGCAGGTACCCTGAGGTTGAGAGTAGCCACCCCCAGCCCGTGGGAGTGGGAGGATACTTAGAGGCAGGTACCCTGAGGTTGAGAGTAGCCACCCCCAGCCCGTGGGAGTGGGAGGATACTTAGAGGCAGGTACCCTGAGGTTGAGAGTAGCCACCCCCAGCCCGTGGGAGTGGGAGGATACTTAGAGGCAGGTACCCTGAGGTTGAGGGCAGCCACGCCCAGCCCGTGGGAGTGGGAGCATACTTAGAGGGAGTACCCTGAGGTTTAACGTAGCCACACAAAGCACTAGGGAAGAGGGAAGAACCAGGAAGTTTAGGGTAGCCACCCCAGCTCTTGAGAGTCAGATAGAGGTACCAAGAAGTTTAGGGTAGCAGCGAAGCACAGCGGGTGAGTCCCCGGAAGCATAATTTCAAGGAGCCATGCCCAGCCCTCTGGAGTCAGAGGATAAGTAGGAGATACCATGAGGGTTAGGGTACTCATGCCTAGCACTTGGTGAGGTACTATGAGGCTTGGGACTGAGGGAGTTCGATGCCCCAGTATAGGGGCATGCCAGGCGGAAAGGCGGGAGTGCGTGTGTGAGCACCCTCATAGAAGTAGGGGAAGGGGGGTAGGATAGGTGGTTTCCAAAAGGGAGACCTAGAAAGGGGATAATATTTGAAATGTAAATAAAGAAAATATCCAATAAAAGAAAAAAATTAAAAATATTAAAAGCCACGCCTAGCAGGTGGGAGTGGGAGGGAGCCTTAAGAAGAGGTACCTTGAGATTTAACTACGCCCAGTTCGTGAGACTTAGGGGGACATAGAGGGAGGTACCATGGGGGTTCAGGGTAGCCACTCCCAACCCATGGGAGTCAGAGGGAGCCTTAAAATGGAGGTACCAGGAGGTTTAGGGTAGCCATGCCCAACAAGTGGGAGTAGGAGGGATACATAGAGAGAGGTACACTAAGGTTTAGGGCTTCAGAGGGAGCCATAAGAGGGACATAGGAGGAGATTTGGGGTAGCCTAGCCCAGCAGGTAGGGTTCCAAGAAAGCATAATTTCAGGTAGCCATGCTGAGTGCTTGGGAGACAGGGTATAAGCAGGAGACTCCATGAAACTTAGGGTAGCCACACATACTACTTAGGAGTCGGGGGGGGGGGGATGCAGAAGGAGCCTTTAGAGGGAGGTATCAAGAGGCTTTGATAAGAGGGAGATAGTATGACTTTAGGGCAGCTTTGTCCACCATGTAGGGGTCTAAGGAAGCATGATTTCAGGTCGCTATGTCTCATACTTGGGAGTCAGAAGGTAAACTGTCAATGCCTTGATATTTAGGGTAGGCATGCCTAGTACTTGGGAGTCAGAGGGAAACTTAGGGGAAGGTACTACTAGGCTTAAGATAGCCTTGCTCAGAATGTAGCTTCCAGAGAAAGCCATAGAGGGACGTACCAGGAGATTCAGGGTAACCTTGCCCAGCCGGTAAGTATCCAAAGGAAGCATAATTTCAGGTAGCCAGTCCCAGTGTTTGGGAGTCAAAGAGTAAGCAAGAGATACCATGAATTTATACCATGTCAGTGCCTGGCAAATACAGAAGTGGGTGCACACACTCAGCTATTGGATGGAACACAGGGCGCCCAATGGAGGAGCTAGAGAAAGTACCCAAGGAGCTAAAGAGATCTGCAACCCTATAGGTGGAACAACAATATGAACTAACCAGTACCCCCAGAGCTAGTGTCTCTAGCTGTATATGTATCAGAAGATGGCGTAGTCGGCCATCAATGAGAGGTTAGGCCCTTGGTCTTGTGAAGATCATATGCCCCAGTACAGGGGAATGCCAGGGCCAAGAAGCAGGAGTGGGTGGGTTGGAGAGCAAGACAGGGGGAAGGGTATAGGGGACTTTCGGGATAGCATTTGAAACGTAAATGAAGAAAATATCTAATAAAAATGAAATATATATATATATATGTGTATATATATGCGTGTGTTTATATATGTATATATATACACACACACACACACACACACACACATATATATATATATATATATATATATATATATAGAGAGAGAGAGAGAGAGAGAGAGAGAGAGAGAGAGAGGGAGGGAGGGAGGGAGGGAGAGAGAGGGAGAGAGAGGGAGAGAGACTTAAATTTGCCAAGCCCATCAAGTGGGCTCCAGAGTGAGTTACTATGAGATTTAGCATAGCCATGCCCATCAGGTAGGTGTTCAAAGAAGTATTACTTTGAGTAGCCAGGCCTAGCTCATGGGACTCAAAGGGTAAACAGGAGTCATAAGACGGAGGTAACATGAGGTTTAGGGCAACAATGCCAAGCAGGTAGGAGTCTAAGGAAGCTTAATTTCAGGTCGCTATGCCCAGCATTCAGGGGTCAGAGGATAAACTGTTAATGCCATAAAGTAAATGGTAGCCATTCCTAGCACTTAGAAGTCAGAGAGCACCCTAGAGGGAGGTACTATGAGACTTAGGATGGCCACAACCAACATGTGGCATTCAGAGGGACATATAAGAGGAAGGGACCATGACTTTTAGGGTAGTCAGCTCTAGCATGTGGGAGTTAGAGGTAAGCATAAGAGGGAGGAATCAGGAGCTTTAGAGTAGCCATGCACAGCAGGTGGGGATCAGAAAACAGTAATTTTGAGTAGCTATTCTCTGTCCTTGGTAGTCAGAGAATAAGCAGGAGATACCATGAACCTTATATTAACCATCCATGGCACTTGGGAGCCAGAGGAAACCTTAAGAGGGAGAGACCATGAGACTTAATTTAACCAAGCCCAGCAAGCGAGAGTCAGAGGGAGGTATCATGAGATTTAGTGTAGCGATGCCCAGCAGGTAAGGATCCAAGGAAGCATAACTTGGAGGAGCTATGCCCAGCTTTGGGATTCAGAGTATAAAAAGGTGGTACCATGAGACTTAGGGTAGCAGTCTTTAGTGCTTGAGAGTCAGAGGGTACCATAAGAAAGACATAAATTAGACAAGCTGAACAACAGGGAGTCAGAAGGAGATATGAGGGGAAGGTGCCATGGCATTTAGGGTAGTTAGAGAGGGAGCCAGAAAAGGGAAGTACTATGAAGCTTAAGATATACGAGACCAGAATATGGGATTAGGAGATAACCATGAGAGGTAGATTAAGGGAGGTTTAAAATAGACACACCCAGCAGGTAGGGTTCCAAGGAAGCATTATGGTGTAGCCAAGGCCATCACTTGTGAGTCAGAGTATGAGTTGGAGATACCATGAGATACAGAATACCCATGCCTAGTACTTAGGAGTCAGAGCTAGTCTTCAGAAGGAAAGACTGTGAGACTTAAAGTAGCCAAGTCCAGCAAGGGGAAGTCAGAGGGAGGGACTATGAGATTTACTATAGCACTGCTCGGCCGCTGGGGTTGAGAACAACTATGTTTTGTTTTGTTTTGTTTTGTTTTGTTTTGTTTTGCTCTGCTCTGCTCTGCTCTGCTCTGCTCTGCTCTGCTCTGCTCTGCTCTGCTCTGCTCTGCTCTGCTCTGCTCTGCTCTGCTCTGCTCTGTTCTGTTCTGTTCTGTTCTGTTCTGTTCTGTTCTGTTCTGTTCTGTTCTGTTCTGTTCTGTGTGAGACAGGGTTTCTCTGTATAGCCCTGGCTGTCCTGGAACTCACTTTGTAGACCAGGCTGGCCTTGAACTCAGAAATCCACATGCCTCTGCCTCCCAAGTGCTGGGATTAAAGGCATGTGCCACCACTGCCAGGCAAAGAATGATATTTTTAAGTGGCCAACCATTCCCTTGGGAGTCAGAACATGCTGGGGATACCATGAGATTTATGGTAGCCATGCCTTCTCTTTGGGGTCAAAGGAAACCTTAATAGGGAGGTACTATGAGGTTTAAGATCGTTATGCCAGGCTTGTGGGATGCATAGGGAGCCTTAAGGGGGAGGTACCAGGAGGTTTGTGGTAACCTCACCCAGTATGTGGCAGTCAGAGAGCCATAAGCAGGGATATAAGGAGAGGCTTAATGAAGCCAGGCCCATCCCTTTTAAGTCAGTGCCATAAGGTGGAGGAAACATTAGATTTAGGGGTTCAATTCCATCAGTGGGGGTCTAAGGTAGCATAATTTCATGTCACTGAGCCCAGCACTTTGGAGACCTAAGATAAAATGGAGATTCCATGAAACTTAGGCTAACCATACCTAGCACTTGGGAGTCAGAGATAATCTTAAGAAGGAGATACTATGAAGCTTAACATGGTCTCACCCACATTTGGCATTTAGTGAGAGATATAAGAGGAAGGGCCATGACATTTAGGGAAGCCAGGTCCAGCATGTTGCAGTCAGAGGGAGGAGCCATAAGAAGAAGATACCAGAAGATTTGGAATAGCTATGGCCAGCAGGTTGGGGTCAGACTAATGATAATTTAGAGTAGCCATCTCCAGCCCTTGAGAGTTAGGGGATAAGCAGGAGGTATCATGAGTTTTAGGGTAGCCATGCCTTACACATGGGAATCAGAGGGAACTTTGAGTGCTTCGCATCCGATGCCCATAATGTGGGAGCCACAGGAAGCCACAAGAGGGAGGTACTATAAGGTTTAGGGTAACCATGGTCAGTATGTGGCAGTCAGTGGAAGGCATAAGGGGGGGGGAGGATAAGGAGAAGCTTAAGGTAGCCAAGCTCAGCCCTTGGGTGTCAGAGGGAACCAGAAAAGGAAGGTAGTATAACGTTTCGTGCAGCCATTTCCAGCAAGTAGGTGTTGGATAAAGCATAATTTCATGTAGCCCTGCCCAGCACTTGGGGGTCAGATGGAGTCATAAGGGGAATGTAATGTGAGTCTTAGTCAGTCCCTGTACTTGGAATTCAGAGGGAACCTGAAGTGAGAAGCACTATGTAGCTTAGGGTAGCCATGCCCAGCACATAGGAGTAAGAGGGTTCCATAAGAATGAGATACTTGGAGGTTTAGAGGAGCTAAGGCCAGTGCTTGCGAATCAGTGGGAGCCTTAAAATGCTGTGATGCTTAGAGTATCTAAGCCCAGCATTTGGGAATCAGAGCAAGCCATATGAAGGAGGTACCTGGAGGTTTAAGGTAGCCCTCTAACAAGTGGAGTTCAGAAGGAACCATAGCCTGAGGCTTTTATATTCTCCCAAACTACTTTTAAAATCAGAAGGTGGGGGAAAATATGTTGTACAGCTAGATTTCCTTAGCAGTTCTGAAGCCCTAGGTTGAATTCCCAGGGTGGTAAAACCATAGGTTATTAAATATATGGAAATACATGAAAGAGTCAAAGCCTCTCTCCCAAACTGTCATGCACTGTTAGAAATAAGAGCAGAGTAGGGAATTGACCAGGAGGAGGGGAAAGGAAGTGAGGAGACACAGCAATGGGAGAAGGAAGTGGGGGAGATGATTAACTACAAGGATCCATGTGTGGAATTTGACAACAGTTCTCATGACTTAGTAAAATGAATGCAGATAATGAAAAGGTGTCAGTTTAAAATGTCTGAGTGGGATGCTAACGCCATGGTTGAATGCAAACTGCAACCTGGTGCATAGCATGGGCATTTAAAGTGCTTGTGAATGGGGAGCCAGCAACATGAGAGCCCTGTCTGCTCCTCTGAGAATGCTCTCTGAAAAGGGACAGCCTAGACCCAATACAGGCCCACTTTACCCTTGGTATGTAGATCCTAATTTCAGAGAAGACATATGAACATGGGGGTTCACTTCCAGAAATAATGGGGCCACTTAAAGCCCAGTCCCTATAGTATAACCAGAATGTACAAGTCTGACTAGCTAGTCACTGTTCGCAGGGCATTTTCAGCCCAAAAGGACAAAGATTAGTGTTGGGACTTTCAATATTCCCCGTCCCTATGTTTGTGCTGTGAAAGAAATATGTTTTGTCTGCATGCATATGTATATGTGTGTCCTAGTGCGTGAGTTCATGTTTGTGGAAACCAGATGCCAAATTAAAGTACTTTTGCTCCAGAGCTATCTGTGTGTGTTTGAGATGGTGTTCTCTTCATGGTCTGCCTCTGGCAAGTAGGCTAGCTTTCCTGGTTGCTGAGCCCCAGTGATCTTTCTGTCTCCACCCCAGCACTGATATTACAATTGCAATCCATCACACTTTGCTTTGCTTTTAAAACATGGATTATAGGTTTAAAACTCAATACCTTGTGTTGCAAGGCAAGCTGATTATGGATTGAGCTACCATCCCAGCTGATCAGCATGTATTTCATTGAGCCTAGAGGTAAAATTCTTTGTCTGATATTGTAGGGCCTTGTTTAAAAAAAAAAAAAAAAGGAGAGCAATAGTTCTATGCTTAACGGGGAGCCCAGAGAAGCAATCTGAAGAAGAGTTGAAGACACCAGAGAGTCTTAGATAGAGTGTTACAGAATTCTCAGCACTTTGTACCCAGTTATTTGAGTAGACTGAGATCTCTGAAGGTTTTATCCAGGCCCTGGGTATTTTCTTAGAGCCAGGAGAGTAGAGTATGAAAGGATTAAGAGTATTTAGATACCTCGGTAAATCAGATTTAATAGCAGCTGGTCAGAACAGAATCTCTGTGCATTCTCACAGCAGAGATCTCAAACTGCGGGAAAATAAATGTTAGAAAAAAATCAAGATGTTTGGCATCTCCAAAAAGTGCTTATGGTGTATTATTTTCCTGATCAAGGTTACAAGGACACCTGCTCTTTTACGCAAACTACTGCTTTCTATTCCTGACCACAGCCATCATGCCCAGAGGAAAGAAGAGTAAGGCCCGTGCTCGTGAGAAACGCCGCCAGGTCCAGGATGAGGCCCAGGGGCTAACAGATGCTCAAGCCAAGGCAGGAGGGAAAGGAGAGTCACCTGTCTGCTCTGATCATGAGTCTGGAGATGCTGTTGCAAGCACCTCTACTGCTGGCTTCCAAAAGGGCAGGGTATCTACCGCCTCTGCTGGTAAAGGCATGGCCTGCAAAAGGTCTGGAAAAGGTGCAAATTGCCAAGAAGAGAAAAATGGTAGTTTTTGTAGGGCCCCACTCTCCTCCAGAGGCAAACAGATGGATCTTCTATCAAGGAAAACAGGAATGCTGGTAGAGTACATGCTCTACAAGTACAAAATTAAGGAGCCTGCAAGGAGGGGAGAAATGCTCCAGCTTGTGAACAAAAGGTTCAAGGAGCAGTTCCCTGAGATCTTCAAAAAAGCCTCCTATCAATTAGATATGGTTTTTGGCATTGAGTTGAAAGAAGTCCAGCCCCATGGTCAAACCTACATTCTTGTCAGTAAGCTAGATTTCCAGGATGATGGAAGTGAGAGCAGTGAGCTGGGTGTTCCTACTAGGGGGATTCTGATCCCTCTCCTAAGTGTGATCTATTTAAATGGTTACTGTGCCCCAGAGGAAAAGGTCTGGCACTTCCTGAGTATGTTAGGAGTCTATGATGGGGTCCCACACTTCATCTTTGGGGATGCAAGGAAGCTCATCACTGAAGAGCTAGTGCAGGAAAACTACCTAGAATACCGTCAGGTTCCTGATAGTGATCCTCCATGCTATCAGTTCCTGTGGGGTCCAAAAGCTTATGCTGAATACAGCAAGAGAAGAGTGATGGACTTTTTATGTAAGATTGGTGAAACCATGCCCACTGCTTACTCATCTAGTTATGAACAGGCTTTGATTGAAGAGGAAGAGAAAGCTCAAGCCAAAGCTGCAGCCAAGGCTGGCACTAAGGGCAAAGCCAAGGGACACTCTAAGGCCAAGTCAGGCAATTTTACTGGCTAGTGAGATATTATGTAGCCTCCGCTATAAGACTGAAAAGGTCTTTATGCAAAAAAAAGTTGTTGATAAAGTTTTGAGGTCTTGTAACAAAATATTAACTTGGTATTAGAATGCAGATTGATAACTTTCATAGACTGTGCCTAATTTCTGTTTATCAAACTGAATGTTCAAACTTTGTATTAACTTGAAATACAAATTAGAACATGGCATTTATACAGGAAAAATGTTGAAGATTGAAAAATCTGTAGAAAGATATTTGAGAATGGCCAATAGTAACATTTGGTCATTTGTTGGTTTGTTAACTGAAGTTGCTGATTTCGAACTTATAAATGTATGCTTCCATTTGTTTTTGATATTATAGAATACATGAGAAATTCAATCACAATGACTCAGATGTTTCTTTTTTCAAGGCTTGTGCTCTGCGTAAACATTAAACATACAGTCTTGGGAAGTCTTCAGACTTTAGTGAAGTTATTTATTGTAAGTAGATCTAGCACCTGCCCATGCAGTGGTAGATTCTTGGAGAAGCTGTAATTATTCATGAGACTGAAATGTCATCCCCTTCCCAATGAAATAAGTAGGATTTTGTGACATTTAGACAGAAAACATTTTTTAACAACTTTTTGAAAGAAAAATTTCTAATTATTTTATTGCAAATACAATGCTGTATACTCTGTGGTATCAAATTTAAAAATAGAAAAAAATAGTATCAGGTGGATAGATATCAATGAATCAAATCAAAATGTTTATATTATTGATTCCCATATTTTATGACAGTTATACAAGGCAGCTAAATGCACAAATGCTGCCCATTGAGTCCTGTTTTTAAGTCCTATAAGATGAAACCTCTCAAACTCATTTCTCAATATTGTGCAACAATATGTTTTTTCCTATGGTTATATAATACATGCCTATTAACCCAGATAAGGAGCTTATAACAGACCCAAGTACAGATAATGCTTATCTCCAGCTTGGGGAACCATGAATTTTATTGAGGTTAATTACAGGAATATGACTGAGGGATTATTTAGAGGAGCAGAAATGGTTCAAAGATAGCTGCTCCTCCAAAAAACAACAACAACAACAAAAACAAAAACAAAACAAAAACAAAAAAACCAAAAACACCCCATGGGTGACTGGTCAAAATACCTGTGAAGCTATACCACACTGCATAGCCTGCAGGCAGGTTAACAGGATGGAGAGATTCCTTTTCAGGTGCTTCAGTTGGTCTAATCCCCTTCCAAGAAGCTTTTCTGGTTTCTGCTTCTGCTTCTTCTAAGTAGCTATTCTGGTCTCAGAGTCATCTTAGAACCTCTTCTCCTTTGAGTGTCTTTGCAGCACAGCTTGTCTGTGTCTTGGTAGTTTAACTTGTCTTAAGAGTCCTATTTGCAGCCCTGCTTCATTTTGCTGTGAGAGGGACTCTCAGCTTTTATTTATTTACACTGAAAGGGGAGGGGTCTATTGAATCTGTTCAGTTTCAGGTACTTGTTGAAGCTTTTTTGTTTACCTCCATTTTGAAGGAACTTCCTGAAGCTATTTTGACCTGTTTACCTTCCTGCTTAAGGGACTTCATGTAGAATGGAATGCTTAAATCCTCCAGTTCTTACTTAGGGTAAATTGTTGCATAACACTGTGCATGAAAAGAGGCTTAGAATAATTTTTAATAGTTCACAGAGCTAGTAAGTTATGAGTTGATACTATATCCCTTTTCTAGAGTCTACATTGTTCCATTCCTCCTAGATTGAAGTATATGCTGTGACTCTTATTGCAGTATTATTCTCAGTATACCAACATGTGTCTGATGTAAAGGAGTGACCTTTTGATCAAAGTACTGAATTAAAATACATAGAGCAACAAGAATTTCAAAATGTATAAGCAAAGAAAAAAATAGACTATTCAGTGACATACTTCCATTTTCAGTTATATAACCTCAACTGATAAGGGACATCAGGTCAGGATGGGGAGGATAGCTTTATCCTAAAGCTATATGCTAGCTCATATGTTCCCTCAACTACATTGAAAAAACACTTGCCATTGTGGACATCTGTTTCATGATGGGGAATAATGCACAACAGAAGTTACACCCAAATCTAATTCTGCTAATAAAGGGATTTATCAATTTTCTCTTAAGTATTCTTTGCTGTTGTCCAGTGCTATAGTTTCTCCATTTCATAAAATTCATAGGACAGCTACTATTAAGGGATACTGAAGATAGACCATCTGAGAGGCCTGAATACGCAATATAGAGTCTTTCTTTTCCATCAATGGTGCTGTCCTGTGCATTGAGGCACAGAACAGCCTGACTTCCAATTTTCTTCTGCTTTTAAAAGCAAAACCTGCAATTTTGTGTCATACAGAATGCCACCTGTGGACATCTGCAGGAAGCAAGCTGGCATTGTTTACAGAAGACAAAAGTTAGCAGCTAAATGGTCAGGCTATGTTCATAACCTTGAAGTCAGGAGCACATTGTGTAGAAATTTAAGTGACCAGCGACCAGGTTTTCTCAGAAAATTTTAGCACTTAAAATTTTTCTTAAGAATGGTTTCACAAGATGGTGTAACAAGTTCAGTAGCCCACTACATTCCTCACTGGTACTAGGAGAATAAGTCAAATTGTCAACTTATAGCTTGTAGAATTTAATTTTAGGGCTCCTTGTATCTAAAGTGTCTTTTCATTTGATTGGGAGACAGAAGGGTAAATATTGACACATTAAAGAGCCATAAAACAAGAAGACAGAAGTAAACACCTGCTTTACCAGGGTAAAATTTTGCTAACCATGAAGTGAGCCATCCAGTCAGATCCCAGCCCCAACCTTTTCTTAATTTTATTTATTTGCATTCCACATGTTGCCCCCCTCCTGATTCCCCTCCCAGAGTTCTTCACACTGCCCCCCTCCTCTTGGACTCTGAGAGGGTGCTTCGCCCACCCACAAGCATCCCCTTTCCCTGGGGCATCAAGTCTCTACAGGATTATGCACATCCTTTCCCACTAAAGCCAGACAAGGCAGTCAGTCCTCTGCTACATATGCCCAGTACCCATCTTGAGTAACCCTTTCTGTAAATTTTTATAACTCGCTGATTTTTTGTTTCATTAACTGAATTGCTACTGTCGGAGAGATTAAAACAGCAGTTTCCTAACTTCTTGCCATCTTTGATGGTGAAGTAGCAATAGGTAATCAATAATGGCCCTGTTATCTATTAGAGCCTGTCGATGTACTTTTTGTACTTTGTTTAATAAGCCATGGAGGTATAGTTTAAACCTTCAGCTATTTTACAGGCCATCCAGCTAAGCTGTTCATCAGTGTATACAGCCAGAATGCGGAGACCTATTACAGAGAGTGTGATTGCCGCAGCCTCAGATTTGAGAGGAGGGCTATATTATCAACTGTTTCCCGTCAGAGGCTTGCTGTCTTACTGGGCTTTTTTTTTCCTGGACTGTTGAAAAAATAATAGATTGTCTACTTAAATATCAGCAGGTAGTATGAGATAAGTTAGCAGGAATATAATTATAAGTGTACTGTTCATAAGTGAAAAATTGTCCTTCAGGCAAAGGAATATGACTTAATTCTGTTGAAGATGACTTCAGTGTGGAAACAATTTATTTGTTCCTTGGGTATGTGTGAGCATTTTTGTGTGCAGTTTTTTTTTTTTTATTTTACTACATGTGTCGTTTGTATGTACTATAACATAGGAAGTATAGAGTTCTATTGCATCTTCTGCTTTGTAATAAGAAACCCTCTCCCCCCAATTGTAAGAATTTTTAAGTGATAGATTTAATAATACCTGTTGAAGGGTTAAACATGGTTAGGTTAGCAGAGCAATATCCTGTATAGGTTTTCAAATAGGAGTAAGAAATCCTCTTTTATATAAAAGGCAGAAGCCAATAGTATTTATTATAGAGCTAGTTTACCTATATGTTTACCTAATGTTGCCCTAGCACAGGAATTTTCTTTCTTTCTTTTTCCTTTTACCTTTTCTCTTTTTTGTTTGTTCTAGAATTGGGCAGTCCAGGCAGGGAAGACTCAGTAGAAAGACATGATAGTACTAGGGCATTTTTATGATTTATCTGGAAATTGTGGCCCGGATCCACCTCTGGCAGTCTTGTGAATTTAACCTTTAAAGGATCCACCGGATGAGTGATGGTCCACTGCTCAGAAGTGTCTGTTGCATGCTGGCACTGGGAATGAGGAATCCAGGGAACAATCCCAGCAATCTTAACAGTGGTAGGTGTAGTGAAGACCATGTGAAATAGCCTCTTCCAATGAGGCTCAAGTGTCTTTGGATAATGTCTCTTTTTTAAAAGATTTATTTATTATTATACATAAGTACACTGTTGCTATCTCCAGACAGACCAGAAGAGATCATCAGATCGCATTACGGGTGGTTGTGAGCCACCATGTGGTTGCTGGGATTTGAACTCAGGACTTTCAGAAGAGCAGTAGATGCTCTTAACTGCTGAGCCATCTTGCCAGCCCCTGGATAATGTCTCTTAATCTAGGCAGTGAGTGTCACTAACCTGGTAAGTATGGGGAGTCAAACCAGAGTCTCTTGGCTGAGTCTCTCTCAGTTTTGTGAACATGTTGAAGAGCCTGTTGCAGAGCCTGATGAGAATGGAGAAGGCAATGATGAGACATTTCAGCTAAGTGTACATCTCGTAGTCTAGGTAGGGGAAGAAGAGGTCTGCCAGAAAAGAATTTCAAATGGACAAAGTCTCCTCTCTAAGGAGTATATTGGGTCATAAGAGGGCAAAATTAAGAAAGCTCACCAAACCTTTGTTAGGGACAAATTGCTGCATAAGCCTCTTTAAAATAGCCTGTGCTATTTCCAATCTGGTAGGAGATGCCTCTACCCAACACAAGAAAGTATCTACAGATAAAAGGAAGTGCTTTATACCCATTTATGAGTTGTTTTCCCTGAGTAAAGTCCACCTCCAAGTGTTTTCCAAGCATCTTGCTCAAGTGCTGACTCATGGTTATAGTGAATGGTGGCCCAGTGGTTGTTTGGACACAACTTGTTTTGGGGAGGTGGGGTACCAAAAGCTATGGTTTTAGAACTGTGGGATAGTTTCCACCCATTCCCTTAAACCTTCAACAAGCCTCTAATCATTAGTGCTGGATTTTGAGACTGGAAGGAGAAGGATGTTCCAAGGTGGTTGGTAATGAGCTAAAATAGTAGCTTTCCTGAGTCTCTGGATGTAAAGTACAACCCCCCTTTTTTCCTTTCTTCAGTTGCCATGGGCATTGTTTTACTCAGATTTATTTTTACCCTGACTCAGAAAATTTCACTTGTAACAGAGCCAGATATGGGGATGATTCCAGCTGAACTGGGGATGGCTCAGATAGTATCTAGTGTTGTTCTGCAACTGGACAAGTACCTGGATTTTACAGGGGAGTTTGCAATCTAATTCCGTCATGTCTTCCTTGAAGGGGAAAGTGGCTTGTCACAGGTCTTGCTTGGCTCAGTGGAGGATAAGGCCATTCAAGCATTATCAGGGACATAAGGGTGAATGTGCATCTTCCTAAGTCCACAACTCCATCAGTTGTCAAAAAATAGGCAGCAGAATCCCCTGTTGCACCTTTATCTCTTTTGCAAGGGGTCTGTAAGGTTTCTTTAGGATTGAAAAAGTTACTCCAGTGTTTATCAGACAACTGACTGTCTTGTTCCCCACTTTCAAGGTAAGCACAGGCTTTCAAGGAGCTGATGCAATTGAGCCCTGCCCCAATCAGGCAGCTTCCGTTTCTAATTGGAGCACTTTTGCTTTGGGCGTTTCAGCCCACTGGTTCAGTCATTGATTTTTCCAATGTCTTTTTTTTTCTTTTTTCAATATCCACATAGATTTCAGGCTAGAGGAGGTTTGGGTAGTCTTGGTACAGTCCTGGTTGCTTCCAGAAGCTTTGTTCACTACCTTCTGGTGGACCATCTGCCCCTGTTTTTCCCAGTACTAGCACATTGTCTTCCCTAACCTTTTTGACCCGGTATCTTCTAGCAAGTTTCTATTATTAAAGACTCTGAGCTACTTCTACTAAGTCTAACTGTACCTTTCCTTCAAATCCTCCTAGCCTCTGGAGGGTCTTTTAAATATCCTGGGTCAACTAAGACAAAGATTATATTTATAGCTCTTCTATTTTCTGCTGCTTCTGGGCCAATGGGTGTATAGGTCCAGTAGGCTTCTAATAGCATCTCCAGAAGTGTGACAGGTGTCACAGCTGGTCCTTGCAAAACTTTATTAACCTTAGACAAATTTATGGGCTTCCATGCAACATTTCAGAGACCATTCATTAGATTCAGGCATTAGGTATAAAGAGCCCCCTTAACTTGTTCAATGTTAAAGTCCTATTGAGGTCTAGTAGAAGGGAAACAGTTTCCCAAACAGAGGCTATGGAGTTCTTTGCTGCCCTCTGGATGCTCTTTCCTCTGAGGCATCCCAGATAGTCTGATAAATGCAAAACACCGTCTCAAAAAAAGAAATTTTGACAAAACCTTGAGGTTTGTCAGAGAAGGAGGGATTTTGATTTTCATAGTTATACAGATCAATGGTGGACAAGGAAACAAGTCATGAATGGAACCATCAGAGGAGTATCATCATTACCTGTGTCTTCTGGGTGGGAGGTTGGGCAACACCTGGGTTTTGTGGGGGCAACACTGGGGGAAATCCCTCATAAAACGGAGAGTAGGGAGGTAGGTCTTAGGAGTACCCACTGCAGGTGTTGGAAGGACTAAGAAGAATCAGAAGTGTTAGGTTCTAGAGGAGTCACAGATAGGGGATAGTCTGGCAGTGGAAACACAGGATTGGATTTGAGTCCTCTGGCAATATGCATCGCTTTTCCTCCTGCATATTTAAGATCTGGAACCACTCTGGCTTCCAGGAAGGTTGTATTTCCAGCATATCCAGCCATGTTTGAACATAGGAATACTGATCCAGGTGTCCAGGTCTTCTTAGGATGGAAGGCTGAACCCTGACAGCAACTTTGATGACCTAGTATTGGGCCAACCCACACAGAAAACTAGCCAATCCATTCACAAAGCAAATGGAGAGTTCCCTTGAAGAAGTGGACTCCAAACTGATTCCTGTGCTTTGAAAACTAATTTAAAGTCCTGTAAAATGCATTCCTAGGGGAGGTTGAGAACATCAACAAGGTTTGGGTTTCCCATATCTTTCTCTAACTGGAAAGGATTAATGGAAGCACATCAATACAAAGAACAGAGACAATGAAAATGAAACCACAGACACAGGATACATATGTGATTCAGACCCTGAGGCAGTATCCCAGCTACAACACAGTCCTGGGAGTTTTTATTCTACATACAGCTTTTCCACAAGTACCGGGATTCGCACCCGAGACTGACCATACACTGGAAACCTAGGTTTATGTTACCTCCAGGGGTTTTGAATTCAGGTATGCAGGTAGACTCCTTCGGAAAGTTTCAGATGGAAAGTTGGTGAGGGGCACTTGATTTCTGGGGCCAAGGAAGGGCCTCTCAGTGACCTTCCCGAGGACTGACAGACATTACTCTTGCCTAGAAGGAGCCCTAGCTCCTTCGAGTAAACCTTGGAGATTTACTTCAGGGATCTTGCTGGAACCTCCAAAACATTATGGGGTAACTGGAGACCACCTGAGAGGCCTGAATAAGTAAAATTCCAGCCTTTAGTCTCTGTTGGCTGGAATGTCCTATATAGACTAGCAGGGAGCAGTCCCAACAGTTTGCTTGAGCTTTTAAAAGCAAAGCCCATAATTATGCAACATTTACAAAACTCCAGCTATAGACATGTTCAGGAAGCAAACAAGCATTGTTTACAGAAGTGGAAAGGTAACAGTTGAGAGTCTCCCTGTCCTCATAATCTTGAGGTCAGGAGCATGTGAAAAAAATATGCCTGGTGTATGTGATTAATAACTAGTTTACACAAGATAATTATGTCACTTAAAGATTTTTTCTTGAGAATGCTTTCATGAGGTGGCATATAGCTTATTTATCTGTCTGTCTGATGTATACACACATATCACAATGCTACTCATTTTAAAGTGTTAGTAAATTAACAATATACCTACCTTTGAATAGAGGAGACAAAAAAGACTCGTGCCTTTCATTATCACACTGAGAAGGTTTGCTGACCACAATGTTTACTCCACTTTAGGCAGTACTTCCCAGAACTATGCATGGAAGAACTTTAGAGACCAACACCTCAGAATGAGGTGTGTTACAAAAAGAATTGCTCCCTGCCAAGAAATTTCAGGCAAAATTGCCAGACCTAGCAATATTGCCACAATACTTTTTTAAGATTCTGGGAGATCGAAATGTACCCGGGAGCACTGTCATGTCAAGCAAGAAAGGATTTTCAGTCTTTGGTTGGACTCAGGTAATGAACCAGAATGAGAATGATATGTAACACCCAAGCAGAATAAAAGTGCTTGAGAAAAAAAGTGAGTGAGCAAAAGCAACATTAAGAACCTAAAGAAAAATTAAGGCAGAAAAGACCTTTAGAAAGTCTCACTTCCTTATCCCTGGGAGGGCACTAGCAAAAGTTAGGATGAACTCAGCCCTTTGTGGAATGGGAAAAGGGCCATACCTTGTTGAGACAACAAAGTCTATTGTATTAAATCAGCAGAGATTTATTTTCTAGCTTCTATTAGCATGTCAAAAATGCCCAGCCCATAATTGTGCTGACAGTACATTCCTTCCATAACTATTAATATACAGAGAATTTGAGCAGTTGAGGGTAATTAAGCAATTTGAAATTTTCTTAAAACGTATCCAATAACTGAGGGCCCTAAGAATATGAACATGGGTCTCAGGGTTGGAGACATAGCTCAGAGATTAAGAGCACTGACTGCTCTTCCAGAGGTCCCAAGTTCAATTCCCAGCAACCATGTGGTGGCTCACAACCATCTGTAGTGAGATTCAATGCCCTCTTCTGGTGTGTATGAAGACAGCTACTGTGTACTCATATACATAAAATATATAAATCTTTAAAAAAGGAACATGGGTCTCAAGTAAAGTCATGGAAGACTACCAAGTTGTATCAGATCAGAGAAAATGTGTGGAGCATACACTCCATATCTGTGGGTACATAGTCTTTCTAGGAATGCCATCATGAACCCCGGGAAATAATGACAGTTGAGAGATGCCTCTGAATTTCCACTCTAGGTTATTTTATCATAGAAGCCTGAGGCTGTGTTCCTCTGTGTTCAATTGCCAATCATTGAACTCCTCTCTATGTGGTAGCACTTTTGTTATGATGAGACCATTGGCAAGTGTTTAGCTAGCAGTGTTCTCCTTGATGTCCTCTCCTGGGGCTCATGGAGGCACAGATCTCACATAGTGGATATGATCTGTTCAAAAGGAAGGAAGCTTCCTTTTCTTCCAGGTGGCAAATCAGGGAACTTGGTCAGGGTCCAAACTCTCTTCAGAGAGGGGACAGGACAGTGTCTCACCTTGTCCTTCACAATCACACGGAGAAGAATTTTAAAGCAGACCAATCAGATAGAAGCTGCCTCTGCCTCTTGTTAAATCTCAAGGGTACCAGGGGATGGTGGGGATGGTAGGGGTGATGGTGGTGTCTTTTAGTTGGCATCTGCAGCCATGAGGCAACACGAGGGAGAGGCTCAATACATGCTAGTCACTATATCAAATGCTTTCCACTCCTTGCACTTGTTCTATGGCTAGTAGAAAACCATTGTATAAATGTGAAACACGCAGCTCAGAGAATTCTTTAACTTGCATAGCTGGTAAGTGACAATATCTTCCATGGTAGAAGACAAATCAAAGCCTACAGTATTTCATCCTTCCAACTCGAGACTTATCTGATGCTGCTGAATTCCTTCTTGGTCCTGTTGTTGGTAATGATGTGAACACAAGGCTTGCCTTTAGGGCTGTGTGGTTTTGCTACAGAAAAACCAAGAAACTCTCTCCACTCAAGCCACTGGATAGAATATCCAGTAAAAGCAGTAAGCACATCAAAATAAACAGGGCTCATTTTTATGTGCTTGTTTCACTTTGGAGAAAAGTAAATATTACAATACCAGACCAAACTAGCTGCGAAGTCAAGAGAATCTCTCTAACTCTCTGTCCTGAGTGCAAGGATTAAAAGCATGGAGCAGAACTCCACTTTCACTGTGAACTATGAAGAAAAGGAAAAAAAAACATACTTTGGAGTGATAGGCTTACATATATATTTGATATCTGCAGGCTTCAATAATAGATCGTGTCATTTGGAGGAAGGAAGATGGCAAGTGGAGATTATGATTTTAAGTGTAACTTTTTCAAAAAAGAAATAACATTTCCCTCACATTATAAGTATATATTTAAAAATATCTTGAAAGTAGGAGGAAGAGTAGCTGGTAAAACAAAAAGAAGGGGATATGAGCAATGCATAAGATCTGGGAATGAGGGATTCATAAGTATTAAAATAGAAGCTGTGGTACTTTCTCAAGGAGCTGAAGGGGTTTGTAGCCCCATAGGAGGAACATCAATATGAACTTACCAGTACTGCCAGAGCTCCCTGGGTCTAAACGACCAATCAAAGAAAACATGGTGGAAATCATGGGTCTTGCTGCATATGTAGCTGAGGATGGCCTAGTGGGTCATCAATGGGAGGAGAGGCCCTTGGTCCTGTGAAAATCATATGTCCCAGTACAGGGGAATGCCAGGACTGCAAATGGGAGAGGGTGGGTTGGGGAAGAGGGGTAGGGGGTAGGGGATTTTTGGAGGAGGAAACTAGAAAAGGGGATAACATTTGAAATGTAAATAAAGAAAATATCTAATTAAAAATCTAAAAAAAAAGAACCTGTGAAATGCTGCAAAACCTTTTTATAGTTAATGTATGCTTAAAAATACAAATAAATGAAAAAACCAAAAATAAGGCCTTATGGACATGGTGGCAAACACCTTAATCCTAGCACTTGAGAGGGAATGGCAGGAGGATTAAGAGTTTAGGGTCATCCTTTGTTACATAGTAAATTCAGGGCGGTGCACACCTTTAATCCCAGCACTTGGGAGGTAGAGGCAGGTGGATTTCTGAGTTTGAGGACAGCCTGGTCTACAAAGTGAGTTCCAAGACAGCCAGGGCTATACAGAGAAACCCTGTCTCGGAAAAAAAAACTTAAAAAAAGGAAAGAAAACCAAACCAAGCCAACACCAAACAAACAAACAAAAGCCAAGCAGAGACTGAACCATCACCTGCCTGAGAGTATCCACTAATCCCCTTTTCTTTCGAATATTCACAAAGGTCTCAGGGAGTTTCCATTGTGCAACACAATATTACCAACAGTATTAATAGAAAACAGCACATTCTCTAATCTTAAGCCGAACTCCCTAAGGGATTACAGAAGTTTGTGTCTAAAGGAATTGAACTAGAATAATGAAGCTATTAGGAACACTCACATATAGAGCTAGTTAAATACTCATCAGTTAAGAGCACTTGTTGCTACATATGCAGCTAGAAACATGAGCTCTGGGGGGTACTGGTTAGTTCATATTGTTGTTCCACCTATGGGGTTGCAGTTCCCTTCAGCTCCTTAGTTACTTTCTCTAGCTCCTCCATTGGGGCCCTGTGTTCCATCCAATAGCTGACTGTGAACATCCACTTCTGTATTTGCTAGGCCCCAGCATAGCCTCACAAGAGATAGCTATATCAGGGTCCTTATAGCAAAATCTTGCTCGCATATGCAATAGTGTTTGCGTTTGGAGGCTCATTATGGGATGGAGTCAGCCAACATTGGGAAGAGAGGCCCCTTGGTCTTGCAAACTTTATATGCCCCAGTACAGTGGAACGCCAGGACCAAGAAGTGGGAGTGGGTGGGGAGGGAAGCAGGGCAGGGGGAATGGTATAGGGGACCTTAGGGATAGCATTTGAAATGTAAATGAAGAAAATATCTAATAAAAAGAATTAAAAAAATTATTAGTGAGCCTCTTGCCAGCTTTGACCATCCCCCAACTGACATCTCTGTATCCTGCTTTGTCTCATGATTCTCAGTGTCTTCCTGTGACTATGGCCAAGTAGAGCAGCAATGGGGAAAAAAAGAGCATTTGTTGTTCTTTCAGGGACCCAGGTTTGTTTTCCAACACCTATAAAGAGGCTTATGGCTGTATAACTCCAGTTCTAGGGGATCCAACACCCTCATCTGACCTCATTGGGGACCCCACATGTACATGGTGTACAAACCTGCAGGTAAAACACTCATACATATGAAATAAATAATTTTAAATTAAAAATATTAATATAAGCCAGGTAGTGGTGGAGCATGACTTTAGTCTCAGAACTCAGGAGGCAGAGGCAGGTGGATCTCTGAGTTCAAGACCAGACTGGTCTACAGAGTGAGTTTCAGAACAGCCAGAGCTGCACAGAGAATTCTTATCTTGAAAAACCAAAAAGAAAGAAAAAACTTGATACAAATAAAACTTTTTTCAAATGAAAAGAAAATACAATACATGTTGACAGCATGACTACATATGTAAAGTCAAATAATCCGGAACGTATTCAACAGCATAGTGAGTTGAGCATCCTTTAAATGTCCTTCCCACAAAATAGGTAAGTATATGAAAATAGGAGTAATGTAAGTGGTCCATTCTGACTTTTGGATACAAGGCATCAACAGCATCATTTTTTTTCTCTCTTTTCAAGATCACCTGTTCTGGGCCTGTTGCCTGGTATAGCAGTGTCTTGATCCCATCCCAAACCTGGGACATGGACCTTTAAAGAAATCTATGCAGTATGCATACTTCAAATGTTTGTAGAAGTGGCATGTTTTCTAAGAAACATTTAAGACACAGGAGCATAGTGGCACTTCCCCCAATGAATGGGACAAAATATACACCACCATAAAATAAATGGCATCATTTGGAGATCTTCCCAAACTTGCTATCAGTCAACTCTAGAATGCCTCAGATAGCATAGCCATGTAGCATTTCTTGCACTCAGTGACAGCGATAGTGTTGACTGGCCAAAGGCTGGTACCATAGTCTTGTAGTTACCATTTGTAATTTACATTGATTTTTTCACTCAAAAGACTAAGAAAGGTGAGAGCTTTGTTTGGACTAAGGAAGATGAGGACTATGTTGAGACTGGTGAGAGACTGGTGAGCTGGATTCTATAGAGCAAGAGAACACAGGATTCATAGAATCCACTCTGTTGAGTCAGCAAACATGTTTCTGGAGTAAGCTCCCCGACACCCCTATTCTGTCTGGAAAGTCACAAAAAGCAGCCTAATAGGATTTTATGAGCCCCCTATCTGCAAGAGAGAGGTTTTGGTCAAAAATAGTAAAACTGGGGCACCCAATGCTGATGAAAGGTCTTTTGCCCCTAAACCAAGGTGTGCCATTCAGCTCCTGCTGACATACCTAAGAACCTCCAGAAGGGGGCGCAAAGTGAGACTCTCCCAGTGGATCAAGAAAGGTTTGGGCAAGAACCTCCAGAAGGGGGCACAAATTGAGACTCTCCCAGTGGATCAAGAAAGGTTTGGGCTTGCCCAGATCCTATCAGTTGCCTGAGGGAGGAATCTTTTTTGCCTAGAGGCTGTCAACTGTTACTGGGAGGTGTGTCTGCCCAGATCCTATCAACTGAGGGAAATGTAAAATTTTGTTTAGGAGGTGTGTGATTCATATGAGTACTAAGAGGGAGGATGCTCTCTAAAAGTGGAGGGGGGGGGCGCGTGTGGAGGCTTATCAAAAAACTCAACTTTGTTTCTATTTGGGTGTTGACCATTTAGTTTGTACATGTCCAGACTTCTGGTCTAGAACTAAACAAGGTAGGTGTTACATTTCAGGGCAGCAGCCTTGAGTCAGTAGAGGAAGGATTCTTGCTCCGCTGAATCCACTCCTGCCCATGAGCAGGAGTTCATGATGCTCCTCATTTCTGCCTTGAAGGTCAAAGCGAACAGCCTAATAGAACATAATGCGTGGGGACCCCAATTCTGGTATAAGAGTTCTTGTTGAAAACTAAGGTAAAGCTGACAGGTGCGTGTAAGAATAAGAATTGTTTCCTAAACAATGATTTTCATAAATTTCTGCCCATGTCCCCATGTCTCCCCACCTCCTTCCCTTGTCTTGTCGTGTACGGCTACCCAAACCCAGGAATCCTGCCTACATTACTTCTTGTTGGGAAGCCTGTGACTTCCCTTGGTGAGTGAGGGCACTTTAGTCAGTACAGTGAGGAATCCTTTGTGTCTGCCAGTCCATTCCTTAAGAGAGGTGATGTCAAAAGACTTAGCCCCATTTCCAGTTCAGTAAGGGCCTAAAAAAAGCTGTTAACCATTATAGTGTACCTACATATAGTGTACGTACATTTTCACTCTAAGGACTAAGGAAGGAAAGGAGTATGTTTGTAGCTAGTGAACTTGTGTAGGGAGAAGAAGGGACCCTAGGGTCAGAGAAAGCATTCAATTGACAGAATTCCATGATTGGAATGTCCCTCATTTGTGCCTGGAAAGTCACAGAATGCAGCATAAGTAGATACAATGGGCAGGCTACCAGTTCAGCAATGGAGTGTCTTGGTCAAAATCAGTTGAGAGACTCTGAGTGGTGATTAAAGGAAATATCCCTCAAATAGGTAGTCTCAGAGAGTTCTCTATCGCCTATAACATCTGAGAAACTATAGGAGCCATTGAAGCTTGAAATGATTACTTCAAAGGTGAGCAACGAAGGTCTAGGTTTCATCCAAAGTTTGTGTTACTTATGTCAGAACATCACAGAGACCCTGACTCCACTTGATATGCTAAGGACCTAAAAAGCAAGGATTCTGTAATAGTGACATTCCTTAGCAACACACCCCAGTATGGAGAGACTCCAGGCAATAGTAGCAGGATATAGGTCATCCTCACTTCCCTTGTGATGGGAAGAAAGCCTTGGAAGAAAGACTGAGTCAGCATCTGTCGAATCAATTGAATGTGAATTTCTAAAAGTCATCTGGGTTTAAGTTTAAGACCCTGAATTTGGATTAAGGAGAGCATTTGCAGTCTCACAATCGACAGGGTCCCACTAAATCTATCCCCTAGGGGATTTCCTTAGCCTTGTGTGAGCCCAGTAAACCTGCTGCACTAAATATTGCACAGAAAGCCCCAGAGAGGGAGGTGTTATCTAACAGAGTCGCAGATTCAGTGGGCAGAATATTTCTGGATGTGAATTCTCAGTGAGCCTATGTCAGCTCTTAGAACTGAGTAAACCATGAAAAGTGTCGAGGGCTCAGGTATTCTTTCCTTTCATCCTAAGGACCCATGGGAGGGAATGAGAGCATTAAATGGAGTTAATCCAAAATGACTGATGCACAAGGAAGGGGCCCAGTTTTACTAACAATTTGATATGATAATGGCACTGGCTTCGAAGCTGAGAGATCTTCCTATCTCAGAGAGAAGGGGATCCATCAGAATTAAGCCTTCCACCACCACTTGCATTCTCAGTGCACACCAAATGGGATGGTAGGCTGCAGTCTAAAGTACACTTTAATTAGTTCCGTAGGGTTATCAGAGGGCAGGCTGGTCAGAACAAGAGCACAGTGGGTTCTTAGAGCACTACTTTTACCAAATCCTGTAAAGGTGGGCTCCTTAGAGTCAAAAGTTATCTCTCTGTTGAAGGTACTTATGCAATCCCAATCTTTCTCCAGGTAGCAGAATCACTGGTTTACTAGCACGCACTGAACAAGATCAATATGCCTCGGGGTCGAAAGAAAAAGTTCAATGCTAGAGGAGGAAAATGCCACCAGGCTATCGGTGAGAACCAGGATCTCCAGGGTGCCCAGGCCCCTGCAGCAGAGGAGAAAAGCCATTTCCCTCCATCTTCTCCTCATTTGGGGGTTACTACCCATAAAGAATCCGCTTCTAAGTTACAAAGCACTTCCAAGGTGCCTCAGAGAGCCCTTTCTACCGCTGAGTCTATGAGTGATTCTCTCACAAGATCATATAAAGGAGCTAAGTGCAAAATTAAGAGAAAACATAGTTCTTCCCAGGCCTCACCTTCTACTGTGAAGCGCCCTAAAAGGTCTCTCATTGGTGCAGTCCGCCTGGTGGTGAGCTACATGATGGAAATGTGTAGAATGAAAAGGGCCATTCTGAAAACAGATGTGTTGAAGATGATCACCCAAACCAATAGAGAACACTTCCATGAGATCTTCACAAGAGCTTCATTCAACGTAGAGGTGGTTCTTGGTGTAGACATAAAGGAAGTGGATTCTATGAAAAATTCCTACACCCTTGTTAGCAAAATGAATCTCCCTAACAACGGCGTTGTGACCAAAGGAAGGGGATTTCCCAAGACTGGCCTGCTCATGAATCTCCTAGGGGTAATATTCCTGAAAGGAAATCGTGCTACTGAGGAAAAGATCTGGGAATTCCTGAATAAGATGAAAATATACGATGGACAGAAACATTTCATTTTTGGGGAACCCAGGAAGCTTATCACTCAAGATTTAGTGAAGCTTAAATACCTGGAGTATCAGCCAGTGCCTAACAGCGATCCTGAAAGCTATGAATTTCTGTGGGGTCCCAGGTCTCATGTTGAGACAAGCAAGATGAAAATCCTGGAATTTTGGGCTAAGATCAACCATACAGTTCCGAATGTCTTCCAGTCTCGGTATGATGAGGCTTTGAAAGATGAGGAAGAAAGAGCTGCAGCTGTAGCTGCAGTCAGTGATGAGGAAGAAGGAGCTGCAGCTGTAGCTGCAGTCAGTGATGAGGAAGAAGGAGCTGCAGCTGTAGCTGCAGTCAGTGATGAGGAAGAAGGAGCTGCAGCTGTAGCTGCAGTCAGTGATGAGGAAGAAGGAGCTGCAGCTGTAGCTGCAGTCAGTGATGAGGAAGAAAGAGCTGCAGCTGTAGCTGCAGTCAGTGATGAGGAAGAAAGAGCTGCAGCTGTAGCTGCAGTCAGTGATGAGGAAGAAAGAGCTGCAGCTGTAGCTGCAGTCAGTGAAACAACAACAGATGCCAATTAAAGGTCCCACAGCCATGTCAAGCAGGTCCTCTCACACCTAGTGAAGTTAAGAGTTTTTTTATTTGACCTTGTAGTTCAAGAGGACAGCGAGAGAAAGGGCTGATGATGGACAGTTTGTGACTAGAGGAAGTGGAGTGAATAGCTTTCTGTTCCTGTTCTCTATGGGCAATTTGGAAAGTTATCTGCATTTTTGTTTAGTTCAATTTTCAAATGTTCTTTTTATGTATCAATATGATTAGCTCAATATACTATGTTGTTCATACAAATTCATCAGTATGCAGAATAAGTTTCTTTATAAAAGAAATTTTAAACAATTCATCACTAAATATTTGATGAGAGTGAGAAAGAGAAAAATGGTAATTTGGTTAATATTTGCATTAAAACTTTTCTCTTTATATGATAAAATAAAAATAAAATATATAAATGTCTTTGTTTCATTTATCTGGGTGGAGTTGAATAGGGGAAACAATGTTATCAAAATTTATTGTATGAAAATTTTCAATTAAAAATTGTGCACGTAAGTACTATTCAGTTAGGCCCAAATGTTCATAGACATAATTGTTCCCTAAACATAATTTGACCATCTACTCTTAGCGATTCCATGCTAATACTGGAGGGCTAAGATAACGAAGATGTAGTCAGTAACCATGCAATTAATTATACTGTCCAGAAAAAGGAAGCAAAGAAAGAGGATTTTACAGGAATGTAATCAACTAGCGATTATTTGATTAATATAAAGTTGGGTCTTAGGAAACCTCGAGGCATTCAGTGGGAAAGAATTTAAAAGTGGCTACTGGATAGGGTTAGAGTAGAATGTGTGAAAATATTTTCACAGCTTCATTTCTTAACACTGGGAAAATGCCCTGTGCATTGATTTGGGGGAATTGGGAGAGAACTGGCAGGACTAGAACGTATCCTGTAAGGCTGTGCGAGGAGTTAAAGATATCACTGAATACCCTGGGTGTTGTATATACTCATAATCTGAAAAAGGAGCCATTGCTCAAGGAAAGTGAGACACCTAGAAAATACTGTGCTGGAACTCTTTGTCATGGACTGGGACATCCAGAGGGTGCTCCTTTAAAGGACACTCATCAGGTTACACTGTTTGCGATTTGGCAAATTTCAAATATTTCCAGTAGAGGTAAGAGGGATAAAAGTTGAAGTGGCTTTAGTTGAATGCAAACTCAAGAGAAGGGAAGTTTCAAGGTACCTGAAGTATGTTTTTAATAAAAACTGTGCTGTTCTTGGCAGTGGTGGCACATGCCTTTAATCCTAGCACTGTTAAGGCAGAGACAGGCACATCTCTGAGTTCAAGGCCAGCCCTGTCTACAAAGTTCAAGGACGGCCAAGGCCACAATGAAATACACTCTCCAAAACAAAGCAACAAAACAAATGAACAATAGCAAAAAATATATATATATATGTTGTATCAACAGAGGAAGTCAACCAAACACTGAAATTGATTTTTTTGTTTGTTTTTTTAATATTTTTATTAGGTATTTTCCTCATTTACATTTCCAATGCTATCCCAAAAGTCCCCCAAACCCTCCCCCCATTCCCCTACCCACCCACTCCCACTCTTTGTCCCTGGTGTTCCCCTGTACTGGGGCATATAAACTTTGCAAGTCCAATGGGCCTATCTTTCCAGTGATGGCCGACTAGGCCATCTTTTCATACATATGCAGCTAGAGTCAAGAGCTCCAGGGTACTGGTTAGTTCATAATATTGTTCCACCTATAGAGTTGCAGATCCCTTTAGCTCCTTGGGTACTTTCTCTAGCTCCTCCATTGGGGGCCCTGTGATCCATCCAATAGCTGAATGTGAGCATCCACTTCTGTGTTTGCTAGGCCCCAGCATAGTCTCACAAGAGACAGCTATATCAGGATCCTTTCAGCAAAATCTTGCTAGTGTATGCAATGGTGTCAGCATTTGGAAGCTGATTATAGGATGGATCCCCAGATATGGCAGTCTCTAGATGATCCATCCTTTTGTCTCAGCTCCAAACTTTGTCTCTGTGTCTCCTTCCATGGGTGTTTTGTTCCCAATTCTAAGAAGGGGCAAAGTGTCCACACTTTGGACCTCGTTCTTCTTGAGTTTCATGCATTTAGCAAATTGTATCTTATATCTTGGGTATCCTAAGTTTTGGGCTAATATCCACTTATCAGTGAGTACATATTGTGTGAGTTCCTTTGTGATTGGGTTACCTCACTCAGGATGATGCCCTCCAGGTCCAACCATTTGCCTAGGAATTTCATAAATTCATTGTTTTTAATAGCTGAGTAGTACTCCATTGTGTAAATGTACCATAATTTCTGTATCCATTCCTCTGTTGAGGGGCATCTGGGTTCTTTCCAGCTTCTGACTATTATAAATAAGGCTGCTATGAACATAGTGGAGCATGTGTCCTTATTACTGGTTGGAACATCTTCTGGATATACCAGAAGAGGTATTGTGGGATCCTCCTGTAGTACTATGTCCAATTTTCTGAGGAACCTCCAGACTGATTTCCAGAGTGGTTGTACAAGCTTGCAATCCCACCAACAATGGAGGAGTGTTCCTCTTTCTCCACATCCTCGCCAACATCTGCTGTCACCTGAATTTTTGATCTTAGCCATTCTGACTGGTGTGAGGTGGAATCTCAGGGTTGTTTTGATTTGCATTTCCCTGATGCTTAAGGATGTTAAAACATTTTTTCAGGTGCTTCACAGCCATTCTCTATTCCTCACTTGAGAATTCTTTGTTCAGCTGTGAGCCCCATTTTTTTTAAGATTTATTTATTTACTTTATGTAAGTACACTGTAGCTGTCTTCAGACACACCAGAAGAGGGCATCAGATCTCATTATGGGTGGTTGTGAGCCATCATGTGGTTGCTGGGATTTGAACTTCGGACCTTCAGAAGAGCAGTTGGGTGCTCTTACCCACTGAGTCATCCCACCAGCCCCCTGAGCCCCATTTTTAATGGGGTTATTTGATTTTCTGGAGTCCACCTTCTTGAGTTCTTTATATATATTGGATATTAGTCCCCTATCTGATTTAGAATAGGTAAAGATACTTTTCCAATCTGTTGGTGGCATTTTTGTCTTATTGATGATGTCTTTTGCCTTGCAGAAACTTTGCAACTTTATGAGGTCCCATTAATGATTCTCGATCTTACAGCACAAGCCATTGCTGTTCTATTCAGGAATTTTCCCCCTGTACCTATATCTCGAGGCTTTTCCCTACATACCCAAACTTATGGGACACAATGAAAGCATTTCTAAGAGGAAAACTCATAGCTCTGAGTGCCTCCAAAAAGAAACTAGAAAGAGCACACATTAGCAGCTTGATAACACACCTAAAAGCTCTAGAACAAAAGGAAGCAAATTCACCCAAGAGGAGTAGACAGCAGGAAATAATAAAACTCGGGCAAAATCAACCAAGTGGAAACAAGAACTATTCAAAGAATCAACCAATCGAGGAGCTGGTTCTTTGAGAAAATCAACAAGATAGATAAACCCTTAGCCAGACTCACTAGCGGGCACAGGGAAAGCATTCTAATTAACAAAATCAGAAATGAAAAAGAAGACATAACAACAGATCCTGAAGACATCCAAAACACCATCAGATCCTTCTACCAAAGGCTATACTCAACAAAAGTGGAGAACCTGGATGAAATGGACAAGTTCCTAGACAGATACCAGGTACCAATGTTAAATCAAGATCAGGTTAATGATCTGAACAGTCCTATATCTCCTAAAGAAATAGAAGCCGTCATTAATAGTCTCCCAACCAAAAAAAGCCCAGGACCAGATGGGTTTAGTGCAGAGTTCTATCAGACCTTCAAAGAAGATCTAATCCCAGTTCTTCACAAACTATTCCACAAAATAGAAACAGAAGGTACTCTACCCAACTCATTCTATGAAGCCACAATTACTCTGATACCTAAACCACAAAAAGACCCAACAAAGATAGAGAACTTCAGACCAATTTCCATTATGAATATCGATGCAAAAATCCTCAATAAAGTTCTCACTAACCGAATCCAAGAACACATCAAAACAATCATGCATCCTGACCAGGTAGGTTTTATTCCAGGGATGCAGGGATGGTTCAATATATGGAAATCCATCAACGTAATCCAGTACATAAACAAATTCAAAGACAAAAACCACATGATCATCTCGATAAATGCGGAGAAAGCATTTGACAAAATCCAACACCCATTCATGATAAAAGTCTTGGAAAGATCAGGAATTCAAGGCCCATACCTAAACATGATAAAAGCAATCTACAGCAAACCAGTAGCCAACATCAAAGTAAATGGTGAGAAGCTGGAAGCAATCCCACTAAAATCAGGGACTAGACAAGGCTGTCCACTCTCTCCCTACCAATTCAACATTGTACTTGAAGTCCTAGCCAGAGCAATTAGACAACAAAAGGAGATCAAGGGGATACAAATTGGAAAGGAAGAAGTCAAAATATCACTTTTTGCAGATGATATGATAGTATATATAAGTGATCCTAAAAATTCCACCAGAGAACTCCTAAACCTGATAAACAGCTTCGGTGAAGTAGCTGGATATAAAATTAACTCAAACAAGTCAATGGCCTTTCTGTACACAAAAGATAAACAGACTGAGAAAAAAATTAGGGAAACAACACCCTTCTCAATAGTCAAAAATAATATAAAATACCTTGGCATGACTCTAACTAAGGAAGTGAAAGATCTGTATGATAAGAACTTCAAGTCTCTGAAGAAAGAAATTAAAGAAGATCTCAGAAGATGGAAAGATCTCCCAGCTCATGGATTAGCAGGATCAAGATAGTAAAAATGGCTATCTTGCCAAAAGCAATCTACAGATTCAATGCAATCCCCATCAAAATTCCAACTCAATTCTTCAATGAATTAGAAAGGGCAATCGGCAGATTCATCTGGAATAACAAAAAACCTAGGGTAGCAAAAACTCTTTTCAAGGATAAAAGAACCTTTGGTGGAATCACCATGACTGACCTAAAGCTGTACTACAGAGCAATTTTGATAAAAACTGCATGGTACTGGTATATCGACAGACAAGTAGACCAATGGAACAGAATTGAAGACCCAGAAATGAACCCACACACCTATGGTCACTTGATCTTTGACAAGGGAGCTAAAACCATCCAGTGGAAAAAAGACAGCATTTTCAACAAATAGTGCTGGCACAACTGGTTCTTATCATGTAGAAGAATGTGAATTGATCCATTCCTATCTCCTTGTACTAAGGTCAAATCTAAGTGGATTAAGGAACTCCACATAAAACCAGAGACACTGAAATTTATAGAGGAGAAATTGATTTTTCATAAGGAAAAAAAATAGTACTTGCTTTCTCTTGGTAAGTTTCTCTTTATCCGAAAGGGTTTTCTTTAATTTCTAACAGAGTTCCTGGCTTTAAAAAATAGTGTGCTTTAGTGCAATATGGAAGGAAAATGATTCATAACAAGATTTTTTATTTAAAAAATTAGTCCCATAATTTTACATATTTAATACACACTTAGGCATTCTTGAAAGACAAGGCTTTTCATAATCACTTCACATATGAAAGGCCTGAAGCTTACAGATTTTGGTAATGTGCAGTTTCACACAACTGGTAAACTACAAGGCTTGAACCCATTGTCTGATGTAGTAGGAGATACTCGGAGAGCAACCTCTCCTGTGCCTGTTGTTCTTGAGTACTCTTGTCTATCCCTTCACTTTATGACAGTGGTGTGCCTTATATTTAATATTCTGTGTTTTCTTGTAGTCTATTCAACCACCCCACTTTTTTCCCTATAAAACAGTTTATTTTTCCAAATTAATAGTGGTTTGATATTGTTTTACAAGGAGACCTAAGAGTACATATTATTTAACTTTTTCTTAGTTTTCCAAAACCATTTACCAAAGTGTATATTTGCCAAATAGTAACAAATAATAACTTCAGCTTTACAAGATTTTGACATATTATCTCCCATATTGGTGATGCCAACTCTTTCCCAAACAATATAAACATCCATTACTTCTCAGTTTTCCCACTGAACATGGTGTCGTCTTCAAGCTGGGATTCATGTAGATCCTATGGAGTGAACTAAATTGTTCTCCTTTCCATTTTCCTGTTTACTGTGAGTTTAAGGATCCAATTTTGTATGTGCTTCAACTTGACTTTTCTGTAGTGACTGAAATGATTTTGTCTAGCTTTCCATGGTATTGATTCTTTGTGAGTTTCACATCATGTACTGCAGTGACAGTCACCTCCCTATCCCCTTGTATCCCACTCCATCCTTGAACCTCTCCCCTAAAATAAAATTAACACACACACACACGCATAGAAAATATATCGTCGTGGAAGATGTAGTGTGGAAGATGTAGTATGTCACAGTTTGTACCACAGTATATCCTGTTCACACATCTTCATTTGCAAATGTCTGTTACAATGAGTCATTGTTCTGGTTTGAGGTCTCTGGCTTCTGTGAAACCATCAATATTGAATCCACATCAGGACTCCTCCTGGTTATCCTGTTGTCCTTTGTCATGGAGATCCTGCAGCTTTGGATCAGCTGGACTGGCCCTTTCACACCCCTCAACTGTTCACAAAGGATGTAGATTTGGGGGTAAGTGAAGTCAAAGCCTTGGATCTGGGCCTTGGTAGTATCTGAGTTGGTCAGTCTGCCAAGCTGTCCTTTATCCACTCCACTAGGGGGAGCTCTCTCTTGCTACCATAGCAGTGCCAGTGCCAGGGGCAGCAGTGATGGCAGGCTAAGCTGCAGCAAGCAGCTGGGAGCCACAGCTGGAGCCACTAGGCAAGCAGGCAGTGGGAAGTAGCTATAGTCAACAGCAAGTGGCTATGGGCAGCTGTGGACAGCTGGTAACCACAGCGGTTGCAGCAGGGGCATGAGCCAGGCCTAAGGGGTAGATCCAAGGTCCAGCAATGAATTCTTAGGGAAAGAAAACCCTTCCCAAGACACTAAAACAATCACTCTCAGATGATTCTTGGTGAAATAACTCATGCACTTTATTCCATGTATACAGGGACCTCATAAATATTTTGGGAGTAGTGTGGGATCCAGGGGTAGATGCTGCCCATTGGCTCAGTCTGAGATGTTAGGGATGCTCTATTTGTATGGGCAGGGACTTCAGGTGTTGTCCCTACATGACTGGTTGTCATGGCCCTCTCAGTGGGGTGTCGTGATCATGTGTTCCAGAATAAGTAGGTCTTGGCAGGGAGCTGGCCCCATGCCTGCTGTTCTCAATTCTGATTTTCCCTGGGGTTTGGGCCTACTCAACTTCTGTCTTGTGGAATGGTCCACTTGTCCCACAAGATCCTAGTGAAGGATGTGCGGGATATGGTTGTCTTAACAGGTAAGGTATGCCTCAAATGGAGCCTCTAGATTAGGTATAGGTTGGCTGGGTCCTGGGCTCTGGAAAAAGCTATTCAGAATCTGGTTTACTCTGGAGATTAGATGTGGTATTGGAGGGCCCAGTAGGCTTGGGACAGTCAGAGTAGATCTTAGCAGAAGTGGAGACTTTGGGGACAGCTAGGGCAATAGTGACCAGACTTGGCCAAGAAGCTGGTGTGAGACCCAGGCTAGCCTGGGCATTAGGAAGAGAATAAGGTGAACTCACCTGGCTAGACCCTGCCAGAAGATCCTGATTTTTTTTAATGGATTTGTTTGTTTGTTTTATGTGAGTACACTGTTGATTTCTTCAGACACACCAGAAGAGGGCATCGGATCCCCATTAGAGATGGTTGTGAGCCACCATGTGGTTGTTAGGAATTGAACTCAGTACCTCTGGAAGAGCAGTAGGTGCTCTTAAGTGCTGAGCCATCTCTCCAGCCCAATCATGATTTTTTTTTAAGGAGAGATTTTGTGTCTAATACATTACTAGAACAAAAGAATGGAGGAAAGAGAAAATACTACTCAAATGGTGATTACGTGTGCAAATCAGATTAACTCAAAAGATAATGTCCTCCTATTCCATCATTCTGCACAATTTCCATTTAGAAAATTACACCCTTTTCAATGTGAATATGTGAGGCCAAATCTTACTTTTAATGAAAAATAAAAATAAGAACAATCTTGTGTTTTTCTAAAGAAATGTCTGTCCAAGGTCTTTGCCTTGTGTCATGATTTCACTATAGTACAGGGAAATTGGTCATATAATTTAGTGTTTCCCAGTGATTCTGTGACCTAGGAATGTGAATAAAATGAAAGAGATTCCTAAAAGAGGAGAAGATAGAAAACATGTCAGGCAGAGATGTCGACTGGAGCTCCTCCTACCCTAATAATTACTAAAGGTTCCCAGGGTCTGCCTTACCCAAAGGAGACTTGCCTCACATGAGTGGAGGTAGTCTGAAATCTACGAGAAACTGAAGACCCTGATGAGGAAGATGAACCCCAGCAGCACTCACCCAGAGCCAAGTGATGCATAGTATCCTGTCACTGTGGTCAGGTCACAGAGTTCACAGACAGCCTTCATTGAGTGAGGCTAATTTCTCCTTTGGAAGTCTCTGGAAATGAAGACCTTGGTCTCAGGCCTTGGCTGACTCCAGCCTTGAGAAAGAGGCCTTTCTAGGTATGATAGGTACAAAGTAAACACTCTGAAAAGTGCTACAACTACAAAGCCTCTCTCAGTGAGACCCTTATATTATTCTGTGTCAAACATTATAGAGATTTCAGGCATAAATGTAAGGCAAAACCGCTTTCATATCCTGCTTAGCAGAAGGAAGGTCCTACTGTGATTTAGACTTTGAACCCTGAGTTTGGACTCCCAATCAGAAATCCCACACAAAACAGCAATCTGTCTGACACTTCTGGAGAAGAGACAGGTGTGTGAAGAGGTCAGAGGTCAAGTGTGGTAGTTATTTGTTGTCAGGAGCTATCCACGGTCCCCCCCCCCCCCACCTCAGGCCTTTTTTCTGGTCTAGTATTTGGCCAACAAGGACCTGGGATCTGCTTCTGTCTGCCAGCCCAGCGCTGGGATTACACATCACACTCAGCTTCTGGGAACTGAACTCAGGTTCAAAGTTTTAAGGTATATGCTTTGCTGACTGAGATGTCTTTTCAGCTCTTGTCTGCCACATCTTAGAAATGAAGGATATTTGTGGAAAGATAAAGTCTGTCCCCTTTAATCCCATTAAGGAGAGCTACACAAAAGGTACTGTTTTTAAAATTGTTATTTATTTACTTTACATTCCAACCCAAGCTTCCCCCTCCATCCTCTCCTCCCTCCCTCTCACCTCACCTCCAACCTCTCCATCCCTCCTCCCCTTCTCCTCAGAAAAGGGGAGGCCTCCCATAGATATGAACTAGCCTTGGCATATAAAGATTCAGTAAGACTAGGTGTTTCTTCTACTGAGGCTAGACAAAGCAGCCCAGTTAGGGCAAAGGGATCCAAAGGCTGGCGATATAGTCAGAGACAGCCCTTGCTTCTCTGTTAGGAGTCCCACATGAAGACAAGGCTTCACAACTGTTACATATGGGTAGAGGGCCCAGGTCTATCCCATGCATTTTCTCTGGTTGGCAGCTCAGTTTTTATGTTCTTGTAGACAGAAAAAACTGTAAATGGGAGATTTTGTGGCTAGATTGGTGCCCCAGTCCGGCTATTGGAAGTCTTGCCTGGTTACAGGAAATGTTAGGTTTGAGCTCCATACTCCCCATTACTGGGAGTCTTAGCTCAGATCACACTTATACATTCCTGGGAGTTTTCATTGTCCTATGTTTCTAGCTCATCACAGAGATGCCACTTCTCAATCTAGTTGTCTCTCTGAGTATTCTCTCTCTTTCTATCCTCCCCTATCTCGTTCCTCCTGTTGCCATCGCCACTGCTCCCCTCCCATGTCCCCTCTACCCAATACCCCCTGTGTCTAATCTAGTTATCCTTCTCATTGAAATTCAAGCACCCCCCACTTTGGGCCCTCCTTGTTACTTAGACATTTTTTTTAATAGGGAAGACATTAGGTCAAGAAATAGGAAGTCTCAGACCCTGCTCAACATCTAATAATGTACAGTGAAGGAGAACTGAGATCATAACCTACAAATGAATATATGGGAAAACAAATGACCTGGCCCCTTGGTCCCTTGTATTCAGTCCTTATATTAAGGAGAAAAGAATGAGGCAGAAGCTTTCATATGGTTTTAAAGAACTGACTTTATTTTAGAGCAGTTTTAAGTTTACAAAAACCAGAACAGAAAGTAAAGGTGCCTGTGCAACTTGAGTTCCTAGACATATACAACCTCCCTGCTATCAGCATCCCATAGTATAGTGGTACATTTCTTACACATTAGTAAATTTATATTACATGTCATTATATCAGATTCTAAAGTCCATAGTTTGTTATACTTCACTTGTGATGTTGCATATTGTGTGGGATTTTAATAAATTTCATAATTTATATTCATTCTTAAAGCATCACTTTCCTGAAAACCATGCCTTGCCCTCTATGGTCATGTCACACTTCCCTCTGAGTGCCAGATACTGCTGACATTTTACTGTCTCCACAGTTTTGCCTTTCCCTAAGAATCTTGGATAGAATACTCACAGTGAATCTTCTCCATATTGATCTCTTTCACTAAGTAATATGTGCATAAAGTTTCTTTTGTATCTTTTCATGGATTAATAACTCATTTATTTTTTTGAAGAAAAGTTAGTTGTGGAGCCTTTAACGTACAATATTTGTTCAAGTTGTGTCCATTTGAAGTAGTTAAGTCACAACTAGAGGACAAGTCTCTATTTTTTAATAACATAGTCCAAATGTACCAACAGTCCATCTGATCGCAAACTGACAAACATCGTGATTGCTACCAGTTTGGGCAACTACAAATAAAATTGTCATGAACTGACTTGGAGCAATGGCACAGAGTTTAAGGGCACTGACTGCTCTTCCAAAGGTCCTGAGTTCAAATCCCAGAAACCGCATGGTGGCTCACAACCACCAGTAATGAGATCTGGCGCCCTCTTCTGGTGTATCTGAAGACAGCTATAGTGTACTGAGATATAATGAATCAATATATATTGAATATATATTATACATATAATATATATTATATAGTATGTATTATATACGATATAATATATCATATATAATGAATATATATATATATATATATATATATATATATATATAATAAATCTTTGGGCCAGAGCGAGCAGAGGTCCTGAATTGAATTTCCAGCAACCACACGATGGCTCACAACCATCTGTACAGCTAAGTGTACTCACATACATGAAATAAATAAATAAATAAATAAATAAATAAAATCTTTAAAAATTTGTCATAAATCATTCTGTGCAGACTATTGCATAGGTGTGTTTTGTTTGTTTGTTTACTTATTTAGGTAAATATCAAGTAGCATAATGGTTGTAGTCAATGGTAAAAGTCTGTGTGGTTTTGTAGGAAACGTCCAAATTGCTTTCCAAACTAATTGTACTATTTTCCATCCTAACTAGGGATGAATGAGGGCTTTTATTGCACAATATTTAGGTGCCTGCATCATTTGCACTTCATTTCACACTCTTGTCATTTGTCTCAAACTAGTCATCATGTCTCAAGATGAGAAGGACCATGTCCATGCTTATGAGAAACACTAGTAAGCCCAAGCTGAAATCCAGTGTCTCCAAGTTGTCCCCAACTCCTACTCTTTTGTACCTTTCTGTTTTGGGGGATATTTTCAGAGCAGAGCTGTTCCTGGCAATTTCTAGCATCCTCAGAAAGTTCTGCTTAACCACCAAGCTGTTCTGTCATCAATGTTTTGGATTTGGGCTCTTCTAATAGATGTGGAATAGTATTACATTTCTATTTTAGTTTGCATTTGTCTAGAGCATATAATGTTAGGACATACATACTTATATTCTGTATCATTTGGGGAAGCATCTTTTCAGATCTTTTCTCCATTTTATATTGAATTTCATATTTATCATTGAGTTGTAGATACTCTTGAATATTATGAAACAGCCCTTTATCAAGTAGTTCTTCACAAAAGTTTTATTTCTCCAAGTTTGTGAGGTTTCTTCTTATTCTCTTTTTGATATTTTTGCTTGGGAAGGGATGTGTTTTAATTCTGTGAAGGCAAATATATCATTTGGTTCATGGATGCCCATTGTTTTTTGCCTCAGGTTTAGAGGAAATGAGACCATTAGTTTTAATGTGCAGTCATCAGTGAACAAGGAGGACAATGGCCCTGCAGGGCTCTTAGATGGGGACACTGAGTAAAGACTTAGGACCTGAGGAGCTCAAGACAGGCAGGGTCTACTGAGCTATCATCACTGCATGTTCCTTGGCAGGGATGGTTGAATGAGTCACCCTTACACTTCCTTGTATGGGTCCCAGAAAGTTTCTTTTCTCTGGAAGAGAGACGGTGAGAATGATACTCCCTTTATTTACTTCTTACTAGTAATACATAGTATTGTACATAATAATAGTTTCAACATAATCTTTTATACATGTATTAAATATACATCAATTATGTGTGTCCTGCATTCATGGGCTCTTATCCCACTCACCATCCTAATGATCTCCTTTGCCCCCAATATTTCCCTTTCTACTTTCATGTCTTTTCTTTTTAGTCTAGATTTTTTTCAGCATCCCACTCCTTTATTTCCTCCCTTGTAAAGGAGACTTCAGTTCAGGAGCTCTCCTTTCCTGCCCTCAAGTCCCCATGAGACAAGGGACCACAGTCACCAGATCTTTGGTGAGAAAGTACAGGTCTCAGACACTTGCCTCCAGCCCTGAAGTTCTGGCTGTTTGTGTCAGTTGAGTCAGTAGTACCCTTCCAAAGGAGGGACCAGGGCCAGTTCTGAGTGGCAAATGTCTTGAGACAAGAGGTCACCTTAACTTGGCCTGAGGGTAACCCATCACAGCAAAGGTCACCTCTGTCTGAAGAGAGACTAAGTCAGTGTGGGCAAGCCAGCTCAGTTACCTCAAGGGGAACACAGTCCTTCATTGAGAAGGACACAATCCACACGGATGGATGCTCTCACACACATCAAGGCAACACACCCCTTCATGGCCCATGTGGCTGCAGCTGGCAGAAGACACAGCAGGCTTCTAGGTGGATGAAGGGAGATGGCCTAGATTCCAGCCATAGGAGCTTATTGCAGCAGGCTTCCAGGAGGGGAACTCAATCCCGAGGACGGTTGACCTTGACTTCACCCAGGGCCTCCAATACCTCTCGCTTGTAGACATCGAAGTCACCGTCGATTTGTCTGACATCCTGCTCCTCCACTGAAAGAGGAAAATTACTGACCACCAGAACTTCTCACCCCAGAGTACATTCTGAACTCTCACACCAGAGTCAGACCCCCTCTCAAATGAAAACTGTTCCGGGGACATTTCTGAGATAAGGGTTTCCTGGAACGAACCCAGTCCAACCCCTCCCAACTAAGGACTGTGCCAGGGACATTTTTGAGATAAGGGTGTGAGTAAAAACCTCAGTTCCAATGAATCAAGTACATGGCCAAAGTGTGGGATGCGGTTGCGAAAAGCACTTTGAAAAAACCCTTGGCTGAATCTCTTAGTGACGTAAAACCTGTATTTTCCCTGCCCTGCTCCCCCCTTGCCTCCTTCCTATAAAAGCTTGTGAAAAGTTTGGGCCGGTTGCCGAATCTCCTCTGCACCTTGCAGGCTGCATGAGTTTCGACCCCAGATATCTGGTATATGTGCTTTTTGTATGCTTTCTTGTCGTTGCTGTATTAAATCTTACTCTCTATACATCTTAAGTACCGGTCTCAGTGTCTTCTTGGGTGCGCGGCTGACCCGAGGCTTGAGTAAGTGCCTCCCTTTGGGAGTTTTGGAGTCTTTCATTCACCACCCACAACAGGCAGTTGGTTTCTGTGATGAGGCACACATCGTGGCTGACAATGATCACAGCCCCTTTATAGTCGTTGATGGCCTCCCCCAGGGCGTCGATGGATTCTATGTCCAAGTTATTGGTTGGTTCATCCAAGATGAGGACATCAAACTACCGACCGGCCAGCTCTGCAAACACAACTCAGGCTTTCTGCCCACCAGAGAGTTTGCAGATCTAGATGGTGTGGGCGTGGCTCTCTAGGCCAAAGCGGCCCAAGCACTTCCAGGCATCCTGGTAGGGCAGATTGAAGCTCCTCTGCAGGTGCTCAGTGGGCATCTCCTCCATGTACAGCTGCTCTGCATACTGCTGGTTAAAGAAGCCGATTTTCGGCCAATGTTTCTTCCTCATTTCCCCGTTGGTCAGTGTCAGATTGCCCATCAGGAGCAGGAATAGTGTGCTCTTCCCCACACCACTGGGACCCACAATGAAATTTTGGGAGTCCTTGTCGATGCTGAAATCTAGATTCTTAAAGAGTGGCTTCTGCCCCTCGTAGCCAAATGTCACAGTGTGCAGACCCAGCACAGGTGAACTGAGTAGCGGGGAGGGGGTGAGTGGGGGGGGGGTCTGGGAAGGTGAAGCACAGTGTACTCCTTGGGACACTTCAGGAGCTCAGGGGGCTCCTGAGACTCTTCATTCTGGTTTTTCTGTCGGCACTTCTGCTGTTTTCAAGTAAGGACTTCCTTTGTTTGCTTTTCCGCGTGCTTGATGGACTTGCTCCCAGCCTTCAGCTTCTCCTCCTGCTTCTCTTACTGCTTTAGCAGTTCTTTCTGCTTCTGCCTGTACATCTTCTTGAAGGTCATGTAATTGCCCCTGTAGTAATGGAGCAGCGGAGTGTCCAGGTGGATGATAACAGTGCAAATGTCATCCAGAAAGCCCTGATCGTGGGAGACAATCAGCAACGTCTTCCTCCAGCACTGAAGGTAGTTATTGAGCCAGATGACGGCATTGAGGTCCAAGTGGTTAGTGGGCTCATCCAGCATCAACAGTGTTGGTTCCATGAACAGTGCCCTGGCCGGGGAGACACGCTTTCTCCAACCCCCAGAGAACGAACGTCTGTATGGGCTGATTCTTCATCTCAGGGTCGAAGCCCAAGCCAGCCAGGATCTACCGTGACTTGGCCTCCACAGCTGCTGCCCCAGTAGCTCGCAGTTCCTCATACACTTTTTCTAGTTTCTCAGCAGCAGTGGAATCCCCCTGCTCCAACTGTCCCTGAAGCCTTCTCTCCTCCTCTAGCAACCTCAGTCGCTTGGTGTCTGCGCAAATAACAGCTTGCAAGGCTGGTGTTTCATCAGCCACCACCTCCTGCTCACACAGAAGCATGTAAATGTTAGGGGGGATGCTCAGGGCACAGTTGGCAATGTGCTTCAGAAGCATGGTTTTACCTTTGCCATTGCGTCCCACCAGCCCATAGCAGTGGCCGGTCAGTATGTACAGGTCATCAATGACGAACAGCTCCTTGCCCTGGGCAGAGATGCTGAACTTTTCCAACGTGATGTCAGATGCATTTTCTTCTTCTTTTTTTTCTTTTCTTTCCTTTCCTTTCCTTTTCTTTTCTTTTTCTTTTTGGATTTTGGAGACAGGGTCTCTCTGTATAGACCTGGCTGTCCTGGAACTCACTTTGTAGACCAGCTGGCCTCAAACTCAGAAATCCACCTGCCTAACATTGCCTGGCTGGAAAAGACCTATGGCTGGAACACAGAGAAGTCATTTTCTGCAACAATAGCTGCTTTTAATGACTCCACCAGTCCATCATAATCCATCTGTTTCTTTAGCTTTTTCTTTTTCCTTCTTGCTAACATTGGCATAGGTATCATTTGCTTCAACTCCCCTTCTTTCTCTTCTTTCTCTTCCCCTGAACCCTGCTCTGCCTCCTTTTTGTCTTTGTCCTTCCCTTGCTGAGGAGGCTCCTTTTCTTTAGCTGTGTCCTCCTCATCTTCCCCTTCACTGTCTGCAGCAGCAAGTTTACTCTTGGCTTTTTCTTTTGATTTCTCCTCCTTTCCCCTTTTACTCCTGAGCCATGGCTCTTCAGTCATGGCTTTATTGATATGAATCGTCTGTGGCTTGGCAGACTTGAGAACACGATTGTATTCTTCCTCTTCCTCCTCACTCTCATCCTGAATCACGGCTTCAAAAACATTTTCACCCTTGGCCCTCTTCCATCCTCAGGGTATAGGGGCAAGTACCTCATCTTCCTCATCACTGGCTGACACAGACAGCTGCTTAAGTCAATCCATGAACACTCTCTCAACACTATCATAGTCCACATCCTTATTCCAACAGCCTTTCATGGTGTCTCCCTTTCTCTTTTGTTGCTGCTCCTTCTCCTGCAATTTTTCCTCTTCCCCAGCTTGTTTGTCCTCTACTGCCAGCTCCTCAAAGATCATCTTTTTGGTCTTCTTGTCCCTTTTGCCTTTCTTCACTACTTTGTCCACGGGCTTGTGTCCTCGCTGTTGCTGATCCACTCAGGCAGCAGCTGCTTGGGACCCTTCAGCATCACGGCGACAGTTACAAATACTCTAGATATGTTCAATGAAAGGAAATATTTCATGTTTGTCTTTCTGACTTTGACATACCTTTTAAGATTTTCATCTACCAGTGCACTTCGTAGGGTTTTGTTGTTGTTGCTGCTGCTGCTGCTTGCTGTTGTTGTTTGCAACAGTGAGGAATCACCCTAGAATCCCATACAGTAAGTAAACAATCTACCACTAAGCTGAGAAGTTCTCTAAGGAACTTTTAAGCATGAACTTCATAGCCAGGCACAGTAGCGCATACCTGTAATGTAGTGTAGGATATCTGCAAATTTGATGCCAAATTGGGCTACCTAATGAGAGTCATCTCAACTAAATAAATAACCCACAAAAATAAAATGTAAATCTCAGAGCTGTGATGGAAAGGAGGTCCTGTCAAGAGTTAACATGAAAATACTGAAGTCAAACTTAAAGAAACATCTGTACTCTTCAACAGAGGCTATGTCCTGTTGTCTATCAAGTTGAAGATAGGTACAGTATTGGGTTGTAGACTGAGGGAAAATGCCTTACTTTACTGCATTATCAGTGTATAAACTGAATAAGACAAACAGATCAGTTGGATGCCAGAATGATGCTTACCCTGAAACCTGCAGGAGAATTTTCCTAAAAGACAAAATACTATCTCCTGGTGCAGTGGCTCATATGACCTCATTGTTCTATCAAAAGTAGCTGAATCACGTGCTCTCTTCTTTTTTTAACTTAAAACATTCTATAGTTCTATTTACTCTTTGAGAATTTCATATGGGTATACAATTTCTTTTGATCATATGGGTATACAATTTATTTTGATCAAATCCACTTTCACTCCCCAATTTCCCCAGACCCTTCCCAACATCTTCCCCTCTGAAGTTCAAGTCTTTCTGGTTTGCTTTCTTTATAGACAGTGCCTCACTATGTATGCAGTTTTCTTGCCCTGAGATTTCTAGTGCTAGGGTGTCAAGACATGTGCCATTATGCTTAATCCAACTTTGTTTCTTGATCTGTAAAATAGCACTTTCCTAAAAGGGCTTTCCATCATGTGCTTAGAACAGTGCCTACAACACAAATCATGCTGTGGAAGTGGTCATTGTCCAGCTGGCTTTCATGCCACATGGTTTTCACAATGTAGAGACAGAGGGAGATCTGATGTTCAATTTGTTTTTGCCACACAGTTTGAGTTTGAAGGTAGACAAAGAAAAGGAAGAAGAAAAAGAAGAAGAAGAAGAAGAAGAAGAAGAAGAAGAAGAAGAAGAAGAAGAAGAAGAAGAAGAAGAAGAAGAAGAAGAAGAAGAAAAAGAAGAAGAGGAGGAGGAGGAGCAGGAGGAGCAGGAGGAGCAGGAGGAGCAGGAGGAGCAGGAGGAGGAGGAGGAAAAATTTCAGCTGTTTTAAACTGAATGTGCTTACACAAGTGCTTTATAACTCATGGCTCCAGTCAGGTGGGAGGGTAAAGGCACTAACAGGGGAATCAGCATGGAGTCAACTTCAGTGGAGAATGAAGCTCCTGCATGTGTGTGTGGGACAAATAGTCCTAACCTTCTGTACTTAGCAGTTTGCTATGCCCTGGTTTTTTTGTTTGTTTGTTTTTTAGTTTTGTTTTTGGTTTTTGATATAGGGTCCCATTATATGGTCCTGTTTGACCTAACATTTGCTATGTAGACCAGGGCAGGCCAATTGAAACCTTCCAGAGATTAGCCAGCCTCTACCTCTAGAGTGCTGGGATTAAAGGTGTGCATTACCAAACTGGGTTATGTTTTTATTTCCCCATTATTAGTTTTTATTGGATATTTTATTTATTTACCTTTCAAATGTTATCCTCATTGCTGGTTTTCCCTCAAAACAAAGCAAAACAAAACAACAAAACAAAAACAAACAAACAAAAAAACCTAAGCTCCTCCGTCCCCTCCTCCCTCCCACTGTTTGCCAACCCACTCACTCCTGTTTCCTGGCCCTGGCATTTCCCCACACTGTGGCATAGGGCCTTCACAGGACCAAGGTCATCTTCTCCAGTTGATATCCAACTAGGCCATCCTTTGCTACATATGCAGCTGCAGCCATGAGTCCCACCATGTGTACTCTTTGGTTGGTGGTTAATTCCCTGGGAGCTCTGGGGTTACTGGTTAGTTCATATTGTTGTTCCTCCTTTGGGCTGCTAATCCTTTCAGTTCCTTGGGGCTTTTCCCTACCTACTTCATTGGGGACCCTATGCTCAGTCTCATGGATGGCTGAGAGCATCCACCTCTGTATGTGTCAGGCACTGGCAGAGCCTCTCAGGAGACAGCTATATCAGGCTCCTATCAGCAAGCTCTTGTTGGCATCCACAACAATGTATGGCTTTGGTGATTGTATATGGGGGGAATCCCCAGGTGGGGCAGTTTCTGGATAGTCAATTCTTCAGTCTCTACTCCATACTTTGTCTCTGTAACTCCTTCCATGGGTGTTTTGTTCCCCCTTCTAAGAAGGATCAAAGTATCCACACTTTGGTCTTCCTTCTTAATGAGTGAATTGTACCTTGGGTAATCTAAGCTTCTGGGCTAATACCCACTTATCAGTGAGTGTGTATCATATGTCTTCTTTTGTGACTGGGTTACCTCATTTAGGATGATATCTTCCAGATACATCCATTTGCCTAGGAATTTCATAAATTCATCCTTTTATATTGCTGAGTAGTAGTACTCCATTGTGTAAATGTACAACATTTTCTGTATCCATTCCTCTGTTGACCGGCATCTGGGTTCTTTCCAGCTTCTGGCTATTATAAATAAGGCTGCTATGAACATAGTGGAGCGTGTGTCCTTTATACAAGTTGGAGCATCTTCTGCGTATATGCCCAGGAGTGGCATTGCTGAGTCCTCGGGTAGTACTGTGTCCAACTTTCTAAGGAACCTCCGAACTGGCTTATATTTTTAAAGATAAGAAAAATGACTTCTTGCAGATGTTCCTATTATGTGGACCATTTTTGCAACTTGTATTAGACGAAAGCCTATAAAGACAAATGGGAAGTAAAAACAGCATAGATGTATAAACTATACACACATCCTTTATCATAGAGTATAAAGTCTGTTGCCTGGACTTCTGGCACTTGCCTATTAGTTAAAGTCAAATTGCGCATATTTTCTACAAGCCTGCAAGTTTCATAACTCCAGTTGAGGGTGTTGTGTTCTTGCTAGTTTAGAGCCTCGGGTCAAAACCCATGAGCCTGTCCTTTCAGGCTCAGCCAACAGCTTCTTAGGCAGATCCTGGTTGACCTGCTCTTTCAAGTAGCTTTGGATATCAAAATTCTCCTTTATCTAGAAGTCCTTGGAGTAGAGAATAGTTGAATCATATCTATGACTCTGATGGCACTGAGATCCTGGTCTCCTCCCGTTGGTACTAGCCAAATAGATATCTCTTAGGTACTCTCTTTACCCTCTAATCATTGACAGATATACTCTAGCTTAAGAGCATTCTTTCACAGGAGTAAGTCTGGTCACAGGAATATGCCTGCTTCATCTTGCAGGAACCAGTTGAAAAGGAAGATATGGAACATCTAGGTCCCTTTAGGTTTCTCTGTGCTCAGTCAATGTTTCAGGTAGTGTCCAATTTTAACCAGGAAAAATCTGCATGGCCACATGATGTATGACTACTGTTCAGCAGTTGTAGTGGACTTTGATGGCATGGAGCTATCCACAGACATCCCATGAGCCTAGCTGAAGGCTTTGTAGACTAAGCATAGCATTTTGGATCTGCGGCCTCCAAAAAAAGATGGCATCAATAGAAACATTCTCTGGAGCTGTCAAGGCTGGATCAACAATGGGAACCAGAATGCAGGTTCACAAATCTCCTTCTCACCAGGTATCTAGGGATTTTCAATCCAGTAGGTTTTGGTGATATCAGGTAGGAGGGACAATTCCCACCCAGGCCATCACTGGTCCTACTACATTGATCAAAGGGTGACTCTGCCAGTCTGTACCTATACCTGTACCTGTGGCAGAACAGCATGCCTGCTACCTGTCCCCACAGCCCTGCCAGTCTCCCAGGGAATCTGCTCTAACCTGAGACACAGGTAAGAACCCTTCCCCCCATATCCACACAAGCTGGAAACCCCATGGAGCTCAGCAGGCATGGGATATGACCTGCCCTGCCAGAGCTCCATCACCTTTCTGGTTAGCACCTCAGTCTGCACCTAGGGCAGATCAACATGACTGATTCCTGACCTCACAGGCCTACCTGTCTCCCAGGAGGTCTACCTTAACCAGGGACACAGGACACCAGCTCTAACCAAGAGCACAGGAAGCCAGCTCAAATCAGAAACCCAGCTCTGCCTCCTCCTAGGAGACCTGCTCTAACCTGAACACACAGTTCAACCTGCCTCAAAGGAGGTCTGCTCCAAACTTGGACACCCAGCCCAGTTAACACCGGAGATAATCAAAGGACAAAGGCAAGAGCAAGAACATAATCAACAGACACCAATGCAATTTGGCACCATCAGAATCCAGCTCTCCTACCACAGCAAGCCCTGAATACCCTAATACGTCTGAACAGCAAGATTGGAGGGGACTGGGAAGAAGCAACATTTGGAGTGTACATAAAATAACCCGTTAGTAATAAAAAATGAAATTGGGAAAAAATGAACCTCAAGAAACTGAAGAAAAATAAGAGTTACTCTGGATTATGGCCACAGCATTGGGATTGCTGGTCCAGAGTTAAGCTTCACTGTCAAACTGCATCTAGGTGCTGTCATCTCCCAAATATTCAACTTTCCTGCTTGGTGAGGCAGGCTGCACCATAGCCTGATTGTTCCTGACACAGGCACTGGGGAACACAGCTGCCACATTACACTTCTTTTCCCTTTCCTATTTCAGGTGATGTTTCCAGAGTATATCTAGTGATTGCATTTCAAGGGTCCTCTTAAAGCTCCACTTGCTATCAGGATTGCTGCAGATGCTTCATGTCCATGATTTGATGAAAGCATTAAGAGCCAACGTGGTGAAAGTGTGAGTTCCTTCAAGGCCCCGACTTTCACTGAGCGCTCACACAAAGGACTTTCTAGGTAGGAAAGCAAAAATATTTATGAAGTGTCTGCCATAAAAGTATAAATTAAAATTGCTGATTATAACATCAATGATTGAGATATTCAACAACAAAAAATGCAAGCAGCATCATATTAGATTTTTTTCTGTTATAGTAAAGTACCTGACCCTATGTATGTTATAAATAAAAGATAGGTGGTAAATATAGCATTTTCGCCAGCACCTTGGAAGAGTACCATGGCTAAATTACAATAGAAGAAATAGAAACGGAATTATCAAAGTAAAAAAAAAAATAAGCCAAGAATGTGGGTGAGAGGATTACCTCATTTTATAGTCTACTTACACAAAAGCTAATTCAAACCTTGAGCACCATTTGTCCCTTGTAAAGGTAATTCACTAATGACTGAATTATTTGGTGCTAGATCTAATTTCTTAAAGCTTCCACCATATTAATGATTCCATACTGGGGAAAAACGTTCATTATGTCGACCTTTGGTGAATATTATTCAATCATATACAAGCCATAGTAAACATGACTTTGAGATTCATAGTAGAGCATTTGAAAACTTAGGACTAGTATTTGGTCTTGAATTCAAGGAAGTCAGCTCCTTCTTGCATACTTGTTGCTAAGCTAGACTTTATCAGTTATGAGAGACTTATCAGTGACTTGGGATTTCTCAGGGAGGTGTGAGTGTGTGTGTGTGTTTTGGGTAAGGCAGGTAGCAAAGTCATTAAAGTACTTGTTAAACAAGCATGGTGATCTGTGTTTGTTTCCCACCTCCCATGTTTTGTTTGTTTGTTTGTTTTTCTGTTTTTTTTTTTAACAAAACAGGTATAGTGACAGGTACTTGTAATGTCAGTACTGAGAATGCAGAGATATAAGGGCTGTTCCCTAAGGCAAAACTTTCTCCCCCCCCCTTTTAAATGAATACTTTATGTATATCAAAGAGACCATCCCTACATTACACAATAGTCAATCTAGTGTAGAAGAATAGATAGAACTAAGTTATCAAAAGGGCCAAGATTCCTTTTAGTCTGGCAACATGTTAGTCTATCCATCTCATCATGAGGAGACTTCACATGATGATGTAGAGAAACCAGAACCAGAGTTTAAGCCGCTATAATGGCTGTGGGATCCTTCCAATCCCAGGGAAGTATGAAGCCAGGTATTCTGTTTTTGATAATGAAAGCAGGTAAGCTAATAGCTAGTGGACGGTCCAAGTGAAGCTGTTGAAAACAAATGATATAAAGGGTTTGTGTTTGTGTAAAATATAAGTGAATTGGATATTTAGGGTATTTTAATAGTATTAAGAGCTCTATATTTTAGTTGAAAGTTTATTTTTACAATTTAAATTTATGGATGCACTGATAACACATTTATTGGAATCTATCCGGTTGAAGAGTAAGAAATTTGATATTGTATAAAACAATTCAAACATATTTACATATATGTGACCCAAAAAATAGAATGTGGCATCTGAATAATGATTTTGTGAAACAAAAATAAAAGAAAGAAGGAAGGAAGGAAGGAAGGAAGGAAGGAAGGAAGGAAGGAAAGAAAGAAGGAAGGAAGGAAGGAAGGAAGGAAGGAAGGAAGGAAGGAAGGAAGGAAGGAAGAAAGAAAGAAAGAAAGAAAGAAAGAAAGAAAGAAAGAAAGAAAGAAAGAAAGAAAGAAAGAAAGAAAGAAAGAAAGAAAATCTGGTTTTCAATAAAGTTAGGGATAACAGGAGGAAGTAGAAAAATATATAAAAATGGTACTAATCGCAGCTTTTTGTTTTATTATGTTTCGTCTTTTTTCTATGAAACTAAATCTATGTCTTTTTATTGGGGAACTTAGTCCATTGATATTGAGAGTTATTAAGGAGAAATAATTGTTGCTTCCTATTATTTTTGTTGTTAGAGTTGGTATTCTGTTCTTTTGGCTGTACTCTTTTAGGTGTGTTGAAGGATTATTTTCTTGCTTTTTCTAGGGTGTTGTTTCCGTCCTTATATTGTTTTTATTTTTTCTGATATTATCCTTTGAAGCGCTGGATTGGTGGAAAGATAAAGAACAAACTTGATTTTGTGGTGGAATACTTTGTTTACTCCATCTATGGTAATTGAAAGTAAAACACCCTGTCTCAAAAAAAAATGTTTGACAGTGCATAAGGATTGATACTTGAGGCTGACCACTGGCATCTATATATGTGCAATGGCCTTCATACAAACTCACATCTGAACACACACACACACAGAGAGAGAGAGAGAGACAGACAGACAGACAGACAGACAGATATACAGACAGAGTTACACAGAGACAGACACAGAGAGAGAGAGACAGACAGACAGATAGACAGACAGACAGAGATACACAGAGACAGACACACACAGAGACAGACAGAGATACACAGAAACAGAGACACACAGAGAGACACACACAGAATCTATAATAGAAGGAAGGTGATCAGATACTTTCTAAGAGAAGCTAAAGAAGAGGAGAAAATATGAGGGGTTCCAAATGAGGACGCCTAGTACAATCTTTCCTCTATAAGTTAATATTAACATTGGACACTTGCATATCCCTCAGTGGCAGGTACGTTTAAGTTGACTGCATAGCAGCTAGTTGAGAATGTAGATAGATGTTCAGAGCTGAGATTCTTCATGTAGATCAAAGAGAATCTCCTTCTGGGGTACACAGAGAGAGTGTCCTGTGCTCTTTGAGGTTAGAAACTCAGAACACAGCACTTTTTGTTATATCAACTAAAAGGATATTTAAATTTTAGTTTTCACGCATGCATGTGTGTGCATGAGTGTGTGTGTATGTGTGTGTGTGGGTGTGTGTGTACAAGCAAGTCAGATATGGACTTTTTGATTAATGGTTAAATAAATGAACATAGGAACACTTTAGGTATACTCAAACTGTAGCGAGAGGGTTGCATGGACCCCAGAATAACTCTGAATGTGGCCCAGAACACTTACAGATTACAACACCATATTGCAATATCAAAAGGTTGGTCCACTGGGGCAGAAAGTCAGATTCAGTCTTTAAATAGAATCCTAGAAGATGTATCTTGGAAAGACACCTGAACTGAAAATATGATTTAATGGCGGAACTGGCTCTTACATTTTCTTTATAAGTAGCATTTTGAACTGATTTGTTGCTTCATGTCCTACAGTGTTGAAACTTTTTTTTTTTAATGTTTTGGTTTAAAAAAATCATCCGTGTGGAATGGTATCCTCTGTGGCTGAAACAATTGTAATAATGGTAGTAATGGTAGACATCTCTTAAAGTCTCAATGCACTGCAGGCATGGTGCCAGGTGTTTCGCATACACTAACTGCACACTACTAACATTATAAGATAGATCCTATGACTTGATCTTGCAGATGCATTGCCTGAGGCTCATAGAGTGTGGTAATGTACCTAAACTCACCCATCTGTTAAATGAATAACTTGTGCCTAATTTCTGAGTCTCAAGTACTCTAAGAGCCCCTTTATCCAACTTTCCCCAAATTGATGCTGACCATGAACTTAACCAGAATTTGCTATCCTCTACTATTCCAAAATAGACTTCAGATGACTGAAAAGATGGACTTTAACAAAAATCCTGAATTAGAACACAAAATCTAATCAATAAAAATGTAAAAGAAACTAAGAAAAGTGAATAAAAGAAAAAAGGACATAATATGGACTCTAAAGATCCAAGGCTCAGAAAATCATCTTGGTATAGTCTTCTGTGAGGAAAGCAAGTGTCTTAGAAGGCATAAAAATATCAAAATTATCAGTGTGATCTCTGATATGATAATATTTATCTTGAGATTCTTGTCATAAAAATTGTTTTATTTAGAGCCCAAGAACACAGGCAAAGGTGAAGACATCTTAGTATATTGAAAAATATTAGCTAATGCCAAAATAAAAATAAAACCAATAAAATATACTGTTAAGAAAAAACAGTTCATCATATTGGTAAAAAAATTAATTGGTAGCTGGCCAAGATTATTAGGTTAATATATTTTAACACTATTTTCCTTCCATTTCAATTCAGTTTTTATCAGTTATCAGATTGTTATCACATAAGCTTTAAGACTCTGTTTATTAATTTTCAGTGATTTTTTACTTAGTCTTATTTTATGTGCATGGGTGTTTTGTCTGCATGTATATTTGTGACCTTTGTGTATGCCTTGTGACTCTGGGGACTAGAAGGGTGCATTAGACTCCCTTGAAATGGAGTTTCAGGTTGTCTGAGCCACTCTGTAAGTGCTGGAAAAAAAGAAAACAACTCACGTCTGATGGAAGAACAAGTGGTCTTAACCATTGAACCATCTCTCTAGAACCTAAAGGTGTTTTTAATGTCATTTGGTGCTATCACTTAGAAGTTACTTGGGAAGAAAAGTGTGAATTTATCAATTAAGTTACTGTGTGTGCTGTCTGTCATTGAAATTTCTCAGCTTCACATTCCTGGGAAAGGGACTTCTCCTCAAGGTTTGCAATCAGCAAACTGGTCATGTTTCTTCAGAGATATGTAATTTCCCTCAAAGACAATTGAAAATGGTCAAGATTAACAAGGATTGAGGAGACAGTCATTCTAAAATCATTTGGAAACTTAAGAAAGATGACAGTGTATAAAATGTGATAACTACTGGAGGTCTCTTTAAATTCCATCTCTCCACTGTTGGGCATTTTGGCTAAGGTCTCTCCCATTGAGTACTGGGAACCTCTCATAACCCAGGTCTTTGGGACTTTCTAGAGGTTTGCCCTCCCCAGCAACTGCACATTTCTAGTCATTCTCCTGATCCTCTGGGATTCTCCCTATTTCCCACCCCCTCCCCATATCTGATCCTGCTCCTTTTCTTCTCCCAACACCTCTCCTGTCCAGGTCTCTCCCTCCCTCTGCCTCCCATGATTATTTTCTTCCATCTTCTATGTGGGACTGAAGCATCCTCAATTGGACCTTCCTTCCTGTTTAACTTCTTAGGGTCTGCAGTATATATCATGGCTAATATCTACTTATCAGTGAGTACACACCATGCATGTCCTCTTGGATCTGGATTGTCTCATTCAGGAGGATATTTTCTTGTCCCATCCATTTGCCTGCAAATTTCATGCTGTCATTGTTTTTAATAGCTAGTATTTCATTGTGTAAATGAAACACATTTTCTGTATCCATTCTTCAGTTGAAGGACATCTAAGTTTCTTTCTTTCTTTCTTTCTTTCTTTCTTTCTTTCTTTCTTTCTTAATTTCCCTTTCTTTCTTTCTTTCTTTCTTTCTTTCTTTCTTTCTTTCTTTCTTTCTTTCTTTCTTTCTTTCTTTCTTTCTTTCTTTCTTTCTTAATTTCCCTTTCTTTCTTTCTGTCTTTCTTTCTTTCTTTCTTTCTTTCTTTCTTTCTTTCTTTCTTTCTTTCTTTCTTTCTTTTTTTTGAGACAGGGTTTCTCTGTGTAGCCCTGGCTGTCCTGGAACTCATTCTGTAGACCTGGGTGACCTCGAACTCAGATCTGCTGCCTCTTCTACCCAAGTGCTGGGATTAAAGGCATGCACCACCACTGGCTGGCTGGGTTGTTTCCTATTAAGAATAAGCCTACTATGAACATAGAGGAACATGTACCCTGTGATATGATGGAGCACCTTTTGGGTATAGGTCCAGGATTTACCAGACTTACTGGGTCTTCAGGTAGAATAATTTCCAAATTTCTGAGGAACCACCACATTGATTTCCAGAGTGGTTGTACCAATATGCAATTCCACCAGCAATGGATGAATGTTACACTTTCTCCATATCCTTACCAGCATGTGCTGTCACCTGAGGGTTTTTTTTTTAATTTTTTTAAAGAATTGTTACAAAAGAAAAATTTTAATATGAAATAGCAATAATATGTCATGAGATAGAATAGAATATCACATTTACCCATTATATTCTTAAAACTCATATACTCCCGCTTTCAAACTTGCATAAATATTCAGCTAGATATAAAATTGTAAGTGGAAGAAAATGATAAATTTAGTATTTAAATTTGATATAACCCCAGTACATTAATTATACTATAGATTCAGGGGAAACATACAGCATACTCTTCAAGAATTTCCTCTTCTTTTTCATTCTCTCCTCTTTTTTGTTCATTTTTTTGATATTTTCTTTATTTACATTTCAAATATTTTCTCCTTTCCAGGTCTCCCCTTCAGAAACCTCATATCCCATTCCCCTTCCCCTGCCTCTATCCATCCTTGGTACTCTCCTACACTTGGGCATCAAAAACACTCAGGAACAAGGGCCTCTCCTCCCATTGATGGCTGACAAGGCCAACCTCTGCCACATATGCGACCAGAGCCATGGGTCCCTCTATATGTATCCTTTGATTGGTGGTCCAGTCCCCAGGAGCTCCCGTTTCTGGCCTGTTGACACTGTTGTCCCCCCCATGGGACTGCAAACCACCTCAGCTCCTTCAGTCCCTTCTTCAACTCCTCCATCAAGGACTCCACACTCAGTATAATGGATGGCTGTGAGCATCTGCCTCTGTATTTGTCAGGCTCTGGCAGAGCCTCTCAGGAGACAGTAATATCAGACTTCCATCAGCAAGCACTTCTTGGCATCTTCAATAGTTTCTGGGTTTGGTGACTGTATATGGGTTGGATTCAAAGGTGGAGCAGTCTCTGGATGGCCTTTCCTTCAGTCTCTGCTCCATACTTTGTCTCCATATTTCCTCCTGTGAGTATTTTGTTCACCCTTCTCGAAGCACTGAAGTATCCACACTTTGCTCTTCCTTCTTCATAGGCTTCATACGGTGTGTGAATTGAATCCTGGGTATTCAGAAAATTTGGACTAGTATCCACTTCTCAGTGACTACATTCCATGTGTGTTTGGTTTTTTGAAAGAGTTACCTCAGTCAACCTGAGGGGTTTTTGTTTTGTTTTGTTTTTGTTTTGTTTTGTTTTGTTTTTATCTTAGCCATTCTCATTGGTGTAAGATGGAATCTCAGGGTTGTTTTGATTTGCATTTCCCTGATGACTAAGGGTGATGACCCTTAAAGTGCTTCTTGGACATTTGAGATTCCTCTGTTGAGAATTCCCTGTTTAGCTCTGTACCCCAATTTTTAAATGGATTATTTGATATTTTTTTGAAGTCTGTTGTCTTGAGTTCCTTATATATTTTGGATATTAGTCCTCTATTGGGATATAGAGTAAGTGAAGACCTTTTCCCTATGTGTGGCTCATAATTTTGTCCTATTGACACTGTCCTTTGCCTCACAGAAGCTTTTCGGTTTCAAGAGGACCCATCTATTAATTATTGATCTTAGCACCTGAGCCATAGTTGGTCTGTTCAGGAAATATTCCCCTGTGCCAATTATATTCAGTGTGTCTGATTTTAAATTGAGGTTCTTGATCCACTTGGGCTTGAGTTTTGTATAGGGTGATAAATATGGACCAATTTGCATGCTTCAACCTGCAGCATGCCAGTTAGACCAGCACCATTAATTGAAGATGCTTTCTTTTTTTTCTACTGTATGGTTTTGGCCCTAGTGGAGGGATGGGAACAACAACCCACTTTCAAATATTTTGACCCAGAATTGTTCCCTTCTAAAAGAAATGCAGGGACAACAAAATGGAGCAGATTCTAAAGGAAGGACTGACCACCAACTTGATAGGCATCTGATGGTTGAGCATCAAACCCCTACACTATTAGTGATGCTATGCTCTGCTTGAAGATAGGAGCCTAAGCATAGCTGTTTTTGGAGAGGCTCTACCAAGAGCTGACTGAAACATGCAGATACCCACAGCCAACCACTGGACTGAGATCTGGGACCCCTATGGAAGAGATAGGGGAAGGATAGAAAGAGCTAACATAGGAAAACCAAGAATGTTTACAAACCTGGACCCCTGTGAGCTCTCAGAGACTTAGTCACCAACCAATGGGCATATATGGTCTGGTCTGAGGCCTCTGGCACATATGTAGCAGAGGCCTGCCTTGTTTGGCCTCAGAGGGAGAGGATGCACCCAATCCTGTAAAGCGTTGATGGCCCAGGGAAGGGGGATGTCTGAAGTGGGAGGAGCACCCTCTCAGAGGTGAAGGAGGGGCGATGGGGTTAAGAACTCTGGGATGGGGAGCAACATTTGGGATGTAAATAAATAAAATAATTTAAAAGGAAACTGTCCTGTAAATAAATATTTTGAAATGTAATGAGCATAAATCAGGACTAGTGGAAAGATACATGGGACACAAGTGATCCTTGTTATCCATTCTTGACGTGAACAAAAGGACTTTCCCACTTTTAACTTAGAAATTGTAGGGAGAAACAACGTTTAATAGGAAAGCCAGAGAAGCCCCCAAACTGGCTATTTGTCCGGGTCAGCATCTGACTGTGAACTCCATGTGGCGTGCATCCTAGAAAGGCTCCCTCGTGTAGCTACTACAAAATGTTCAGCTCTGTATTCCCTAGCAAGTCCCGTTTATGTTAAGTATGTTAAGCTTGATTTCTTCCTGGAAAATTTCAGGGAAGTGAGGTCACAGTGGAATGGGAGCAGCCTTAAATTTTGCTAGGAGAGGAGTTCTAGTGCCTAATAAAAATGTAAAGACTTTTAATGTTATAAGGTTTTGCTAAAAAGAATTGTGTGTGGGCGGGAAGGCGGGTCACGTAACAATTACCCACTTGATTTTCTATTTTCCATACAAAATTACTCAGGTAATCCTATGTGTGGCCTGAAATATCTCCAAGAGAAAAGTTGTGATTTCTAGTTGGTAGAGCCCTAGTTCAACCAAGGAAGAATTTTGGAGAAAATCTGAATATGAGAGAAGATCCGGATAGGGTATTCTCAGGGTCTGCTCCACAAAGGGAGTTCAGAGTCTTTCTCCAGGGTTCCTGCAGAAGGCATTCTCTGAGGGTTGCCTATGCGGTGGCTGCAGAAGGTTTATTTGGGCTTGGTGAAGAGACTTGAGAGACTTGGGTGAATACAGTAAGGCTTTTCCAGCTCTTCCATCTATCAACAGATGCCGAGGGACTCTGATTCTGAAGCAGTGTGGTCCCTAGGCAACGCACCCCTGCCCTTAGCTCAGGAGACCCTGGGCCAACAGCACCGGATATAGTTCTTCCTCATTTCCGTTGGGGGAGGCAAGGGCCAGGATCTCGTGCTGACTCCACGGGAAGAAGGAGGAGGTGGAGGTGGAGGAGGTGGAGTTGGAGGAGGAGAAGCTGCCACTGGCGGCTGCTGCTGCCACTGCTGCTGTGTCTGCCTGCTCTGCTGCGGAGGAATTTCGCTCAGCAATCAAGGTAAGGTCCCCGAAGCGACTGACCCATCACCCACGAGAGAGGAGACCCCAGAAAATGGTCTTTCCCGACTCTCGTTGTCCTCCTTAATCCCTAGTCCTCAACCTTCATCTCGAAAGCCTACTCCATAGCCCTCATCACAGCAGGCCCCGGAGATGGCCTGGGCTAGAGCTGAACTGGACTGGAGCATTATTTCCAGTTGGAAGGTCTCAGAGAGTGGAGAGGTTCCCAGCACCCCACACCTCCGCGTTCCCCCACGGTCCCCCTGCCCCCGAGCCCCCATGCCAGCACACACCACCCGCGTCCACAGCCCCCATGCCCGTACACACACTTGTGTTCCAGCCCCGCAGGACCCCCATACCCCCACGACCCCCAGCCCCCCACACCCCATGTCCCTCTGCCCCCATGCCACCACACAACACCCTTTTCCTCAGCCTCACGCCCCTCCACACCCCTGCGTTCTGTCCTTCACAAATCCCCACAGCGTCATATTTCCCAAAGGCTCTCAATTCGCCCACCCCATGGCCCCCCTGCCACCTCACACCCCCATCCCTCTCCTATTCCTCCCCTGTGAATCCCCTATGCCCCTCCACACCCCCGCATTTCACTCCCCACACCCACCTTCGTTCCCACCCTTGCCCATGCACGCCCAGGAAAGATCAGAAAGGCCAAACAGCTCAGAGGCTGTTTCTGTGTAGGCTTTTTCTGTGTAGGCTCGAGGACCCATCTCCCTGGTGGAAGGAGAAAGCCAACTCTGGTCGCCGACTTACGCCCACTCGGCTTGAGTCCCCCAAGGTAAATATTTATTTATGTATTTATTTATTTATTTTTAAGAAAAGCCCCGATACCAGAGCGGGAGGCTCGCCTGAATAGGCGAGGGAGGTCTTTGTTGTGTTTCTTGAATGTTTTTGTTTGTTTGGGGTTTGAAATGTTTGCTTTTTGGTTTTGTTTACTTTTAGTTCAGTTTGTAGCTCTGGTTGGCCTGGAACTCAACTGTGTGTACCAGGATGAGTTTGAGCCCATAGAGATCTTCCTACCTCTGCCTCCAGAGGGCTGAGATTAAAGGCATGAGCTGCCAGGGCCAGGCAGAAGCAATCAGTAGTCAAAATAGGGGAGGAAGCAAAGGCCCCTGAGGTTACCTTTGGGAACCTTCAGCAAGGCAGTCAGACATGGTGCATACTTCCCTTCTAATGACTCAGCAAGATGATGGCTTGGGTTTTAAAATTGGAGACTCAGGTCAGTAGAGGTGGGGGGGAGGGGAGTTCTCAATCTTACTAGTTCTGTGTAGAGCTTGAGAGCTGGATTCCATGAGTTAGACCTACGAGTCCCATCCCTGCTCCCACCACATGTTGGACAGCAGAGCAGAATTCCCAAAAGGTGAAAGTGCCTGAGTGTAGAAATGGGAGTCTGTTCAATATTTAGTTTCAAAATATTTTTGCATTTATGTGTGTGCATGTGTGTGTGTGTGTGTGTGTGTATACGTGTGTACACACCTATTGCACAGTGCACAGACGGGTTTCAGGAACAAAACTTCTTAGGTTATCAGGCCGAGCCATCTCACTACATCAATCAAAATAATCTATTTATTTTACATTTGTGTGTGTGTGTTTATGCTTATGTGTTGGTATGTGAGTGTGCAGATGACAGGACAACTTTCAGGAGTCAGTCTTCTTTTTCTAAGGATCAAATTTGGGTTATTAGGCTTACCCAGTGAGCCATCTCACAGGCCTGCCTCTTCTCTTCTCAATATAGAACAGAGAGAGTTGCAGGGACTCAGCTGCCAGCTAGAGTCTTAGGGTCACATTTTGTAGCATCAGCCTTGAGAATCCAGGGTTAGCATGATCAGGTTTAGATACCACCTAATTTTATAGAGGGAGGGGCTCAGAGACATTAATACTTGGTTTAATTGGAGAGCTCCCATTCAGCATTATTAGGAGAACTGGTTGCTAACAAAATTAATTTGGTAGAGGTGTGAAGAAGTCTTTCTGCCACATAAGTCCTTATGCCTACCTGTGAGTCATTCAAGGTGTGGATATGGTAACATAGGTCTCATTATCTTGTCTAAAGCATGTAAAGACAGTGATTGGGCAATCTCAGTTTAACAGGTAGAAAATCCCCATTTAGTTTCAGGAGCCAAGGAACGAGTCTGACAACTGTAGCATCCACTTTTACCACATAATAAAATAGCACACATTCGTTTTCCTGGTTAATCACTCAGCCTTGGGAGACTACAGCAAGGTGATGAGACTACAGGCCTGCTAAGAAATATTTTAGAGTGTCTCAGAAACGTGAGCACCTTTAGTTTGAACAGATAAGCAGTAAGTAAAGACAAGGAAGAGATTAGGGGAGGACTTCGAGAAGTATCAATCTAATAAGAAAGTAAAATCCACAGTCCTTTTCCTCTCTATATTAGGAAACACCAAGTAGAACTCACGAGATATATTGCCCTCTTACATCTATCCCTGGGGAGTCAGAAAAAGGAAGGCTTTGCAATAAGGCTGGAGGAATCAGATGGGCTGAGGAGTGAGCTTATACCTTGCCTGAATGAGAGCTACAGAGACTCATGACCTCCTAACAGTAGGGTCCCATAGAGGGTACAGGTGGCTGTATGAAGTTCATGGTATCTTTTGTCACAGGGTTCTGAGGGAGGTAAAAATACTAATCTGATTTGAAAGGCATCAGGTCAGTAGGGGAGATTTCCAGGTACTAATAACGAATTCAGGGTACTCACACCCCACATTGCAAGAGCTCCCCGAGTCCCTCCTTATTTCATCTCCACAATTCTTCAGACATAGCAGTTCCCATCTATTTTCCCCCAAGACTAAGAGAAAAGAAAAATGCGGGGGTGGGGGTGGGTGGGCTTAGTCTGAGGAATCAGCAAGGGTAAGAATTTAGGTATTCTTAAGACTCAAATTGAAGACCTGGAGAGAAGATTGTGAGTGAAACCACCCGAGATGAGGCGTTACCCTACCTACTACAGGTTTGGTCCTGTGGAAAATAGGGTGAAAATATCGCTACCAAGAGGCACCCTCACACCTTCTGTTAGGTGTCAGTGAGGTTTAAATCGAGAGAGGATAGCCAGCCTTAGGCACTTCAGGATTCAATGTATAAACAGTAGGTGAGGACTGAAGGTCTTTATTCCTCAACCCCAGTATGAGGAAACAGTAGTTTGGGGCTGTCTTTTTGGCACTGGACCCTTGGAGCCTCAGAGCACAGTTGGTCAACTTAGATGTCTCTCTTTCTTTGTATCCTGTTTAAGTGAAATGAGATACTGTGTGTAAAGGTACGAGAGGAAGGAGGGTTTTTTTTTCTTCCGTAGGTGGAGACAAAAGTAGAATTCTTAAGTGAGAAGTAAGGGGCCTGGAAATAAGAATAAGAGGTCCCCATGCAACTGTTTGCAATATCTCCTTATAGGAGCAGTGGGAGAGAAAGCCTCCTGCATTTTCTTTTCATGGCTACGAGGGCTTGGATTTGACATTTAGCTGCTGAGCAGCATAGGAAAGAGGTTCTAGAACCTGCCAAAAGTACCATTGGGCACTAAGAGGACCCTACCAGCCATTGCTATTACCAAGCCAGCTCTAGGGGAGCCTGACTGGCTGCATCCTGGACACATTATAACTTCCTTCACAGTTTTCTTAGGCTAAGACAGGCCACGTGGATTCCTAGGATAGTGATAATATGTTTGTACAGGAACCTATAGAATATAGGCAGGTTGTTAAAAGGCACAGTGCCATGATCCTCCTGAAAAGTACTTACAGGATCTCATCATTCTTCCTCCAGGTCCCAAAAGTACTTGATTTCCAGACCACACTCCCATCTTCTGTCTCTTGCCACAGCCGTCATGCCCAGGGGACATAAGAGTAAGGCCCGTGCTCGTGAAAAGCGTCGCCTGGTCCAGGATGAGGCCCAGGAGCTCAAGGATGCTCAAGCCAAGGCAGGAGAGAAAGGAGAGTCCCCCTCCTGCTCTAGTCATGATTCTGGAGATGCTGTTGCAAGCACCTCTACTGCTGGCTTCCCTGAAAAGTCTAAATCTCAGGGTGAGGCACCCACCACCAAGGCTAGGAAAGGTGGTGCCTGCAGAAGATCTCGGAAAAGTACCAGAGGTCCAAGGGAGGAAAGTGCCAGTTGCTCTAGGGTCCCACGCTTCAGTGAGAATCCACAGAATGATCTTCTAACAAGGAAGACAGGAATCCTGATGCAGTACCTGCTCTGCAAGTACAAAATGAAAAAGCCAGCATATAAGGGAGAAATGCTCAAAGTTATCAACAGAAGGTTCAAGGAGCAGTTGCCTGAGATCCTCAAGAAAGCCTCTGAGCGCATTCAGCTAGTTTTTGGTCTTGAGGTGAAAGAAATTAAGCCCAGTGGTGGCTACTACACCCTTGTTAGCAAGTTAGATCCCAGTGTCGGTAATTCTCTGACCACTAGCCTGCCATTTCCCCAGAACGGGCTTTTGATGCCTCTTCTGGGTGTGATCTTCTTAAATGGCAACCGTGCCTCTGAGGCAAAGATCTGGGAATTCCTTAATGTTTTGGGAATTTATGATGGGAAGGTGCACATAATCTTTGGGGAGCCCCGGAAGCTCATCACCAGAGATCTGGTTAAGGAAAAGTACCTGGTATACCAAAAGGAGGCCAACAGTGATCCCCCATCCTTTGAGTTCCTTTGGGGTCCCCGAGCCTATGCTGAAACTACCAAGATGAAAATCCTGGAGTTTTTAGCCAAGGTCAATGAGACCGTTCCTCAGGCCTTCCCAACTCATTATGAGGAGGCTTTGAGAGATCAGGAAGAGAGAGCCCAAGCTGAAGCTCTAGGCAGTCCTGGCCCTGGTGCCAAAGATGAGGCAGAGGCTAAAGTCACACTGGGTGACCCCTCTTGCACAGATCAGGTTGAGTCTAAAGTCACACTTGTTGACCCCGATTGCAAAGATCAGGCTGAGTCTAAAGTCACACTTGTTGACCCCGATTGCAAAGATCAGGCTGAGTCTAAAGTCACACTTGTTGACCCCGATTGCAAAGATAAAGCCAAGTCTAAAGGCACACTTGGCTCCTCTCGCAAATACAAGGCCAAGGCTAAAGTCACACTTGTTGACTCCTCTCGAAAAGATAAGGCAGTCTAAAGTCATACCTGACTCCTCTTGCTCCTGGAGAGATGAGAAGCAAATATGTCTTTAGGTTTAGAACAGGGGTTTTCACCTTAAAATAGTGAGAAGCTGATAGTTCATAATACACTTCCTAGTGTGCTTTAGTTTATACCTTAGTCTTTTTTAAGTGTTTCTCTTTTCTTAGAATCCTTACATAGGTTCAGGACTCAAAGGTATAAATTACCTATATCAGTTATTGCTGTAAGATTTTAAGTATAAAAATTTTGGTATTCTGTATTACACTGTAAAAACCCTTGAATCTTTAAGTTGATGAGGAAGCAACCATTACTTTGTAACGAACGGAGCTTTTCTTTGAAACATGTGAGAGAGTAATTTGTTTCTTAAAATAGACGAAAACAAAGCAAAATGTGTAAACTGCCATTTTCCCTTATCCACTTTTGTTTTTATTTCAATTTTTGGTAAAGTGTGAAGAAATGTACTCAGTTGTTGTTAGCTGAATAAAATTGCAAACAGAAAAAGAGATTTTATTCTTTGCTCAATCGATCATTGGTTCTCTGCCGGTCCATGATGGTAGGGGAAGGGGTAGGAGAGAGCCCACATCTGGCTAGATTTCCGGTGCTCTGGTTGGGTAGTCGTGGTAGGACCACCAGATCCTTTCCACGCAGTCCTGGGTGGGCATCTGGCTGTGTGAAGCCACTGAACCCACACGTCGAGGGGTGGACAAGGGGCAGCTCCCAGTACCAGGTTCTCAGTCTCTGACATCCCAAGCTGGATATAGAAGAGGAGCTGAAAACAGAATAGGGGCTCCTGGGGTGACACTAGGCTCTGAGGGTAAAGGAAGAGAGGGCAGAGGGAGAAGGGGTGCTGGGTGGTTCCCCCACAGGTGGGTGTCTTTAGTCTGGTCCTTGATGAACAAAGACAGTCTATGATTTTAGAGCTTTATTGTAGGAAGGTAGGACGAGAAAAGATGAAAAGAGACAGACTGGCCATGGCCAAGAGGAGAGAAGGGGGAAGGTAGAGAGAGAAGAAAGTTAAAGGCTTACAGAGAGGTGAAAGCTTAGAGAACCTAGAGAGCAAGGAGGGGCCAAGCAGACACTCTTATGGTGGGCTGCTATCTTGCTGTTGTTAGTTAACTATGAGGAGGAGTCTAGCCAGAAAGCCAGGTCTTGGGACAATGTCTACTTGCCTGCTTGCCACATGCATGACTTGTGGGGGCTGAAGGGGTGGTAACTTTGAAAGGAGCCAGGGGTCGAGGAGACATGATGGAAAGCCTACTGTCCTATGTAGGTGGTAATTACCACCCATCGGGGGTTTAAGACCTCAGTGCAACTGGAGACCAGACTCACTGTGCCTAGCCCATTGCCCCACAGTTCTCATTAACTGCTTATCTGCTCTTGGAAGACTTTGCTAGTAGTGACAATTTTAAGAGTCACTTTCTCCTATCCATAGGTTGTAGAGTCTAAGATGAATTATTATATAAAAGGTTGTGGTACACTCACATAGACAAAGTCAGGACAGTGGCAAGGAAGGTCTAGATGAGAGTAGGTCAAATATAATTTCCCAAGTAAGGTACTTTGAGGTTTGGGACATTATAAGTTATTTGTTTGGAGGTCATTTTATTTATTCTGATTTTTCTTTATTCTCATATACTACATCCTGACTGCAGACTCTGCTCCATCCCTTCCTCCCAAACCCTCTCACCTTCCCTCTGCCTCACATCCACTGCTCCTTCATTCCCTTGAGAAAAGAGCAGGCATCCCAGAGATATCAACCCAATGAGACATGTAACAACCTAGATGTCAAAGACTAGGCACAAATCCTTTTACCAAAGCTTGACAAGCCAAAATCAGTAGGAGATAAAAATTCTTACAAGCAAGCAAAAGAGTCAGAGATACCGACATACCCACTTTAGGGATCCTACAAAATCTCTAAGCTAAACATGGGGATTTGAACTTGTGTGTATTCATAGGACTTATCACAGACTCATACAGGCCCCAGGGTTGCCCCCTTAGTCTCAGCCCCTGTGAGCCCTGCTTAGTTGATTCTGTGGACCATTTTTTCCTGGCGTCCTTGACCCCTAGCTCCTACAATCCTCCTTCTTCCTCTGGGTTCCCCGGGCTCCACCTAATGTTTGCCTGTGCATCTTCGCATCTGTTCCTATCCTCTGCCAGAGGAAGCATCTCTGATGATTATGCTAAGCTCCAGGGTGGGTATAGCAGAATATCATTAGAAGACATTTCATTGACTTTTTTTTTTCAGTTGTATTTGTTTCTACCCTAGGTCTCTTTGTTTCTGGTTCCTGGTTATTCAGACAGTGCCATGCCTGTGCTCCCTCTCCGCTTAGGTTTCAAGTTAGACTAATCATTGATTAGCTACTCCCACAAGCTCTGAGCCAGAGCCATTTTCCCACCACATCTCACAAGCAGGACAGGTTGTGGGTCCTAGGTTTTGTGGCTGAGTTGCTGTCCCAGTCCCACCACTGGGAGCCTAACTTGGTTACAGAAGATGGCCAGTTCAGGGTCCATATCATCCATTACTAGTTCCCATTTCAGTAATTTTCCACTTGCAATGAAAATGGTTACCACATCACCCCCTAAATTTCCAACTATTCGAGTAGTCTCTCCCTTTACTATCTCTTTGTCCGTCCTCACTCCAGTTATGGGTCCCTCCTGATTTTATTCCCATCAGCTCCATGTCCAAATATTGATTTTGTACCTGCTTCCTGGGGAGATCCCTGTATCCCCCACTAGAACTCATTTTATTTTATAATTTTTTAAAAAAAAATTATTGATTCTTTGTGAGTTTCATGTCATCCATCCAAATCCCACAATGTTCCTTTGTATCTGCCTTCTGCCCTTGCAGGAAAATAAAAGAAATAAACCAAAGCAAACATAGAAAACTTCTCATTGTGGAAACTGTAGTGTGTCACAGTGTGTCCCATAGTATACCCTTTTGTCTACACATACTTACTTGCAAATATTCATTGCAATGAGTCATTGGTCTGGTTTGAGACCTCTGGCTTCTGCTACACCAACAGTACTGGATATTCATCAGGACTCTTCTCAGTTATCCCATGGATATCCTGCAGAAAGGGGCTCTTCACACCCTTTGGATCTGGTGGTGTGGGTGAATGTGAGCTGGCCCCAAGGGCATGAGGGCAGGAGAGCTGACCTTGCCCCTTGCATTGGATGATCTTTGGAACTGCAGGATTGGGCCTTTCACACAGCTCCAGCAATTCCAGATGAGGTAGTCATTGGGGTAGGACAAGTCAAAGTCATGGATCTGGGCCTGGGTGGCAACTGAGTTGGTCAGCTCTCCTTCACCTGTTCCTGCCTGTGCACCTAACACTACTCAGGCTTGCTCACTCAATACTGCAGCTGGCCAGGGGCAGGGCTAGCTCTTCTGAATCCAAGGGCCAGCTCACCCACACCCCCACCATCATAGCCAGCCCGACTATGCTAACCAATTGAGGTGTGGTACTTACAAAGTTTATGTTAAATAAACTCTAGTTTACATAATGCTAGCATAATCCTGATCAGATGCCAGATTCTCATGAGGTGAGCCTCACAGTTGAAACACTAAACCTGAAATTGCAAGGTGTCCCTGATTGGTAAAATGATAAAGCAGAGAGATTCTCTGAATGGAGAAGGAATAAAAGCTCTGCTTTCCTGTGTTAGCATAGTTTGATATAATGTAGAAGTTAGTACTTTATGCATACTTACAGAGTTTGGAGAAATAGCAACTGGAGATAAACTCTTGAGGAGAAATACTGGGTGGCTACTGGGCTGTCAGTCCTTGACCTGCGTTGGCAGAGCCACCCATACCCTATTGCATTAATTAAGCACATATCTACAGTTGTCTAAATTTTCTAGTGGTGAATACACAATTTTTTATTTTTATTTTTTAGGTATGGAGAGGTTAGTTAGAGATAGATAGGTATACTGCTCTCTGAAGCAGGGACCCAGATTTTGAGATAAATTCTGGTAAAATTCCTGACTTCATGTTGAATAATGTAGTTTTACTGAGAAAGTTGTAGTATTATTTGTTTATCAGCATTTCAGTTGATTTAAAGTTTTTGCTTGTTTTTGTTTTTGGTCTGACTTCTCTATGAAATAAAAACCTTTGTAGAGATAAGAGTAACCTGTTCTAACATAGAAATGTAACAATCTAACAAGAGCTGTTTTACCAAAGGCCAAATGTTTGTAACTCATTTTTCCAGGTGCCATGTATATACACACATACCCACACACAAATACATGTATATTATATGTTTGTGTACACACACACACACACAGGAACCAACAATCCTAAAAGTTGCAGTTTACCAGAGTCTTTAGTATTTTGTGGCCAGTCAGTGAGAGGGCTAAGACCAAACTTGTGTTCATGATTCTGAAGAGTCATACTGCTTCATTTTTCCCACCCTCATACAGCTCCTGTGTATTAACTCATTTTCAAAACACAATGTCTATTAGACAGTAAAAGTCAGTATTTAAAAAAAATTTAAGGTGGCAGACATGCTGTGATGTGTGTTCATGTGTAAGTCACAAACCAGCTTTGTGGTGGAGTCATTTTTCTCTCCCCCCCCCTTTTTTTGTTTTTTTTTTTTTGGTTTTTTTGTTTTTGATTTTTCTAGAAAGGATTTATCTGTATAGGCCTGGCTGTCCTGGAACTCATTCTGCCTGACTGCGAACTCTGAAATCTGTCTGCCTCTGCCTCCCAAGTACTGGGATTAAAGACATGTGACACCACAGACTGCCTTCTCTTTTTTCAGGTTTACAAGGGTTCAAGAGGACAAGAATTTAGGGAGGGTAAGGAACCATGGGTGGATTTGGAAGCATATAGGGGGAAGACATTATCAAAACATACCTTGTATGAAATTCTCAAAGCATTAATGAAAGTATACAAAAAAATTCCTGTGGTCAAAATAAAAATAATATTCCTCAGCAAAGCAGGTGACCATGAAAATGAAACTGAGGTTCATTTGTCATCTCACCCCAAAACTAGGGACTCTTGAGACAGGATTTTACCTTGGACACCACATCTATTGCCAATCCTTGCCCTTTCACACCTTACAACACCTTTCCCCCTTATTCTTCTCTTGTGTGCCCCCTTAGTCACACTGAAATTGCCCTCCAATCCAGCTCTTCCTCAACTCCTTCAGCTCCTGTACCAGTTCCACTCTTGCCAGAAGAGCAGCAGACCTAATTCCCCTGCCTTCTCCTTTATTTAGAAGCCTCCAAGTCGCTCCAAGTCCTTCGTATGGATTTCCTGTGATGAAAAGAGGTCCTTTCATGCAAGTCTTCAGTTCAGACACTCGCAATTTGTAGTTCTCTCTGTCCATCTGATTGCCTCCACCTCACTCTCAAAGTGATTTTTGATCCATTGGTGAGGTAGAGTTTATAATGGATCAGGATATACTGGTTTTTGAGCAGAGAGGAGTTCTTCTTTTTTTTTTAACCAGTTCAATCTTTGCAAAAAATTGGGAGTGGCCACTGAACATATGTGCCAGTGGACCTAAGTTACTGATGACCAAAATCTCCCTTCTAATTGACAAAAGCAGTAAAATCAAACGTGTAAGCAAGACTCTTTTTAAAAATTATTTTATTTATTGACATGCCAAATGTTGCCCCCTCCTGGCTCTGCCCATCCCACCCCCCAAAAGTTCTTCATCACATCCCCTTCCTGGGCATTCCCCCTTCTCTGGGGCATCAAGTCTCTCTACAGAATTAGGCTCATCTTCTGGCATTGAGGCCAGACAATGCAGTCCTCTGCTAGGTATGTGCCAGGGGCCAAGTACCAGGCTGTGTATGCTCTTTAGTTGGTTAGTCTCTAGGAGCTCCCAGGGATCCAGGTTAGTTGACATTGTTAGTCTTCCTATGGGGTTACCCTTCAGCTCCAAAGTCCTTCCTCTAACTCTTCCATAGTGATCCCTGACCTCAGTCTAGTGATTGGTTGTGAGTATCTGCATCTGTCTTAGTCAGCTCAAAGAAGCAGCCATTCTAGGCTCCTGTCTGCAAGCATAGCATAGCATCAGTAATAGTGTCAGGGTTTGTTTGCCTGCCCTTGAGATGGATCCACAGTTGGGCAGGTCACTGGGTGGCCCTTCCTTCAGTCTCTGCTCTATTTTTGTCCCTAAATTTCTTTTAGACAGGACCAATTCTGGGTCAAAAATTTTGAACGTGGGTTGGTAACCCAATCCTTCCCCTGAATGCCCTGTCTAACTACTGGGAGTGGTCTTTTCAGGTTCCATTTTCTCACTGCTGGGCATTTCTGCTAAGTCATCCACATTGTGTCTTAGGAGCCTCTCCCATCCCAGGTCTCTGGGATCTCTTAAAAGTTTCCCAGCCCTCCACTCCCAGCACATACATATATCTTCATTCTACTGGCCCTCTATGCTTCTGTCCTGTATCCCCCCGATATCTAATCCCGCCCCCCTTTTCCCTCCCTGTGTTGGTATGTATATCCTTGGACCAGGGAGTGGCACCATTTGAAGGTGTGGCCTTTTTGGAATAGGTGTGATGTGGTTGGAATGGGTGTGTCACTGTGGGTGTGGGTATAAGATCCTCACCCTAGTTGCCTGGAAGTCAGTCTTCCACTAGCAGCCTTTGGATGAAGACATAGAACTCTCAGCTCTTCCTGCACCATGCCTGCCTGGATACTGCCATGCTCCCACCTTGATGATAATGGACTGAACCTCTGAACCTGTAAGCCAGCCCCAATTAAACGTTGCTTTTTATAAGACTTGCCTTGGTCATGTTGTCTGTTCACAGCAGTAAAACCCTAACTAAGACAGAAGTTGGTACCAGGAGTGGGGTATTGCTGTGATAGGCCTGACCATGCTTTTATTTGAAAGAATGTGGATTTTTGGACTTTGGATTTGGAACTCAGTGGAATGATTTAAATGGGGCTTAATGGGTCATCCTATTAGAAATATGGAAGACTTTGTTGCTGGGAGTAATTTGAACTGTGTTGACCTAGCCCAAGAGATTTCAAAGGAGAAGAATTTTAGTATGTGGCATAAAGAATGTTTTTGTGGTGTTTGGTGAAATATGTGGCTACTTTTTGCCCTGCCTGAAAAGTCTGCCTGAGGCTAAGGTGAAGAGACTCAGATTAATTGCATTGTCAAAGGAAGTTTCAAAAAAGCCCAGCAGAGACTCTGTTCTCTGGTTAAGTCTTATGAAGAGAAGTTTGAACAAGCATAGCAAGCTTAGAAAGGAAACATATAAAATATATGGTTTGAGTATTAAAGGAGTACAAGGGAGTGAAATGGAGCAAAATCTTGTGTTCTAGGAGATAACAGATTAAGGGAGTGGGACCTTGGGGCAAGAGTCTACCCAGCTTAATTAGTTCCTTGCATGGTGATACACACCTTTAATCCCATGAGACAGGCATGCTGATCTCTGCTTTCAAGGTCAATCTACAGAGCAAGAACCAGGATAGCCATGCTTAGGCAGTGAAGGATTTAGATAACATAAAGCTAGTAATAATGTAATAGTAAAAGGGGATCATGTTCTAGTTCCTGTAAGCAGCAGAGCTCAGCAGCTTCAGCCATGTGGCACTGGCTCTAGAGTTAATAGCGGAAGGAACTACTGGGAAAATTGATGCTGTTTGGCTGGAGCTAAGGAATTAGCAGTGATTAAGAAGAGACCAGCATCACTGAGGTAAAATCTTATGGGAACTATTTTCTGGGAGCACAAAGAAGCTGTGTTCCAGAGATAGCCAAGGCTGTAACTCGTGCTGCAGCTGGACTTGGTAATGTATAAGAATCACCCAGGTGGTACTGGTTTTGAAAGCATGAAGGTGTCATGGATAGAAGCTGAGGCTTAGCACTGTTTGAGGCCAGGGGAGGCCACTGGAGAAGGTGTAGCCTCAGCTGTAGTTGATGGCCCAGGATTGAAGGGGTCATGCAAAGGAGGCTATTGGTGAAGGATAGTTGGAGTGGAATATCCCTGTGTATTGGAGATGTCAGTACCATGGAGTGATCACCAAGATCTGCAGCCATAGTGGAGTGGATCAACCTGGGCTTACAGTGCTACAGAGGACAGAGCTGGAGAAGAGATGCCAGCCCTTAGGAGGAGTCTAAAAGATGAAGTGGAATCCCAGACACTGAAACAAGAAGCTGTAACATTGAAATTGCCTTGGAGACTCAAAGATGTTAAAGATGCCAGAGCCATGGGATATAAGCTGAGGAAAGCTGCTAACAGGGAGTGGAACCAGCCCAGGAGAAAGCAGTTTATTGCAGTCAACAAAGATGAAAAAGGAGTGGAGAACTGAAGACCGCTTTGGCATCATCCATAGAGATGCAGAGTTTGGAGTTTGCCCAGCTGGTTTCCTGCCTTGCTTTAGGGATTACAGTTAATTAAGTTGAATTAATCTCAGAAGAGACCTGGAACTTTGGACTTTTAGGGAAAAAGAAACTCTTAAAGAGAAGCCAGTAAATAAATAAATAAATGTTAGTATATACTAATAACTGTCTTAGTCAGGGTTTCTTTCCTGCACAAACATCATGACCAAAAAGCAAGTTGGATAGGAAAGGGTTTATTTGGCTTACACTTCCATGCTGCTGTTCATCACCAAAGGAAGTCAGGACTGGAACTCAAGCAGGTCAGGGAGCAGGAGCTGATGCAGAGGCCATGGAGGGATGTTCTTTACTGGCTTCCCTCTCCTGGCTTGCTCAGCCTGCTCTCTTATCAAACCAAGACTACCAGCCCTGAGATGGTTCCACCCACAAGTTGGGACCCCTTGATCACTAATAGAGAAAATGCCTTACAGCTGGATCTCATGGAGGCATTTCCTCAAATGAAGGTCCTTTCTCTGTGATAACTCCAGCTGTGTCAAGTTGACACAAAACTAGCCAGTACACTATCCTTATAAAAATTACAAAAACGTTTTGAAAATCAAGTGGGGATTTGTATTTGAAAAACAACTCATAGTAGTAACTAGAAATTATGGCAAATTAAAAGATGAATTTAGCCTTTGTAGAACTTCCAAAGTTAGGGTTTTTTGTTATAATTAAAATAGTCACTATTTCTAATTGAAAATTAACTTTTGTGCAATATATTCTGATTATGGTGCCCCTCCCACAACTCCTCCAGGTCCTCCCCACTTTCCTCCCCCCGAAATTTACCCCTTTGATGTTCCCTATAATCAGTAGGAAACAAAAGGGCATCTAAGAGGAAATAAAGGAAAAATTTAAAACAAACAACAAAACTGAATAGGACAAAACAAACAAATGTATAGAGAAAGAAAATAAAGAAAAAGGGCACGAGACATATAGATGTATGGAGAAGTCAATATTCACACACAAAAATCCCATAAAAACACAAAGACAAAAAATAATATATAAGGAAAATGCCTATTTTTAAAGAGATTTCAGACAAAGCATGATGTGAAAGAAAAAAATAAAGAATAACATTAAATTCATTTTGTTTGTTCATATATTGCTGGGCATAGATCCTGCACTTCAGTGTGGTTCGTATACCCCGTGTGAACTCCCTTCAAGAAAACTCATTTTTCCTTTGGGGGCAGTTATCAATAGGAGATAGCTTCTGGGCTAGGGATAGAGACTTGTGTCTAATTCTGTCAGTACTGGTACCCTATCTGGTATTGACCTCTGCATGCTCCATGTGAACTGCTGCTGCTGTTCCTATAAGCTCATTTGCCTGTACGTCCTGTTGTATCTAGAAGGCTTTTGTTTCCTTGAAGTCTTCCATCCCCAATGGCTCTTATAAACTTTCTACTTCCTTTTCTGCAGAGTTCCCCTAGTCCCGGTGTGTATGTATAGGCAGAAGGAATTTGATGGGGACTTTCCACTTAGTACTGAGTTGTGGGTCATAAAACCATGGTAGAAAGTTTGGTAAGGTAGAGCAGGTTGAAACCTGGAGACTTGATGGGCACACACCTAAGGTTTAGGCAACTCCTAGCTCCCTGCCTGAATCCTGACATAGAACACATGTGCCAGGCTTCTCACATAAAAGTGATGTGACCACAGGTCACATAGGCTCAAGAAAGAGATCTCCATGCTAATAGAGGCCCAGAGGGCACAGCCAATAAGCTTTCCTTCCCAGACATTCCTCTCTGCAACAGGTATTTAACATCAGACCCACCTTGAGAAGTGAGATATTGTTTTAAACAGCCACCATCTGTCATACAACAAATGCCTTAAAACCGTGAACTGCCTTTTTTCATTGAGACCCACCTTGGGGAGTCATGGAGAAGGCCTTCCTACAGAGCCACATCTAGTATCCCATAGAAGGTCTCTCTGCATGTCCAGCCACCCCTGCCACCAAGCTGCCACCCACCAATCCAAGGACACTCCCCATGGGACTAGCTGGAGTTCCCCTTTTCCCCTGTAGCGCAGGCTAGACCCAGCCTGTGGGCCTGGACTTTGTTATCAACTCTTCCACAACTCCCAGAGGAGCCTGGATGTCCAAGCGTCTGAGACACCCCCCCCCCAGTCTGTTCTTGTTACAGGCCTGGGGTGGGCTGAACCATCTTTGGCTTTCCCATATCTCACACTGCATTGTCCCACCCGGAGCAATGCCTCAGAACTTCCCTACAGCCCAGCACCAGCCAGACTCAGTGTAGGATAACACAGTCAAACTTCTCCCTCCCCCTTCATCCTGTTTTCCCAAGTGGCTGTGTCCCATGGTAGAGAAGATGCTGGACCCACAACCCTACATTGAGTGTTCCAAGGTCTCTTATTGTCTGCACATTGTTTAGTTGTAGGTCTCTGTATTTGTTCCCATCTACTGCAGGGGTTGTGAAGCCTCTCTGATGATGGCTTAGGAAGACAGTGATCCAAGTGTTCAGCAGAATGTCAGTAGTGGTAATTTTATTGCTATGTTCCTTTAGCAGAACAGTAATAGTAGTTTTTGGTTTTCCTCTAGGTCGCTGGCCTATCTAGTCTCAGGTCTTTGGCTACCGTACTTGTGTTAGGCATGGGTTCCATCCCACGGAATGAGCTTTAAATTTAATCAGATAGTGGTTAGTTACTCCCACAACTTGGTTTTGATTGACTATTTTATTTACTTACATTTCAAATATTGTTCACTTTCCTGGTTTCCTCTCCAAAACCCTCCCATCCCGTCCCATCCCCTCTTCTCTTTCCCTCTAAGAGGGTACTCTGCCACCCACCCACCCACTCCTGCCTCACCACAACTTTTGAGCCACTATTGTACCAGTGTATTTTGCAGTTAGGCCACCATTGGAGATCAAAGCATTTGTAGGTGGCTTGGCACTTATTGTTCTTCTCCAGTAGCAATGCAGAGTACCTTTCAGTACCATGAACACTCATCAGTTGGGGTGAAGGTTCAAAAACAATTCTGAGCACTTACTAGTCAACAGTTATTTGCTCACTTGGGTTGTACTAAGTTATTCCTGTGCCTAACAAGAAAGTACATTCTTTGCTTATCTATGGTTATAAAATGTCATGGGACAATCCCTTGTCACTGAAACAAGCAAGCGTGTCACTTCTATGACAGTGTGCTAAAGAGTTATTCAGTGATCCCCATATAATTTGCTCTACTCAGTAGGAAATACAGATGACTCATGTTGGATAGTAAAGTCACACAATAGACCACCCTGGGTCCACAATACTAGATAGCCTTGATAAAACACATCAGATTTAATGTAGACAAGAACTAAGCTGTTGTGTTAGTAAAAATGTCTGTATTTCATTTCTTTTATTCCTGTTGTATCAGTTTTCTCAGTATTATCCAGTTGTTATTCTGTTAGGCCTCTTTCAGTATTTTACCAACAAAACTAATAGTGTCTCTATCCTTGTTAAAGAAAGCTTAACACAAATTAATCACAGTCCCTTTCTTTACAACGTTCTTCCAAAAATTCATCCCTTTTTCAAAAGTACACAATTATGTGATATTATAAAGCTTATTCAAGGCTTATTCATTTATACATGTTATGCAAATACACTGAGTTTTTAACATACATGTGTAGTGATACACACATTGTTCTGTCACTTGCTATTGTCTCTTAATGACAATGAATGCAGAATCTTCCTTTTTTAAGTCACTTAGAGTTCTAAGAGGTGCTTCTGTAGCAGTTTTCTTTGGCTGTACATAAAAATTTTTCTCATCTGTTGTTACTGTAATGTTATGATTGTGATTGTGTGTAGCACAATCAGGGCACTGCAGATGCTAGGCAATTGCTCTGTCATTGAGCTCCATTCTTGCAATGATGAAGAGAACTGAAACTAATACTTTGGGATTTGCACTTAAGAATAAATGTGCAAAGCCGGGCGTGGTGGCGCACGCCTTTAATCCCAGCACTCGGGAGGCAGAGGCAGGTGGATTTCTGAGTTCGAGGCCAGCCTGGTCTACAAAGTGAGTTCCAGGACAGCCAGGGCTATACAGAGAAACCCTGTCTCGAAAAAACCAAAAAAAAAAAAAAAAAGAAAAAGAATAAATGTGCATTATCTCTTACTGGAAAGGTATAGCAAAGAGGAAATTGGGGAACATTGGAAGATGTGGAGATTATAATTTTTAATTTTTTGAGAAAATATAATAACATTTCTCTCTTTTCTTTCCTCTCTTCAATCTCTCCTCCCACTCTCTCCTATAAATTAATGGCTTCTTCTGCACTAACTGTTATTTCATACACACACACACACACACACACACACACACACGTATGCACATATATATTGTGGAAGTTTGAATGAAAATGATACCCATAGGCTCATTGGGAATAGAGTAGATGTGGTCTTGTTGAAAGAAATGTCTCATTGGATGTGGGCTTTGAACTTTTAGATGTTCAAGCCAGATCCAGTCTGTTGTTTGTTTCTGTCTTGCTCACTCTGTCTCTTCTCTGTCTGTCTCTGTGACTCTGTCTCTCTGTCTGCCCCCCTTCTTTTTCTCTGTTGCCTGTGGATCTGGATGTAGAACTCTCAGCTTCTTTTCCAGTACCATATCTGCCTGCATGCCACCATGCTTTCCGCCATGATGGACTCAACCTCTAAACTCTAAGCCAAATCTAATGAAATTCTTTCCAATATGAACGTTTCCATTGTTCATGGTGTCTCTTCACAGCAGTAGAAACCCTAACGAAGACACGTATATATTCCTAAGTATAGCCTGATCAGTCCATGATAACCTGTATGTGTGTTTTCAGGGCTGACCATTTGTCAGTGGAAAGTCAACTGATATTCTTTTCCCTGGGGAAGACTATACTCTTCCACTCCCAAACTTTCCCCAATTGACAGTAGTTCTTCCTGTAGGGTTGAGACCTTATGTTTTCCCCACGCACTTTAGAATATCCATTGTTATTGTCGTTGTTCAGCTCATACTAGGCCAGTCATATTGGTGAGATTTTATAGGAATTACACTTGTAAGTATGTTAAACGTTCTCCATAAAATTCTATGATTTTTCTTAGATCAAATGTTTCAGACTTGCCTTGAACTGGTAGGTAGCAAAGAATGACTTTGAATTTATGATTCTTTTGCTTGTTTCTATTTCCCCTGTGCAGGAATTACATACAGGTGTGGGCCAGTTTCCAGTTTATTTTGTGCTGGAGGAATCAAACCTAGGGCTTTATGCATTCATAATAGGCAAGCATTTTACTAAATGAGCCAAACCCCAAGTCCTGAAGTACCGACTATTTCCCCACAAATCAAAGTGTAGTCTTGCAGCATTATTTTCTCAATCTGTTTAATTTGAAAGTGAATATTATATCACCATTATCATAATTAATATTTTATTGTTTCCTAAGTAGGGAGAATTAAAATATCTTAAACTATCTATCACCTACATAATGTTATATTTCTGCAGTGATGTTTGTATAACAGCATTCTTCTATATATGCCTTCATATTCCAAAATATACTCAAAACATTTTTTTTTACTTTGATGTCCAGAGATATCGTTACAATTACCTTGTACCAGCAACTAGCTCTGCATTGAACAATCTCAATTAGTGGTGAACATCAAGGTGATTTGGGAGTGGGTAGCCATTTCTAGACTCCATGAGCAGAATACTAGCTGAAATCCAAGGATCCCAAAGAAGCTAGTAATCAAAATGCTGGATCTGAAATTCAGTGTGAACTATATAAGGCAATAGATGGATAGGGTACAGGTACCCCCAGTGTGCAAGTAAAGAATTTCTGTGAATCGGTTTTGGAAATGCCTCTGTAGGTGTTTACAGATTGAAGTTGAAGGATAATCCGAGTAGGCAGATAGATTAGAAGAAAGGACCAGAGGCATGTGAGACAGCTACCCTGAGTTCATCAGAGACAGGGAGTGCAAACAATACTGAGTTCTCTACTGGAGTGGGAAAGCAGAGTAAACATAGCATTCTACCTTCTTATCTCAGCTTTCTGAACTTGTTCTGTAGTAAACTATGATGAAAGAAGGATAAAGACACAGAGCTGAAATGGTCAGCTGGACCTTACTTAGCACTCTCAGGCCTGCCTGGCAGTAAACCACAAGAGGCTGAGAGGAAGGGTTGCGGGGGTAAGGATTCTGACACCAAAGTAAAGTGGAAGAGAGGAAGATGTCCCTGGTAGTCAGAGTAGCTCTTGAAAAGCCTCAGTCCTGGGTCTAGTTTACATTCTCATTTTATACTTTAAAGCCACAAAATTAGGTAAGCCAGGGGGATTTTTACAGAAATGCACATGGCAGTCAGCAGGTTCAGGGCAATGGGCCTTTGTCCCAGCTATTTCTCTAGCCCATTCTGTTTCAAGTAGCAAGCGAAGTCATGCTTGGCAAAAAGGTAATACAAGCAGTGCTTTAGGCAAACCGATAAAACAGTCAACATAATAATATCTAATAATTGTTTTTTTCTACCTTATTCTACTTCATTATCTCCTTTCATAACACCTTATGAATCTATCTTGAAGAAACAGGTTGTTATTCCTGGTGTGTTATATGCATTGTGTTTTATTGCCTCTCAGTTGTGCTCATAGCTTTGATTTTTTTAATTAAATTATTTTATTTACTTTTCAAATGTTGCCCCCTTTCCTGGTTCCCCCCTCCCAGACTTCTTCATCCCCTCCACCTCCCCTTTGATGCTGAGAGGGTGCTCCACCTACCTACTACCTTTCATTCACCCACCCATGCCAGCTTCACCACCACTCCCAGCATCTCTTTTCCCTGGGGCATCAAGTCTCTACAGGATTAGGTGGATCTTCTCAAACTGAGTGCAGACAAGGGAGTAGTCTGATAGCTGTTCGGCATTTTCTTATATTATTATGAGTGATTAACAAAACAGGGTGTCCTACATTTAAACCCATGCAATATGCCTTCCTCAGTAGTAATCAGATTTCAGTAGGAATCAATTTAGCCTCTATAGTTCTAGACGACCATCGCTGCCAGTGAATCTATGTTTCCTAAGAATGACTGTGCTTTCCTAGTCAACAATTAATTCTTTCTTTATCTGAGTAGAAAGCTGGCTGTATTGAGCTTTTAAGATGCCTAATATAGAGGCACCAGTGATCATGAAGTCTGTTCAGGGCCATTACTGGGAAAACTGAGAAATGTATAGGAGTTCTTATTGTTTTTAAAGGAACGTAAGTATTGTTTGACCCTCATTCCTAGGGGCATACCTAAGTTGGGGTCAAAGAACATCATACTGCAATTATCTCCTGGGGAGCAGGTATCACTGTGGCCAGTGAAATGTGTGGTATAGGAGCTAGTTTTCTTATAACTAGTGTGCTATAAGTATAAGTAACTGCCTGATTACTGCAGTATAAATAACCTACTTGAACAGGTTTTGTGCAAGCATATCCAGCAGTCCTGACCTAGGTTAAGGATTACATGACTAGCATTTACTAAAGCCAGAATTTTGAAACATGGCTTTTTTTTTTTTTTACATGAAGAGTTTTTCTATAGTTAGTTCCCATATTATTTCTTCCAGTCTCCCAACAATCATTCTTGTATCTCCTGGCCATTCTTTAATAGATTGTCACTAGCTGGGTCCCCCTCCAAAAGGAACCATAGTCTGCGTCTCTGGCATGGGCAGCTCTGTCACAACATGGTGAGGCCTGGGGATGATCTATTGATGGCTAATTCCTGGCACCACCTGAAGGGCACAACCCCTCTGAGGGAAAGCTAGCTATATTGATGAGGATCCAGGAATTGAAGTTGTCCTAGGACAAGGTTGCTCTTCAGACTAATTTATGTAACAGAGTTAGAGAGGCTGAGTGGACACTGGCTCTAATACACATCTATGAGATAGTGACCAGACATTAGAACAGAAGCTGAGCTGTCATTTCCCATTCCGAAATCCTAGGCTCATCTGTGTTGGATTTCATGGTCCACTCCTGGTTCAGGTCCACCAAATATCATGGTAACAATTCTGTTAGGGCATTTTTTTTTCAATTGGGTTATTTCATGAGCCTGTCAGAGGTGTCAGGAGTTGTCATCTCTGCAATTATTATTTCCCTACCCGTGGTAAACATCCTGCCCTCCTGACTTTCAGTAGTTGTTTTATGAGTTGCTCTTTTCCTTTGTTTGGCTTATATGAGGGGAGCTCTAAAAGCTGTGGGAGTATAAAACATATTTTCGAGGGGAGTGCTAATGGGAGGGCAACTCATTGGCCTGTCTGGACTTCCAGTTGGTTTCTCCTGACGTACTCTGTACTTGAACTTGTGTGTGAGCCTGGCAGTGCACCATTGTCACAGCCCCTCCTCCTCCCTATTGGGGGTCTTGAAGGGAGCAACCAGCTTCTAGGAGCTAGAGTATTTACTCTATGTTTTAGTTTCTTTGACCAATGACATAAGCAGTCCTTCCCCTCAATATATTGCTGCTTTGAGTCTGTTGATGTTAGGAGCTATTCCTCTTGTAGCCTTCAGCAACCATCCTTTGCTGTATCTGAATTGGGCAGCAGTCTGGCTGTGAAGAGAAAATGTCTTATAATTAATTTCTCTTCAATTATGGAGGGGCTTGCCTTCCTCTTCAGGCAAGTATGTGGCTAAATTGCATAGCTGACATATTCTTGGATGAGAGGAGGATCTAGCCCTCCCTTTAATGGACACATTGAAATGGGCTTGTCCCTGGAACACAGCCAAACATAGCTGACCAGGGAATGGTGAATGTCCCCAGGTAGTTAGTGAGTGTAGCACAACTGGCCAACTGGAAGACGTTGGTGAGCAGAATGTGAAGCAGATGACTTTAGAGGGATGGGATCAGGTGGTCTTGGCATTGCTTTGGCACTGGCAGTTGAAGTCAATAAAGAAGCAGAATCCCAGGCAAGATTTCAGACTCCAGGGAAATTGATGGGGATGTCTCCTCGGTGTCTTTATGCTTGGCAGTCGTTCAAGGACTGATCAGTCTCACTTTGGGAGTATACAGACCTCACTGTGGAGGGAAAATGAAGAGTAGTTGTAGCTGCTTAGAATATGTATGCATTCAGGAAATACAGAGACAAATTCTGGTGCTTACTTAGCCCACATTCTCTCTTTTGTAGCCATCTTTTAATCAGTATAGGACCCCTGTTCTTGTGACTAATGCTGTCCACTTTCAGTGTAGGTCTTAATACTTCATTTAAACCTTTCTGAAAACACCCTCAAAATGCCTAAAAGTATATCTCCTAGGTGACTATAAATCCAGTCAGGATGACACTAAGATTCACAGTCACACCTAACTTCTTATTCAGAATTATACAGAAGAAATTTAAATCCATCATTTTCCCACAGAAACCCCCCTTTATTTTTAAGATTTTCTCTTTACCACCATCTCTAAACAATTTAGCACACACTTTTCTGAGTTTCTTTTCTGTTTGGTTTTGGGGTGTGTGTGTGTGTGTGTGTGTGTTGAGAACTCTTTTAAATAACTTGGGCCTGAGTTTCAGTAATCATTTACTTAGAGTAATAAGCATAAAGCTGTCTTCATTTTTGTCTTTGAGCTCACAAAGGGTACAGTGATTTTTATCCTTCATGCTCAGAGTCATTAGTATCTCCTTTCATATATTTTGCCTAGTTTTGATGCTATTGTTTCTGAGGTGAAGGTAAGGATTGTTCATCATTTTCAATCATATTTGGAAGCAGATGTTCTTCCAACAATTTAAAGTGACAAAGTACAGTGCTAAAACTTCATAAATGAAACGTAGTGTGTGTTGGTCATGAGGAAGGTCAGAAGTTCAGAATGATATTTTTCATAAATTAAGATACTGTGGCACATGCCACTCGGTTCTTAGGAAGCTAAGGTAGGCAGATGGCCAACAGCTGGAGGCCACACAGTTACTTGCAGTTCAGCTTCGGCTACAGTGTGATTCCCTGTCTTGGAAAATGTGTGTTATGTATAATATATACTTCCATTTATATTACATTATGATATGCATTGTTCCCCAACTTTATAAACAACTGTATTCAAAAGGAGCATCCAGAATTCTTGAGCAAAACAGTATGAGTTGCATTTCATTCTGCATTTGATTAGCTTTTCAATCTTATAAGAATCGTTAGTAAGAAAGGAATTAATTTTCTAACTCTCTACTAGAAAAATTTGTTTGCAGCCCAGTGAGGTAGTTCAGTGGGTGAAGATGCTCGACACCAAGCCTGACCACAGAAGCTTGCTATTTCCAATGTAGAACTAACATCTAAATTTCTAAGATGAATAATCAGTAACTAAGCTAGAAGGTAAGGGATATCTAAGAGTGACTCAGCAGCATGGAAGGAGAGGAGACAGGGTGACTGTTAAGACCCTTTATAGTCTTAACTATGCATGATCTATTTATATAAACTCATAAGTTATAAGGGTGCAGGAAATAGAAAATTCACTGCTTTCTTATTCCATGTAAATGAATAAGAAAGGATTTAATGACATTTTTAAAGGGCAATAAATTTCAACCTAATTCATTAATTAAATGATTATCTATTAATGTATATAAACTATAAAATATTTAAGCTATTATTTAACACTAGTCAAAAAATGAGACTGTTTCCGTGTATAAGGAGCTTTGAAAAAATAGCCTTACTTTTTCCCCAGAAATTGCTTCTTCTTAGAATTTTGTGTGTGAGAGATAGTCTGTGTGTATATGTGTGTGCATGCTTATGTGTAAGCATAGATACTTACAGTTACATATGCATGTGTTATTGTCGGTTAGATGTTGATGTTGAGTATCTTCTTTAATCACATTGCGCCATAAGTTTTGAGATAGAATACAAGCTAATCTGGTCTATAATTTGCCTTTCCAGGCTGGTATTCAGATGAGTGCCATGCATAACTTTTTAAGGGTGCTGGGGAACCAAACTCAAATACACACACACAGATACACACACACACACACACACACACATATATACACACACACATACATGCACATATACATATTAATGAATGAAATACTTTATGATAGACTCAATTAATGGCTCAAAATCTTCACCCCTCTTTGCATGCCTTTATTTGTCATGAGCACTCAATGGGAAGACTGTAATTACCTTATTCTTTTCTTTGGGATCAGAGCTGTGATTTGTTTTGACCAACTCTGCCTTAAAATGGAGCTTGTACTAGGATTGCATATTAAAGTGTTAAGCTATTGCCACTATATTCGTTAAAAATAATTCAGGCATCTCTTTTGGTGCCAGTCAACCTACAGTGTGAAGCATAGCCATCTTAGCCAACCCGTGTATTCTGAGGACAAACGGTTGTGTTAACATGCTAAATTTTCATTAGACCACTGAATCTAACAGACAAGTGCATTAAGGGCTAATAGCAGTACAAGAAATTTGTATGTTATTTATGGCTTTGGTTTTCTTTATTTTTTTTCTATAGGAACAGATAGATATATTCAGAAAAAAATCTTCCCTAACCCCACATCCATAGAGGGCTAATATCCAGTATATATAAAGAACTCAAGAACTTAATCACCAAAAAATAAATAAATAAAATATTTTTTAAAATGGGTTATAGAATTAAACCGAGAATTCACAACAGAAGAATATCAAATGGCCGAGGAAAACGTAAAGAAATGTTCAAAGTCCTTAGTGATCTGAGAAATGCAAATCAAAACAACCCTGAGATTCCACCTCACACCAGTCAGAATGGCTAATATGAAAAATTCAGGTGACAGCAGATGCTCGCAAGGATGTGGAGAAAGAGGAACACTCCTCCATTGCTGGTGGAATTGCAAGCTGGTACAATCACTCTGGAAATCAGTTTGGTGTTTCTTTGGAAAATTGGGATTAGATCAAAAATATTCTTAAGTGTTAGGAACAATAAAAATTAAAAGATACAGGGAAGTAGAGAATGGTGCCACAGACTTCTAATTCTGGCACTTGGAACCTATAGGAAGGAACATGAGTTCATGCTCAATCTTACCTACATAGCAAGTTTGATGTTATTAAGGGGTACATGACATGGTATATCAAACAAACCATGACGAAAATAAGAAGTGGAGGATTCCAGTATAACCATTAAGGAAATAAAACTTGAAAAATAAACAATGATTTAAAATAAAAGCTAAAATATATATGCTTATTTCACTAACAAATATAGACGATAAAAAAATCAAGATGTCATCAAGATTTCTGTATCAAGATAGCCAATTTTTTACTTATTTACTTGACATCCTGCTTACTGCCTGCCTCTAGGTCCCCCTCCCATAATCTTCCCCATTCCCCTTTGTACCCTTTCTCCTCTGAGCAGGTATGGCCCCCTTGGATATCCCCTAAACCTGGCATATCAAGTCTTTGTGAGCAAGGCTAGGGACATCCTCTCCCACTGAGGACAGACAAGATAGCCGATCTAGAAGAACATACCCCACAGACAGGAAACAGATTTGGGGATAGTCCTGCTCCAGTTGTTGAGGACCCACATGAAGAGCAAGCTGCACATCTGCTACATGTGTGCAGTGAGGTCTTGGTCCATCACGTGTATGTTCTTTGGTTGGTGGTTCAGACTCTGAGAGGTTAGTTGATGCTATTGATCTTCCTGTGGAGTTCCTATCCCCACTGGGGCTTGCAATCCTGGCCCCTATTCTTCCTTAAGAGTCCCCAAGCCATCTACTGTTTTTGACTGTGGGTGTCTTCATCTGTCTGAGTCAGCTGCTTAGTCCAGCCTCTCAGAGACACCTATGCTAGACTTCTGTCTAAAAGCAAAACAGTGTCTTATTAATAGTATCAGGTATTGGTGCGGGTTATTGGTTGGCCATTCCCTTAGGATCTGTTCCACCCTCTGTCCCTGCATTTCTTGAAGACTGGATAAAGTTTGAGTTGTAAGTTTTGTGGGTGGATTGCTATACCTATTGCTCCACTGGGGTTCCTGCCTGGCTACAGGAGGTGGCCACTTCAGGCGCAATATCCCCAATGTGGTGAGTCACAGCTACTGTCATCCCCATTGATTCAAGGATGTCTCCCTAATCACAGGTCTCTCTCTTGTCCTAGAGATGTCATCCATTTCCCCACCCCTATCAGTTGCATATTTACCCACCCATATCAGTTGCACATTTCCACTCATTTATATGGCCATCTGGATATCTCTTCTGTCCCAGCCCACACATTGATCCTGAACCAACCTATCCCTCTCCGCATCCCCTCTGCCATTCAGTTTCCTCCCTTCATCTGCCTCTCATGATTTTTTTTATTCACCTTTCTAATTGTTATTCAAGCATTCTCACTTGTGAGTTCCTTCTTTTTAGATTCTATTCATCTGTGGAGTATAGCACAGGTATTCTGTATTACATAATTAACATCCACTTATCAGTGATTATATACCATGTGTGTCCTTTTGGGACTGGGCTACCTCACTCAGGATGATATTCTCAAATTCTATCCATTTGCCTGCAAAATTCATGATATCTTCGGGGTTGTTTTTCCCCTTTGGTTTTTTGAGACAGGGTTTCTCTGTATAGCCCTGGCTGTCTGTCCTGGAACTCACTCTGTAGACCAGGCTAGCCTTGAACTCAGAAATTCGCCTGCCTCTGCCTCCCAAGTGCTGGGATTAAAGGCATGTGCCACCACTGCCCTGCTACTTGTTTATTTCTTTGTAAAACACTAAATCATGGTGCCTGCAAGATGGCTCACTGAATGAAACACATGCCACTAAACACAATTACCTGAGATTGATTCTCAGGAAACACATGGTGAAAGGAGAGTAACCACCCACATGTTGTCCTCTGACCTCCACACACATGCCTTGCTGTGACCATGCACAAAATACATACATAAACTGTAACATATATTGTTTTTATTAACTCTTAGCTGGGTGATACTGCAGTGGATAATCTTAAATGTTTTTCAGAGTTGATCAACATTTTCAGTTTTAATTGCTAACATTGATTTGCATAAATAGGAATTATAAAACATCAGAAATATGTTCAGGGCCATTTCAGAATTTGTCAGAAATTCTGCCCTAATCGTATCCCCAAACTCATTTAATGATTTTTCTCTTTTGACATAGCGTCTCATTGTGTAGCTGGCCTGGAATTCCTTTTCTAGAGTGTTCTGAACTTGAACCTGCACCAATCACACACTCTCTGCTTTCTGAGTGCTAAGATTGCAGGTCTGTACTATTTAATGATCTAGTATAAGACTCAAGTCAACAACTCAAATAAACAATGCTAATATCAAATATTGTAATACATGACAATCTAAAGATATTAGAAAAATTAAAAATCTTTCTCTGTCTCTCTGTGTGTGTGTGTGTGAGATAGAGAGAGAGAGAGAAAGAGAGAGAGAGAGACAGAGAGAAAGAGAGGAAGAGAGAGAGAGAGAGAGAATAGAGGGTAGGTGTATATGTGTGTGTGTGTTACATTGATGGGAGTGTTTGTAAGTGTGAGTGTGGAAATGTGCAAGTCCTATGTCTCTGTGGTGGTAATAGAACAACCTTGGGTGTCTGTTTTCACTTCCCTTCCTATTTGAGGCAGGGTTGTGTGTTTATGCTGCATAGGCCAGGCTAGCTGTCCCTGGAGCTTCTTATGGATTCTTCTGTCTGGGTGTCCTGTCCTGCCATAGGAATGCTGGGACCACAGTGCTTCTCTTGACATTGATTCCAAGGATCTGGACTCATGTGCTCACACTTGTGTGTCTGGCACTTTCCCCCTGAGCCTTCTCTCAGTAACCTGATACTTACATGCTAAAGAATGATAGTAAGAATATATTAAATGCTTTTGCATAATTAAAAATTATGTTTCTATAGGATCAGACATCGTGTGTGTACATTAAAATCACTGCAATTCAGGGCATACAGTTCAAATATGAACCAAAATGTTTCCAGTAGTGTTAGTTAGCATTGCATAGCACAATATCATACACGGTGCAAAGTATCCATTTTGTGTGATCAGAATCAAGATTGTAATAAAGTCATATATTACCACATAGAGCAGTATTGCCAGAAACACTTAGGATTTTGACTAATTAATACTTTCAGTTTTAGTTTGTTTTGCCTGTTGCACGTTGAGGAACATTTTTTCTTGCTCTTTTTTTTCATGACACTCAGATTCAATTATGCCATGTGAGGTCTATACCCACAGTTTAAGAAGGTGGTATATGAATTAAATCCTTCAACATAGACACCTTGGATGTGTAAATTCTTTGCTTAGTTATCTCTTAGAGGTGATGAGGAACCCCAACACATCTCTCCACCAATTTCATGTCCTCTTTTTAAGTTTTTTATTGATTTACCTTTTCAATCCACTGGATCCAATTAGTGCTGTACATCCACACACGGTTATGGGGTCACCCAGTGAGGCATGAGCAGCCTTCCACTGGCCACCCCTCCCAAAGGAAAGTGACTCTCCCTCGACTTCCACTAGCAGCCATCACTTGCCAATAGCGCCTAAGCTATGGGGGTGGGTGGGGGAGCATGAGTAGCCTTTCACACATCTATGCTGAAAGTCTTAATTGGCTTGATTTTGTACAGTTAACAGGCATGCCCTGTTCAGAATGCGGCATTTCACAGTGCTCCTCCCCATTCTCTGTCTTTCACATACTTTCTGTTCCTTCTTCTGTGATGTTCCCTATGCCTTGGGGTTGGGGAAGGACACATGTGCTAAGCCCCTTATTCTTGGCACTTTGAGTGGTTATGCAGCTCTGCATTAATTACTATGTGCTACAGTATGAAGGTTCTCTAACTAAGATTGAGAGCAGCACTCATCTATGGATATAAACTTTAGGTGTACAGAAGGCAATAGGACATGGCCAGTTAGAAAAAAGGCAGCAGCTGGTCCTACACTTGTTTTCCAACAGTTCTTAACTTGCATTTCATCTGATCATGATAAAAATGATGCTAGCATCTAAAAATGACAACATGGTTAAATTTTCAAATTTATTTTTAGTAAAATAATAACAGCAAAATGAATTGAAATGGACAATATTAGTTACTAGTTTACTATACTTCAGTAGTCTAAATAATTTAAATAAGAAACTATTTGGAGAACATAGCTTCTGCACTCTGGAACTCTGACGTAATATTTTCCATAGTTAGCTTTCATTGTATAGTATAGCTTTTTCATATTTTTATATCATTGAAAATTCTTGTGTAACTTAGATTCAAGTTGCTATCTTGAAAATCCCCTCCCAGATGTGCTGTGAAATTGAAACAATGAAAGAAAATGGAAATGAAAGCCATTTGTGTTACATAATAAAGAACATAGGTACCTTTTGGAAGAAAATGTTCATTTCTCCCCAAAGGTCTTTACTAAGAGCCAAGTATATGTTAGGAAAAGCCCTTAGGAATGGAAACAAAGCAATATACTGTATTCACATGTTAAAAGTGGACATGAGTTTTGATCATCTGGGTTATATATGCTGACTTTACCACATTTATTTATTTAATGGTTTGGAGATCTTTTATGAATTCCATTCAAAATACTGGCAGGTATTGTGTTGAACAAAACACATGTATTTTAAGTTGTTACTATGTTAATTATTTGTGAAGTCACTCCTGTAGCCAATATTCACTGCAAAGTAGAAGGACAGGGGATTCTGCATAATGTAATTCAGATTTCCCAAGTTGGTTGAATATTTAGAGAGTCAATACAGTAGCTTTTGGTCAAATACCACATAGGGACTATGTTTGTTTGTTACTTTGTTTGTTTCTGTTTGTCTGATTGTCTGTCTGTTCGTCTGTCTGTCTGTCTGTATATCTGCTTGTCTGCCTGTCTACGCACAGATGTATTCCTTTCACTTGTTGGGAACCGTAAAAATTTCAGGGAAAAGACTTACAAAACTCTAGCATAAAAATTTAGACTATGAAGAGGTGCTTAGCAATATTGCCAGTGGAGAAATGTCAGGCATATTTTTATGGAAAATGGCATTTTGGAGGTTGAAACATATCCAGGCAGTACAAACCAACAGCTATTCTGAATATGACAAATTCTGATAGTTCAAAATTTTATCACTGTATTCATAGTCCCATATTTGTTTTTTCCTCAAGGTTTATATACCAGTTCACTTGTAGCCACAGTGAAGTTTGGATTCTGCTAATATTTCCCAGAGCACTGCAAATGAAATGGATTGAGATATCAGAACTGCATTGCATTTCCACAATGCTGCTGCAATTCCATTTTAGATTTCCTATTCATGAACTTCAAACACTGTGATGCACAGCCCTGGGGAAGGTTTCAATGGTCTCATCCTGATTTTTTGCCTCTAATATTTTATATGCCTGGTATTCAACAGGAACCTTCCACAATTCTAAGCCTCTGTATAGATTGGTGAAAATCAAGGGGTAGGTTGACCATCAGAAGGATTTGGTTAGAAAAGGAAGGCTATAGTTGTCTTCTCTGTCTCACACAGCCAGGTGGCAGTATTGCTTCTTGAAAAGTAGTCATCTGAGGTTTGTAAGCTTACAATTAAGCTTAGGGCTTGACCTTTCACGTCTATTTTATTCTACTGGAGCCAATCTATCTGCATGGAGTGTTCCCTAGTCATGTCACTGGAACAACAAAACAAAAAACAAAACAACAAAAAGCTGACCCTTTAAAAATTATTGGCTTTTATTTATTTGGAAAGCACACATGTAATGCTCTGGAGGAAAAAGAAGCGCAGGAAAGAAAAACCATATGAACAAGTATTAAATCTCAGCTCCTCACTTTCTTTTTGGTAGAAAGACTCATCATTTGCAAAACAATGGCAGTCTCTGCAGGACAGTCCTTGGGAACTAATTTAAAACCTATTGCAGAAGAATACAAAAAGTAATTCCATCTAATCCATGTGAGTGCAGGATAATTAGTGAAATCTAGATTAATCAGAAACATGCTAACTGCCGGGCAATTTCACTAACAGTCTGGGAAGATACAAAATAACTGGCTAATGAAGTGGAGCCAACAATAATGTACACATTTGCTCCGGAGATTGTACTGAGTTCCATTATTTAGACAAATGCCTTGTCTTGTGGACAAGAGATCTTTAAAACTGGAAATGTATCTTTCTGAACCAATTGTGCTTCTTGCCCCTGTAGGTCGAGGAATGAAGACCATAATTAGAAAAGGAGATATTTTAGGAGACCTTCCAGTTTGATACCTGTCAATAAGAGGTGAAGGATGCATAATGCTTTATTTTAGGGTATTGTCACATAGCACTTACTTGAGCCTCATTTAAAAATAACATTGTCATTAGTAAGTAGGAAAACAGCATCACTAGAGTATATTCATTAGTGTGCATCATTATACTTCAACAAAGCTTATTTCAAGGATGAGGAGGAAGAGAAGAGGAGGAAGACAGAGGAAAGGATTAGAGGTTGCTTAATGAGTCTAGAATTACATTTAGCTAGGCAGAGGACAACCTGGTGTTTTGATGCATAGAATAGTGATAATGATCATGTACTATAGATGATAAAAGGCAATAGTTTGAATATTTCACCATAGTGGAATCTTTAAAAGACATTGGTGTGTTTATCCTTATTTAAACATTACACATTCGACACACATATTAAAATATCACAATTGTGTATGCAATGTTCACATCTAAATACTGGTTAAAATTGAATTGAAAAGAAAAATTAGTGATGAAAATAAGTGAAATAAATACACTACCATAGATAGATGTTGTCTTAGTCAGGGTTTCTATTCCTGCACAAACATCATGACCAAGAAGCAAGTTGGGGAGGAAAGGGTTTATTCAGCTTACACTTCCATGCTGCTGTTCATCACCAAAGGAAGTCAGGACTGGAACTCAAACAGGTGAGGGAGCAGGAGCTGATGCAGAGGCCATGGAGGGATGTTCTTTACTGGCTTGCCTCCTCTGGCTTGCTCAGCCTACTCTCTTATAGAACCCAAGACTACCAGTCCAGGGATGGTCCCACCCACAAGGGGCCTTTCCCCCTTGATCACTAATTAAGGAAATGCCTTACAGTTGGATCTCATGGAGGCATTTCCTCAACTGAAGCTCCTTTCTCTGTGATAACTCCAGCTGTGTCAAGTTGACACAAAAATAGCCAGTACAATTGACCCCTTGTCAACTTGACACACAAACACATCACTAGTAAGCCTCAACCTTTACATTCTTATTCATCCCCAAGATCTAAATAACTTTAAAAGTCCCACAGTCTTTACATATTCTTAAAATTTCAATCTCTTTAAAATATCCGTCTCTTTTAAAATCCAAAGTCTTTTTACAATTAAAAGTCTCTTAACTGTGGGCTCCACCAAAACAGTTTCTTCCTTCAAGAGGGAAAATATCAGGGCACAGTCACAATCAAAGCAAAAATCAATCTTCAACCGTCCAAAGTCTGGGATCCAACTCACGATCTTCTGGGCTCCTCCAAGGGCTTGGGTCACTTCTCCAGCCATGCCCTTTGTAGCACACATGTCGTCCTCTGGGCTCCAGATGCCTGTACTCCACTGCTGCTGCTGCTCTTGGTGGTCATCTCGTGGTACTGGCATCTCCAAAACACTGCGTGACCCCTTCAGTCCTGGGCCTTCAATTACAACTGGGGCTGCACCTTCACCAATGGCCTTCCATGGCCTCTCACAGTGCCGAGCCTAAACTGCTGTGTGACCCCTTCATGCCTTCAAAACCAGTACCACCTGGGTGACTCTTACACATTACCAAGTCCCACTGCAGAAGGAGTACAAACTTGCCTATCTCTGGAACACAACCTCTTTGTGCTTTCAGAAAACACTTCCCAGAAGATGTCACCTCAACGATGCAGGTCTCTTCTTAATCACCGCTAATTTCTTAGCTCCAGCTAACCAGCATCAATAGTCCCAGTAATGCAAAGTTTTTGCTTTAGTAGTTCTGGTATCTTGTTAATCACAGCTGATTCTTCAGCCCCAGCTAACCAGAACTACAAAATCTTCACAATAAAAACAGCAATGGCCCTGAAGAGAGTCTTTAATTTTCCCTGTGAAATTTCACAAACCAGGCCTCCATCTTCTGCACTGTTCTCAGCATTATCTTCCAAGCTCCTACACAACATCTGACAGAGCCCTTAACAACGAATAGATCTTCAAGCCCAAAGTTCCAAAGTCCTTCCACAGTCCTCCCCAAAACATGGTCAGGTTGTCACAGGAATACCCCACTCTGCTGGTACCAATTTGTCTTAGTCAGGGTTTCTATTCCTGCACAAACATCATGACCAAGAAGCAAGTTGGGGAGGAAAGGGTTTATTCAGCTTACACTTCCATGCTGCTGTTCATCACCAAAGGAAGTCAGGACTGGAACTCAAACAGGTGAGGGAGCAGGAGCTGATGCAGAGGCCATGGAGGGATGTTCTTTACTGGCTTGCCTCCTCTGGCTTGCTCAGCCTACTCTCTTATAGAACCCAAGACTACCAGTCCAGGGATGGTCCCACCCACAAGGGGCCTTTCCCCCTTGATCACTAATTAAGGAAATGCCTTACAGTTGGATCTCATGGAGGCATTTCCTCAACTGAAGCTCCTTTCTCTGTGATAACTCCAGCTGTGTCAAGTTGACACAAAAATAGCCAGTACAGATGTTTATAATAAATGCATGTGAGGATTTTATTGTATATAATTTCATTTTCCTATCAATTCCTCACAGATGTTCTATATATGATTCTTGCTTAGATTTAGATAATCTTGCTTGGATAAATTTATCTGAGTGCATTTCAAGTTTGCTTTCATCCACCTTTCATTGAGAACAGTGTCAAATCTAGGCCTTGCAAGTCCATTCCAACCTAACTCAAAATCTGAAACCATCCCCAATTTATGATTCTTTTAAATTTCAACTTCAGGCTGGGAGGAGGAGAAGGAAAAGAGGGTCGGAAAGAGATGAAGAGGAAGTAGAAGCAGCCCTAGCCAGCACCATGCAGTGCTTGGAAACTTAGGCTTCAAACCCTCCTATGAGCATATGCCATTCCATTGGCAAAAGTGAGTTACAAGGCCAATTTAATTCACCTTTGCGTTATAAATGACTTTATTTCTTAGACATTAAGGAATTGGGCACATAATGGAATGAGCCTTTTGCAAATGCCTTACTGGGCTTTGGTGAGACTCCCTGAAACCCACCGTAATCTTAGTGTTTTCCCTCTTGCCACCCCTTCAAAAACTTTCATTTCTGGGATTTATATATTCAGTGCATTATTGTCCTTTAATTCAAAGATCAGCAATAAAAATTCTGTTTTACTTTGAACAATTAATATGTTGAAATTTATATAAATTCTGTTTCAAACTTTAGCTCTATTTTTGTCCGAAAGCAGATTATATATATGTGTGTGTGTGTGTGTGTGTGTTAGAGAGAATATTTATGAATCACATCTCCCTTCCATTATCCACAAGGAAACCCTCCTATATATGCTTCATTTCTTTCAAGTTCATGCCTCTTTTTTCGGTGTTACTGTCTGTGTGTGTGTGTGTACTTCAGCCTAACCCACACAACCCATTCAATGTTACTTGCATATTTGTTTGCAGGTATTGGGTATCCAAGTGGCATGCTCTTCCCAGGGGGAATACTATTTACCCCATTTTCAACATTCTTTAGTTGCCCATAGTATTTTTGTGTAGAATTGAGGCCTCATGGTCTTTTACCTGTTGTTGTCCTTGTTCAACTTGTGTTTCAGTAGTCAAGTTAATGAGACTTTGTGAATGTAGCTTCTGACATTCCTGAGAGATTCTCATAGAAAACTCCCTGGTTTTTATACTCTTTCTGCTCCCTCTTCTGTAATTACCCTTGAGCCTTAGATGCGGGGCTGTTTTATAGATGGGTTTGGGTTCTACAACTCTCCATTTGGACTAGTTGAGGCTTTCTCTAGTGACTACTACTGTCTATTACAAAGAGAAGGTGAAACGTGAGGAGTAGACCTATTTGTGGATGTAAGGATAAACATTTTGCATGTGATTAGTTATTATGCTGATTTAGTAAGCTGGCAGTGGCAATTTCTCCTCCAAGATCCATGACTTGGCTAGCTCTGGATAACTGGCTAGGTTTCCCTCTTGTTGGTCAGGTCATAAGTATAATTTGAGAGCTGTTAATTACTGGTAAGGTATGAGTGCCACTACTGCACCCTTGGACGTAGTTTGCCATGTTGCCTGCTGTGATACATTGTAATCATACCTAGGCAGGACTATTGGTTGCTTGCCTCCTTTGGCAACGGTCATGATAACAGGAGGTACTATTACTCAGGGAGGAAGCATCCATGCGAGCTCCAGCTCAAGAGATTCTAGAACCAGTGTTTGAAGTGCATGAGCCTTTGGTAAGAGAGATTTTAATTTCAAGTGCTATTTTACTGAAGAAGCCCAGGCTTGCAGCCTCAGACTTCATATATAGCCAAGACTCTCCTGAACTACTGATTCTCTTGCCTCCATCTCCCAAGTGCTATGATTATAGGATTATGAAACCATGCCCAACTTTTCCTTCACATTTCATGAGTATGTAGGCATCACAATGAATTGCTGTTGTTTTCATCTGTGACGCCACTATCCTTGAAACCAATACTCTGGACAAGGCCAAGATTCTAGTATTTTAAGAAAGTTCTCTAGCAAAAGATTTGTGCTACATATGCTTGGTAATTTTAACATTGTCATCAAACATGACTTGTCAATAGTTTAAAATGTTAGTTTTCCTACTTTTTGTCTCATTCTTTATATAGATATAGATATTTTCTTCCTTTACATTTCAAATGTTATCTCGAAAGTTGCCTATACCCTCCCCCTGCCCTGCTCCCCAACCTACCCACTCCTGCTTCCTGGCCCTAGCACTCCCCTGTACTGGGGCATATAATCTTGGTAAGACCAACAGCCTCTCCTCCAACTGATGGCTGTCCCTGAAGCCTTCTTGCCTCCTCTAGCAACCTCAGTCTCTTGGTGTCTGCGCAAAGGACAGCTTGCAAGGCTGGTGTTTAATCACCCACAAACTCCTGCTAGCACAGCAGCACATCACTGTAAGGGGGATGCTCAGGGAATCATTGGCAATTTGCTTCAGAAGTACGGTTTTTACCTTTGCCATTGGGTCCCACCAGCCCATAGCAGTGGCCGGTCAGTATGTACAGGTCAGCATTGACGAACAGCTCCTTGCCCTGGGCAGAGAAGCTGAACTTTTCCAACATGATGTCAGATGCATTTTCTTTTAATTTTTCCCATATTTTTTATTAGATATTTTTTATATACATTTCAAATTTCAAATGCTATCCCGAAATTTCCCTATACCCTTCCCCCGCCCTGCTCCCCTACCCACCCACTCCTGCTTCTTGGCCCTGGCATTCCCATGTACGGGGGCATATAAAGTTTGCAATACCAAGGGACCTCTCTTCTCAGTGATGGCCGACTAGGCCATCTTCTGATACATATGCAGCTACAGACAGGAGGAGCTCTAGGGGTACTGGTTAGTTCATATTGTTGTTCTACCTATAGGGTTGCAGAACCCTTCAGCTCCCTGGGTGCTTTCTCTAACTTCTCCATTAGGGGCCCTGGGTTCCACCTTATAGATAACTGTGAGCATCCAGTTCTGTATTTGCCAGGCACTGGCATAGCCTCCTACGAGACAGCTATACCTGGGTCCCATCAGCAAAATCTTGCTGGCATATGCAATAGTGTCTGGTTTTGGTGGCTGATTATGGGATGGATCCCGGTGGGAAGACACCCCTGCCTAGGACACAGGCAGATTTAGTTGTTTTCTGCAGCAATAGCTGCTTTTAATGACTCCACTGTCGTTCATAATCCACCAGTTTCATTGGCTTTTTCTTTTCCCTTTTTGCTAACATTGGCATAGGGATCATTTGCTTCAACTCCCCTTCTTTCTCTTCTTTCTCCTCCCCTGATCCCTGCTGTGCCTCCTTTTTGTCTTTGTCCTTCCCTTGCTGAGGAGGCTCCTTTTCTTTAGCTGTATCCTCCTAATCTTCCCCTTCACTGTCTGCAGCAGCAGGTTTACTCTTGGCTTTTTCTTTTGATTTCTCCTCCTTTCCCCTTTTTACTCCTGAGCCATGGCTCTTCAGTCATGGCTTTATTGATATGAATCATCTGTGGCTTGGCAGGCTTGAGAACAAGATTGAATTCTTCCTCTTCCTCCTCACTCTCATCCTGAATCAGGGCTTCAAAAACATTTTCAACCTTGGCCCTCTTCCATCCTCTGGGTATGGGGGCAGGTACATCATCTTCTTCATCACTGGCTGGCACAGACAGCTGCTTAAGTCACTCCCTGAACACTCTCTCAACACTATCATAGTCCAGATCCTTAGTCCCACAGCCTTTCCTGGTGTCTACCTTTTTCTTTTGTTGCTGCTCCTTCTCCTGCAATTTTTCCTCTTCCCCAGCTTGTTTGTCCTCTACTGCCAGCTCCTCAAAGAACATCTTTTTGGTCTTCTTGTCCTTTTTGCCTTTGTTCATTACTTTGTCCGCAGGCTTGTGTTCTCCCTGTCCCTGATCCACTCAGGCAGCTGCTGCTTGCGACCCTTTGGCATCATGGTAGCAGTTATAAGTACTCTAGATATTTTCAATGAAAGGAAATATTTCGTGTTTGTCTTTCTGACTTTGACATACCTTTTAAGATTTTCATCTGTCAGTGCACTTCATAGGGTTTTGTTGTTGTTGTTGTTGCTGATGCAGCTTTCTGTTGTTCCTTGTAACAGAGAGGAATCACCCTAGAAACCCATACACTAAGTTATCAACTTATCACTGAGCTAAGAAGTTCTCTAAGGAACTTTCAAGCATGAACATCAGAGCCAGAAACAGTAGCGTTTGCCTGTAATGTAGTGTAGGATATCTGCAAATTTGATGCCAAATTGGGCTACCTAATGAGAGTCATCTCAACTAAATAAATAACCCACAAAAATAAAATGTAAATCTCAGAGCTGTGATGGAAAGGAGGGCCAGGTCCTGTCAAGAATTAACATGAAAATACTGAAGTCAAACTTAAAGAAACATCTGTACTCTTCAACAGAGGCTATGTCCTGTTGTCTATCAAGTTGAAGATAGGTACAGTATTGGGTTGTAGACTGAGGGAAAATGCCTTACTTTACTGCATTATCAGTGTACAAACTGAATAAGACAAACAGATCAGTTGGATGCCAGAACGATGCTTACCCTGAAACCTGCAGGAGAATTTTCCTAAAAGACAAAATAATATCTCCTGGTGCAGTGGCTCATATGACCTCATTGTTCTATCAAAAGTATCTGAATCACGTGCTCTCATCTTTTTTTAACTTAAAACATTCTATAGTTCTATTTACTCTTTGAGAATTTCATATGGGTATACAATTTCTTTTGATCATATGGGTATACAATTTATTTTGATCAAATCCACTTTCACTCTCCAATTTCCCCAGACCCTTCCCAACATCTTCCCCTCTGAAGTTCAAATCTTTCTGGTTTGCTTTCTTTATAGACAGTGCCTCACTATGTATGCAGTTTTCTTGCCCTGAGATTTCTATTGCTAGGGTGTCAAGACATGTGCCATTATGCTTAATCCAACTTTGTTTCTTGATCTGTAAAATAGCACTTTCCTAAAAGGGCTTTCCATCATGTGCTTAGAACAGTGCCTACAACACAGATCATGCTGTAGAAGTGGTCGTTGTCCAGCTGGCTTCCATGCCACATGGTATTCACAGTGTAGAGACAGAGGGAGATCTGAAGTTCAAGTTTATTTTTGCCACACAGTGTGAGATTGAAGGTAGACAAACAAAAAGAAGAAGAAGAAGAAGAAGAAGAAGAAGAAGAAGAAGAAGAAGAAGAAGAAGAAGAAGAAGAAGAAGAAGAAGAGGGGGAGGAGGAGGGGGAGGGGGAGGAAGAAGAGGGAGAGGGGGAGGGGGAGGAAGAAGAGGGAGAGGGGGAGGGGGAGGAAGAAGAGGAGGAGGAAAAATTTCAGCTGTTTTAAACTGAATGTGCTTTCACAAGTGCTTTATAACTCATGGCTCCAGTCAGGTGGGAGGGTAAAGGCACTAACAGGGGAATCAGCATGGAGTCAACTTCAGTGGAGAATGAAGCTCCTGCATGTGTGTGTGGGACAAATAGTCCTAACCTTCTATACTGAGCAGTTTGCTATGCCCTGGTTTTTTTGTTTCTTTGTTTGTTTTATGGTTTTGTTTTTGTTTTTTTGATATAGGGTCCCATTATATGGTCCTGTTTGACCTAACATTTGCTATGTAGACCAGGGCAGGCCACTCTAAACCTTCCAGAGATTAGCCAGCCTCTCCCTCCAGAGTGCTGGGATTAAAGGTGTGCATTACCACACTGGGTTATGTTTTTATTTCCCCATTTTTATTTTTTATTGAATATTTTATTTATTTACATTTCAAATGTTATCCTCATTGCTGGTTTTTCCTCAAAACAAAACAAAACAAAACAAAACAACAACAACAAAAAACAAAAAAAAAACACAAAACAACACTCTCCTCCATCCCCTACTCCCTCCCACTGTTTGCCAACTCACCCACTTCCTGTTTCCTAGCCCTGGCATTCCCCCACACTGTGGCATAGGGCCTTCACAGGACCAAGGTCATCTTCTCCAGTTGATATCCAACTAGGTCATCCTTTGCTACATATGCAGCTGCAGCCATGAGTCCCACCATGTGTACTCTTTGGTTGGTGGTTAAGTCCCTGGGAGCTCTGGGGTTACTGGTTAGTTAGTATTGTTGTTCCTCCTTTTGGGCTGCTAATCCTTTCAGTTCCTTGGGGCTTTTCCCTACCTACTTCATTGGGGACCCTATGCCCAGTCTCGTGGATGGCTGAGAGCATCCACCTCTGTATGTGTCAGGCATTGGCAGAGCCTCTCAGGAGACAGCAGTATCGGGCACCTGTCAGCAAGCTCTTGTTGGCATCCACAACAGTGTATGCTTTTGGTGATTGTATATGGGGTGGATGCCCAGGTGGGGCAGTCTCTGAATGGTCATTTCTTCAGTCTCTACTCCATACTTTGTCTCTGTAACTCCTTCCATGGGTGTTTTGTTCCCCCTTCTAAAAAGGATCAAAGTGACCACAGTTTGGAGTTCCTTTTTAATGAGTGAATTGTACCTTGGGTAATCTAAGTTTCTGGGCTAATACCCACTTATCAGTGAGTGCATATCATGTGTGTTCTTTTGTGACTGGGTTACCTCACTTAGGATGATATCCTCCATATGCATCCATTTGCATAGAAATTTCATTCTTTTTTTTTTTATTACTCATTTTCCTCAATTACATTTCTAATGCTATCCCAAAAGTCCTCCATACTCTACCCCCTACTTCCCTACCCACCCATTCCCATTTTTTGGCCCTGGCTTTCCCCTGTATTGGGGCATATAAAGGATGCATGTCCAATGGGCCTCTCTTTCTAGTGATGGCCAACTAGGCCATCTTTTGATACATATGCAGCTAGAGTCAAGAGCTCCGGGGTACTGGTTAGTTCATAATGTTGTTGCACCTACAGGGTTGCAGATCTCTTTAGCTCCTTGGATACTTTCTCTAGCTCCTCCATTGGGGGCCCTGTGATCCATCCACTAGCTGACTGTGAGCATCCACTTCTGTGTTTGCTAGGCCCCGGCCTAGTCTCACAAGAGACAGCTATATCAGGGTCCTTTCAGCAAATGCTTGCTAGTGTATGCAATGGTGTCATCGTTTGGAGGCTAATGATGGGATGGATCCCTGGATATGGCAGTCTCTAGATGGTCCATCCTTTTGTCTCAGCTCCAAACTTTGTCTCTGTAACTCCTTCCTGGGTGATTGTTTCCAATTCTAAGAAGGGGCAAAGTGTCCACACTTTGGTCTTCGTTCTTCTTCAGTTTTATGTGTTTTACAAATTGTCTCTTATATCTCGGGTATACTAAGTTTCTGGGCTAATATCCACTTATTAGTGAGTACATATCATTTGAGTTCTTTTATGATTGTGTTACCTCACTCAGGATGATGCCCTCCAAGTCCAACGATTTGCCTACAATTTCATAAATTCATTCTTTTTAATAGCTGAGTAGTACTCCATTGTGTAAATTTACCACATTTTCTGTACCCATTCTTCTGTTGAGGGACATCTGGGCTCTTTCCAGCTTCTGGCTATTATAAATAAGGCTGCTATGAACATAGTGGAGCATGTGTCCTTTTTACAAGTTGGAGCATCTTCTGGGTATATGCCCAGAAGGGGTATTGCTGGGTCCTCAGGTAGTACTGTGTCCAATTTTCTAAGGAACCCCCAAACTGGTTTATATTGTTTAAAGTTAAGAATAATGACTTCTTGCAGAAGTTCCTACTATGTGGACCAGTGTTGCAATGTGCATTAGAAGAAAGCCTATGAAGACAAATGGGAAGTAAAAACAGCATAGATGTATAAACTATACACACATCATTTATCATAGAGCATAAAGTCTGTGGCCTGGACTTCTGGCACTCACGTATTAGTTAATGTCAAATTGCTCATACTTTCTATAAGCCTGCAAGTTTCATAACTCCAGTTGAGGGTGTTGTGTTCTTGCTAGTCTAGAGCCTCAAGTCACATCCCATGAGCCTGTCCTTTCAGGCTCAGCCAACAGCTCCTTAGGCAGATCCTGGTTGACCTGCTCTGTCAAGTAGCTTTGGATATCAAAAATCTCCTTTACCTAGAAGTCCTTGGAGTAGAGAATAGTTGAATTGTGTCTATGATTCTGAGGGCACTGAGATCCTGGTCTCCTTCCTTTGGTACTAGCCAAATAGATATCTCTTAGGCACTGTCTTTTCCCTCTAATCATTGACAGATATACTCTAGCTTAAGAGCATTCTTTCACAGGAATAAGTCTGGTCACAGGAATATGCCTGCTTCATCTTGCAGGAACCAGTTGAAAGGGAAGATATGGAACATCTAGGTTCCTTTAGGTCTCTCTATGCTCAGTCAAAGTTTCAGGTAGTGTCCAAGTTTAACCAGGAAAAAGCCCATGGCAACATGTTGTATTACTACTGTTCAGCAACTGAAGTGGACTTTGATGGCATGGAGCTATCCACAGACATCCCATGAGCCTAGCTGAAGGCTTTGTACACTAAGCATAGCATTTTGGATCTACAGCCTCCAAAAAAACGATGGCATTAATAAAAACATTCTCTGGGGCTGCCAAGGCAGGGTCAACAATGGGAACCAGAATGCAGGTTCACAAATCTCCTTCTCACCAGGTATCTAGGGATTTTCAACCAGTAGGTTTTGGTGATATCAGGTAAGAGGGACCATTCCCACCCAGGCCATCACTGGTTCTACTACATTGATCAAAATGGTGACTCTGCCAGTCTGTACCTCTACCTGTACCTGTGGCAGAACAGTGTGTCTGCTACCTGTCCCCACAGCCCTGCCAGTCTCCCAGGGAGTCTGCTCTAACCAGAGACACAGGTAAGACCCCTTCCCCCATATCCACACAAGCTGGAAACCCCAGGGAGCTCAGCAGGCATGGGATATGTCCTGCCCTGCCAGAGCTCCATCACCCTTCTGGTTAGCAACTCAGTGTCCACCTAGGGCAGATCAACATGACTGATTCCTGACCTCACAGGCCTACCTGTCTCCCAGGAGGTCTACCTTAACCAGGGACACAGGACACCAGCTCTAACCAAGAGCACAGGAAGCCAGCTCAAATCAGAAACCCAGCTCTGCCTGCCTCCTAGGAGACCTGCTCTAACCTGAACTCACAGTTCAACCTGCCTCAAAGGAGGTCTGCTCCAAACTTGGACACCCAGCCCAGTTAACACCGGAGATAATCAAAGGACAAAGGCAAGTGCAAGAACATAATCAACAGACACCAATGCAATTTGGCACCATCAGAATCCAGCTCTCCTACCACAGCAAGCCCTGGATACCCTAATACGTCTGAACAGCAAGATTGGAGGGGACTGGGAGGAAGCAACATTTGGAGTGTACATAAAATAATCCGTTAGTAATAAAAAATGAAATTGGGAAAAAATTAACCTCAAGAAACTGAAGAAAAATAAGAGTTACTCTGGATTATGGCCACAGCATTGGGATTGCTGGTCCAGAGTTAAGCTTCACTGTCAAACTGCATCTAGGTGCTGTCATCTCCCAAATATTCAACTTTCCTGCTTGGTGAGGCAGGCTGCACCATAGCCTGATTGTTCCTGACACAGGCACTGGGGAACACAGCTGCCACATTACACTTCTTTTCCCTCTCCTATTTCAGGTGATGTTTCCAGAGTATATCTAGTGATTGCATTTCAAGGGTCCTCTTAAAGCTCCACTTGCTATCAGGATTGCTGCAGATGCAGATCATGTCCATGATTTGATGAAAGTGTTAAGAGCCAATGTGGTGAAAGTGTGAGTTCCTTCAAGGCCCCGACTTTCACTGAGCGCTCACACAAAGGACTTTCTAGGTAGGAAAGCAAAAATATTTATGAAGTGTCTGCCATAAAAATATAAAATAAAATTGCTGATTATAACATCAATGATTGAGATATTCAACAACAAAAAAATTGCAAGCAGCATCATATTAGTCTTTTTTCTGTTATAGTAAAGTACCTGACCCTATGTATGTTATAAATAAAAGATAGGTGGTAAATATAGCATTTTCGCCAGCACCTTGGAAGAGTACCATGGCTAAATTACAATAGAAGAAATAGAAACGGAATTATCAAAGTAAAAAAAAAAATAAGCCAAGAATGTGGGTGAGAGGATTACCTCATTTTATAGTCTACTTACACAAAAGCTAATTCAAACCTTGAGCACCATTTGTCCCTTGTAAAGGTAATTCACTAATGACTGAATTATTTGGTGCTAGATCTAATTTCTTAAAGCTTCCACCATATTAATGATTCCATACTGGGGAAAAACGTTCATTATGTGGACCTTTGGTGAATATTATTCAATCATATACAAGCCATAGTAAACATGACTTTGAGATTCATAGTAGAGCATTTGAAAACTTAGGACTAGTATTTGGTCTTGAATTTAAGGAAGTCAGCTCCTTCTTGCATACTTGTTGCTAAGCTAGACTTTATCAGTTATGAGAGACTTATCAGTGGCTTGGGATTTCTCAGGGAGGTGTGAGTGTGTGTGTGTGTGTGTGTGTGTGTGTGTGTGTGTGTGTGTGTGTGTGTTTTGGGTAAGGCAGGTAGCAAAGTCATTAAAGTACTTGTTAAACAAGCATGGTGATCTGTGTTTGTTTCCCACCTCCCATGTTTTGTTTGTTTGTTTGTTTTTCTGGTTTTTTTTTAACAAAACAGGTATAGTGACAGGTACTTGTAATGTCAGTACTGAGAATGCAGAGATAAAAGGGCTGTTCCCTAAGGCAAAACTTTCTCCCCCCCCCTTTTAAATGAATACTTTATGTATATCAAAGAGACCATCCCTACATTACACAATAGTCAATCTAGGGTAGAAGAATAGATAGAACTAAGTTATCAAAAGGGCCAAGATTCCTTTTAGTCTGGCAACATGTTAGTCTATCCATCTCATCATGAGGAGACTTCACATGATGATGTAGAGAAACCAGAACCAGAGTTTAAGCCGCTATAATGGCTGTGGGATCCTTCCAATCCCAGGGAAGTATGAAGCCAGGTATTCTGTTTTTGATAATGAAAGCAGGTAAGCTAATAGCTAGTGGACGGTCCAAGTGAAGCTGTTGAAAACAAATGATATAAAGGGTTTGTGTTTGTGTAAAATATAAGTGAATTGGATATTTAGGGTATTTTAATAGTATTAAGAGCTCTATATTTTAGTTGAAAGTTTATTTTTACAATTTAAGTTTATGGATGCACTGATAACACATTTATTGGAATCTATCCGGTTGAAGAGTAAGAAATTTGATATTGTATAAAACAATTCAAACATATTTACATATATGTGATCTAAAAAATAGAATGTAGCATCTGAATAATGATTTTGTGAAACAAAAATAAAAGAAAGAAGGAAGGAAGGAAGGAAGGAAGGAAGGAAGAAAGAAAGAAAGAAAGAAAGAAAGAAAGAAAGAAAGAAAGAAAGAAAGAGAGAAAGAAAATCTGGTTTTCAATAAAGTTAGGGATAACAGGAGGAAGTAGAAAAATATATAAAAATGGTACTAATCGCAGCTTTTTGTTTTATTATGTTTCGTCTTTTTTCTATGAAACTAAATCTATGTCTTTTTATTGGGGAACTTAGTCCATTGATATTGAGAGTTATTAAGGAGAAATAATTGTTGCTTCCTATTATTTTTGTTGTTAGAGTTGGTATTCTGTTCTTTTGGCTGTACTCTTTTAGGTGTGTTGAAGGATTATTTTCTTGCTTTTTCTAGGGTGTTGTTTCCGTCCTTATATTGTTTTTATTTTTTCTGTTATTATCCTTTGAAGCGCTGGATTGGTGGAAAGATAAAGAACAAACTTGATTTTGTGGTGGAATACTTTGTTTACTCCATCTATGGTAATTGAAAGTAAAACACCCTGTCTCAAAAAAAAAATGTTTGACAGTGCATAAGGATTGATACTTGAGGCTGACCACTGGCATCTATATATGTGCAATGGCCTTCATACAGACTCACATCTGAACACACACACACACACACACAGAGAGAGAGAGAGACAGACAGACAGACAGACAGACAGATATACAGACAGAGTTACACAGAGACAGACACAGAGAGAGAGAGACAGACAGACAGATAGACAGACAGACAGAGATACACAGAGACAGACACACACAGAGACAGACAGAGATACACAGAAACAGAGACACACAGAGAGACACACACAGAATCTATAATAGAAGGAAGGTGATCAGATACTTTCTAAGAGAAGCTAAAGAAGAGGAGAAAATATGAGGGGTTCCAAATGAGGACGCCTAGTACAATCTTTCCTCTATAAGTTAATATTAACATTGGACATTGCATATCCCTCAGTGGCAGGTACGTTTAAGTTGACTGCATAGCAGCTAGTTGAGAATGTAGATAGATGTTCAGAGCTGAGATTCTTCATGTAGATCAAAGAGAATCTCCTTCTGGGGTACACAGAGAGAGTGTCCTGTGCTCTTTGAGGTTAGAAATTCAGAAAACAGCACTTTTTGTTATATCAACTAAAAGGATATTTAAATTTTAGTTTTCACGCATGCATGTGTGTGCATGAGTGTGTGTGTATGTGTGTGTGTGGGTGTGTGTGTACAAGCAAGTCAGATATGGACTTTTTGATTAATGGTTAAATAAATGAACATAGGAACACTTTAGGTATACTCAAACTGTAGCGAGAGGGTTGCATGGACCCCAGAATAACTCTGAATGTGGCCCAGAACACTTACAGATTACAACACCATATTGCAATATCAAAAGGTTGGTCCACTGGGGCAGAAAGTCAGATTCAGTCTTTAAATAGAATCCTAGAAGATGTATCTTGGAAAGACACCTCTACTGAAAATATGATTTAATGGCGGAACTGGCTCTTACATTTTCTTTATAAGTAGCATTTTGAACTGATTTGTTGCTTCATGTCCTACAGTGTTGAAACTTTTTTTTTTAATGTTTTGGTTTAAAAAAATCATCCGTGTGGAATGGTATCCTCTGTGGCTGAAACAATTGTAATAATGGTAGTAATGGTAGACATCTCTTAAAGTCTCAATGCACTGCAGGCATGGTGCCAGGTGTTTCGCATATACTAACTGCACACTACTAACATTATAAGATAGATCCTATGACTTAATCTTGCATATGCATTGCCTGAGGCTCATAGAGTGTGGTAATGTACCCAAACTCACCCATCTGTTAAATGAATAACTTGTGCCTAATTTCTGAGTCTCAAGTACTCTAAGAGCCCCTTTATCCAACTTTCCCCAAATTGATGCTGACCATGAACTTAACCAGAATTTGCTATCCTCTACTATTCCAAAATAGACTTCAGATGACTGAAAAGATGGACTTTAACAAAAATCCTGAATTAGAACACAAAATCTAATCAATAAAAATGTAAAAGAAACTAAGAAAAGTGAATAAAAGAAAAAAGGACATAATATGGACTCTAAAGATCCAAGGCTCAGAAAATCATCTTGGTATAGTCTTCTGTGAGGAAAGCAAGTGTCTTAGAAGGCATAAAAATATCAAAATTATCAGTGTGATCTCTGATATGATAATATTTATCTTGAGATTCTTGTCATAAAAATTGTTTTATTTAGAGCCCAAGAACACAGGCAAAGGTGAAGACATCTTAGTATATTGAAAAATATTAGCTAATGCCAAAATAAAAATAAAACCAATAAAATATACTGTTAAGAAAAAACAGTTCATCATATTGGTAAAAAAATTAATTGGTAGCTGGCCAAGATTATTAGGTTAATATATTTTAACACTATTTTCCTTCCATTTCAATTCAGTTTTTATCAGTTATCAGATTGTTATCACATAAGCTTTAAGACTCTGTTTATTAATTTTCAGTGATTTTTTACTTAGTCTTATTTTATGTGCATGGGTGTTTTGTCTGCATGTATATTTGTGCACTTTGTGTATGCCTTGTGACTCTGGGGACTAGAAGGGTGCATTAGACTCCCTTGAAATGGAGTTTCAGGTTGTCTGAGCCACTCTGTAAGTGCTGGAAAAAAAGAAAACAACTCACTTCTGATGGAAGAACAAGTGGTCTTAACCATTGAACCATCTCTCTAGAACCTAAAGGTGTTTTTAATGTCATTTGGTGCTATCACTTAGAAGTTACTTGGGAAGAAAAGTGTGAATTTATCAATTAAGTTACTGTGTGTGCTGTCTGTCATTGAAATTTCTCAGCTTCACATTCCTGGGAAAGGGACTTCTCCTCAAGGTTTGCAATCAGCAAACTGGTCATGTTTCTTCAGAGATATGTAATTTCCCTCAAAGACAATTGAAAATGGTCAAGATTAACAAGGATTGAGGAGACAGTCATTCTAAAATCATTTGGAAACTTAAGAAAGATGACAGTGTATAAAATGTGATAACTACTGGAGGTCTCTTTAAATTCCATCTCTCCACTGTTGGGCATTTTGGCTAAGGTCTCTCCCATTGAGTACTGGGAGCCTCTCATAACCCAGGTCTTTGGGACTTTCTAGAGGTTTGCCCTCCCCAGTAACTGCACATTTCTAGTCATTCTCCTGATCCTCTGGGATTCTCCCTATTTCCCACCCCCTCCCCATATCTGATCCTGCTCCTTTTCTTCTCCCAACACCTCTCCTGTCCAGGTCTCTCCCTCCCTCTGCCTCCCATGATTATTTTCTTCCATCTTCTATGTGGGACTGAAGCATCCTCAATTGGACCTTCCTTCCTGTTTAACTTCTTAGGGTCTGCAGTATATATCATGGCTAATATCTACTTATCAGTGAGTACACACCATGCATGTCCTCTTGGATCTGGATTGTCTCATTCAGGAGGATATTTTCTTGTCCCATCCATTTGCCTGCAAATTTCATGCTGTCATTGTTTTTAATAGCTAGTATTTCATTGTGTAAATGAAACACATTTTCTGTATCCATTCTTCAGTTGAAGGACATCTAAGTTTCTTTCTTTCTTTCTTTCTTTCTTTCTTTCTTTCTTTCTTTCTTTCTTTCTTTCTTTCTTTCTTTCTTTCTTCCTTTCCCTTTCTTTCTTTCTTTCTTTCTTTCTTTCTTTCTTTCTTTCTTTCTTTCTTTCTTTCTTTCTTTCTTTCTTTCTTTCTTTCTTTCTTTCTTTTTGAGACAGGGTTTCTCTGTGTAGCCCTGGCTGTCCTGGAACTCATTCTGTAGACCTGGGTGACCTCGAACTCAGATCTGCTGCCTCTTCTACCCAAGTGCTGGGATTAAAGGCATGCACCACCACTGGCTGGCTGGGTTGTTTCCTATTAAGAATAAGCCTACTATGAACATAGAGGAACATGTACCCTGTGATATGATGGAGCACCTTTTGGGTATAGGTCCAGGATTTACCAGACTTACTGGGTCTTCAGGTAGAATAATTTCCAAATTTCTGAGGAACCACCACATTGATTTCCAGAGTGGTTGTACCAATATGCAATTCCACCAGCAATGGATGAATGTTACACTTTCTCCATATCCTTACCAGCATGTGCTGTCACCTGAGGGTTTTTTTTTTTAAATTTTTTTAAAGAATTGTTACAAAAGAAAAATTTTAATATGAAATAGCAATAATATGTCATGAGATAGAATAGAATATCACATTTACCCATTATTTTCTTAAAACTCATATACTCCCGCTTTCAAACTTGCATAAATATTCAGCTAGATATAAAATTTTAAGTGGAAGAAAATGATAAATTTAGTATTTAAATTTGATATAACCCCAGTACATTAATTATACTATAGATTCAGGGGAAACATACAGCATACTCTTCAAGAATTTCCTCTTCTTTTTCATTCTCTCCTCTTTTTTGTTCATTTTTTTTGATATTTTCTTTATTTACATTTCAAATATTTTCTCCTTTTCAGGTCTCCCCTTCAGAAACCTCATATCCCATTCCCCTTCCCCTGCCTCTATCCATCCTTGGTACTCTCCTACACTTGGGCATTAAACACACTCAGGAACAAGGGCCTCTCCTCCCATTGATGGCTGACAAGGCCAACCTCTGCCACATATATGACCAGAGCCATGGGTCCCTCTATGTGTATCCTTTGATTGGTGGTCCAGTCCCCAGGAGCTCCCGTTTCTGGCCTGTTGACACTGTTGTTCCCCCCATGGGACTGCAAACCACCTCAGCTCCTTCAGTCCCTTCTTCAACTCCTCCATCAAGGACTCCACGCTCAGTATAATGGATGGCTGTGAGCATCTGCCTCTGTATTTGTCAGGCTCTGGCAGAGCCTCTCAGGAGACAGTAATATCAGACTTCCATCAGCAAGCACTTCTTGGCATCTTCAATAGTTTCTGGGTTTGGTGACTGTATATGGGTTGGATTCAAAGGTGGAGCAGTCTCTGGATGGCCTTTCCTTCAGTCTCTGCTCCATACTTTGTCTCCATATTTCCTCCTGTGAGTATTTTGTTCACCCTTCTCGAAGAACTGAAGTATCCACACTTTGCTCTTCCTTCTTCTTAGGCTTCATACGGTGTGTGAATTGAATCCTGGGTATTCAGAAAATTTGGACTAGTATCCACTTCTCAGTGACTACATTCCATGTGTGTTTGGTTTTTTGAAAGAGTTACCTCAGTCAACCTGAGGGGTTTTTGTTTTGTTTTGTTTTTGTTTTGTTTTGTTTTGTTTTTATCTTAGCCATTCTCATTGGTGTAAGATGGAATCTCAGGGTTGTTTTGATTTGCATTTCCCTGATGACTAAGGGTGATGACCCTTAAAGTGCTTCTTGGACATTTGAGATTCCTCTGTTGAGAATTCCCTGTTTAGCTCTGTACCCCAATTTTTAAATGGATTATTTGATTTTTTTTGAAGTCTGTTGTCTTGAGTTCCTTATATATTTTGGATATTAGTCCTCTATTGGGATATAGAGTAAGTGAAGACCTTTTCCCTATGTGTGGCTCATAATTTTGTCCTATTGACACTGTCCTTTGCCTCACAGAAGCTTTTCGGTTTCAAGAGGACCCATCTATTAATTATTGATCTTAGCACCTGAGCCATAGTTGGTCTGTTCAGGAAATATTCCCCTGTGCCAATTATATTCAGTGTGTCTGATTTTAAATTGAGGTTCTTGATCCACTTGGGCTTGAGTTTTGTATAGGGTGATAAATATGGATCAATTTGCATGCTTCAACCTGCAGCATGCCAGTTAGACCAGCACCATTAATTGAAGATGCTTTCTTTTTTTTCTACTGTATGGTTTTGGCCCTAGTGGAGGGATGGGAACAACAACCCACTTTCAAATATTTTGACCCAGAATTGTTCCCTTCTAAAAGAAATGCAGGGACAACAAAATGGAGCAGATTCTAAAGGAAGGACTGACCACCAACTTGATAGGCATCTGATGGTTGAGCATCAAACCCCTACACTATTAGTGATGCTATGCTCTGCTTGAAGATAGGAGCCTAAGCATAGCTGTTTTTCGAGTGGCTCTACCAAGAGCTGACTGAAACATGCAGATACCCACAGCCAACCACTGGACTGAGATCTGGGACCCCTATGGAAGAGATAGGGGAAGGATAGAAAGAGCTAACATAGGAAAACCAAGAATGTTTACGAACCTGGACCCCTGTGAGCTCTCAGAGACTTAGTCACCAACCAATGGGCATATATGGTCTGGTCTGAGGCCTCTGGCACATATGTAGCAGAGGCCTGCCTTGTTTGGCCTCAGAGGGAGAGGATGCACCCAATGCTGTAAAGCGTTGATGGCCCAGGGAAGGGGGATGTCTGAAGTGGGAGGAGCACCCTCTCAGAGGTGAAGGAGGGGCGATAGGGTTAAGAACTCTGGGATGGGGAGCAACATTTGGGATGTAAATAAATAAAAGAATTTAAAAGGAAACTGTCCTGTAAATAAATATTTTGAAATGTAATGAGCATAAATCAGGACTAGTGGAAAGATACATGGGACACAAGTGATCCTTGTTATCCATTCTTGACGTGAACAAAAGGACTTTCCCACTTTTAACTTAGAACTTGTAGGGAGAAACAACGTTTAATAGGAAAGCCAGAGAAGCCCCCAAACTGGCCATTTGTCCGGGTCAGCATCTGACTGTGAACTCCATGTGGCGTGCATCCTAGAAAGGCTCCCTCGTGTAGCTACTACAAAATGTTCAGCTCTGTATTCCCTAGCAAGTCCCGTTTATGTTAAGTATGTTAAGCTTGATTTCTTCCTGGAAAATTTCAGGGAAGTGAGGTCACAGTGGAATGGGAGCAGCCTTAAATTTTGCTAGAAGAGGAGTTCTAGTGCCTAATAAAAATGTAAAGACTTTTAATGTTATAAGGTTGTGCTAAAAAGAATTGTGTGTGGGCGGGAAGGCGGGTCACGTAACAATTTCCCACTTGATTTTCTATTTTCCATACAAAATTACTCAGGTAATCCTATGTGTGGCCTGAAATATCTCCAAAAGAAAAGTTGTGATTTCTAGTTGGTAGAGCCCTAGTTCAACCAAGGAAGCATTTTGGAGAAAATCTGAATATGAGAGAAGATCCGTATAGGCTATTCTCAGGGTTTGCTCCACAAAGGGAGTTCAGAGTCTTTCTCCAGGGTTCCTGCAGAAGGCATTCTCTGAGGGTTGCCTATGCGGTGGCTGCGGAAGGTTTATTTGGGCTTGGTGAAGAGACTTGAGAGACTTGGGTGAATACAGTAAGGCTTTTCCGGCTCTTCCATCTATCAATGGATGCCGAGGGACTCTGATTCTGAAGCAGTATGGTCCCTAGGCAACGCACCCCTGCCCTTAGCTCAGGAGACCCTGGGCCAACAGCACCGGATATAGTTCTTCCTCATTTCCGTTGGGGGAGGCAAGGGCGAGGATCTCGTGCTGACTCCACAGGAAGAAGGAGGAGGTGGAGGTGGAGGAGGAGAAGCTGCTACTGGCGGTTGCTGCTGCCACTGCTGCTGTGTCTGCCTGCTCTGCTGCGGAGGAATTTCGCTCAGCAATCAAGGTAAGGTCCCCGAAGCGACTGACCCATCACCCACGAGAGAGGAGACCCCAGAAAATGGTCTTTCCCGACTCTCGTTAATCCCTAGTCCTCAACCTTCATCTCGAAAGCCTACTCCATAGCCCTCATCACAGCAGGCCCCGGAGATGGCCTGGGCCAGAGCTGAACTGGACTGGAGCATTATTTCCAGTTGGAAGGTCTCAGAGAGTGGAGAGGTTCCCAGCACCCCACACCTCCGCGTTCCCCCACGGTCCCCCTGCCCCCGAGCCCCCATGCCAGCACACACCACCCGCGTCCACAGCCCCCATGCCCGTACACACACTTGTGTTCCAGCCCCGCAGGACCCCCATACCCCCACGCCCCCAGCCCCCCACACCCCCATGTCCCTCTGCCCCCATGCCACCACACAACACCCTTTTCCTCAGCCCTCACGCCCCTCCACACCCCTGCGTTCTGTCCTTCACAAATCCCCACAGCGTCATATTTCCCAAAGGCTCTCAATTCGCCCACCCCATGGCCCCCCTGCCACCTCACACCCGCATCCCTCTCCTATTCCTCCCCTGTGAATCCCCTATGCCCCTCCACACCCCCGCATTTCACTCCCCACACCCACCTTCGTTCCCACCCTTGCCCATGCACGCCCAGGAAAGATCAGAAAGGCCAAACAGCTCAGAGGCTTTTCGGGCTTTTTCTGTGTAGGCTCGAGGACCCATCTCCCTGGTGGAAGGAGAAAGCCAACTCTGGTCGCCGACTTACGCCCACTCGGCTTGAGTCCCCCAAGGTAAATATTTATTTATGTATTTATTTATTTATTTTTAAGAAAAGCCCCGATACCAGAGCGGGAGGCTCGCCTGAATAGGCGAGGGAGGTCTTTGTTGTGTTTCTTGAATGTTTTTGTTTGTTTGGGGTTTGAAATGTTTGCTTTTTGGTTTTGTTTACTTTTAGTTCAGTTTGTAGCTCTGGTTGGCCTGGAACTCAACTGTGTGTACCAGGATGAGTTTGAGCCCATAGAGATCTTCCTACCTCTGCCTCCAGAGGGCTGAGATTAAAGGCATGAGCTGCCAGGGCCAGGCAGAAGCAATCAGTAGTCAAAATAGGGGAGGAAGCAAAGGCCCCTGAGGTTACCTTTGGGAACCTTCAGCAAGGCAGTCAGACATGGTGCATACTTCCCTTCTAATGACTCAGCAAGATGATGGCTTGGGTTTTAAAATTGGAGACTCAGGTCAGTAGAGGTGGGGGGGAGGGGAGTTCTCAATCTTACTAGTTCTGTGTAGAGCTTGAGAGCTGGATTCCATGAGTTAGACCTACGAGTCCCATCCCTGCTCCCACCACATGTTGGACAGCAGAGCAGAATTCCCAAAAGGTGAAAGTGCCTGAGTGTAGAAATGGGAGTCTGTTCAATATTTAGTTTCAAAATATTTTTGCATTTATGTGTGTGCATGTGTGTGTGTGTGTGTGTGTGTATACGTGTGTACACACCTATTGCACAGTGCACAGACGGGTTTCAGGAACAAAACTTCTTAGGTTATCAGGCCGAGCCATCTCACTACATCAATCAAAATAATCTATTTATTTTACATTTGTGTGTGTGTGTTTATGCTTATGTGTTGGTATGTGAGTGTGCAGATGACAGGACAACTTTCAGGAGTCAGTCTTCTTTTTCTAAGGATCAAATTTGGGTTATTAGGCTTACCCAGTGAGCCATCTCACAGGCCTGCCTCTTCTCAATATAGAACAGAAAGAGTTGCAGGGACTCAGCTGCCAGCTAGAGTCTTAGGGTCACATTTTGTAGCATCAGCCTTGAGAATCCAGGGTTAGCATGATCAGGTTTAGATACCACCTAATTTTATAGAGGGAGGGGCTCAGAGACATTAATACTTGGTTTAATTGGAGAGCTCCCATTCAGCATTATTAGGAGAACTGGTTGCTAACAAAATTAATTTGGTAGAGGTGTGAAGAAGTCTTTCTGCCACATAAGTCCTTATGCCTACCTGTGAGTCATTCAAGGTGTGGATATGGTAACATAGGTCTCATTATCTTGTCTAAAGCATGTAAAGACAGTGATTGGGCAATCTCAGTTTAACAGGTAGAAAATCCCCATTTAGTTTCAGGAGCCAAGGAACGAGTCTGACAACTGTAGCATCCACTTTTACCACATAATAAAATAGCACACATTCGTTTTCCTGGTTAATCACTCAGCCTTGGGAGACTACAGCAAGGTGATGAGACTACAGGCCTGCTAAGAAATATTTTAGAGTGTCTCAGAAACGTGAGCACCTTTAGTTTGAACAGATAAGCAGTAAGTAAAGACAAGGAAGAGATTAGGGGAGGACTTCGAGAAGTATCAATCTAATAAGAAAGTAAAATCCACAGTCCTTTTCCTCTCTATATTAGGAAACACCAAGTAGAACTCACGAGATATATTGCCCTCTTACATCTATCCCTGGGGAGTCAGAAAAAGGAAGGCTTTGCAATAAGGCTGGAGGAATCAGATGGGCTGAGGAGTGAGCTTATACCTTGCCTGAATGAGAGCTACAGAGACTCATGACCTCCTAACAGTAGGGTCCCATAGAGGGTACAGGTGGCTGTATGAAGTTCATGGTATCTTTTGTCACAGGGTTCTGAGGGAGGTAAAAATACTAATCTGATTTGAAAGGCATCAGGTCAGTAGGGGAGATTTCCAGGTACTAATAACGAATTCAGGGTACTCACACCCCACATTGCAAGAGCTCCCTGAGTCCCTCCTTATTTCATCTCCACAATTCTTCAGACATAGCAGTTCCCATCTGTTTTCCCCCAAGACTAACAGAAAAGAAAAATGCGGGGGTGGGGGTGGGTGGGCTTGGTCTGAGGAATCAGCAAGGGTAAGAATTTAGGTATTCTTAAGACTCAAATTGAAGACCTGGAGAGAAGATTGTGAGTGAAACCACCCGAGATGAGGCGTTAACCTACCTACTACAGGTTTGGTCCTGTGGAAAATAGGGTGAAAATATCGCTACCAAGAGGCACCCTCACACCTTCTGTTAGGTGTCAGTGAGGTTTAAATCGAGAGAGGATAGCCAGCCCTAGGCACTTCAGGATTCAATGTATAAACAGTAGGTGAGGACTGAAGGTCTTTATTCCTCAACCCCAGTATGAGGAAACAGTAGTTTGGGGCTGTCTTTTTGGCACTGGACCCTTGGAGCCTCAGAGCACAGTTGGTCAACTTAGATGTCTCTCTTTCTTTGTATCCTGTTTAAGTGAAATGAGATACTGTGTGTAAAGGTACGAGAGGAAGGAGGGGTTTTTTTTCTTCCGTAGGTGGAGACAAAAGTAGAATTCTTAAGTGAGAAGTAAGGGGCCTGGAAATAAGAATAAGAGGTCCCCATGCAACTGTTAGCAATATCTCCTTATAGGAGCAGTGGGAGAGAAAGCCTCCTGCATTTTCTTTTCATGGCTACGAGGGCTTGGAGTTGACATTTAGCTGCTGAGCAGCATAGGAAAGAGGTTCTAGAACCTGCCAAAAGTACCATTGGGCACTAAGAGGACCCTACCAGCCATTGCTATTACCAAGCCAGCTCTAGGGGAGCCTGACTGGCTGCATCCTGGACACATTATAACTTCCTTCACAGTTTTCTTAGGCTAAGACAGGCCACGTGGATTCCTAGGATAGTGATAATATGTTTGTACAGGAACCTATAGAATATAGGCAGGTTGTTAAAAGGCACAGTGCCATGATCCTCCTGAAAAGTACTTACAGGATCTCATCATTCTTCCTCCAGGTCCCAAAAGTACTTGATTTCCAGACCACACTCCCATCTTCTGTCTCTTGCCACAGCCGTCATGCCCAGGGGACATAAGAGTAAGGCCCGTGCTCGTGAAAAGCGTCGCCTGGTCCAGGATGAGGCCCAGGAGCTCAAGGATGCTCAAGCCAAGGCAGGAGAGAAAGGAGAGTCCCCCTCCTGCTCTAATCATGATTCTGGAGATGCTGTTGCAAGCACCTCTACTGCTGGCTTCCCTGAAAAGTCTAAATCTCAGGGTGAGGCACCCACCACCAAGGCTAGGAAAGGTGGTGCCTGCAGAAGATCTCGGAAAAGTACCAGAGGTCCAAGGGAGGAAAGTGCCAGTTGCTCTAGGGTCCCACGCTTCAGTGAGAATCCACAGAATGATCTTCTAACAAGGAAGACAGGAATCCTGATGCAGTACCTGCTCTGCAAGTACAAAATGAAAAAGCCAGCATATAAGGGAGAAATGCTCAAAGTTATCAACAGAAGGTTCAAGGAGCAGTTGCCTGAGATCCTCAAGAAAGCCTCTGAGCGCATTCAGCTAGTTTTTGGTCTTGAGGTGAAAGAAATTAAGCCCAGTGGTGGCTACTACACCCTTGTTAGCAAGTTAGATCCCAGTGTCGGTAATTCTCTGACCACTAGCCTGCCATTTCCCCAGAACGGGCTTTTGATGCCTCTTCTGGGTGTGATCTTCTTAAATGGCAACCGTGCCTCTGAGGCAAAGATCTGGGAATTCCTTAATGTTTTGGGAATTTATGATGGGAAGGTGCACATAATCTTTGGGGAGCCCCGGAAGCTCATCACCAGAGATCTGGTTAAGGAAAAGTACCTGGTATACCAAAAGGAGGCCAACAGTGATCCCCCATCCTTTGAGTTCCTTTGGGGTCCCCGAGCCTATGCTGAAACTACCAAGATGAAAATCCTGGAGTTTTTAGCCAAGGTCAATGAGACCGTTCCTCAGGCCTTCCCAACTCATTATGAGGAGGCTTTGAGAGATCAGGAAGAGAGAGCCCAAGCTGAAGCTCTAGGCAGTCCTGGCCCTGGTGCCAAAGATGAGGCAGAGGCTAAAGTCACACTGGGTGACCCCTCTTGCACAGATCAGGTTGAGTCTAAAGTCACACTTGTTGACCCCGATTGCAAAGATCAGGCTGAGTCTAAAGTCACACTTGTTGACCCCGATTGCAAAGATCAGGCTGAGTCTAAAGTCACACTTGTTGACCCCGATTGCAAAGATAAAGCCAAGTCTAAAGGCACACTTGGCTCCTCTCGCAAATACAAGGCCAAGGCTAAAGTCACACTTGTTGACTCCTCTCGAAAAGATAAGGCAGTCTAAAGTCATACCTGACTCCTCTTGCTCCTGGAGAGATGAGAAGCAAATATGTCTTTAGGTTTAGAACAGGGGTTTTCACCTTAAAATAGTGAGAAGCTGATAGTTCATAATACACTTCCTAGTGTGCTTTAGTTTATACCTTAGTCTTTTTTAAGTGTTTCTCTTTTCTTAGAATCCTTACATAGGTTCAGGACTCAAAGGTATAAATTACCTATATCAGTTATTGCTGTAAGATTTTAAGTATAAAAATTTTGGTATTCTGTATTACACTGTAAAAACCCTTGAATCTTTAAGTTGATGAGGAAGCAACCATTACTTTGTAACGAACGGAGCTTTTCTTTGAAACATGTGAGAGAGTAATTTGTTTCTTAAAATAGACGAAAACAAAGCAAATTGTGTAAACTGCCATTTTCCCTTATCCACTTTTGTTTTTATTTCAATTTTTGGTAAAGTGTGAAGAAATGTACTCAGTTGTTGTTAGCTGAATAAAATTGCAAACAGAAAAAGAGATTTTATTCTTTGCTCAATCGATCATTGGTTCTCTGCCGGTCCATGATGGTAGGGGAAGGGGTAGGAGAGAGCCCACATCGGGCTAGATTTCCGGTGCTCTGGTTGGGTAGTCGTGGTAGGACCACCAGATCCTTTCCACGCAGTCCTGGGTAGGCATCTGGCTGTGTGAAGCCACTGAACCCACACGTCGAGGGGTGGACAAGGGGCAGCTCCCAGTACCAGGTTCTCAGTCTCTGACATCCCAAGCTGGATATAGAAGAGGAGCTGAAAACAGAATAGGGGCTCCTGGGGTGACACTAGGCTCTGAGGGTAAAGGAAGAGAGGGCAGAGGGAGAAGGGGTGCTGGGTGGTTCCCCCACAGGTGGGTGTCTTTAGTCTGGTCCTTGATGAACAAAGACAGTCTATGATTTTAGAGCTTTATTGTAGGAAGGTAGGACGAGAAAAGATGAAAAGAGACAGACTGGCCATGGCCAAGAGGAGAGAAGGGGGAAGGTAGAGAGAGAAGAAAGTTAAAGGCTTACGGAGAGGTGAAAGCTTAGAGAACCTAGAGAGCAAGGTGGGCCAAGCAGACACTCTTATGGTGGGCTGCTATCTTGCTGTTGTTAGTTAACTATGAGGAGGAGTCTAGCCAGAAAGCCAGGTCTTGGGACAATGTCTACTTGCCTGCTTGCCACATGCATGACTTGTGGGGGCTGAAGGGGTGGTAACTTTGAAAGGAGCCAGGGGTCGAGGAGACATGATGGAAAGCCTACTGTCCTATGTAGGTGGTAATTACCACCCATCGGGGGTTTAAGACCTCAGTGCAACTGGAGACCAGACTCACTGTGCCTAGCCCATTGCCCCACAGTTCTCATTAACTGCTTATCTGCTCTTGGAAGACTCTGCTAGTAGTGACAATTTTAAGAGTCACTTTCTCCTATCCATAGGTTGTAGAGTCTAAGATGAATTATTATATAAAAGGTTGTGGTACACTCACATAGAACAAAGTCAGGACAGTGGCAAGGAAGGTCTAGATGAGAGTAGGTCAAATATAATTTCCCAAGTAAGGTACTATGAGGTTTGGGACATTATAAGTTATTTGTTTGGAGGTCATTTTATTTATTCTGATTTTTCTTTATTCTCATATACTACATCCTGACTGCAGACTCTGCTCCATCCCTTCCTCCCAAACCCTCTCACCTTCCCTCTGCCTCACATCCACTGCTCCTTCATTCCCTTGAGAAAAGAGCAGGCATCCCAGAGATATCAACCCAATGAGACATGTAACAACCTAGATGTCAAAGACTAGGCACAAATCCTTTTACCAAAGCTTGACAAGGCAAAATCAGTAAGAAATAAAAATTCTTACAAGCAAGCAAAAGAGTCAGAGATACCGACATACCCACTTTAGGGATCCTACAAAATCTCTAAGCTAAACATGGGGATTTGAACTTGTGTGTATTCATAGGACCTATCACAGACTCATACAGGCCCCAGGGTTGCCCCCTTAGTCTCAGCCCCTGTGAGCCCTGCTTAGTTGATTCTGTGGACCATTTTTTCCTGGCGTCCTTGACCCCTAGCTCCTATAATCCTCCTTCTTCCTCTGGGTTCCCCGGGCTCCACCTAATGTTTGCCTGTGCATCTTCCCATCTGTTCCTATCCTCTGCCAGAGGAAGCATCTCTGATGATTATGCTAGGCTCCAGGCTGGGTATAGCAGAATATCATTAGAAGACATTTCATTGACTTTTTTTTTTCAGTTGTATTTGTTTCTACCCTAGGTCTCTTTGTTTCTGGTTCCTGGTTATTCAGACAGTGCCATGCCTGTGCTCCCTCTCCACTTAGGTTTCAAGTTAGACTAATCATTGATTAGCTACTCCCACAAGCTCTGAGCCAGAGCCATTTTCCCACCACATCTCACAAGCAGGACAGGTTGTGGGTCCTAGGTTTTGTGGCTGAGTTGCTGTCCCAGTCCCACCACTGGGAGCCTAACTTGGTTACAGAAGATGGCCAGTTCAGGGTCCATATCATCCATTACTAGTTCCCATTTCAGTAATTTTCCACTTGCAATGAAAATGGTTACCACATCACCCCCTAAATTTCCAACTATTCGAGTAGTCTCTCCCTTTACTATCTCTTTGTCCGTCCTCACTCCAGTTATGGGTCCCTCCTGATTTTATTCCCATCAGCTCCATGTCCAAATATTGATTTTGTACCTGCTTCCTGGGGAGATCCCTGTATCCCCCACTAGAACTCATTTTATTTTATAATTTTTTTTAAAAAAATTATTGATTCTTTGTGAGTTTCATGTCATCCATCCAAATCCCACAATGTTCCTTTGTATCTGCCTTCTGCCCTTGCAGGAAAATAAAAGAAATAAACCAAAGCAAACATAGAAAACTTCTCATTGTGGAAACTGTAGTGTGTCACAGTGTGTCCCATAGTATACCCTTTTGTCTACACATACTTACTTGCAAATATTCATTGCAATGTGTCATTGGTCTGGTTTGAGACCTCTGGCTTCTGCTACACCAACAGTACTGGATATTCATCAGGACTCTTCTCAGTTATCCCATGGATATCCTGCAGAAAGGGGCTCTTCACACACTTTGGATCTGGTGGTGTGGGTGAATGTGAGCTGGCCCCAAGGGCATGAGGGCAGGAGAGCTGACCTTGCCCCTTGCATTGGATGATCTTTGGAACTGCAGGATTGGGCCTTTCACACAGCTCCAGCAATTCCAGATGAGGTAGTCATTGGGGTAGGACAAGTCAAAGTCCTGGATCTGGGCCTGGGTGGCAACTGAGTTGGTCAGCTCTCCTTCACCTGTTCCTGCCTGTGCACCTAACACTACTCAGGCTTGCTCACTCAATACTGCAGCTGGCCAGGGGCAGGGCTAGCTCTTCTGAATCCAAGGGCCAGCTCACCCACACCCCCACCATCATAGCCAGCCCGACTATGCTAACCAATTGAGGTGTGGTACTTACAAAGTTTATGTTAAATAAACTCTAGTTTACATAATGCTAGCATAATCCTGATCAGATGCCAGATTCTCATGAGGTGAGCCTCACAGTTGAAACACTAAACCTGAGATTGCAAGGTGTCCCTGATTGGTAAAATGATAAAGCAGAGAGATTCTCTGAATGGAGAAGGAATAAAAGCTCTGCTTTCCTGTGTTAGCATAGTTTGATATAATGTAGAAGTTAGTACTTTATGCATACTTACAGAGTTTGGAGAAATAGCAACTGGAGATAAACTCTTGAGGAGAAATACTGGGTGGCTACTGGGCTGTCAGTCCTTGACCTGCGTTGGCAGAGCCACCCATACCCTATTGCATTAATTAAGCACATATCTACAGTTGTCTAAATTTTCTAGTGGTGAATACACAATTTTTTATTTTTATTTTTTAGGTATGGAAAGGTTAGTTAGAGATAGATAGGTATACTGCTCTCTGAAGCAGGGACCCAGATTTTGAGATAAATTCTGGTAAAATTCCTGACTTCATGTTGAATAATGTAGTTTTACTGAGAAAGTTGTAGTATTATTTGTTTATCAGCATTTCAGTTGATTTAAAGTTTTTGCTTGTTTTTGTTTTTGGTCTGACTTCTCTATGAAATAAAAACCTTTGTAGAGATAAGAGTAACCTGTTCTAACATAGAAATGTAACAATCTAACAAGAGCTGTTTTACCAAAGGCCAAATGTTTGTAACTCATTTTTCCAGGTGCCATGTATATACACACATACCCACACACAAATACATGTATATTATATGTTTGTGTACACACACACACAGGAACCAACAATCCTAAAAGTTGCAGTTTACCAGAGTCTTTAGTATTTTGTGGCCAGTCAGTGAGAGGGCTAAGACCAAACTTGTGTTCATGATTCTGAAGAGTCATACTGCTTCATTTTTCCCACCCTCATACAGCTCCTGTGTATTAACTCATTTTCAGAACACAATGTCTATTAGACAGTAAAAGTCAGTATTTAAAAAAAATTTAAGGTGGCAGACATGCTGTGATGTGTGTTCATGTGTAAGTCACAAACCAGCTTTGTGGTGGTGTCATTTTTCTCTCCCCCCCTTTTTTTTTTGATTTTTCGAGACAGGATTTATCTGTATAGGCCTGGCTGTCCTGGAACTCATTATGCCTGACCTCGAACTCTGAAATCTGTCTGCCTCTGCCTCCCAAGTACTGGGATTAAAGGCATGTGACACCACTGCCTTCCTTCTCTTTTCAGGTTTACAAGGGTTCAGAGGATTACACTCAAGTCACCAAGCTTTTGCAGTAAGCATATTTATTGGCTTAATCATTTCTCCTATCCTAAATACACATTTTCAAAAGAAACCTTGGCCAGCTTGAAACCAAGCCAATCAATCAAAGTTCTATCATGGAAGTGGATAGGTTCACCAGCCTCTACCCCTTTCTGAGGTACTATGAAAAGTTGATGGATTTTAGAGGAGGGAGAGTCAGTCACTTTTTTGAGGGTGTGGCCCCTGGTGGATGAACAATGTTCCAGTGGATGGCCTCACTCCTAAACAGACTGGACTTGTTGGGTTACTTTTAAAAAGAGGACACGAATTTAGGGAGGGTAAGGAACCATGGGTGGATTTGGAAGCAGATAGGGGGAAGACATTATCAAAACATACCTTGTATGAAGTTCACAAAGCATTAATGAAAGTGTACAAAAAAATCCTGTGGTCAAAATAGGAATAATATTCCTCAGCAAAGCAGGTGACCATGAAAATGAAACTGAGGTTCATTTGTCTTCTCACCCCAAAACCAGGGACTCTTGAGACATGATTTTACCTTGGACACCACATCTATTGCCAATCCTTGCCCTTTCACACCTTATAACACCTTTCCCCCTTATTCTTCTCTTGTGTGCCCCCTTAGTCACACTGAAATTGCCCTCCAAGCCAGCTCTTCCTCAACTCCTTCAGCTCCTGTACCAGTTCCACTCTTGCCAGAAGAGCAGCAGACCTGATTCCCCTGCCTTCTCTTTTATATAGAAGCCTCCAAGTCGATCCAAGTCCTTCCTATGGATTTCCTGTGATGAAAAGAGGTCCTTTCATGCAAGTCTTCAGTTCAGACACTCGCAATTTGTAGTTCTCTCTGTCTATCTGATTGCCTCCACCTCACTCTCAAAGTGAATTTGGATCCATTGGTGAGGTAGAGCTCATAATGGATCAGGATATACTGGTTTTTGAGCAGAGAGGAGTTCTTGTTTTTTTTAACCAGTTGAATCTTTGCAAAAAATTGGGAGTGGCCACTGAACATATGTGCCAGTGGACCTAAGTTACTTGTGACCAAAATCTCCCTTCTAATTGACAAAAGCAGTAAAATCAAACGTGTAAGCAAGACTCTTTTTAAAAATTATTTTATTTATTGACATGCCAAATATTGCCCCCTCCTGGTTCTGCCCACCCCACCCCCCCAAAAGTTCTTCATCACATCCCCTTCCTGGGCATTCCCCTTCTCTGGGGCATCAAGTCTCTCTACAGAATTAGGCCGATCTTCTGGCATTGAGGCCAGACAATGCAGTCCTCTGCTAGGTATGTGCCAGGGGCCAAGTACCAGGCTGTGTATGCTCTTTAGTTGGTTAGTCTCTGGGAGCTCCCAGGGATCCAGGTTAGTTGACATTGTTAGTCTTCCTATGGGGTTACCCTTCAGCTCCAAAGTCCTTCCTCTAACTCTTCCATAGTGATCCCTGACCTCAGTCTAGTGATTGGTTGTGAGTATCTGCATCTGTCTTAGTCAGCTCAAAGAAGCAGCCATTCTAGGCTCCTGTCTGCAAGCATAGCATAGCATCAGTAATAGTGTCAGGGTTTGGTTGCCTGCCCTTGAGATGGATCCCCAGTTGGGCAGGTCATTGGGTGGCCCTTCATTCAGTCTTTGCTCTATTTTTGTCCCTAAATTTCTTTTAGACAGGACCAATTCTGGGTCAAAAATTTTTAACGTGGGTTGGTAACCCAATCCTTCCCCTGAATGCCCTGTCTAACTACTGGGAGTGGTCTTTTCAGGTTCCATTTTCACACTGCTGGGCATTTCTGCTAAGTCATCCACATTGTGTCTTAGGAGCCTCTCTCATCCCAGGTCTCTGGGATTTCTTAAAAGTTTCCCAGCCCTCCACTTCCAGCAGATACATATATCTTCATTCTCCTGGCCCTCTATGCTTCTGTCCTGTATCCCCCGATACCTGATCCTGCCCCCGTTTTCCCTCCCCTTTCTCTCTCCTACCCAAGTCTTCCTCCGTTGTCTGCCACAATTACTTATTTCCACTTTCTAAGTTGGAACTAAGCATCCCCTTTGGGCCTTCCTTCTTGTTAAGCTTCATATGGTCTGTGGATTCTACCATGATTTTTCTGTACTTTTGGCTAATATGCACATAAAAATGACTAAGTACCATGCATGCCCTTTTGGATCTGGATTACCTCACTCAGGAGATCTTTTCAGAGTTAATCCAGAAGAATCCTTGGGATTCTTAGAGGTAAGAAGTGTTTCCTTGACAGAAAGTGTAGCATTAAATAAAAGATCCTCTTCCTCCTCCTCTTCCTCCTCTATTCCTCCCCCTCTTCCTTCTCATCTTATCATTTACCATGCTTCCATGTACTCTTCCATATAACTTCCCCAATAGAAACATTCTGTTCTTTACATTGTGTCCTGGGAGCCTCTCCCATCCCAGGTCTCTGGGATTTCTTAAAAGTTCCCCAGCCCTCCACTCCCAGCAGATACATATATCTTCATTCTCCTGGCCCTCTATGCTTCTGTCCTGTATCCCCCCATACCTAATCCTGCCCCCTTTTTCCCTCCCTGTGATGGTATGTATATCCTTGGACCAGGGAGTGGCACCATTTGAAGGTGTGGCCTTTTTGGAATAGTTGTGATGTGGTTGGAATGGGTGTGTCATTGTGGGTGTGGGTATAAGATCCTCACCCTAGTTGCCTGGAAGTCAGTCTTCCACTAGCAGCCTTTGGATGAAGACATAGAACTCTCAGCTCTTCCTGCACCATGCCTGCCTGGATACTGCCATGCTCCCACCTTGATGATAATGGACTGAACCTCTGAACCTGTAAGCCAGCCCCAATTAAACGTTGCTTTTTATAAGACTTGCCTTTGTCATGTTGTCTGTTCACAGCAATAAAACCCTAACTAAGACAGAAGTTGGTACCGGGAGTGGGGTATTGCTGTGATAGGCATGACCATGCTCTTATTTGAAAGAATGTGGATTTTTGGACTTTGGATTTGGAACTCAGTGGAATGCTTTAAATGGGGCTTAATGGGTCATCCTAGTAGAAATATGGAAGACTTTGTTGCTGGGAGTAATTTGAAATGTGTTGACCTGGCCCAAGAGATTTCAAAGGAGAAGAATTTTAGTATGTGGCATAAAGAATGTTTTTGTGGTGTTTGGTGAAATATGTGGCTACTTTTTGCCCTGCCTGAAAAGTCTGCCTGAGGCTAAGGTGAAGAGACTCAGATTAATTGCATTGTCAAAGGAAGTTTCAAAAAAGCCCAGCAGAGACTCTGTTCTCTGGTTAAGTCTTATGAAGAGAAGTTTGAACAAGCATAGCAAGCTTAGAAAGGAAACATATAAAATATATGGTTTGAGTATTAAAGGAGTACAAGGGAGTGAAATGGAGCAAAATCTTGTGTTCTAGGAGATAACAGATTAAGGGAGTGGGACCCTGGGGCAAGATTCTACCCATCTTAATTAGATCCTTGCATGGTGTTACACACCTTTAATCCCATGAGACAGGCATGCTGATCTCTGCTTTCAAGGTCAATCTACAGAGCAAGAACCAGGATAGCCAAGCTTAGGCAATGAAGGATTTAGATAACATAAAGCTAGTGATAATGTAATAGTACAAGGGGATCATGTTCTAGTTCCTGTAAGCAGCAGAACTCAGCAGCTTCAGCCATGTGCCTCTGGCTCTAGAGTTAAGAGCAGAAGGAACTACTGGGAAAATTGATGCTGTTTGGCTGGAGCTAAGGAATTAGCAGTGATTAAGAAGAGACCAGCATCACTGAGGTAAAATCTTATGGGAACTGTTTTCTGGGAGCACAAAGAAGCTGTGTTCCAGAGATAGCCAAGGTTGTAACTCGTGCTGCAGCTGGACTTGGTAATGTATAAGAATCACCCAGGTGGTACTGGTTTTGAAAGCATGAAGGTGTCATGGAGAGAAGCTGAGGCTTAGCACTGTTTGAGGCCAGGGGAGGCCACTGGAGAAGGTGTAGCCTTAGCTGTAGTTGATGGCCCAGGATTGAAGGGGTCATGCAAAGGAGGCTATTGGTGAATCATAGTTGGAGTAGAATATCCTAGTGTATTGGAGATGTAAGTACCATGGAGTGATCACCAAGATCTGCAGACATAGTGGAGTGGATCAACCTGAGCTTAGAGTGCTACAGAGGACAGAGCTGGAGAAGAGATGCCGGCCCTTAGGAGGAGTCTAAAAGATGAAGTGGAATCCCAGACACTGAAACAAGAAGCTGTAACATTGAAATTGCCTTGGAGACTCAAAGATGTTAAAGATGCCAGAGCCATGGGATATATGCTGAGGAAAGCTGCTAACAGGGAGTGGAACCAGCCCAGGAGAAAGCAGTTTGTTGCAGTCAACAAAGATGAAAAAGGAGTGGAGAGCTGAAGACCGCTTTGGCATCAGCCATAGAGATGCAGAGTTTGGAGTTTGCCCAGCTGGTTTCCTGCCTTGCTTTAGGGATTACAGTTAATTAAGTTGAATTAATCTCAGAAGAGACCTTGAACTTTGGACTTTTAAGAAAAAAGAAACTCTTAAAGAGAAGTAAATAATGAAGAAATAAATAAATAAATAAATGTTAGTATATACTAATAACTATCTGTCTTAGTCAGGGTTTCTTTCCTGCACAAACATCATGACCAAAAAGCAATTTGGAGAGGAAAGGGTTTATTTGGCTTACACTTCCATGCTGCTGTTCATCACCAAAGGAAGTCAGGACTGGAACTCAAACAGGTCAGGGAGCAGGAGCTAATGCAGAGGCCATGGAGGGAAGTTCTTTACTAGCTTACCTCTCCTGGCTTGCTCAGCCTGCTCTCTTATCAAACCAAGACTACCAGCCCAGAGATGGTCCCACCCACAAGGTGGGACCCCTTGAAAACTAATTGAGAAATTGCCTTTCAGCTGGATCTCATGGAGGCATTTCCTCAACTGAAGCTCCTTTCTCTGTGGTAACTCCAGCTGTGTCAAGTTGACACAAAACTAGCCAGTACAATTGACCCCTTGTCAACTTGACACAAACACATCACTAGTAAGCCTCAACCCTTACATTCTTATTCATCCCCAAGATCTAAATAACTTTAAACACCCCACAGTCTTTACATATTCTTAAAATTACATCTCTTTAAAATATCCGTCTCTTTTAAAATCCAAAGTCTTTTTACAATTAAAAGTCTCTTAACTGCAGGCTCTGCTAAAATAGTTTCTTCCTTCAAGAGGGAAAATATCAGGGCACAGTCACAATCAAAAGCAAAAATCAATCTCCAACCTTCCAATGTCTGGGATCCAACTCACGATCTTCACTTGTGTCACTTCTCCAGCCATGAACTTTGTAGCACACGCATTGTCCACTAGGCTCCAGATGCCTGTACTCCACTGCTGCTGCTGCTCTTGGTGGTCATCTCATGGTACTGGCATCTTCAAAACACTGCATGACCCCTTCAGTCCTGGGCCTTCAATTGCAACTGAGGCTGCACCTTCACCAATGGTCTTCCATGGCTTCTCACAGTGTCAAGCCTCAGCTGTTCTTCATGACCCCTTCATGCCTTCAAAACCAGTACCACCTAGGTGACCCTTACATATTACCAAGTCCTGCTGCAGCAGGAGTACAACCTTGGCTATGTCTGGAACACAGCCTCTTTGTGGTTTCAGAAAACACTTCCCAGAAGATGTCACCTCAATGATGCTGGTCTCTTCTTAATCACCGCTAATTTCTTAGCTCCAGCTAACCAGCTTCAATAGTCCCAGTAATGCCAAGTTTTTGCTTTAGTAGTTTTGGTATCTTGTTAATCACAGCTGATTCTTCAGCCCCAGCTAACCAGAACCGCAGAATCTTCACAATCAAAACAGCAATGGCCCTGAAAAGAGTCTTTAATTTTCCCTCTGAAATTTCACAAACCAGACCTCCATCTTCTGCACTGTTCTCAGCGTTATCTTCCAAGCTCCTACACTACATCTGACAGAGCTCTTAACAACGAATGGATCTTCAAGCCCAAAGTTCCAAAGTGCTTCCACAGTCCTCCCCAAAACATGGTATAGTTACAATTACCTTGTACCAGCAACTAGCTCTGCATTGAACAATCTCAATTAGTGGTGAACATCTAGGTGATTTGGGAGTGGGTAGCCAGTTCTAGACTCCATGAGCAGACTACTAGCTGAAATCCAAGGATCCCAAAGAAGCTAGTAATCAAAATGCTGGATCTGAAATTCAGTGTGAACTATATAAGGCAATAGATGGATAGGGTACAGGTACCCCCAGTGTGCAAGTAAAGAATTTCTGTGAATTGGTTTTGGAAATGCCTCTGTAGGTGTTTACAGATTGAAGTTGAAGGATAATCCGAGTAGGCAGATAGATTAGAAGAAAGGACCAGAGGCATGTGAGACAGCTACCCTGAGTTCATCAGAGACAGGGAGTGCAATCAATACTGAGTTCTCTACTGGAGTGGGAAAGCAGAGTAAACATAGCCGTGGTAAACATCCTGCCCTCCTGACTCTCAGTAGTTGTTTTATGAGTTGCTCTTTTCCTTTCTTTGGCTTATATGAGGGGAGCTCTAAAAGCTGTGGGATAAAACATATTTTCGAGGGGAGGGGTAATGGGAGGGCAACTCATTGGCCTGCTTGGACTTCCAGTTGGTTTCCCCTGACGTACTCTGTACTTGAACTTGTGTGTGAGCCTGGCAGTGCACCATTGTCACAGCCCCATTCCTTTCCCTCAATATATTGCTGTGTTGAGTCTGTTGATGTCAGGAGCTATTCCTCTTTTAGCCTTCAGCAACCATCCATTGCTTTATCTGAATTGGGCAGCAGTCTGGCTGTGAAGAGAAAATGTCTTATAATTAATTTCTCTTCAATTATGGAGGGGCTTGCCTTCCTCTTCAGGCAAGTATGTGGCTAAATTGCATAGCTGACATATTCTTGGATGAGAGGAGGATCTAGCCCTCCCTTTAATGGACACATTGAAATGGGCTTGTCCCTGGAACACAGCCAAACATAGCTGACCAGGGTATGGTGAATGTCCCCAGGTAGTTAGTGAGTGTAGCACAACTGGCCAGCTGGAAGACATTGGTGAGCAGAATGTGAGGCAGATGACTTTAGAGGGATGGGATCAGGTGGTCTTGGCATTGCTTTGGCACTGGCATTTGAAGTCAATAAGGAAGCAGAATCCCAGGCAAGATTTCAGACTCCAGGGAAATTGATGGGGATGTCTCCTCGGTGTCTTTATGCTTGGCAGTCGTTCAAGGACTGATCAGTCTCACTTTGGGAGTATACAGACCTCACTGTGGAGGGAAAATGAAGAGTAGTTGTAGCTGCTTAGAATATGTATGCATTCAGGAAATACAGAGACAAATTCTGGTGCTTACTTAGCCCACATTCTCTCTTTTGTAGCCATCTTTTAATCAGTATAGGACCCCTGTTCTTGTGATTAATGCAGTCCACATTCAGTGTAGGTCTTAATACTTCATTTAAACCTTTCTGAAAACACCCTCAAAATGCCTAAAAGTATATCTCCTAGGTGACTATAAATCCAGTCAGGATGACACTAAGATTCACAGTGACACCTAACTTCTTATTCAGAATTATACAGAAGAAATTTAAATCCATCATTTTCCCCAGAAACCCCCATTTATTTTTAAGATTTTCTCTTTACCACCATCTCTAAACAATTTAGCACACACTTTTCTGAGTTTCTTTTCTGTTTGGTTTTGGTGTGTGTGTGTGTGTGTGTGTGTGTGTGTGTGTGTTGAGAACTCTTTTAAATAACTTGGGCCTGAGTTTCAGTAATCATTTACTTAGAGTAATAAGCATAAAGCTGTCTTCATTTTTGTCTTTGAGCTCCCAAAGGGTACAGTGATTTTTATCCTTCATGCTCAGAGTCATTAGTATCTCCTTTCATATATTTTGCCTAGTTTTGATGCTATTGTTTCTGAGGTGAAGGTAAGGATTGTTCATCATTTTCAATCATATTTGGAAGCAGATGTTCTTCCAACAATTTTAAGTGACAAAGTACAGTGCTAAAACTTCATAAATGAAACGTAGTGTGTGTTGGTCATGAGGAAGGTCAGAAGTTCAGAATGATATTTTTCATAAATTAAGATACTGTGGCACATGCCACTCGGTTCTTAGGAAGCTAAGGTAGGCAGATGGCCAACAGCTGGAGGCCACACAGTTACTTGCAGTTCAGCTTCGGCTACAGTGTGATTCCCTGTCTTGGAAAATGTGTGTTATGTATAATATATACTTCCATTTATATTACATTATGATATGCATTGTTCCCCAACTTTATAAACAACTGTATTCAAAAGGAGCATCCAGAATTCTTGAGCAAAACAGTATGAGTTGCATTTCATTCTGCATTTGATTAGCTTTTCAATCTTATAAGAATCGTTAGTAAGAAAGGAATTAATTTTCTAACTCTCTACTAGAAAAATTTGTTTGCAGCCCAGTGAGGTAGTTCAGTGGGTGAAGATGCTCGACACCAAGCCTGACCACAGAAGCTTGCTATTTCCAATGTAGAACTAACATCTAAATTTCTAAGATGAATAATCAGTAACTAAGCTAGTAGGTAAGGGATATCTAAGAGTGACTCAGCAGCATGGAAGGAGAGGAGACAGGGTGACTGTTAAGACCCTTTATAGTCTTAACTATGCATGATCTATTTATATAAACTCATAAGTTATAAGGGTGCAGGAAATAGAAAATTCACTGCTTTCTTATTCCATGTAAATGAATAAGAAAGGATTTAATGACATTTTTAAAGGGCAATAAATTTCAACCTAATTCATTAATTAAATGATTATCTATTAATGTATATAAACTATAAAATATTTAAGCTATTATTTAACACTAGTCAAAAAATGAGACTGTTTCCGTGTATAAGGAGCTTTGAAAAAATAGCCTTACTTTTTCCCCAGAAATTGCTTCTTCTTAGAATTTTGTGTGTGAGAGATGGTCTGCGTGTGTATGTGTGTGCATGCTTATGTGTAAGCATAGATACTTGCAGTTACATATGCATGTGGGATTGTCGGTTAGATGTTGATGTTGAGTATCTTCTTTAATCACATTGCGCCATAAGTTTTGAGATAGAATACAAGCTAACCTGGTCTATAAGTTGCCTTTCCAGGCTGCTATTCAGATGAGTGCCATGCATAACTTTTTCATATGTGCTGGGGATCCAAACTCAAATACACACACAGAGATACACACACACACACACAGATACACACACACATATATATATACATACTCATACATGCACATATACATATTAATGAATGAAATACTTTATGATAGACTCAATTAATGGCTCAAAATCTTTACCCCTCTTTGCATGCCTTTACTTGTCATGAGCACAGAATGGGAAGACTGTAATTACCTTATTATTTTCTTTGGGCTCAGAGCTGTGATTTGTTTTGACCAACTGTGCCTTAAAATGGATCTTGTACTAGGTTTGCATATTAAAGTGTTAAGCTATTGCCACTATATTCATTATAAATAATTCAGGCATCTCTTTTGGTGCCAGTCAACCTACAGTATGAAGCATAGCCATCTCAGCCAACCCATGTATTATGAGGACAAATGGTTTTGTTAACATGCTAAGTTTTCATTAGACCACTGAAGCTAACAGACAAGTGCATTAAGGGCTAATAGCAGTACAAGAAATTTCTATGTTATTTATGGCTTTGGTTTTCTTTAAATTTTTTCTATAGGAACAGATAGATATATTCAGAAAAAAATCTTCCCTAAGCTCACATACAAAGAGGGCTAATATCCAGTATATATAAAGAACTCAAGAACTTAATCACAAAAAATTATTAAATAAAATATTTTTTAAAATGGGTTATAGAATTAAACCGAGAATTCACAACAGAGTAATATCGAATGGCCGAGAAACATGTAAAGAAATGTTCAAAGTCCTTAGTGATCTGAAAAATGCAAATCAAAACAACACTGAGATTCCACCTCATACCAGTCAGAATGGCTAATATGAAAAATTCAGGTGACAGCAGATGCTGGCAAGGATATGCAGAAAGAGTAACACTCCTCCATTGCTGGTGGAATTGCAAGCTGGTACAATCACTCTGGAAATCAGTTTGGTGTTTCTTTGGAAAATTGGGATTCGATCAAAAATATTCTTAAGTGTTAGGAACAATAAAAATTAAAATATACACGGAAGTAGAGAATGGTGCCACAGACTTCTAATTCTGGCACTTGGAACCTGTAGGAAGGAACATGAGTTCATGCTCAATCTTACCTACATAGCAAGTTTGATGTTATTGAGGGGTACATGACATGGTATATCAAACAAACCATGACGAAAATAAGAAGTGGAGGATTCCAGTATAACCATTAAGGAAATAAAACTTGAAAAATAAACAATGATTTAAAATAAAAGCTAAAATATTTATGCTTATTTCACTAACAAATATAGACAATAAAAAAAATCAAGATGTCATCAAGATTTCTGTATCAAGATAGCCAATTTTTTACTTATTTACTTGACATCCTGCTTACTGCCTGCCTCTAGGTCCCCCTCCCATAATCTTCCCCATTCCCCTTTGTACCCTTTCTCCTCTGAGCAGGTATGGCCCCCTTGGATATCCCCTAAACCTGGCATATCAAGTCTTTGTGAGCAAGGCTAGGGACATCCTCTCCCACTGAGGACAGACAAGATAGCCGATCTAGAAGAACATACCCCACAGACAGAAAACAGATTTGGGGATAGTCCTGCTCCAGTTGTTGAGTACGCACATGAAGAGCAAGCTGCACATCTGCTACATATGTGCAGGGAGGTCTTGGTCCATCACGTGTATGTTCTGTTGTTGGTGGTTCAGACTCTGAGAGGTTAGTTGATGCTATTGGTCTTCCTGTGAGTTCCTATACCCACTGGGGCCTGCAATCCTGGCCCCTATTCTTCCATAAGAGTCCCCAAGCCATCTACTGTTTTTGACTGTGGGTGTCTTCATCTGTCTGAGTCAGCTGCTTAGTCCAGCCTCTCAGAGACACCTATGCTAGAAACTCTGTCTGCAAGAAAAACAGTGTGTTATTAATAGTATCAGGTATTGGTGCGGGTTATTGGTTGACCATTCCCTTAGGGTCTGTTCCACCCCCTGTCCCTGCATTTCCTGTAGACCGGATAAAGTTTGAGTTGTAAGTTTTGTGGGTGGATTGCTATACCTATTGCTCCACTGGGGTTCCTGCCTGGCTACAGGAGGGGGCCACTTCAGGCGCAATATCCCCAATGTGGTGAGTCACAGCTACTGTCATCCCCATTGATTCAAGGATGACTCCCTAATCCCAGGTCTCTCTCTTGTCCTAGAGATGTCATCCATTTCCCCACCCATATCAGTTGCATATTTCCACTCATTTATATGGCCATCTGGATATCTCTTCTGTCCCAGCCCACACATTGATCCTGAACCACCCTAGCCCTCTCCGCATCCCCTCTGCCATCCAGTTTCCTCCCTCCATCTGCCTCTCATGATTTTTTTTATTCCCCTTTCTAATTGATATTCAAGCATTCTCACTTGTGAGTTCCTTCTTTTTAGATTCTATTCATCTGTGGAGTATAGCACAGGTATTCTGTATTACATAATTAACATCCACTTATCAGTGATTATATACCATGTGTGTCCTTTTGGGACTGGGTTAGCTCACTCAGGATGATATTCTCAAATTCTATCCATTTGCCTGTAAAATTCATGATATCTTCGGGGTGTTTTTTCCCCTTTGATTTTTTTGAGACAGGGTTTCTCTGTATAGCCCTGGCTGGCTGTCCTGGAACTCACTCTGTAGACCAGGCTAGCCTTGAACTCAGAAATTCGCCTGCCTCTGCCTCCCAAGTGCTGGGATTAAAGGCGTGTGCCACCACTGCCCTGCTACTTGTTTATTTCTATGTAAAATACTAAATCATGGGGCCTGCAAGATGGCTCACTGAATGAAACACATGCCACTAAACACAATTACCTGAGATTGATTCTCAGGAAACACATGGTGAAAGGAGAGTACCCACCCACATGTTGTCCTCTGACCTCCACACACATGCCTTGCTGTGACCATGCACAAAATACATACATAAACTGTAACATATATTGTTTTTATTAACCGTTAGCTGGGTGATACTGCAGTGGATAATCTTAAATGTTTTTCAGAGTTGATCAACATTTTCAGTTTTAATTGCTAACATTGATTTGCATAAATAGGAATTATAAAACATCAGAAATATGTTCAGGGCCATTTCAGAATTTGTCAGAAATTCTGCCCTAATCGTAACCCCAAACTCATTTAATGATTTTTCTCTTTTGACATAGCGTCTCATTGTGTAGCTGGCCTGGAATTCCTTTTCTAGAGTGTTCTGAACTTGAACCTGCACCAATCACACACTCTCTGCTTTCTGAGTGCTAAGATTGCAGGTCTGTACTATTTAATGATCTAGTATAAGACTCAAGTCAACAACTCAAATAAACAATGCTAATATCAAATATTGTAATACATGACAATCTAAAGATATTAGAAAAATTAAAAATCTTTCTCTGTCTCTGTGTGTGTGTGTGTGAGATAGAGAGAGAGAGAGAGAGACAGAGAGAGAGAGAGAGAGAGAGAGAGAGACAGAGAGAGAGAGGAAGAGAGAGAGAGAAAGAGAGAGAGAGAGAGAGAGAATAGAGGGTAGGTGTATGTGTGTGTGTGTTACATTGAGGCGAGTGTTTGTAAGTGTGAGTGTGGACATGTGCTAGTCCTATGTCTCTGTGGTGGTAATAGAACAACCTTGGGTGTCTGTTTTCACTTCCCTTCCTGTTTGAGGCAGGGTTGTGTGTTTATGCTGCATAGGCCAGGCTAGCTGTCCCTGGAGCTTCTTAGGGATTCTTCTGTCTGTGTGTCCTGTCCTGCCATAGGAATGCTGGGACCACAGTGCTTCTCTTGACATTGATTCCAAGGATCTGGACTCATGCGCTCACACTTGTGTGTCTGGCACTTTCCCCCTGAGCCTTCTCTCAGTAACCTGATACTTACATGCTAAAGAATGATAGTAAGAATATATTAAATGCTTTTGCATAATTAAAAATTATGTTTCTATAAGATCAGACATCGTGTGTGTACATTAAAATCACTGCAATTCAGGGCATACAGTTCAAATATGAACCAAAATGTTTCCAGTAGTGTTAGTTAGCATTGCATAGCACAATATCATACATGGTGCAAAGTATCCATTCTGTGTGATCAGAATCAAGATTGTAATAAAGTCATATATTACCACATAGAGCAGTATTGCCAGAAACACTTAGGATTTTGACTAATTAATACTTTCAGTTTTAGTTTATTTTGCTTGTTGCACGTTGAGGAACATTTTGCTCTTGCTAATTTTTTTCATGACACTCAGATTCAATTATGCCATGTGAGGTCTATACCCACAGTTTAAGAAGATGGTATATGAATTAAATCCTTTAACATAGACACCTTGGATGTGTAAATTCTTTGCTTAGTTATCTCTTAGAGGTGATGAGGAACCCCAACACATCTCTCCACCAATTTCATGTCCTCTTTTTAAGTTTTTTATTGATTTACCTTTTCAATCCACTGAATCCAATTAGTGCTGTACATCCACACATGGTCATGGGGTCACCCAGTGAGGCATGAGCAGCCTTCCACTGGCCACCCCTCCCAAAGAAAAGTGACTCTCCCTCGACTTCCACTAGCAGCCATCACTTGCCAATAGCGCCTAAGCTATGGGGGCGGGTGGGGGAGCATGAGTAGCCTTTCTCACATCTATGCTGAAAGTCTTAACTGGCTTGATTTTGTACAGTTTACAGGCATGCCCTGTTCAGAATGCGGTATTTCACAGTGCTCCTCCCCATTCTCTGTCTTTCACATACTTTCTGTTCCTTCTTCTGTGATGTTCCCTATGCCTTGGGGTTGGGGAAGGACACATGTGCTAAGCCACTTATTCTCGGCACTTTGAGTGGTTATGTAGCTCTGCATTAATTACTATGTGCTACAGTATAAAGGTTCTCTAACTAAGATTGAGAGCAGCACTCATCTATGGATATAAACTTTAGGTGTACAGAAGGCAATATACATGGCCAGTAAGAAAAAAGGCAGCAGCTGGTCCTACACTTGTTTTCCAACAGTTCTTAAATTGCATCTCATCTGATCATGATAAAAATGATGCTAGAATCTAAAAATGATAACAAGGTTAAATTTTCAAATTTATTTTTAGTAAAATAATAACAGCAAAATGAATTGAAATGGATAATATTAGTTACTAGTTTACTATACTTCAGGTCAGTAGTCTAAATAATTTAAATAAGAATCTATTTGGAGAACATACCTTCTGCACTCTGGAATTCTGACATAATATTTTCCATAGTTAGCTTTTGTTGTATAGTATAGCTTTTTTATATTTTTATATCATTGAAAATTCTTTTTTTTTAAAGATTTATTTATTATTATATGTAAGTACACTGTAGCTGTCTTATTATTAGATGTAAGTACACTGTAGCTGTCTTCACACGCTCCAGAAGAGGGAGTCAGAATTCGTTACAGATGGTTGTGAGCCACCATGTGGTTGCTGGGATTTGAACTCTGGACCTTTGGAAGAGCAGTCGGGTGCTCTTACCCACTGAGCCATCTCACCAGCCCCCTCATTGAAAATTCTTGTGTAACTTAGATTCAAGTTGATATCTTAAAAATCCCCTCCCAGATGTGCTGTGAAATTGAAACAATGAAAGAAATGGAAATGAAAGCCATTTGTGTTACATAATAAAGGACATAGGTACCTTTTGGAAGAAAATGTTCATTTCTCCCCAAAAGTCTTTACTAAGAGCCAAGTATACCTTAGGACAACCCCTTACAAATGGAAACAAAGCAATATACTGTATTCACATGTTAAAAGTGGACGAACATGAGTTTTGATCATCTGGGTTATGTATGCTGACTTTACCACATTTATTTATTTAATGGTTTGGAGATCTTTTATGAATGCCATTGAAAATACTGGCAAGTATTGGGTTGAACAAAACACATGTATTTTAACTTGTTATTATATTAATTATTTGTTAAGTCACTCTTGTAGCCAATATTCACTACAAAGTAGAAGGACAGGGGATTCTGCATAATGTAATTCAGATTTCCCAAGTTGGTTGAACATTTAAAAAGTCAATATAGTAGCTTTGTTCAAATACCACATAGGGACTATGTTTGTTAGTTTGTTTGTTTCTGTCAGTCTGCCTGTTCGTCTGTCTGTCTGTCTGTATCTGCCTGTCTGCCTGTCTATCTACGCACATATGTATTCTTTCACCTTTTGGGAACCATAAAAATTTCAGAGAAAAGACTTACAAAACTCTAGCATAAAAATTTAGACTATGAAGAGGTGCTTAGCAAAATTGCCAGTGGGGAAATGTCAGGCATATTTTTATGGAAAATGGCATTTTGGGGGTTGAAACATATCCAGGCAGTAGAAATTAACAGCTATTCTGAATATGACAAATTCTGATAGTTCAAAATTTTATCACTGTATTCATAGTCCCATATTTGTCTTTTCCTCAAGGTTTATGTACCAGTTGACTTGTAGCCACAGTGAAGTTTGGATTCTGCTAATATTTCCCAGAGCACTGCAAATTTAATGGATTGAGATATCAGAACTGAATTGTATTTCCACAATGCTGCTACAATTCCATTTTAGATTTCCTATTCATGAACTTCAAACACTGTGATGCACAGGCCTGGGGAAGGTTTCAATGGTCTCATCCTGATTTTTTGCCTCTAATATTTTATATGCCTGGTATTCAACAGGAACCTTCCACAATTCTAAGCCTCTTTATTGATTGGTGGAAATCAAGGGGTAGGTTGACCATCAGAAGGATTTGGTTAGAAAAGGAAGGCTATAGTTGTCTTCTCTGTCTCACACAGCCAGGTGGCAGTATTGCTTCTTGAAAAATAGTCATCGGAGGTTTGTAAGCTTACAATTAAGCTTAGGGCTTGACCTTTCACGTCTATTTTATTCTACTGGAGCCAATCTATCTGCATGGAGTTTTCCCTAGTCATGTCACTGGAACAACAAAACAAAAAACAAAACAACAAAAAGCTGACCCTTTAAAAATTATTGGCTTTTATTTATTTGGAAAGCACACTTCTAATGCTCTGGAGGAAAAAGAAGCGCAGGAAAGAAAAACCATATGAACAAGTATTAAATCTCAGCTCCTCACTTTTTTTTTTTTGGTAGAAAGACTCATCATCTGCAAAACAATGGCAGTCTCTGCAGGACAGTCCTTGGGAACTAATTTAAAACCTATTGCAGAAGAATACAAAAAGTAATTCCATCTAATCCATGTGAGTGCAGGATAATTAGTGAAATCTAGATTAATCAGAAACATGCTAACAGCCGGGCAATTTCACTAACAGTCTGGGAAGATACAAAATAACTGGCTAATGAAGTGGAGCCAACAATAATGTACACATTTGCTCCGGAGATTGTACTGAGTTCCATTATTTAGACAAATGTCTTGTCTTGTGGACAAGAGATCTTTAAAACTGGAAATGTATCTTTCCGAACTAATTGTGCTTCTTGCCCCTGTAGGTCGAGGAATGAAGACCATAATTAGAAAAGGAGATATTTTAGGAGACCTTCCAGTTTGATACCTGTCAATAAGAGGTGAAGGATGCATAATGCTTTATTTTAGGGTATTGTCACATAGCACTTACTTGAGCCTCATTTAAAAATAACATTGTCATTAGTAAGTAGGAAAACAGCATCACTAGAGTATATTCATTAGTGTGCATCATTATACTTCAACAAAGCTTATTTCAAGGATGAGGAGGAAGAGAAGAGGAGGAAGACAGAGGAAAGAAGAGGTTGCTTAATGAGTCTAGAATTACATTTAGCTAGTCAGAGGACAACCTGGTGTTTTGATGCATAGAGTACTGATAATGATCATGCACTATAGATGATAAAAGGCAATAGTTTGAATATTTCACCATAGTGGAATCTTTAAAGACATTGGTGTGTTTATCCTTATTTAAACATTACACATTTGACACACATATTAAAATATCATAATTGTGTATGCAATGTTCACATCTAAATACTGGTTAAAATTGAATTAATGGAAAAGAAAAATGAGTGGTGAAAATAAGTGAAATAAATACACTACCATAGATAGATGTTTACAATAAAATGCATGTGGGGATTTTATTGGATATAATTTCATTTTCCTATCAATTCCTCACAGATGTTATATATCTGATTCTTGCTTAGATTTAGATAATCTTGCTTGGATAAATTTATCTGAGTGCATTTCAAGTTTGCTTTCATCCACCTTTCATTGAGAACAGTGTCTAATCTAGGTCTTGCAAGTCCATTCCAACCTAACTCAAAATCTGAAACCATCCCCAATTTATGATTCTTTTAAACTTCAACTTCAGGCTGGGAGGAGGAGAAGGAAAAGAGGGACTGAAAGAGATGAAGAGGAAGTGGAAGCAGCCCTAGCCAGCAGCATGCAGTGCTTGGAAACTTAGGCTTCAAACCCTCCTATGAGCATGTGCCATTCCATTGGTGAAAGTGAGTTACAAGGCCAATTTAATTCACCCTCCAGTTATAAATGACTTTATTTCTTAGACATTAAGGAATTGGGCACATAATGCAATGAGCCTTTTGCAAATGCCTTGCTGGGCTTTGGTGAGACTCCCTGAAACCCACTGTAATCTTAGTGTTTTCCCTCTTGCCACCCCTTCAAAAAGTTTCATTGCTGGGATTTATATATTCAGTGCATTATTATCCTTTAATTCAAAGATCAGCAATAACAATTCTGTTTTACTTTGAACAATTAATACATTAAAATTTATATAAATTCTGTTTCAAACTTTAGCTCTATTATTGTCGGAAAGCAGATTATATATATATATATATATATATATATATATATATACATTGGTTATAGAGATTATTTATAAATCACATCTCCCTTCCCTTTTCCACCAAGAAACTCTCCTATATATGCTTCATTTCTTTCAAGTTCATGCCTCTTTTTTCGGTGTTACTGTGTGTGTGTGTACTTCAGCCTAACCCACACAATCCATACAATGTTACTTGCATATTTGTTTGCAGGTATTGGATATCCAACTGGCATGCTCTTCCAGGGGAATACTATTTACCCCGTTGTCAACATTCTTTAGTTGCCCATAGTATTTTTGTGTAGAATTGAGGCCTCATGGTCTTTTACCTGTTGTTGTCTTTGTTCAACTTGTGTTTCAGTAGTCAAGTTAATGAGACTTTGTGAGTGTAGCTTCTGACAATCCTGAAAGATTCTCATAGAAAGCTCCCTGGTTTTTATACTCTTTCTGCTCCCTCTTCTGTAATGACCCTTGAGCCTTAGATGCGGGGCTGTTTTACAGATGGGATTGTGTTCTTCAACTCTCCATTTGGAGTAGTTGTGGCTTTCTCTAGTGGCTACTGTCTATTACAAAGAGAAGGTGAAAGGTGAGGAGTAGACATAAGTTTGGTTATAAGGACAAATATTTAGAATGTGGTTTGGGATTATGCTGATTTAGTAAGCTGGCAGTCGCAGGTTCTCCTCCAAGATCCATGACTTGGCTAGCTCTGGGTAGCTGGCTAGGTTTCCCTCTTGTTGGTTATGTCTTAAGTATAACTAGAGAGCTGTTGATTCCTGGTAAGGTATGAGTGCTACTACTGCACCCTTGGATGTAGTTTGCCATGTTACCTGCTGTGATACATAGTAATCATACCTAGGCAGGACTATTGGTTGTTTGCCTCCTTTGGCAACGTTCATGATAACAGGAGGTACTATTACTCAGGGAGGAAGCATCCATGCGATCTCCAGCTCTAGAGCTTCTCGGATTGGTGTTTGAAGTTCATGAATCTTTGGTAAGAGAGATTTTAATTTCAAGTGCTATTTTGCTGAAGTAGCCCAGTCTTGCAGCCTCAAACTTCATATATAGCCAAGACTCTCCTGAACTACTGATTCTCTTGCCTCCATCTCCCAAGTGCTATGATTATAGGATTATGAAACCATGCCCAACTTTTCCTTCACATTTCATGAGAATGTAGGCATCATAATACATCACAGTGCATTGCTGTTGTTTTCATCTGTGACGCCATTATCCTTGATACCTAAGATTCTAGTATTTTCAGAACGTTCTCTAGCAAAAGATTGGTGCTACATCTGCTTGGTAATTTTAACATAGTCATTAAACATGGCTTGTCTATAGTTTAAAGTGTTAGTTTTCCTACTTTTTGTCTCTCTCTCTCTCTCTCTCTCTCTCTCTCTCTCTCTCTCTCTCTAGATGTAGATGTAGACGTAGATATAGATATAGATATTTTCTTCATTTATATTTCAAATGCTATCTCAAAAGTCCCCTATAGCCTCCCCCTGCCCTGCTCCCAACCCACCCTCTCCTACTTCCTGGCCCTGGCATTCCCCTGTACTGGGGAATATAATCTTTGCAAAACCAATGGACTATCCTCCCATTGATGGACAACTAGGCCATCCTCTGCTACATATGCAACTAGAGACACGATCTCCAGGGGTTACTGGTTAGTTCATATTGTTGTTCTTCCTATAGGGATGCAGACCCCTTCAGCTCTTTGGGTACTTTCTCTAGCTCCTCCATTGGAGGCCCTGTGTTCCATCCAATAGATTACTGTGAGCATCCACTTCTGTGTTTGCCAGGCACTGGCATGGCCTCACAAGAGACAGCTCATTCTTTGAGGGCTTTGATGGTTAAGGCAGAAGTAAAGACAGTGCCTCAGTTTAGACCTGTTTATCCTCACAGGTCAATTTTGCTGTAATTATTAGACAAGTTCTACTACTGATTACCTTGGCATGTCCTCATCAGTCCTGGTTTTCAGGCAGACCCAGAGACCAGTCAAGGAAACCACACTAGACTTGAAACTAAACCTCCCTCAAATGGAACTCAGATGTATTCCTTTCATGTTATTGTAGTCAAATTGAGGCAACATGATGAAGGCAGCTGGTATTGGATAAATCTAAATGTACGATGCCAAGACATTTGAAGCAATTCCTCCTAAAAGCTATAGAAGCCTAAAATAGCGCTATTAAATGTGTTTTAAAGGATTAGAGATTAGCGTATCTACTGTGTGTTCTACCAAGTTTTTCTTTTCTTTTTCTACCCTTTGTAAAATCTGGAAAAAAAAAAACTCTGCCTCACAGTACATATAAGGAAGTGTGGAAGTGGGAGGGAGGTTTGGAAGGAAGAGAAAAGGAGTGATTTAAGATGCTGTGCTGAGGTTGTTTAGAAGTCTAATAGCTAAGGGTCCTGTTGTGAGCAAGGAGCAATTCTGAGGCTGCCCTCCAAGGAGGTGATAATACTCAGGTGAAAGACTTATGATTGCCTCTGCTTTTCTGGGTCAAGTGGGCAAGGGATGCCACACTCACTTTGTGTGTCACAAATGATGACTAGGAAGCCGCAAAACTACCAAAACTCAAGATAAAAATCATAAAACCTTAATTAGAGCAGAAATTATACTTCCTACTAGCCTGGTCAAGTGGAATTTCAATTTGGATTCAGGTTTAATTTTACTTAAATAAGATAATAAGTAGTGAATATTTCTGGCATATCTGAACTTAATGAGCTAGAGTCCTTCCTGTTATATGTGAAGGCAATGTGCCAAGGATCCTATTATTGGAAGTAACTGTATTCATGACCAAGTCAGTTGTGCTCATCTGAATCAAGAATTGAACAAACTTGAACTGGAAAGATGGCTCAGAGGCCTGCTGCTCTTCCTGAGGACCCAACCTCACTTCCCAGCACCCAAGCCAGGTGTTTCACAGCTTCTGTCATGCCACAAATAGGGACCCTGGTGCCCTCTTCTGGCCTGTGAGAGAACTTGCACACAGACTGCAGATGCAAAGACACACATATACAAGAATAAAGAAAAATAAATCCTAAAAAGGGAATTGGACATGCCATGTACCATTTTATGTATTAGAGTGAAAAGGCGCACATCACATCTGTTCAACTCTCTGCCTTTAGAACTTCATTTTGTGTCCACCCCAACTGCAAGGCAAGAAGCTATCCTCCATGATATATCCAACTTGTATGTCAAAGACTTTGATTTGTGAGCCAAACTCTTCTGGTGTTTGTCCTTCTTACTGTTAAATGTTAGTTTTGTGCTTTTCCCCACATAGGAAATGCATCCACTCTTTGCTCAGGCAGAACAATTCCAATTTACTTATTTTACTGTATCCAACTGAACATACATGATCACTAGCTGATCTGTATTCTTTTCCATAGACTGAGACATCTGTAGGAATTATATTAGAAACCGAGAAGAATGGAAAGCACACAACAAACAATGATCTAAAGCAATAGTTAAATCTGTCTCTATGGCATGTCTTGATTAGACCCTGAATCACTGTCTAGCAAAGTTTTCCTGGTAAACATAGAGTGTCCTGGCTATTGTCTACTAATTGAATTTCTTTATCAATTTTTTTCTGGTAAGAAATTCACATTTGTCATGCTTAATTTACCAATAACTAGTTTTGTATTTAGAAAAAGGTGACATAAAGTACAGTGATCTGGAGAGCAATTAAATAATATTTACATTATCTGTATGATTGTTTTGACATTTAAAAATATATTTAGAAAAGTTTTCTGATTTGAGACAAGTATTAAAGAGTGATCAACATAAAGTATATAAATGATTAACTTGGTGTCTATTATTATTATTATTATTATTATTATTATTATATCTTTTTAACAATCCAGTCATTATCCCCTTCTTGGTCTACCTTTTGCCTGTTCCTCATAGTATTCCTCCTCCTCTGTCTCCAAGAGAATGGCCTCACCCCCCAACCCCTACCCCATTAGACCTCCCCTCTTCCTGGGGCCTCAAGTCTCTCAAGGGTTAGGTGCATCTTCTCTCACTGAGGCCAGACCAAGCAGTCCTCTTCTTTATATGTGTCCAGGGCCTCGGACCAGCTAGCACATGCTGCCTGGTTGGTGACTCAGTGTCTGAGAGATTTCAGGGGCCTAGGTTATTTGAGACTGCTGACTTCCTATGGGATTGCCCTCCTCCTCAGCTTCTTCCAGTTTTTCCCAAATTCAACCACAGGGGTCTCCAGCTTCTGTCCATTTGGGTGTAAATGTCTGTATCTGACTCTTTCAGCTGCATGCTGGGCCTCTCAGAGGGCAGTCATGCTAGTCTTCTGTCTGTAAGCACACCATAGCACCAGCCACAGTGTCAGGCCTTGGCGCCTCCCCTTGAGATGGATCCATTTGGGCCTGTCACTGGACCTCCTTTTTCCTCAGTCTCTTCTCCATTTCCATCCCTGTAATTCCTTCAGACGGGAACAATTATTGGTTCAGAGTTTTGACCATGGGATGGCAACCTCATCCCTCACTTGATGCCCTGTCTTTCTGCTGGAGATGGGCTCTACAAGTTCCCTCTCCTTACTGTCGGGCATTTCATAAAAGGTCTCTTCCTTTGAGTCCTGAGAGTCTCTCACCTCCTAGGTCTCTGGTACTTTCTAGAGGGTTTCCTTACCTTCTACCTCCCGAGGTTGCTTGTTTTCCATTCTTTCTGCTGGCTGTCAGGGCTTCTCTCCTGTTTTTCCTCCAATACCCAATCAGGTTCCCCCTTCCCCCTCCCTGTTCCCTCTCTCACCCAGGTCCCTTCCTCCCTCTGCTCCTCGTGGTTGCTTTCTTCTCCCTCCCAAGTGGAACTGAGGCATCCTCACTTGGGCCCATTGGCTTATTGAGTTCTGTAGATTGTATCCCGGGTATTCTGTACATTTTTTGCTAAATATACACTTATTAGTGAGTACATATCATACATGTTCTTTTGGGTCTGAGTTACCTCACTCAGGATGATATTTTCTAGTTTTATCCATTTGCCTTCAAAACTCAGGATGTCTTCGTTTTTAATAGCTGAGTAGTGTTCCATTTTGTAAATGAACCTGTATCCATTCTTCTGTTGAGGGACATCTGGGTTGTTTCTAGCTTCTGGCTGTCACAGATGAGGCTGCTATGAACATAGTGGAACATGTGCCCCTGTGGTAAGGTGGGACATCTTTTGAGTATATGCCCAAGAATGGTATAGCTGGGTCTTCAGGTAGATCTATTTCAAATTTTCTGAGGAACCTCCAGATTGATTTCCAGAGTGGCTGTACCGGTTCGCAGTCCCACCAGCAATGAAGGAGTGTTCTTTCTCCATCAAAAACCTGAGTTTTTGATCTTAGCCATTCTGATTGGTATAAGGTAGAATCTCTGTGTCATTTTAACCTGCATTTCTCAAATTAGTGACCTTTTGAGGGTTCACAATTCTTTTGCTTACATATGTTAACAGCAGTTTATATTTTAGCAAGTCATCATAGTAATTTTAAAAATATTTATTTTTAGTAAAGCAACACTTGCTGTTAATCATTATTTAAAAACACCAGTATTAACTTAAAGATACAATAACAAAAAATAGGCTGAAATAGATTTGCTATTCAGTGCATTAGATTTTTGGTAAACACAAAATTTAAGTAACCTGTACCAGGAAAGGCAGAGCATTCTAGGTATGCCCTCTAGACAGACATGTTCAATTTCTGCTGGGAGTCAGTCCAAGTACCTAACAGACAGGATGTAGCTTCACTTAGTCAGGAAGGTATTTGATATGGAGAGCTTAATTAAGAGATTTTTTTCCCTTGAATTTTTTTTTCAAGATTTCGAAGCTTACCTGTAGCTTTTTTTTTTTTTTCTCATTATTTTGTCTAGGTTTTGAAATAGTTCAGTGCAATAAAGAGATAGTGCGGGGTGGCCCCCAGCAGAGTGAAAAAGGAGCTCTCACAGAGCTGAGACCGTGAAGACAGCAGCACTGTAGCACTAGACACAAGGAGCAACCCAGTGTTTGGCAACAATTTCCCAGGGATTTGGAGAGCAGTTGGGAAAAGCTGAACTTGAACTCTGCCGCTTCCAGCCTTGCCAGAGATTTCTGTTTCAAGCACAGGGAAGGTGGAACAAAGAGGAACTTCATGACCCTAAGGTGACCAATCGTAAGTCACTGTTATAGAAGTTCAGGTCCAAATTGGTGGAGGAGATGGCTGAGGAATGATTAATGCTAAGTATCTCACTAGCCTTGTATATTTAGCAGTTAGAAGTCAGTTTCTATTTGATTTGAAGAAGTAAACAGGGGGATAATATTTCTTTCTTTCCCTTTTGTGATAGTGTCTCCTAATATTCCAGGCTGTCCTTGAACTGTTATTGAACTTCCAAATCTCCTGCTTCTGCCTCCCACTGCACGGTTTGTATAAGTTTATAGGCAGGGAGTTGGAGTTTGGGCTTCCTGCCTGCTAAGCAATCGCTTTACCATTTGAGCCATAGCTCCACCCCACTGCACTGTTTCTTTTTTCCTAGTAATTTATTTTCTCATTCACTTTCCATCCTAATTGCAGCCCCTCCTCTCCTCTCAGTTCCTCCTTTACAGGGCCCCTTCCCCCAACCTCTTCCCCTTCCTTTCTGACAATGGAGAGGTCACCTCTGGGTATCAATTCATCCTGACACCTCACATCACTTCAGGACTAGGTATATCCTCTCCTACAGAAGCCAGACAAGACAGCCCAGTTAGGGGAACAGGATCCACAGGCAGGCAGCAGAGTCAGAGTTAAGCCTCTCAGTTGTTGGGGGACCTCATGAAGACCAGGCTACATGTTTGCTACATATGTAAGGAGGGCTTGGGTCCAGCCCTTTTAAGCTCTTTTCTTGGTGCTTCAGTCTCTAAGAGCCTCCAAGACTCCAGGTTAGTTGACTCTCTTGGTCTTCTTGATGTGGAGTTCCTATCTCCTTTGAGTTCCTTTGTCTTTCCCCCAACTCTTCCACAAGACTTCCCAAGCTCCATCTTCTTGGCTGTGGGTCTCTGCACCTGTTTCCATTGCCTGCTGGGAGGAGCCTGTCAGAGGAGAGTTATATGAGTTATGTGAGTCTGTGAGCATCCATCTTGAATGACCAAGTTATTTACCCTTCTGCATTCAAGCATTCTCCCTTGACCTGCCCCCTTGTTATTTAGTTTCTTTGGTTCTGTGGATTGTGACATTGGTATCCTCTATTTTATGGCAAATACTGCTTTCAAGTGCTTAATACCATGTTTGTCCTTTTGGGTATAGGTTACCTCACTCGGGATAATCTTGCCAAGTTCCACCCATTTGCCTGTAAATTTCATGATGTCCTTGTTTTTCATAGCTGAGTAGTGTGGAGATTACCACATCTTCTTTATCCATTCTTGTTGTTTTTGTTGTTGTTTTCTGTTTTTCTGAGTCAGGGTTTCTCTGTGTAGCCCTGGCTGCCCTGGAAATCACCTTGTAGACCAAGCTGACCTCGAACTCAGAAATCTGCCTACCTCTACCTCCCAAGTGCTGGGATTAAAGGCATGTGCCACACTGCCCGGCTATCCATTCTTTAATTAAGAAACATCTTTGTTGTTTCCAGTTTCTGACTAATACAAATAAAGTTGCTATGAACATAGTGGAGCAAGTGTCCTTGTGGAATGGTAGAGCATCCTTTGGATATATGCCCAGGAGTGGAATACCTAGGTCTTGAGGTAGAATTATTCCCATTTTTCTGAGAAACTGCCAAACTGATTTTCAGAGTGGTTGTACAAGTTCACATTCCTACAAGCAATGGAGGAGTATTCCCCTTGCTACACATCCTCACCAGCATATGCTGTCAATTAAATTTTTTTTATGTTAGCCATTTTGACCTATGTAAGATGGAATCTCAGAATTGTTTTGATTCGAATTTCCCTGACGACTAAGGACTTGGAAATTTCTTAAAGTGCTTCTCAGCCATTTGAGATTCCTCTGTCACGATGCCCACAATACAACCCACAGACCATAAGGAGCTTAGGAGGAAGGAAGACCGGGGTGTGGATGCTTCAGTCCTTCATAGAGGGGGGGGCAGGTAGATCAGGGGAGGTGGAGGGAGGGAGACCTGGGAGGAGAGAGAGGAGAGGGAGGGGGAAAAGGGGCGCAGGATCACGTACTGGAGAGGACAGGGGAGGGGTACAGAGGGTTAGGAAATTGAATAAAATTATGTAGCAGTGGGAGATGAGGAACTGGGGATAGCCACTGAAGTGTCCCAGACACCAGGAAAGTAAGAGGCTCCATGACTTTAGCCAAAATGAACAGTGAAGGGGAGACAGAACCTGTAGAGACCACCTCCAGTAGATAGGCACAGCCCCCAGTTGAGGGATGGGGCCACCCACCCATCTCAAAACTTTTAACCCAGAAATGTTCCTGTCCAAAGGAAAGACAGGGACAAAAAATGGAACAGAGACTGAAGGAAGGGCCATCCGGGAACCTTCCCCACTTGGGGATTCATCCTGTCTGCAGACACCAAATCCCAACACTGTTGGTGTCGCCAAGAGGTGCTTGCTGACAGGAAACTGGTGTGGCTGTTCCCTTCTCCTTCCCTTCCAGGTCCCCCTCCCTCCACCTCACTTGATCTACTTGTTCCACCCTCTATGAAGGACTGAAGCATCCACACTCTAGTCTTCCTTCCTCCTTAGCTCCATGTGGTTTGTGGGTTGTAACATGGGCATCACATTGTGACAGAGGAATCTCAAATGGCTGTTCCCTTCTGCCAGCACCTGACCAGTGCAGATGTGGATGCTAGAAGCCAACCATCAAACTGAGCTCAAGGACACCAGTTGGGGAGCTGGCAGAAGAACTGCAGGAGCTGAGGGGGATTGCAACCCCATAGGAAGAACAATGTTGTCTGGCTGAAACACCCTGCGATTCCAGGGACTAGACCACCAACCAATGAGTGTACAGGGAGGAATCCATGACTCCGGATACATATGTAGCAGAGCCTTATCTGAAATTAATGGGAGGGCAGGCATTTGGTCATGAGGAGGTTTGATGTCCCAGCAAAGGGGGATGCTGGAGTGGGTGGGTGGGTGGGGGAGCACACTCATAGAGGCAAAGGGGAGGGGGAGAGGTCAGATGGGATGGGGAGGTTATGGATGGGTAACTGGGAAGGGGGATATCATTTGAGATATAAACAACAAGAATGGTTATTTTTTAAAAATGGCCACATAAAAAGCAATCACAGCCCATATCCATGACATAAAAATATTCACCGTTGTTTAGTTTTTCTAAATACATACAGACTTTTCTTGAAGAAAAAAAAGAAGAGAATTCTCTGTTTAACGTTGTACCCCATCTTTAAATTGGGCTATTTGGGTTGTTGCTATCTAACTTCTTGAGTTCGCTATAGATTTTAGATATTAGCTCTCTGCTAGATGTAGAGGTGGTGAAGGTACTTTGGCAATCTGTAGCCTGCTGGTTTGTCTTAACAGTGTCCTTTGCCTTACAGAACTGTTTCAGTTTCATGAGGTCCCATTTATCAATTGTTGGTCTTAGAGCCTGAGCTATTGGTGTTTAAGAGGTTGTCTCAATATGTTCAAGGCTATTTCCCACTTTCTCATCTATAAGATTTAGTGTATCCAGTTTTGTGTTGGGGATTTTGATCCATTCTGACTTAAGCTTTGTGCAGGGTGATAAATATGGATTTATTTGCATCCTTTGACATGCAGACATCCAGGTAGACCAACATCATTTGTTGAAGATGCTTTCTTTTTTTCCATTGGATTATTTTTGTTTCTTAAGCAACTAAAGTTTAGACAGATATTCACACTATTACAAAAGTAAGCTTGTCTTCTGTGAACAATATTTAGAAAAGTTTGATATTTCTTAGGCCATCAGAACAGGGAGGGGATGATACTTGCATATGTTTAGTTTTTTTTTAATTTGGAGGAAATATAATTAGCAACAAAAATATTATGGGTAAAGAAAGAAAAATCAGGCTGCTGTGAGCACATCATTAATGGGAAAATAAATGCCCAAATAACAGCTGTAACATCTCTGCAGACAATAGGATATGAATTTCTGGTCAATTTAAACATTTCCTACATTTTTCATTTTTACTCTCTTGTGGATGTAGCCACTGGCATTATGATATTTTGATATCTAGTATAGTGAATATAGTAGGTAGAAATAAGTATATGTGATTTTTTTGTTTATGATATTATTGACAAGTTTATTTCTCATTGCAGATTAGATTTCTAATTTTACTCGCTACTTCTGTGAGCTCAGATGCATCTTGGTTATAAACAGCTTTGTGGAAACTGGGAGCTTAAAATATCGGCAGAAAGTCCATGACTTTTTTTCTCATGAAGTGGTGGCCACGGCCTTGACAAAAGTATCTTTCTTCTGCGGCATTCACCTTTATAGTGCTATGCACTACAAAAGAAGTTAGATTACCATGATGTAGTCAAGAAAGGGAGGGAGGCTTGAGGGCCCGGAGGTATTGAAGAGAGAGAAATACTCTTGCTCCTGTAGCCATCCCACTGAATTTCTTGATTCCTGTTGCAGAGACACTGTGATGAACAAATACACACTGGTTGTTTGTGGAAGGCATTAAGTTGTGAATTGATTTGTTAGGAATAGAAATAGCCGTAGAAAATGTACCAGGGAGTTTAGACTTCTGAGTCTGGAATGAAGAGGTGCAGAAGTTGAGCAGTGAGGAAACTACCAAATCATGTCCGTAGTGAAAGGTTTCTTGATGGTAAGTCAGTTAGCCTCTGCCATGTCGCTGGGACTTTCTAATTTGAAGCTCAGTCCCAGCTAGACCTTCTATATGGACCATTAAACTACCTTTCATTGCTTATTATCCCATACCTGCCAATCTAAATACTGAGCATCTTTAGCAACTATGTAATTAACACTAAGTTCATCAGTGAGAGTTATCAAGGAAACCTACTAAGTAGCTAAAAGTCTCATGCCCTGGAAGCTTTATCTTAATCAAAATGGTCAAAGGGAGTCAAACAACCTGCAGCTATGCTGGCATTCTAACAGCTAATGTTTGGATTGGCATGATACCCAAATGTTGTCCTCTGTGTCCAAAACTTTCCAGACTTTTGCACACTTAATGCTTACAACATCCCTGTAGGTAGATTCCGTTATAACCATTTTACAAATGAGGACACCTAGTCATAGAGAGTCAAGAATATTTTTTGCAGGGTTTCTGGAGAGAGAAGCTATAGGAGGAATGGAGTTCATAGTCTCTGAATATAATTCCACTTTCTACCACAATTTACTGAGTCTCAATGGACTTAAAATTCTACAATGAAATTATTAATCATTGTTTTTAAGTAGGTGACGTGGTAAAGGATACAGAACCCAAGACTTAGGGTCTGGTTTTGTGTAAGATCTTCATGTTTTACTGAATGTGCTATCTTACACAGGTTATAAAACTTCTCTGAACAGTCCTTTGAGGAAAAAAAGTCAGTAATGGACATACTACAATATACTTTCAGGACTCCAAGCTTGTTAGCTGCTTTGCATTATGCTCATTCTAGTGACTATTCCTATTCAGTTAACTGATGGGATGGCTGTCTTCAGCTGATAAGACAAACCTGCGATGAAATTATAAGTCAAAGGCAGATACAACAACTAAGGTAGCTTCCATCGAATTGACACTGCCTAACGGATATTTAAATAGCCTACAAGGAATCATGTGAACCAAATCCTCAACTTTTTAGGAAATTTCCTTGCCAAAATAACAGAAATGTAGGAAAATTTTAAAATGAAGAACATTTCAGTTATGAAACCTGGATCTTTGTATTAGATATGACAGGTGAGTCTTCCTTGTCGCAGTCTCTGAGAGCTGGAGCAATTGGCTCAGGGTTTTCAATATTAGAAAGAAAACCTCCGTGTGCATGCTGCCAAGGTGTCTACTCAGAATTGAAGGAAGAAAGACATCAGGAGAAACTTGACACATTACAGAAATTCCAGCCCTGGAGCCAGAGAGCCTGCACTTTCTGTCAAGGTAAACGACTATTGGCCAGCCTGACTACTTGCAGCTGCTGCCTGCTCACTGTCCTCTGAGCAGACTTAGGAAGTGCTTTACAGGGGAGGCTTGGAGCCCTGCCACTGTACAGATGGGGAGAACACATAGACACAATGGGAATGTCTTCCTATTTTATACTTCTATCAAAACTCCACAGAGGAGGGAAGCATCCTTTATTCGGTAGCTCCAAACATAGCATGAAGACAGAGAGTGTTGTGAGTAAATCTCTGAGCTTTTTCAGTTTCATGATTTTGTAATGAAAACATTAGTTTTGGCTTCATTCTCAAAGTAATGTAAAAGACAAATTACACTTATCTTGAGGAAGTATAATCCCAGTAAACCTCCTTTCTCCCTCTCATTAACGGCAATAAAGCCCTTCGATATCTTCCTGTTACATTAGTGAGAAAGCAAACACCGAAAACAGAGAAAGGTGATTTAATTTACCCTCAGACTATTCTTTGATGTTATAAAACTTTCATAACGAAGTATAGGGAGAATGATGGAGGAGGACGAGGAATTATCTTGTTTTGACATATTAAACTCTTTCTCGGAGAAAATATTATTTAAAATGACCTTCAAAGTAGACAGAATTTTAACGACCCGATTAAATTTCAGGAAAAGCAAGAAACCCAGGGAAAAAATACCAACCAATGAACAAGCAACTAACAGTAAATATTTTCACAAAAGTGTTAGAATATTTTTTTTAAAAAATCTCAATTGTGACAAATATCATATGACTACCAATAATATTCACCTGTTTTTACTTGAACTTTTTAAAAATTAGTTTCAATACACCAAACTTAAGAAAACAATTCTTATCAATGCATATAGATTATACAGAATAATGAGTTTGTGACATTTTCGAATGCATAGAACATATGTGAGAAATGCTTCTCTGTTAAAATAGCTATGGTACAGGTAGAATAGGCAAGAAATTGAAGTTAAATGGCTTTTTCTGTCAATCTTGACTGGATTTTTGAGTCATGTTTCTCACTGTACATAGGTTGCCCTTCAGGCTAAACTGGTTAACAAACAAGCCTCCAGGGTTCTTCTCTCTCTGTCTCCCAGCTCTGGAATTAGAGGTGTGGGCAGGCGTTTTTCATGGGTGCTGAGGATCCAAATACAGGTCTTCTTGATTGCATGATAAGCACTTAATCCAGGGAGCTATCAATCAACTCATTCACACTCACATATCTTTATTATATGTTTACTTAGATTCTTTAGGATATATACCAGAGGAGTGGTGTAGATAAATCATAAGGTAGGTACATTTATTTTTTAAGTTATATTTTAATCTCTATGCTGTATTCTATGCTAGCTAGACTAATTTGCATTACCACCAAAAATATGTAATAATTCCCTTTCCCATAGATCATCCCCAGCATCTGATGTTGTTGTTTTATTTTAGTATGTAGAATTTCAGCACTGTTAGACTCCCTACTTCCATCTTTATTTCCTTTCATTCTTTCTAGTTTTATTTTGCTCAGTTTTTGAGACAGAGTATCACCATACAATTTACACTAGTTTCAAACTCACAATTCCCTTGCTTCATTCAACCTCTAACATACTGGAATTTCAGGAATTTGCCAAATGCTCTGGAATTCCAATGTAGTTTCGGTTTGCATTTCTCTGGTAGCTAATGATATTGAACATTTCATCACATGTGTAATAGTCATTTGTAGTTTTGACTTGAGACATGGTTACTGTCAGGTTATTTGCTCTTTTACCAGAGTTTTTTTGTTGTTGTTATTGTTAGGTTTTGTTTGTTTGTTTGTTTGTTATATACTCTAGATATCACCTGTCAGATGCATGGCTTAGATCTTACTTTCATTCAGTGGGCTGTCTGCCACTCTAGTTGTTTCTTGACCTCTGCAGAAGCTTTTTAATTTTCAAACAATCCCAATTTGCAGGGCAGAGGTGGCGGGGGAATAAAGGGAGTGGGAAAAATCTGCATCCCACCAGAGTTCCAGTGCTCTGGGCAGGGGAAGCACTCTTTCCATGCGGGTGGGTGTCTGGCTGTGGGAAGCCAGGAACCCCAGCTCAGCGAGTGGTGGACAAGGGGCAGTCTTAGGTAACTGGTTTTCAGCCTTATGCATCCCAGACACCCCCTGGACACCATGGAAGAGCTGAGAACAGAATGGGGGCTCTGGGGGGGGGGCTCAGTCAACCCCGGGCCAAAGGGAGGAGATGGCAGGGGAAGAGGGGGGCACTGGGTGGTTCCCACAAGGACGAGAGTCCTTGGTCTGGTTTGTGGCTGAAGCCACTGTAAGGCCTTCTGTCGGGAGGTTAGACAAGGCTCTTTAGAGGAAAGCCTATCCCATCATTCAAGCACGGTGACCCATGATGAGCTTTATTATAGAAAGGCATGGAGAAAGAGAGAAGGTAGAAAGAGAGAGAGAGGCTGGCCATGGTCACGTAGAGAGAGCAGGGATGAGAGAGAAAGAGAGAAGGAGAGGGCTAGAGAGAAGAGTAAGAAAGATGAGAGCTAAAGTGAGCAAGGAGGGGCCAAGCAGCCCCTTTTATAGTGGGCTGGGCTATCAGGTAACTGTGGGGAGGAGCATACCTGGCTATAGTCAGGTAACTGTGGGGGTGGAGCCTAGCTAGAATGCCAGGAGCTTGGGACATTGTCTGTGGGGGCTGTAACTTCGATAGGAGCCAGGGGTCCAGAAGACAGGATTGAACACCTTCTGTCCCATGTAGGTGGAAATCACCACTCATTGGGTCCTGCCAGGATTCAAGACCTATGCTCCACTGGAGACCATACTGTCTGTGTGCAGCTCACTGCCCACACCAATTGTTAATTTTCCTATTATATTTTGAGTTGCTGGCATCCTGTTCAGAAAGTCTTTGCCTGAGCCTGTTTCATGGAATTTTTTACTTGAATATTTTCTAAGTCCCAGGTCCTACATTAGAATCTTTAATCCATTTTTGCCTTGATCTTGGTATACAGTGGGAGATATGGATCTAATGTCATTCATTTATATATCCAGTTTTTCACCTGTTAAAAGGATGGTTTTATTCCAGTGTATTTTTGACACTTTTGCACTGAATCAGAAGGCATAGCTTCATTGGTTTATTTCTGGGTGGTCTGATATAATCAATTGGTCCATGTGTCTATTTAAGGCCCAGTACATGCTGGACTTGATGAAATTATGTTTTAATTGGCTTATTTTAAAAAATTTATATTTTTATCTTGCTTAGAAAGCAGCAGTTTCCTCATGACATTTTCATAGGAGTCTTGATGGGGATAGTATTGGATTTGTAAATTGTTTTCAGTAATATAGCCATTTTAACTCTATTTAGGTCAGTTGGTATGCATAGGAGTCTTTCCATCTTCTAAAGTCTTCAATTATTTCTTTCTTTAGTGCTTTATAGTTTTTTGTTGAATAGAACTTTCTCCTCCTTGGTTAGGTTTATTCTGAGATAGTAGTGTTGAGGATTCTGTGGATAAGATTCTTTTTTCTTTCATGTCTCTCTCTCTCTCTCTCTCTCTCTCACACACACACACACACACACACACACACACACATGTAAGATGATCTTGTAAACTCATCTGCTGATAGTTAATACAGAGGCCTTTAACCACAAGATTTGGATTAATACAATGGGAAAATTGTAAAGAGTTTTAAATATTTTTTATTTTTTGAAAATTCATGTTTTATATAGTTGTGTGAGGATTGGTGTATGTGCCCATTTGCTAAGGAAATGATTCTTAATAAATAATAAACATCCTCTGTGACAAAAATGGTAATGATAGCCACTAGCTCATCATCATCAAAAGTATCTCATCAAAATGGTTCAGTACCAATAATATTGTCATTCACTCATTTGGCAGTCCTCTGTTAACAAATGATATCTAATGCTCAAACAATACCAGCCTGAGAAAAGTATCCAAAAATTTTCAAAAGAATAATATCTGTTAATTTTTTTCACTCTTTCACCTTACATTTTCCTTGAAAAATTTGGAAAAATTGGAGGTCTCATTCTTCAGTGTATTTCCCTACATCTTATGCATGCATGGGCAATGCTAATTACACTCAGGGATTGCTTAATAACACATAAAGGAAATGAAGTTGGGAGAGATAGGTGAGTAGAGAACACCCAGGGAGGATTAGAGATAGGAAGTGACTTAAGGATATGATCAAAATGCATTTATACAAAGCATGAGGTTTCTAAAGAATAAATAAAAATATTATTTAATTGGAGCTATATTATATATGCAGATGGCCTCTTTCAGACAGGTCCATGTTCTGTGCTTGTCATTTCAGTCTCTTAGATTAGATGAACTTTGATCATGTGGATTGAGAGGGCCTTGTTTTCGAATTCCTAAACCCTCTGGCTCTTACACTTTTTTCTCAGCATCCCCTGAACCCTGAGGTGAGAGATTTGATGGAGACATCCCATTTAGAGCTGAGGGAGAAGAGCATCCCATTACTCTATGTGTAATGTCTGGTTGTAGATCTCTGTATTGTTCCTATATGCTGGAGGAGGAATCTTCTCAGATGATGTCTAAAGTAGGGATTTATCTATGAATATAACATATTATTATTTTGTTGATAATTTTTTTAATCCAGTAGTACTTGGTTTTGTCCTATATCTCTGTGCTATCTAGTCTTGGAGTCACACAAACAGTATCAGGTATGGGTGTAAGTTCCTGGAGTAGGCCTTAAGTTGAATCAGACATTATTTGGCCACTCTCCCAAGTTTGGACCTATGAGTATAGCAGAATATTATTAGCAGTCATATGGCTTCCAGTTTACTGTTTTTATGGCATTCCTGAGTGTGCAAACAAGTGGCTCTCCGATTGTTGTCCTTTCTCATGGCTTTTTCCTTCTGCTTGTCTTACCCAACTCTAATGTGATAGTTTTTATTTTATTTTATTTTGTTATATTTTATGATTATCCCTAGAAGCCTGTTCTTTTGTCATGAGAAACAGAAAGGGAGTGAATTGAGATTAGGAGGAGATGAGGGGGTGAAAGGATAGAGGGAGAGGAAACCGTTGTGAGAAAAGAACCTCTTTTCAATAATAAGAAAAATATTGTTTAAACTTCCTTCATGCTTTTGATTAAATTAATTTAAAGCTTGTGGTTAAAAGCATCCTCATTAACTTTCAGCAGATGAGTTTCTTAGACCACCTTATTTGTATTCTTGTATCATGTGACTATTTTTATCCCTTCCTCTCCCCCACAAAAAACAATGATAGAAGCAGTTTTCTGTAGAGGCAGGATCCATTTTCTTGGTGCTGTCTAGTTTGTTTCCTTACCTTTCTTTAGCACTAATACCTTGACAGTATTAACAACTGTTTTTCCAGAACTCCCCTCACTCACCATCAAGGAACATCGAAAGCACAGCAAAAAACCAAACCAAAACAAACAACAACAATAACAACAAAAACAAAAACGCAGTTGCTTGAGAGCAGGATGCTTTCTACATAATGTGCAGGAGCTCAAGCAAAGCAAATGAAATTGCATGCTAAAATCAAAGTGATTATTGGCCTACAAATCTTTCCAAATGAGGAAAAATGAGAACAAAGAATGCCAAGTTCACTCAATTGGAACTTCCAGGCATTCTCCAGGTGTGTGGATGAAGTGGTAGGTAAGGAGTATCTTCCACCTACTTACTTTTCTGAGTACCTTTTAACATCACCATTGATTCAAATTACTACTCGACATAACCTTACATGTCTCACACTGAAAAAAAATCTATATCTCTGGCTTTTGGTCTCCTGATAAGAAAAGTCATTGCTTTTATTGTTCACTAAAGCTAAATGATATTAGGTTACAATTTTATTTTTGAAATGGTATCTTCTGTAGAAAAGACTGGTATTTAACTTTTGACCCTTTTGCTTCTACCTCACAAGTGCAAGGATCACAGGCTTACACCACCCAAACTTATCACTTACATAGTGTCTCTTAAAATGAACATTAATATCTTTACATAAAAGTACAGCTGAATATATGCAGATCATGTTTTGCTTTGTATTTCTTAACCTCAGTAAGAAAATCTGATCCACGTTATGTTATACACCCTCTATACCTTTGTTACTCAGTGTCTTCTGAGGAAAAGAAACAACACCCGTATTTTTAAAAATGTAGTTGGTTTTCATTTAGGTATGTGAATGTGTATATGTAAGATACTCATTTATGCCAGAAAAGGGTTCCTGATGCCCTTGATCTGCAGTAACAGACAGATTGGGGGCTGCCCAGTGTGGGTGCTGGGAAGTGGACTTAGGTCCTCTGGAAGAGCAGCAAGCCCTCTTCACCTATGAGCTGTCTCTCCAGTTCCACCACCAGTATTTTGAATAGAGAAGATTGAACTAAAATAACTATCAATTAGACAGTACTTGAGTACGAAAAGGGTAAAAAAGATTCTAAAGTGTAAGAGGATAGCAAGTCTTAAAAGAAACTGTTCTAGTATCTAGGCAAAGAGAGAAGAAAATATAACAGTAAATTGATGGCTGATTCCATCAAGACTGGCATCTCCTGAAAGAGAACAGTTACAGGGAGTCTCCAAGGGCAGAGACAATTACTGGAGAGCACAGGCCAGATCTGATAGGTCAGTAAGTATGTAGCAAATGACCTGAGAGTCTGACTATGGAGAGCTGTTCCATTAAAGGCTGTAGGCATCCCTGCTGTTTCACTGTGTGCTGGAGAGACGGCTCAGTTGTTGAGAGCACTTGTTGCTCTTGCAGAGGAGTTTTGTCCAATTCCTAGTATCCAAATAATGCCTACTGGACGTCCCTAATTTCAGTTACAGGGGATCTGTCCCTCTCTTTTGGCCTCCGACTGTGATACACAGCATGTGATACACAAGCATGTGATACACAGGCATGGAGTCAAAACTCCCATACACAAAATAAAAGTAAATAAATACAAAGAACAAAGGACTAGAGTGTTCTTGATGTTTCGGTTCTGTAGTGCTCACTTAAGAGATTTCTCTGGTTGCAATCAGCATTGTGGCAATTATACTTCTCAGATGACAAGAAAATGAAAAGATGGAGAGGAAAGTCATAACTGGCATCTTCACATATACAGTGAATCTAACTTCTGATCCCATTGTAGTTTGGATAGGAAATGTTCTCAACAGGCTTCTGGTTTAGACGTCCAATTCCCACCCTGCCTGCTGTACTAATTGGAAGGCTCTTGAGCCTTTGGGAGACTGGGTCTTGAAAAGTCATACCCACCCCTGGTTTCACTCTGCTTTCGGTGCATACTGTCCTCAGCTATATGAGGAGTTTCTACTCTACTCTTTCTCTTTTAGGAATGATGCTGCTCAGCCATGCCTTCCCACCTATTCTGTACTGAATTCACGAAGCAAAATAAATCTTCCCTCCCACAAATTGCTTCTGTCGGGCAGGGTACTCTGTCACAGGGATAGCTAATACAGTTTCCACATTTTTTACATAATTATCAACATTTTAATAAACTACCTTCTATCTTAAAACACTAACATAGTAATGAAAGTCCAGATCAATCAAATGAGTAGCATAGAGATGTATAAGGCAGTAAAGAGTGATATGAGCAAAAAACAGGGCAAAGAAACAAAGCAACATGCTTCATCTTCCAAAAATGAATTAATCCATATATAATATATCTAGAGTCTGCACAAGGAAGCAGACTGATTTTGACCAGTTCAGAGATACCAAAATATTTTGTTAAAGTTGTAAAACTGCATAATGGAGCTATCTACAAAGGATAATTTCATTTTATTGGGGTTTGTTTTCTACTTTGTTTCTTTGTTTTGTGCAATCAGTGAAAACTTCCACTCTCATGTTAGTTGTGGGAACACAGATGAAATCATTCCAACAGAATAGAAGGGGGTTATCTGCTGTTTAAATGTTGCCTCCAGAAAGACTCCCAAATAAATGACTCGTGATATTTAGCAAGATATTTGTTTGAGTGACTTTTGGGCTAATTGAGAGTAATCATTTTTGTTTTGTATTGGAAACAAGAGCAGTAAGGTTCTTTGTATGTTTTAATATTAGTATGCCATGCCTAATTTGAGCTGGCAGACGGTTTCTATTTTGGCAATTCCTTTGTTTATAATTTAGACAGCAATGACAATAGTAGCATCAGACTGTAATACAATTATTTTGTGGAGGTAGGGAAAAACCACTTAAAACATTGTAATTGCATCAATGTTATTAAATCCTCCACATGTATTTTTAAATGTCTAAATCCTAGCATTAATTACCTTTATAAACTGAAGCATGAAATAGTTTCAGGGTCCTTAGGTAAACTAGACTTCTGACAAAATTAGTACAGGTAAAAGATGAAAACCTGAAGGAGACAAGAGTAACTGGCTTGAAACGACAGAAGTAGGGTTTCCAGAACATATTTGTTCTTTTCAAACTGGGTATCATTTATTTCATGTCACTTCATTTTTTAAAAGTAAGATGATTTGGTAAAAATCAAATAGAATTAGATGCATATTATATTTTATGCTTCCTCAGGCTTCCTGGTATAAATGTGAGCACAAATATTGAAGTTCAGATAAGTCATATATCACCATTTCTGTTTTAGAAACTGTTCACTGTAATTATGCAAAGTGACATCATGTGTGCCTAGAAGTCTTTGGTATTTCAATTTTAAAATGAATGTCAGATTATTCCCATTTAGCTTCTGTAACTCAACTGGACAACAGTGTATTTTGCAAAGGATGCAGAGACTTTTGTCATTTAAGCATACCTTGAAATTCTAGCCAAGCTTCATGCTATTGAAGGAGTCTTAGAGAACGCCTTGACACTGCATCTTCATTTTGTTAACTAGGAAGAGAATCTTTGACTTGTAACATAGTGTAGGCATTGAAAGGTATACTTTATAAACAGCACTCAAAATAAGACGCAGTTCAATGAGTATTGGCTTTTTTGCTTGAGCTCTTTTTTTTTTTTCTTTTTAAAGACTTATTTATTGATTTGTTGTTGTTTTTGAGACAGGGTATCTCTGTGCAGCTCTGGCTGTTCTGAAACTCACTTGCTTAGACCAACCTGGCTTTGAATCTTGAATTCACAGAGACCTTTCTGTCTTTATCTCCTAAATGTTAGGATTAAAATCATGTATCACTATGCCGGTGTGTGTGTGTGTGTGTGTGTGTGTGTGTGTGTGATCATAAGTTTATATCTACCACATGTAGATAAAAACCCTCAGAGGCCAGATAACATCAAATCCTATGTAACTAGAGATACAGGTGCTTGAGTGCTGCTTGATGTGGGTGCTGGGAATCAAACTAGGGTCCTCTGCAAGATCAATAAGTGCTCTGAGCCGCTGAACCATCTCTCAAACCTCTCTGGTTTTATCTTTATGGCATGTTTGCACCTGCTTTTGTTGGCTTTCCTTTCTTGTTGCAGTCCCTTCCCTGATGCTTTCTCCCACCCCTGCCATGGTTTTCTTTTTCCTTTTAGTCTAGCAGCTTCTACCTCACTATTTTTCATTTTTAAAAATTATTTCTTTTATTTTTAATCTTAATTATTTATTATTAATTGGTTATTTTATTTACATTTCAAATGTTGCCCCCTTCCCAGTTTCCCCTCTGCAAAGCCCCTATCCCATTCCCCTTTCCCTTTGCCTCTATGAGGGTTCTCCCTACCCATCCACCCATTCCCTCCTCACTGCCCTAGCATTCCCCTACTCTGGGGCATCAAGCTTCCACAGGACCAAGGGCCTGCCTCCCTTCTCATTGATGCCAAATCAGACAGTCCTCTGCTACATATGTAGCCAGAGCCATGGGCTGACTCATGTATACTCTTTGGATGGTGGTTTTGTCCCTGGGAGCTCTGAGATGTCCGGTTAGTTAATATTGCTGTTCTTCCTATGAAGTTGCAATCCCCTTCAGCTCCTTCAGTCCTTCCCTTAACTGTTCCATTGGGATTCCCGGGCTCAATCCGATAGTTGGCTATGAATATCTGTATCTGTCTTAAATGCTAGCAGAGCCTCTCAAAGGATAGCCATACTAGGCTCCTGTCTGTGAGTACTTCTTGGTATCAGCACTAGTGTTGGGGGTTGGTGTCAGCAGATGGGATGGATCTTGAAGTGGGGCAGTCTCTGGATGGCCTTTCCTTCAGTCTCTGCTCTATTTCTTTCACCCAGCATTTTCTTGAGTCAGAAACAATTCTGGGTAAAAAATTTTGGAGATGGCTGGGTGGCCCCATCTCTCAAACGGGGGTCATGCCTATCTACTAGATATGGTTTCTGCAGGTTCTCCCTCCCCTTTGTTGGGTATTTCAGATAATGTCATCCACATTGGGTCCTGGGAACCTCTTGCTTCCCTGGAATCTGTGACTTTCTAGTGGCTACCCCAGTTCCTCAGCCACCAGTGCTACCTCCATTCAATTTCCTGGTATTTCTTCCCAGCTTTCTTCTCCCACACCTGATCCTGCCCCACTTTCCCCCCTCCTCTATCTCTCCTGTGTCCCTCGTTTGCTCTAGCTCCTGTGATTGTTTTGTATCCCCCTTTTAAGTAGGACTGAAGCATTCATACTTTGGTTTTCCTTCCTCTTGAGCTTCATATGATCTGTGAGTTGTATTGTGGGTATGCTGAGCTTTGAGCCTAATACACGCTTATCATTGAGTATATACCAAGTGTGTCTTGTTGTGTCTGGATTACCTTACTCAGGATGATATTTTCTAGTTCCATCCATTTGCCTGCAAAATTCATGAATTCATCATTTTTAATAGCTGAGTAGTATTCCATTATGTAAATATACCACATTTTTTTAATCCACTCTTCCATTGAGAGACACCTGGGTTGTTTCCAGCTTCTGGATTTTATAAATAAGGCTGCTGTGAACATGGTAGAGCATGTGTCCTTGTTATATGTTGGAGAATCTTATCGGTATATGCCCAGGAATTGTATAGCTGGGTCCTCAGGTAGAACTATTTCCAGTTTTCTCAGGAACTGTGAGACTGATTTCCAGAGTGGTTGTACCAACTTGCAATGCCACCAGCAGTGGAGGAGTTTTCCTCTTCCTCCACATCCTTGCCAGAATCTGCTGTTGTCTGAGTTTTTGATCTTAGCCATTCTGACTGGTGTGAGGTGGAATCTTAGTGTCATTTTGATTTACATTTCCCTGATGACTAAGGATGTTGAACATTTCTTTGGGTGCTTCTGGGCCATTCTGTATTTCTCAGTTGAGAATTCTTTGTTTTGCTCTGTATCCCATTTTTAATAGGGTTATTTGATTATCTGGAGTCTAACTTCTTGAGTTCTTTGCTTATATTGGATATTAGTCCTCTATCAGATGTAGAATTGGTAAAGATCTTTTCCCAATCTGTGGGTTGCCCTGTTGTCTTATTATCAGTGTCCTTTGCCTTACAGAAGCTTTTCAATTTTATGAAGCCCCATTTATCAATTGTTGATCTTAGAACCTGAGCCATTGGTGTTCTGTTCAGGAAACTTTGCTCTGTGCCCATCCCACTTTTTAAGATTAAAAAGAAATGATATTATTATTTTTTAAAAAGTCTTTATAAATGTGTAAGTTTGTATTTAGGTATGTACAGATATACAGACAGGTGTCAAGGAAGCCAATTGCATAGAATCCCTTGAATCTGGAGTTAAGATTGGGAACTAAGTAATGAACTCTGATTCTGTGGAAGAACAATGCCTTAGTGAGGTTTTACTGCTGTGATCAGACACCATGACCAAGGCAACTCTTATAAGGATGAAATTTCATTGGGGTTCACTTACAGTTTCTGAGTTTCAGTCCATTATCATCAAGGCAGGAAGCATGGCAGTATCCAGGCAAGAATGGCCCTGGAGAAGGAGGTGAGTGTTCTACATCTTGTTCCAAAGGCCAACATGAGAAGATTGGCTACCACATGGCTAGGATGAGGGTCTCAAAGCCCACCCCCATAGTGGCACAGTTCCTCCAACAAGGCCATACTCACTCCAACAAGGTCACTCATGATGCTACTGCCTAGGCAAGCATATTCAAACCACCACAAACAGCAAATGCTCTTTACTGATGAGTCATTTCTTTAACACACCCATTCTCTTTTTATGTCACATATATTCTATAGTATTCCCTTTTACCCCCTCCTTCATAAAACCTCATTTTCATCTTTTACAGTTGCACTTATAGTTTCATGACCTAAACTTCCAGCCTATATACACACATAAAATTAAAATTTATTATCCCCTAGGGGAAAAACATATTTTTCTCTCTGAATCTGGTTATGTAATGTACCATAATAGTTTTCACTTCTATTTTCTCATGAATTTTAATTTTTCTTTATAGCTGAATAAGCATTTCATTATGTATGCACACTACATTTTCTCTACCCATTCATCAGTTAATGGTCATTTAGGCCAATTCCATTTCCTTGCTATTATGAATCAGTAAACATGGGTGTACACATATCTCAGTGATAGGGTACACAGACATTTGGTAACATATCAGGTGTGTTATATCTGGGTCATATGGTGGTTCTACATTTAGTATTTTGAGAAACTTACCAAACAGATTTCCATAGTGGCTGCATCAGATGCACTGCCACCCAGGGTGGATAAGGTCCTCCTTTTCCCACGTGTTAGCCAGCCTTTGTTGACAGGTTTGTTTTTTGTTTGTTTGTTTGTTTTTGTTGATAGCAATTATGACCATGGTAAAATAGAATCTCAAGATAATTTTAATTTGTTTGGTTCATAAAGCTAAGAATATTGAACATTTCTGAAATATTTATGAGGCATTTACATGTAGTCTATATAATGTTACTTGACTATATTTTTAGGCCAAGCCATTTGGTATTGGGTAAGAAATTAGTGTGCTCTTCCTGTTGAATACTATTTCTTCCGCTACACTGTCAGCGTTTCTTAATTGGCTGTAGTTCTCTGTGTAGGGTAGAGGCTTCTAGAGCTTTCTCTCTTCCACATTAGCATGTCCATAGATGTCCTCTTCAAGGTTATATTTCATTACTCCTGTTAGTAAGACTTTATTTGTGTAGCTTCTGACATTCTTAGGAGACACACTGTCATAGTAAACTTCCTGGGCATGTACTCAAAAGTTGCTCAACCATTCCACAAGGAGACTTGCTCAACTATGTCCATAGCAGCCTTATTCATAATAGCCAGAAACTGGAAACAGCCCAGATGTCTCTCAACCAAAGAATGGATAAAGAATGGGTCATTTCCACAATGGTATAGTACTCAGCTATTAAAATCAAGGACATTATGAAAATTGCAGGCAAATGGGTGGAAATAGAAAATATCATTCTGAGTGTGGTAACCCAGACCCAAAAGGACATGCATGGTATGCACTCATGTATAAGTGGATATTCGCCATAAAATACAGGATACTCATGCTATAATCCACAGACTCAGAGAAGCAAAACAAGAAGGAAGGCTTGAATCTTAACAAGGGAGCATGCTTGAATCTCATTTAGAAGGGGGAATAAAATAGTCATAGAAGGAAGAAGGAGAGAGGGACCTAGGTGGGAGTGGAGATGGGAAGGGGAATGGGGGGGGAGAGATCAATGTATAGGGAGATCCAGGAAAAGAGGGCCCAGAGAGTGAACAGAAATCTGTGGCTTGTGGGGGTCAGGTGGGGGAGGGCAGTGACTTGATGTACCAAGGTTCGGCAATACCCTGGGGGTTACCCCCTTATTAGAGGAGAAGAGGAGGGCTATATGAATGAAGAACTGGGAGGATGGGGGGCTTCGATCTTGATGTAAAGTGAATAAATAAATTAATGGAAAAATATGAAAGAGAAGAGAGGAGTCAAATTGAACATAGATGAAGGAAGATTGAAGTTGTCACACATGTTATTAAAAATAACTATAGCTATATCAAAGACTCAGTATTTATCAAAATATTAATTAAAGCACATTTGTAACTGAATATTAAAAGATTTGACTGCAAGTTCCTTCTGAGGCACCGAGAAAATAATACTCTAATTAAGGGTGGAGGTCATGATGTAGTAATTAATAAAGTTTACATAATATTTTATTATTGATAATAGATTTTTATACATCCTGACAACAGTCTCCCCCCCAACTCCTCTTATCTCTCACCCACTTCCCCCTCCCCCAGATCCACTACTCTTCCATTTCCTTTCCAAAAAGAGCAGACCTCCAAGAAACAAACACTACCAAAAAAGACACAGTAAATCTAGGCACATTGCTGCATATGAATCCAGGCTGTACACAGAAAGCCAATAGGAAGAAAAGAGTTCCAAGAGCAGGCAAAAGAGTTAGTGACAGCCCTCACTCTCACTGTTAGGAGTCCCATAAAAACACCAAGCTACTAATATGTATAGAAAAAATATTCTCTCTCTCCCTCTCCCTTGTCCTCCCTCTCTCCCTCTCTCCTGCCTTCTCTCCCTCCCTTCTTCCCCCTCCTTCCCCCCGACCCCCACTGTGTGTGTGTGTGTGTGTGTGTGTGTGTGTCTGTGCATGTGAGTGCAGTGACCATAGAAGAGGCATGATAATCATCCGCCCTGGAACCAGAGGTAAAGCAGTTGTCTCCAGTTTACAGGATCCTTAATCTGTCAACAAATTTTAAAGTGATTGGTGCCTACAAGTTTGACATTAATCACATAAGAATTGTTCTGCTCCTTTACCCTTTTCTTCTTGATGTCAGAAACATCATAGCTATTAAAAAAAAAAAGGAAGCAAGATGTTGAAGTAAGAATAGAATGACAGAAACCCCCTTGGTTAAAAACATTTGCATTTATTCTGGAGTACTGGAGTTTGGGTATCAGAGCTCACATCCATGATTTAAAACCTGTTTAACTCTAACTTCAGGAGATCTGACAGTCTCCCTGTTCTGTGGATACTTGCACATGTGTGCGTGGGAACACACACACATAAACAAACACACACACAAACTGGATATGGCTGGAATAATTAGATTTATAAACTGTCATACTGAGAAAAATAGCTATTAACTTTCATAGGTTCTAAATCAAGTCTGTGCACTTCCTTAGTAAGAAAATGATAAATAGAAGACAGAGTTTGAGACTGAGTGAAATGAAATGGGAAAAATAATATTAATTCTAACTATTTTTTCAATTGAACTATGATCTTTCCCCTTCAATTATAAATGCAAGTTATATAATACACTTGTCCTGATAATACATGACCTTGGCTGACATCTGGGAACTTCTACTTCAGATGTTCTCTTCTTTCCTAACTCATAGAAGTGATTCACCATGTCCAGACTATACACAGGGAGGTTTAGACTGAGCATCTGTTTGTTTTCTGTCTATTTGGAACTTAGATACATGATAGATGTTGAGTACCAATGTGATCAGCCTCAATAAACACATCTAAACTCAGAATCTCAAAAGATTTCACTGGACAAAACCATCACTTGCAGGTTGATTCATTTTTGTTGCCAGGGGAAGATTTCATTCTGTGTGACCCTGCATACACAGGAGAATAAAGCAAGATGCCTGCTGATGAATTCATCCACATTCTGCCTATCTTGCCCTGATACGATCCTGTCACATATTGTCACATCTCTGTAATAAATCTTAGCTCTGAGTACAAACCCACATGGAGTGCTGAAAACAGCCTAATGTAGAGGTAATCATGGGGATGACCATACAGATGGCAATAATGGGGCTTCCTAGAATGATCCGTTTTCTCTGAAATACAACCCCCATGTCATTTGGGGACTGACAACGGTGTAGAGAATGCTGAAAGCCTAGGATGTGAGCAGTAATATGAAACAGCAGCAGAACTCGTACCTGTGACCAGATGTACAATTTCCTTATGCAGTTCTGTGTGCTCTCAATATTATTCAAGAAAGGGAATTGTCATTCGCAGCTTTGTATTTCTGACTATTACATCTGGATGGTTGATATAAAATGATGTATGCTTATAATTTCCTGAAAGTTGCATGGGATTTTTCATTTGGAGAAAGCTGCAAAAAGGATACATGAGAAAAGTATGATGTTGCTCGCCTTTACTCAAGTAAAGTACTTGAGTAAAGTACTTCAGTACTTGAGTAAAGTACTCCAGTACTCAACTAAATAGAGACTAGTCATACCTTGAAGGAACAGAGCCAAGTATACTGGATACCTCATATTTGATAATTTCATGTGTCTGGTTTGCCACTGAATCGACTTCATGTGGAAGGTTTTGAACTTTAGAAGTTCATATCTTGTACAGAGAAAGTCTGTGTTCAATAGTTTCATCAGTTTTTTAATGGTCTTTGAAAAGGACAAAACCAAAACCAGATAACTTTTAATATCCACCATCAACTCATTGCTTGTGTATGTTCTGCCTTTAGAAATTGCACATTATTTTATTCACGTACTGATTCACTTCACTTAACACTATAGAGGCTCATTTATGTAGTGCAAACCACATAGTTACCACAGAACCATGCTAAATCAAAAGGAAGTCCAGTCTAGGAAGAGGCTTCTCCATTTTGATCTCCTTAATTTTTGAAACTGGACTTTATTCTGCAGCTCAGACTGACCTGGAAGTCACTCTGTTGTCCAGAGTGGCCTCAAATCTGTCATTTCCCACAGCCTCCCATGTTTTAGGATTATAAGTCACCACTCCCCAGATAGACTCTCCTTTACTTATAACACTAAATAACATTTTAGTATGTGTTTCCAAACTGTATCCACTTATTAAACAGAGGTCCCTTGCTTTGTCCCATCTGTAGCTAGGCTTTATAACTATACTTGGTATTTCGTATGTTGGGGCAACACAAAAAATTAGAACCAACATCAGGAAGAGGTACATTATTGAAGCTTTTGTATGTACCATGATTCAAAAAGGTTTGACTTGTTTGTTTCTTTTTAGCAATATGCTTTTGTGAAATCAGATATCTTATGCTCACAAGCTAAGGGTTTTCTGCCCTGATGTGCATAGTTTTACATGAGTAAAATTAGACAATATAAACTAATAGGGTAGATGGTGCTTAGGACTGGTCACTTGACTGTCTTTTCCTATATTGTCTAGTGTATACTGATGCTGAATAAAAATCCCTAGTTGTTTGGAACACTCATCTGAATCCTAACGTTGTCTGTTATCGACTAGTTCAATTTTACCACAGAACCATGCTAAATCAAAAGGAAGTCCAGTCTTCATTGAAATAATGGAATCTTCTAACTGTTGTCACCAGTTAAAGGCATCATACTAACAAAGTGTTACAGATGTTGGAATGTCTGGTGGACTCTGAATTTCTCACTTAAACCAACTGCTTTCCTATCTTACTATTCCTGCTGAAAGCTGCAGTTTCAGACAAGGAGTGTGACACCTCTGCCCACTAGATGTGCTATATAATACAGTTACATTGAAATGTTATTTGGTGAAAAATTCTTCTGTCACTCTTCAATGCAGTCCTTCCAAATGAAAAGACAGGGTGGGAAAAAACCCTAAAACACTTAAGAAAAGCTGTGAAGTTGGGAGTATTGAATAGGTCATTGATTTTGTAACAAGAAAAGAGAAAAGGATAGGTCCGAGGTAGGCAATAGGAAGGAGTTGATCAGTAATGACTTTTAAACTAATTCTGGAAGTTTTCCCCTCTGCTAGGAGAACACGTGCCAAGCTACCTTTCTTTGCAAGCTGTGATCCACATGAATGAACCCTTAGAGATTGTGGGTTTTATGTGACGTTTTGTGTCATTTTCTCAGCCTTGGAAGGTGGTCAGGTCACCTGCTACTTATTGGCCAGAAATGAGAGTGGTCAGGTAAAGAAAAGTTTCAGAAAGAAACAAGGAATAAGGCATTGGCCGCCTTAGATGGAACTTTAAACTAAAGTTGATGAGACTCACTTCATTTGCTAACTGTGCCTCTTAAGGTGCGTGGGCTCAATGTTACAGGTTGTTCCCATTGTATCAAAGGGGTAGAATACACAAAAGAGAGTGAACCCAGTCACCTTGGATTCTGTTCGTTGAAGGGCCTGCTTAAAAGGTGGGCTCTTAGCTAACAGCACAGAACTTTGATTTAGGAAGGATTCTCACTAAGGGTGACTCAGTGCCTAAATAATTTTGGCAAATATGGTGGTTCACAGTGACCACTTTTCCTTCTCTATGTTTGGAATTTTTATGTATGCAAGGTAGAGGAAGCCTATATAGCTAACCACAAGTCTCTTGTGAGACTATCTATGCCGGGGCCTAGCAAACACAGAAGTGGATGCTCACAGTCAGCTATTGGATGGATCACAGGGCCCCCAATGGAGGAGCTAGAGAAAGTACCCAAAGAGCTAAAGGGATCTGCAACCCTATAGGTGGAACAACATTATGAACTAACCAGTACCCCAGAGCTCTTGACACTAGCTGCATATGTATCAAAAGATGGCCTAGTCGGCCATCACTGGAAAGAGAGGTCCATTGGACTTGCAAACTTTATATGCCCCAGTACAGGGGAACGCCAGGGCCAAAAAATGGGAGTGGGTGGGGGGAGGGTATGGGGGACTTTTGGGATAGCATTGGAAATGTAAATGAGGAAAATACCTATTAAAAATATTTAAAAAAAATTAAAATAACTCCCTTTCTGAATTTTTTAGGGTTTCTCTGGGAAGAAGCATTAAAATATAGCAAAAATGCTGATGAGTTTTGATTTTTGGGAAAAGAATGTATCCTGTGTGAAGCTTCATGGTAGGGAGGGAGCAAAGGGGTGTCTTCTTGTGAATTTTTCCACAGTCTGCATATGCCCCTCTTCCCTTATAACCAAGTTGTATGTTCTTACTATCATTTTAATAATCTTTATCCCTGAAAATAACTATGTGCTGAGATATTTTCTTACCACATTAGAAATGTATAGATACTGAAATTACACTAACAGCTGCTTTAAAATTAAGTCAGATAGTCCACCTACTACCAATTTCTTATCTAATGTGCTGATATAAGTACATGTATTGTATACCACACGTAAAATACTATTGTATTTAAATGTTAATATTGTTCCTGGGGAGAATTGATTTTCTTTGAAATTCTAAGTATTTCATTTGGCACATAGCTCTGAGTGGCTGACCCTGATAAGTTGCAAATAAGATTCACCAGGCTTCTCAGGAGATCTTCACATAAAGATGTTTAAAACTCCGTTGAGCTGGACACAGTGGCATGGACCTATTTCAGCTCATGGGAGGATTAGCACGAATAATTTTATGAGTTGGAGATCAACCTGGGCTACATATTGAATTCAGGCAAGCCTTAGCTACAGAGTAACACCCTGGCTCAATCTAAAAAGTCCCCTTGAAATTAATTATTACATTGATCCAGAGTAACTGATTACTACTAAATAGGCAATGTGTTTCTTCTAAGTGAATGGACCTGGATAGCTTTGAATTTTATCTCACAATAATAAGAAATCTTTTTCTGAATTGTATTTAAAGGGGCTGCAGGAAGTAACTCACATGTCAGGATTGTTTAATTTGACAGTTACCCAAACAGTGTACCTAAAAGGTGAGACATAGCAAGGATTTTATGGTTATATTGAACTTTCTGAAATGATAATGCCCCCTTACATTATGTGGATTTATGATGGAACTTTAGTTCAAATTCATAATTGTATACAGAAAAATTCTAAATTCAAACTCTGGAAATATTTTTTCACTCTTAGAACATAGATTGTTTTTTTGAGTTCCAGGCAGGAACAAAGACAATCTTTTATACTGTTAATGGAAGCAGTGAAGCCAGGCAAAATAACTTTTTTTTTTAATCACTGACATACTGTAGCATTAAATTCCATGAAATTACTTATGACTATATCTTCAGTTATTTTAACTAGATTTGAAATTATTTGAAGCTGTAAACTCCAAGAAAACTCTCCAGTCTGTTTAATGGTTAGTACCTTAAATTTTATTAAAAGTTAATATTATAAATTTTATTTGGCGGGGTTAATGGAAAGAGATGTTATTTTTATGAAATTAGCTTGTTAGCCTAGTACCACACTCTTAAAGATATACAGAAATAGTGATTTGTTTGCAAATGCTTTCCTTCACAAGAAGCCAGTATGGAGCAGGGGGGTTTTTACATTGTAACTAAAGTATTTCTTCAATTGAATACAAATATACTATGCATGTAAAAATACAAGAAAGTTTGGTTTCACAAATTGTAGCACTCTTCTGCCTACAGCTACCACTTTCTCCATCTATAGTAAAATGCACTTGAGTGGACATATGCCTTCACAGCTTTGCACAGAGCATTTCCAGCATCATATCATCCATGCTGACTGCACCAATGATGGGCCTGAAAAAGAGTTCAGTGACGACATCGCTATTGATGAATCTCAGCAGGAAAAGGGCACTATTCAGTTCAGCGGATCTGATCTGGTACTCTCTCTGCATCATCCGGATGTGCTCAGTAAGGATCTGCTGGGTTCTCCACTGAAGACCCTCAATGTATTTCACGCACTGCAGGCCAGGCAGGTCTGAAAGGAGAAAACTTTATTTTAAAACAGCTCACCACAGGATCTTTATGGGTTTAGACCAAACTCTTTTTTTTTTTTTTTTTTTTTTAGTCCCATCCCGATTAAAAAGAACTCTAGCTTCTTGATTAAAAGGGTTTTCTGGGGCCTAAAATAATGGACTGAAATAAGTTCTAAGTTTTCAGAAGCAACACTTCTAAGGATGAAAGGATGTGGGCACACACACTGGAGACACTAGAGTGTGCACAAACACTGGCACACTTAATTTCATGTCAATAGAATATAATTGATGCATCACAGCTCCAGGTCATGTTCTGTGAAAATATAAAGATATTGATGTTATTTCAAGAGAAATATACCTGTGAGAATTATATCATTTGATAATAAGTTTTGCCATATTACAATTATATTGCCATTCTTTCCCACAATTACACGGACTGTCCAGTCATTAGACTGTACTCTTTATAGCCATAAACTGTGACTCGTGTGCTATTATTCTAGAGGTCCACAGTGACTTCAGTGCTAAGGTTTAGTACTATGATATTGTCTGTACCATAATTTCCAGATTGTAGGAAGTTCTAAAAATTATGATTCTAATGAATGTTCCAAAGGGTTCTTTGGGAGAAAAATACTGGCAGAAGAGTCTTTTTTTCCTTCCTTCCTGTCTGTTTGTCTGTCTGTCTGTCTTTAAAAAAAAAAAACAAAACATGCTCTTAATAGCATTCAAGGGTTAAAAGACAAAGAAAACCATCACAGAGTAAAAGATGACTCAAAAGCAACTTCCAAGCAGATTTGTTTAAATGATGATATACGTTTTCTTACTTCCTTTACAAAATTTAAGGAGAGTATTTTAAAATCATGTTAAAAAATAATAGTGGTGAAAAATAATGGTGATAGAAAATAAGCATTCCTACTATAGACCAATTTCAAATTATAAAGGAAAGAACAAAATAAAGCAACACTTCTTATCTTGATTATAATCCTGATTAAGACAGCATCAGCATCCTGCACTCTATTTATATCCTGGTAGTCAAGTTTGGATATCTATTTCATTGTATGTATTGGCACTCTCTCTAGGTCTACATATAGATGGTTCTTTGTGTAAGCTGTCTTGTGAGATATGCTTTATTTTTCATACCACAGCCCCTGGCCCTTTCCTTAAGGTACCTATGTTCCTCCTCCATTAAAAATTCTTTTTAAGATACAAAACTAAGAGGTACCCTTATGGCATTCTCATTCATACTGTTTTGATTGGCCCTCATTTCCAACTCCTACTCACATCTCCCTGCCCCTTCCCCCTACTTATACCCTTCTACCCTCACAAAATGTCCCTTCAGTGTAAAGGCAGAAAAGGGGGCTCCAGTTTACATATCCCCTTACCTTTTCTTATGCCCTTATGGTAAAAACCTATTTACATGTATATATATATATATATATATATATATATATATATATATATATATATAATTTAAAACGCTGTGTATCTTTGCCCTGTATAAGGCTTTAGATATAAAGACAAAAGAATGGGAAAAGGTAATCAAGAAAGAGAGGCCACGAGTTTTACAGACCTTGCATTGTACACACATGTGGGTGCATTACTATTTAAAAACATGCAATTTGGTGGGATAAACTCCTTTTGAGAGAGAACTCTGGAAAAGAATAGAGGAAGAATAAAGAGGGAGGGGACAAAGGGGGAGGGATGTTGGGGGGCGGACAAAGGATGTGAAACAGGGTCAAGGCAAGTGGCAAACTACTGGAAATACAGAGTAATAAAGGCTGAGACCTTGGTCTCAACTTTGAATCGCAACAGAGCAGGATTAATAGCATTGGCTGAAAGAGAAACTGTTTCTCAGATGACCTCAAAAATCACCTGAGCCACTTGTCTATGCAGACTTGCAGAATCTGGGCTGGGTTGAGCTAATGACTCCCGAGGGGAGGAGCTTGGGAAAGCATAATACACACCCCACCCCGCAGCACCCAACAGGAGCTCCTTTTTAGTGGAAAACTTGGAAAATAGGGATGTAAGAAGAGCTGTGTGAAATGAGCAAAAACTTTTTAAAAGTTATGTCACTGGATTGAAAGGATAGCTAAAGAAGGAAGAGTCAGCCATGTCCTATGAAGACAGAAACTTGTGTAGCAGCAGATAATAGAGAGCCAAGTAAAAAGCTTACTGGTCCGTCCGCGCCCCCCCGCCCCCCCCCCCACCATCACCACCAATCCAGTGCCAAGTTTCTGGCAGAAGCTCACCCATTTGACCACTTGACAGGGTATTCCTGATGTGTGCAGCAGCTTTGCAGAGTCAGTCACAGTTAGGTGGGCTCCAAACCCCCTACTAAAAACTCATAAATGTCTGTGGTGGTGCTTTTCTGACCTGAAGAGACAGTGCACAAGGTTGACAACGCTTACCTGGGTTAAAGAGCACGGTCCCCTTCAGATAGGCATACTCTTTGGTGTCAATGTTCAGACTCCAGCACTTGAAAAAGAAACTCTTGATGGCCTGGACCGCAGCAGCTGGGAGCAAGTGCCCAGCCTCCGCGGACACCATCTGTGGCTGCTCTGTGGCCTGGGGCTCTGCAGGCTCTGGACCTTCGGTCTCCTGCCGCCTGGTGGTAAGCATCTCCTGCGTCGTGTTGGTCTCCGGGATCTCCATCATCTCGAAGTGCAGGTGATCTTGGGCCAACTCAAGCATGAGTAGGGGCGCCCAACAGCTCCGCACCAGCACCAGCTGCTGATCTAGGGGCAGGATCTGGAAGCAGGGCAAGTACTTGACAAAGCGCAGGGTCTTCAACAGGCCAGCCGATGCTGCCTCGCACACCACCTGTGGATCCTTGAGTGTGATCAGACGCTGCACACCAGGTGAGGCGTCCCACCAGGGAGCCCTTGGCTGCTCTTGCGGGGTCGCTGGTGTTTGATCTGCGCTCACGGGCGTGCCAGAGGCAACGCTGATCTGCTGGGGCTGCTCTTCACCGCACACATAGCTGCGGTACAGGAACGCCATGGCCTGTGTGCTCTGCAGCCCCTCTGGGCCACCCACACTCTGGGTACAGTAGGACAGCTGCCACCACTCGCCTCTGCGCTGTGCCTCAGGTGCTTCCCGAGACACGTGCGTTTGCTGAGCGCTAGTGAGCAAGCTGTATAAGATGCTGCCCTGCCTCGGGTGCTCTTCTCCGCAGAAGCAGCAGCGGTACAGGAGCGAGGGGGCCTGGCCAGCCGGCAGCTCCTCTCTGCCCACCAGGGGCTCTGCGCTGCCGCAGGCGCAGCCCCAGCAAGGTGCTCCGAATCGTGCCCTCGGCGCCTGGGTCGCCACACTTGGCTGCCTGGCGTTGGTGAGCATAGAGTAGAGGATGCCACCCTGGCGCGGGTGGTTCTCCCCACAAAAGCAGCATCGGTACAAGAGGGACATGGCTTGCCCGCCGGACAGTCCCTCCCCACCCAGGACGGGCTGAGCACCGCAGGCGCAACCCCAGCACTGAGCCCCCAAGCGCACCTCTCGCTCTTCCTGAGACGCGTGCTTCTGCTTCGCGCTCATCAGTAGATTGTAGAGGATGCTGCCCTGCCACGGGTGGTCCTCACCCGCCATGGCCTGAGGCTCCTGTAGCTCGTTCTGCCCAGTGGCCGCCGCTTGGGACTTATTTATACTGAATGCGCACGCAAGCGCGTCCGCCTCCTCCTCTTGGACAAGGGCGCAGAGGGGGACGCGCCTTTGTGCTTGAATGTGTGCGGCCATGACCTCGAAAGCTCAAAGGGGCAAACACTCCCTAGAAGCTGGAAATTCAAGGGAGAGTCTCAGCACTGGAACTAGCATACCACATACCACCTTTCCTTCTTCACTCCACCCCTCCTGCCTCTACCTGGGGAAGAGGAGAGCTAGCAGTGAACCCCAGGCAGCGAGTTAGGGCTCTGTTCCAACTCTTGCCATTGGACTCTGACCTCTAACTTATTTCCTTTATTGGGGAAAGAAATGCTTAAATGGCAAAAAAGTCCATTTCTATGACATCTTTATTAACTTTTGTAGAATGATCACAGTGTTTATAAGTTGCGTTTTGTATAATGTTTGGAGAGTGAGTTCTCATTTTCTAAGGTGTTGAAAAGTGTAGACCCCAGACCTGGAGGCAGAAATAAATGCCTTTTTTTCAGTGCTAGCCAAGTGTGAGTTTTAACGGAATTCACACCCAGGCTGCACATACGCACCTTATATTTAAAAAACATTGGTGGGAGCTGGTAATAATAAATCTTTAGTTTAATTTGATCATTCACCTACTGTGTCCTAGATGCTGTATCAAGGAGCTGGGGGCTGCAAACAGCATGTACTTGTAGCTGACTTCTGGGAACAGACTAATCACAAGATTGTTACCGTGAGAACTTCTCATACTCTTGTAGAAGCAGGACACTGATAACTCTCCCTGTTCCCAACCATCATAAGATACTAACGAATACAAGAATCAGAAAGCCTAATTGCTGGCATTCGTCACCGATGCCTGGACAAGAGACCAGGGGGCTCTCTCTCGTCAACTATATGACTTTTGTACAGCTAGCCAATTCTTACACCCACTAGCCTCATAACTTTAAGAGTGCAAGCCTTTGCTCTTACAGAACAGGGAAGGGGAAGCAGAACACAGGAATTGATATGCTCGCTCTCTCTCTCTCTCTCTCTCTCTCTCTCTCTCTCTCTCCTTCCCTTACTTCTTCCCTCCCTCCTTCCCCGTCTCTCTCATTCTCCCTCTTCCTCTGTCTCCCCTTTTCCAATTCTGTAGGAGCTACTGAAATGTAAGAAAATTGGGCACACCCTCAATTTAAAATTTTTTTTCTTATTTTCACAATTTCATATTTACTCTTTATTTACAATTTATTCCTGATAGTGTCCCTTCTACTTCCATAGGGGTTTTAAAATTATTTATTTGTTTCTTTTTATTTTGTTTAATGTAGGTCTTGTTTGGGTAGCCATAGCTGTTATGTGTTCAAGATTGCAATGGTTGTGTTATGTCCAGAAGACAGTTTCATACCATACTTCCCCCACTTCCCCTTTGCCATCTCTTCTATAATGCACCCTAGGTTTTAGAAGATTGATATAGATATCCCCTGTAGGGCAGAGTACTTAACAGTTAATTTGTATTCTGCCTGTGCTGGCCTCTATGGCACAGAAGTTTAATTCCTTACCGTGGCATCAGATGAATGCCATTTAAATCCTGGTTCTGTTATTCTGCAGTTCCATGGCCTTGGGAAACGTGTTTCTTATTGTTGCTATAAAAAATTACAAATGTAGTGGTTTATGACAACACAAATAATATAAATTTATTATATGACAGTTTAAGAAGCCAGAAATCCAACTTGAATTTTGCCAGACTAAAATTAGAGTATCATTCCTGTCAGGTAGTTCTAAGGAAGCATCTATTTCCTTGCCTGTTCTGGCTTCTAGAAACTACCTGCATTCCTTGGCTCTTCCACACATTAGTCTAACTTTTGTCTCCATCTCCTTCTCTAATTTTAAACACAGGTCTGGGAATGTGTTAGATTCTAGATAGTCTAGAATGATATCAACATCTCAAAATTCCAACTCTAATTACATCTGCAAAACCTTTTTGCTCCATAAATAAATCTACAACTTCTTATGACTAGGACCTGCACTTCTGTGAGGGCACATTCTTCAACCATAGGAAAGTTATTTAATGTGTTTATTCCTCATCTCTCTCTCTCTCTCTCTCTCTCTCTCTCTCTCTCTCTCTCTCTCTCTCTCTCTCTCTCTCTCTCTCTTCTTTGGTATGGAAAAAGAAGTGAACAGTAGTTTCTGGGATGTAGTTCTTAAACACAAGTTAATTTGTTAAAATAGAAGAATATTAAACACCATTAGTTTTGGTTTTAGGACAAGGGATCAATTGAGGACCAAGAAGTAATACTGAAAAGCACTATAATAAAGCTATCTCTCTTGCTGAAACTCGCCCCCATTCTCTGCTCAAGCATATGTCCTACTTATTCTCTTATGTCTGTTTCTAGGTTCAGACTCCTCGATGGCTCGTATGATCTACAAGAAGAATTCATATAGAAAGTGTTATCTCATTGTCCATCCCATTATTTGTTCTTTTGAATATTCATCTACTACATATATTAAGTTTGCTATCGTTGCTTGACAATCTTTCTTCTTAACCCACCTAGCCATCTAGCTGAAAAACAGCCTACCCAAGTCCTGCACCTTAAGGTCATATTGGTAGTTGTAATTCTATCTTCTTCTCAGCCCCTGATGATACTTAACTAGTTATATGATAGTTATTGTCTTCCCTAATCTGTATCAAAGTCTCTTAGGTTCAAGAAATCTATCATGTTGTCCCTACCCATTGGCTCAGTGTTCCACACACAGTAGATCCTCAAAAGCTATATTTATTGAGCAACTGTACCTTTGGAAAGAAAGGAAAGGATCATCATCTGAGAACATAGAGAGCAACGATTCCTACACAGTTATTGTGGTGCTGACTCTTGAGGGAGGCCAGCTTAGCAAGCTTTGTTAGAATCAGAGCTCTGTGTACAAAGATTGCTCCAATCCCTACAACAAAGCAATGGGAGAACTGGGTTAACATTAAAAGATTTGACCTTAAATTTGAGCTCATTTGTTCTAAAGATATAATAGGTACCAAAGTGTTTTTATTATTATTATCATTATCATTATTATATTAATTAGGGTCATGATCTTCTTGTGACAATTTTATTAATGCAATTAATATATATTACTTTATGTATTCCCATATTACACTCCTTTGCCGTCCTCTCCTCTCAATTCCATATAAGAAAGTGTGGGCAGTCATCATGGTTTGTTGCATCTGACCTGAGGATGTCACTTCCGTCCTTTTTCTCCTGAGAACAATATGACTTCCTTTTTCTGTTGTGAAATGGGGATTGATTTCTATAACTAGACATTAATATGTACTCCCTCTTATAAGCTTTTAAAGGATTGTTATGTCTTCCTCTCATACAAGGACGTATAGAAATGTTTGCTGGACTCTTTCTTACTTACAAATGGAAGTATGGTAACTTCATGGGTAATCATTTTATTATTTCTGATGACCTAGCATTTAACAGAACATCGCAGTAAATACAGTGTTGCAAACTAGATTCTTTTCATTTGTTTTGTTTTGATAAAAGCTCACAGGCTGGCCTCAAATAGCTGCATACTAAAGGACGACCTTGAACTTCTGATCTTCCTGACTCTACCTTTTGAATATTTGTATTACAGGCATGCATGACCAACCACAGCAGGGGCCTATATATCCCAGGGGCCTCTGGAATGATAAAACAGCTCTCTAACAATTATGTTACATTCTTAGCTATAGACTAATTTTAATAAATATGTGTACTTTTATTGAACACACAAGGATTTCCCTAAAATCCTTTTATTCCATGTATGTTTTTAAATATCATAGAAACATAACTCTTTTGTTTTACTTTAATCATTCATGACTGTCATGTATTTGGTTCCTTTGCCTTTGGAGGGAGTATCGACAATTGACCCATGAGGGCTGTGCCGCGAGAGAAATGTGAGTTTGTAATGTGCTCCTTGTTCCTGTTTTTCTTCACAGGAGCCAACTCTTCTCATTTCTTCCATTTTCCCTTGAAGTTGTGATCTGGTCTTTTATTTGCAACTCTGAAGGACTTTGTGAGCTCTCTGGATTGACTGTTTCTAAAGAGAGATTGCCTGTTTGTCCTTCAGAAATATTCATCCTTGAAAATGCTACGAGAAAACTGACTTTATATTTCCACTTTCCATGTCTTCTCCTGGAGAAATGGCCCCTGGGAAGCAAAATCATCCAAATACAGCAGTGTTTGCCAGCCTGCTGGGTGCTGCAGGGTTAGGAAAGACAGAACCTTCTAGGGGCCGTCACAGACTTTCTCAGTTGATTTGGACCATAATCTCAGACCACTGTGACAGCAAAACAAAAGGACACTTATCAAATTACCTGTCATGTGCTGAGGACAGACCCTAACACTGACTCATTGTCTGGTGACCTTGGCCACTTGGACACCTGCTTTGTAGAATCCATTATCTGTTCCAACTCAAGGTGGGAGGAACACTGTTCTGCCTGCCTGCATACAACCTTCAACTTCAAAGTAATGCAGTTTTTACTAAAGGATGTGGGAGGGAAGTCCAGGTGGGGATAAGATTGGATAAAACTGTAAAACTGACCTTTGCCAGTGAGCTATGTGACCTTAAAAGACAAGGATGATTGGAAACTTGATAGGAACTTTCAATCTGGGCTTACCAGAGTTGGAATCCCATAGACTTCAGCCTTCCAGTAAGCCGATAATCAGGAATATCAGTGGTGTTTTTCTTTTTCGCCAAGGTAACACTGTTTAAACAGGACCAGGGATGAAGAGTTGCTCATTCAACCCCATATTGCCTTACCGATGAGAAGGTAATCGACCATCTTAAGGGTTACAGAGTTGCTGAGCTGGAATTACAAATGTTTTAATCATAGTAATCTTGAAATGTTCTAAAAGCAACTTTCTTAATCAAACAACCTTCAAAGATAACGTTCATCAAGTTGATTTAAATCTTCTCATTTTGAATCCATACTCGGATGCTAGTAAACTGTCTACTTGATAAACTTGACCAACTCATAGTCTTGAAAATTGTTGTCTCATTGATTTTGCTGATTGCCAGGAGACCAATCCAGGCTGATAAGGCTGAATTAAAGAAAGGTTCCTCCATAGGCCCACAGGGTTTCAAATGGTAATTTTAGTGACAGACTCCTGTCCTATACTGAAGCTGTAATTCCTAGGAAATTGCTTTGGTTTCCCCTTTGGCTTTTGCTAGCAACTTACTTTTTACACTCCTCACATCCACACTATTCACAAAAAGGCTTATTAGAAGCACACAGAACGAAGCACTGAGTGAAGAATTTCTTCCATATTTACCTATCTTTTAACTTCATTAAGTTGCTCAGTCTTTATGCCTTTCACCTGATTGTGTAGTGAATACAATTTCACCCTTCAGTGTGGTGAATACCAGTTACCTGTCTTGTTTTCTTTTTATGAGTGATTAAATACATTTTTCACTTGCACTTTACAAAAGTTTCAATGTAGTTATGTTTTTTATTATTATTTTCTATCTTTTAATTAATGTATTTTTATAATCCATAATACATTCCCTGCTCCCCCATTCGCCCTCGAACTGCTCCACATCCCACACCTCCTTCACACCTCCTGTCTCCACGTGGATGCCCCCACACCATCTGACCTTTGAACACCCTGGGGCCTCCAGTCTCTTGAGGGTTAGGTGCATCATCTCTGAATGAACACAAACCCAGCAGTCCTCTACTGTATGTGTGTTAGGGGCCTCGTATCAGGTGGTGTATGCTGTCTGTTTGGTGGTCCAGTGTTTGAGAGATCTTGGGGGTCCAGATTAATGGAGACTGCTGGTCCTCCTACAGGATCACCCTTCTCAGCTTCTTTCACCTTTCCCTAATTCAACAACAGGGGTCAGCTGCTTCTGACCATTGGTTGGGTGCAAATATCTGCATCTGACTGTTTCAGATTCTTGTTGGGTCTTTCAGAAGGCAGTCATGATAGATCCCTTTTTGTGAGCATTCCATAGCCTCAGTAATAGCATCAGGCCTTGGGACATCCCCTTGAGTTGGATCCCACTTTGGGCCTGTCTCTGGACCTGCTTTTCTTCAGGCTCCTCTCCATTTCCATCCAGGTAACTCTTTCATACAAGAACAATTATGGGTCAGAGATATGACAGTGATAGGGTAATCCCTCTCTTGATATCCTGTCTTCCTGCTGGAGGTGGGCTCTGTAAGTTCCCTCTCCCCACTGTAGGGACTTTTCATCTAAGGTCCCGCCCTTTGAGTCCTGAGAGTCTCTCACCTCCCAGGTCTCTGGTGCATTCTGGAGGATTCCCCCCAACGTCCTATTTCCAGGGGATGCCAATTTCAATTCTTTCTGATGGCCCTCAGGGCTTCAGTAATTTTCCCTCACCCAATACCAGATCAGGTTCTCCTCTCCCCCTCCCCTCTTCCCACTTTCCCTCCTAGGTTCCTCCTTCTCTCCCCAATTGGGATTGCTTTCTACTCTCTACCAAGTGGGAGTGAGGTGTCCTCACTTGGGCATTTCAGCTTGTTGACATTTTTGAGTACTGTGGACTGTTGTATATTGGGTATTCTGTACTTTTTTGGCTAATATTCACTTATTAGTGAGTACATACCATGCACATCCTTTTGGGTCTGAGTTACCTCACTCAGAATGATATTTTCTAGTTCCATTCATTTGCCTTCAAAACTCAGGATGTCCTTATTTTTAATAGCTGAGTAGTATTCCATTGTGGAAATGAAACACATTTACTGTATCCATTCTTCGGTTGTGGGACATCTTAGTTGTTTCCAGTTTATGTCTATCACTAATAAGGCCACTATGAACATAGTGGAACACATGCCCCTTTGGCATGGTGGGGCATCTTTTGGGTATATTCCCAAGGGTGGTATAGCTGGGTCTTCAGGTAGAACTATTTCCAATTTTCTGAGGAACCTCCAGATTGATTTTGAGAGTGGTTGTACCAATTTGCAATCCTACCAGCAATGAAGGAGTGTTTTCCTTTCCTTACATCATCTCCAACATATGTTGTCACCTGAGGTTTTGAGCTTAGCCATTCTGACTGGTGTAAGGTGGAATCTCAGGGTCATTTTGATTTGCATTTCTCTGATCACTAAGGACTTTTGATCACTTTGAACATTTCTTCAGGTGCTTCTCAGCCATTTGAGATTCTTCAGTTGTGAATTCTCAGTTTAGTTCTACACCCCATTTTTCTATTGTATTGTTTAGATTTTTGGTGATTAACTTCTTGAGTTCTTTATATATTTTGGATTATTAGCCCTCTATCAAATGTTGGGTTAGTGAAGATTTTTCCCCCAATCAGTACGTTGCCGATTAATCTTATTGACTATGTCCTTTGTCTTACAGAAGCTTTCCAGTTTCATGAAGTCCCATTTATCAATTCTTGATCTCAGAGCATGAGGTATTGGAGTTCTGTTTAGGAAATTTCCCCCTGTGCCAATGAATTCAAGGCTCTTTCCCACTTTCTCGTCTATCAGATTCAGTGTATCTGGTTTTATGTTGAGGTCCTTGATCCACTTGAACTTGAGCTTTGGACAAGGTGACAAAGTCTATTTTCATTCTTCAACATACAGACAGCCAGTTAGACCAGCACCACTTATTGAAGATGCTTTCCTTTTTCCATTGTATATTTTTCATGTCTTTGTAAAAGATTAAGTGACTTTAAGAGTGTGGTTTTATTTCTGGGTCTTCAATTCTATTCCATTTATCAGCATGTCTGTTTCTGTACCTAACCATGCAGTTTTTAATCACTATTGCTCTATAGTAAAGCTTGAGGTCAGGGATGGTGATTCCCCCAGTTGTTCTTTTATTGTTAAGAATTGTTTTCACTATTCTAGGTTGTTTGCCTTTCCAGATGAATTTGAGAATTGCTCCTTCGATGTCTTTGAAGAATTGTGTTGGGATTTTGATGGGGATTGCATTGAATCTATAGACAGCCTTTGGCAGGATGGCCATTTTTACTATGTTTATTCTGCCAATCCATCAGCATGGGAGATCTCTCCATTTTCTGAAATCTTCTTCAATTTCTTTCTTGAGAGACTATAAGTTACTGTCATATAGGTCTTTCACTTGTTTGGTTAGAGTCATCCTAAGATATTTTATATTATTTGTGGCTATTGGGAAGGGAATTGTTTCCCTACTTTCTTTCTCAGCCTGTTTATCCTTTGTATAAAGGAAGGCTACTGATTTATTTGAGTTAATTTTATATCTGGCAACTTTGATGAAGTTGTTTATCAGCTGGAGAAGTTCTCTGGTAGAATTTTTGGGGGTGCTTATGTATACTATCATATAATCTGCAAATAGTGATACCTTTATTTCTTCTTTACCAATTTGTATCCCCTTGATCTCTTTCTGTTGTCTTATTGTTCTTGTTAACACTTCAAGTACTATACTGAGTAGATATGGGGAGAGTGGGCATCCCTTGTCTTGTCCCTGATTTCAGTGGGATTGCTTCAAGTATGTCTCCATTTAATTTGAAATTGGCTGTTGGTTTGTAGTAAATTGCTTTTATTATGTTTAGGTATGGGTCTTGAATTCCTGATCTCTCCAATACTTTTAACATAAAGGGGTGCTGTATTTTGTTAAATGCTTTTTCTGCATCTAAAGAGATGATCATGTGATTTTTTTCTTTGAGCTTGTTTATATAGAGGATTACATTAATCGATTTTCATATACTAAACCAACCTTGTATCCCTGGGATGAAGCCTACTTGATCATGGTGAAAGATGGTTTTAATGTGTTCTTGGATTCAGTTTGCAAGATTTTTATTATTTTTGCATTGATATTTATAAGTGAGATTAGTCTGAAGTTCTCTCTTTTGGTTGGGTCCTAGTATGGTTTAGGTATCAGAGTAATTGTGGCTTCATATAACGAGTTAGGTAGTGTTCCTTCTGTTTCTATTTTATGGAATAGTTTGAGGAAAATTGGTATCAGATCTTCTTTGAAGGTCTGGTAGAATTCTGCACTAAATCCATCTGGCCCTGGGCTTTTTTTGGTTGGAAGGTTTTTAATGACTTCTTCTATTTCCTTGTGCAATATGAGCCTGGTTAGATAGTTTACCTGCTCTTGACTTAACTTTGGTATGTGGCATCTGTCTAAAAAACCATCCATTTCATCTAGATTTTCCAGTTTTGTTGAGTATAAACTTTAGTAGTAGGATCTGATGAAGTTTTGAATTTCCTCCATTTCTGTTGTTATGTCTTCCTTTTGATTTCTGATTTTATTAATTTGGATACTGCCTCTTGTCCTTTTAGTTAGTTTGGCTGGGGTTTTTTCTATCTTGTTGATTGGCTCAAAGAACAACCTTTTGGTTTTGTTGATTTTTTGCATTGTTTTCTTTGTTTCCATTTGGTTGATTTCAGACCTGAGTTTAACTATTTCCTGCCTTCTGCTCCTCTTGGGTGAGTTTGCTTCTTTTGTTCTAGAGCTCCCAGGTGTGCTGTTAAATTGTTAGTGTAAGATCTCTCCAGTTTCTTTACCAGGGTACTTAGTGCTACGAACTTTCCTCTTAGCACTGCTTTCATTGTGTCCCATGAGTTTGAGTATGATGTGTCAATATTTTCATTAAATTCCAGGAAGTCTTTAATCTCTTTCCTTATTTCTTCCCTGACCAAGTTGTCATTCAGAAGAGAATTGTTCAGTTTCCATGTGTATGTGGGCTTTCTGTAGTTTTGGCTGTTATTGAAGACCAGCCTTAGGCCATGGAGATCTGATAGGATGCATGGTGTTATTTCAGTCTTCTTGTATCTTTTGAGGGTTGTTTTGTGACCAATTATATGGTCGATTTTGGAGAAGGTACAATGAGGTCCTGGCTGCAGTAGATCTCCTGGAAGGCCTTTAGACAACTGCTCTGAGTGCAGTGGGACCTCTATGATGGATCAGGATATAGAATCTTCATGGGAGTGGACCAACTAGAGGTCTGCCCCAGCAGCAAGGACCAGGCAGAAGGGGTGGATGAGATGGAAGGGGAGTTGTATTCGGGAGGGTTGGGGTTTGGTGGGTGATTGGTCCTGAGTCCACCAGGCTCCCAGCAGCAGCTCCAGGACTGGGCGGGGGGGGGGGGGCACAGTTTCCTACAAACTGCTCTGAGTGCAGCGGGTTCTCTAGGATGGATTGGGATATGGAGACTTCACGGGAGCAGACCAACTAGGGGTCTTAAATTTATTTTTTTAATTGTTAATTTAGTTACTTTATATCCTGATCATAGCTTTCTTTCCCTCCTTTTCCTTCTCCTCTCCTCTTGCCCCTCCTCTCCTTCTTCTCCCTCCTCCTGCTCCCCTCCCTTCCTCCTATGCCATCCTCCCTTTCCCCTCAGAGAAGTGGAGGACTCCCTTGGAGATCAATCCACTTTGTCATATCAAGTTGCAGTAGGACTGGAGACATCTTGTTCTGAGACTACAAGGCAGCCCAGTTCCTTGAAAGGGATCCAAAGCAGACAGTAGGGTCAGAGACAGCCCCTGCTCCTGCTGTTAGAGATCCCATATAAACACCAAGCTGTACATTTGGTACAAATGTGTAGGGGGTCTAGATCCAGCTCCCTGTTTGGTGGCCCAAGTTCAGTGAGCCCCCATGGCCACAGGTTAGTTGGCTCTGTAGGTCTTCTTGTGTTGTCCATGAACCTTCCAGCTTACACAATTCCATCTCCTACTCTTTCACAAGACTTCCTGAGCTCCCTCTGATGTTTGACTGTGGGTCTCTGTATCTGGTTCTATCAGCTTCTGGATGAAACATCTCTCGAGAGTTATGCTAAGCTCCTGTCTGCAAGCATAGCAGAGTATCATTAATAGTGTCAGGGACTAGCTCTCACCCATGGGATGGCTCTCAAGTTGGACCAGTCATTGGTTGTCCATTCCTTCACTTCCTGATTCCTCTTTATCCCTGCACCTCTTAAAGGAAGGAAAACTTGTAAGTCAAAAGTTTTGTGGCTTGATTGGTATCCCCATCCCTCCACTGGAATTTTTGTCTAGTTATAGGAGGTGACCATATCATGTTCTATATCTCCCATTGCTAAGAGGGATCAATTGTGGGGAAAGTGGCAGGAGAGAGAACTGGAATCAGGGTTGTGGTATCTCTGGGACAAGCTAGAAATCTAGGATGATGTAAACTCCCAGGAGTCTATGAGGGTAACCACAGATACCTGCCTTAACCACACCAATTTTTAGTAAATCAATAAGTAGTATGACAGCAAACACATCTTTGCTTACTCAGCAAAGTTCTTGAACATACAAAATGATGTTTATATCCTTAGGAAATATTAACAGTACTTCAGAAATATGAATTATTAGAGCAAGATTGTGATGCAATTAGCAGCATTAGATTTTCTGAAGTGATATTTCCCAATTATACCAAATTTGTACTTCCAAAGTCCTATTCATATAAAACACAAATGGAATGGAAATGTGCTTGACTTTAGAGGACCACTGCAGTCCATGGTAAGCCATTCCATGCATTCAGCAGGAGTAGTGTCAACAACCTCAATGATTTCTTTGAGCCAGCAACAACATACATGAAGGAGAAGTCAGTAGATAGATGAACTTCTTTGCAGGAAATGAAAATGTTGATACTGAAGAAAATTTAAATTTTCACCTCCAAACTTGTTTTTCTCATAATGGATATGAGTGGGTTATAAAAAAAAAAAAGGAAAAAAAAAAGAAAAGAAAGAAAGAGCCAAAAATATCCCCCAAATAAACTGCCTCAGCAGAAATGGGAACTGTGTTAACTTCCTTGAGAGATGATTTCAGGAACAATGGTTAAGGTCTAGGAAGACGTGAGAGCGGGATGACAGACATCCCAGGAAAAACTTGCGGCCTATCTTCCAGGACTGGCTACCAGGAGATCAATCTAAGCAGGGTAGGGCACAATAGATTGAATTGATACAATATCCACCTTGGCATGACCCTGCTGAGCTTATTCATCTTTGAAAGAACAAGTTACCATTATGCCCTGAGATACTCAGTTTCTTAAGGAAATGAAGCTTGAGGGGAAGAAACAGACAAGACCTTCGCCCCAGGACTGGATAATGATTTCCCTGACTAAGTCATTATTAACTGCTTACCTTTACCAATCATTCTCTTACAAATGAAAAGTACAGCTTACATGTTAAAAAAAAAAGTTTTACCATCTAGCTCCAACTTTGAAAAATTCGAAGTCAGGGAATTTCTCAATACTTTGGCACTATGTACAATTTTTTTGATAAAAAGTTTGACAAATTTCTAGACTTGATTACTCAGATTATGTGCTAAAATTTGGTGCAGGTAACCTGTTCCCCCATTCCAATGTGTGTTATCCTTGACTTACAAGCCATAAAAGCATCAATCTTGTAGTACCTGGCTCTAGCTTTTTATTTCTAGCTCCATCACTTGCTTATTATGCCTTTATCTGATCTCCTTGACAGTCCTTATATTGTAGTCTCTCTCATCACGTGACTCATTCATATTGTCATGAGACATTTGCAACCTTCTTACATATGCTGTCTTGGAACTCCTAGTCAGAAGTACCACCTCCCCGCTCTTTATCCTTGCTGCCTGATTTATTCCTCATTTTCTTGGATGTTATTACTGAGAACACATGTTTCTTGAATTATTTGTTGATTCCTGGACTGGACTGTGGGATTATATGCTCTATGAGAATAAAGACTGAAACGTACAGTTATATTTCTAGGAGTAAAAACTGTTCCTAGAGTATGGACCATGATGACTAGTGTGGCCTGATTCTCCTCTCCTGTCTTTTGTGCATGGCTGAATTCCTTCAAGTTCTTTCAATTCTCTTGTTGACTGAGTAAATCATTATTATTCTATGGATAATTCCATAATTACTCACCTGAACAACTATCAACACTCCTGCTCTTCCTCCATATCTGCCCTTGTCTGCTTTATGAGCAGTGGTCAGTTCTCTGCCAGGTGTAAATTATCATCTATCTCAGCAAGCTTTATAGTTTTGAAAGTGTGTTTTTATTGTATGTTTTCTGTATCGTGTTTTCCTCTTTGCTACTTTATCAGTGTAACTATATCCCTTCCATCTTCAAAGCTACATTCGAATCTCTGCCCCATAGTTATAATGGATTTACCCATTTTTCACCTCAATAGAATCTTGTAAGAAGAAGGACATGCATGTATAATGTTCTACTTTTTGCCTTGAGCCACAAGCTCCTGAACAACAGTTCATCAAACATAAAAACTCATATCTCTGTCTTTCCTTCTACCTCATCTCATTCTCTGTCACTTTGTCTCTTTCTGTCTTTCTGCCTCTCTGTCTCCCTCTCTGTCTCTGTCTCTGTCGTGTCTCTCTCTCTCTCTCTCTCTCTCTCTCTCTCTCTCTCTCTCACTCTCTCTCTCTTTCTCTCTATCTCCGTGTGTGTGTGTGTGTGTGTGTGTGTGTGTGTGTGTGTGTGTGTAAAATGTTTAATAGAATAGGACTGGACATGGTGACATGCCCCTGTAATTCATTCTTCTAGTTGAGGTGAGGGTGTGTGGCTGGAGGATCACACGTTTGAGATAAGCCTGGGTAGATTTGGAGCCAGAAGAGGATAGACACATAGCTACAGAGTAAGATGCTGTCTCAAACAAACCCAAACTTAAAACTAAAAAACACACAATTGCATAATATAAAATACTATTACAGGAACTTAGCCTAAAGCAGGCTAAAATCCACAAAATTCATAATGTTAGAAATAAGTTTCCAGGCCAAAAAATGATACTTCTGTCATCTTCTTATAGGCGAAGTTGTAATGGATGGAAGAAGTAACAGTAGAGGCTAGGTCCTAAAGACAGATTCAGTACTCATTCAGCAATATTAATGTTTAATATTGACATTCTACAAGTAGAAGAGGATGCATGAAAACTAGATATGAAGCACTTCATGACAAGTCTGCTAAAAATCCCCAAACCTACAAATGCTAAAATATATTCTGATGTTTTTCTTGATATTTATGCAAGGAGAAAGTGACTTGAGTGTTACTGGAATCTAAATTCTGAAAATAAGCTTTACTTTCATAATAAATGCCTTTTTTAAAAAACAGAAAAGGTCATCACAAATAGGCTTAACTTGGTAAATGGGTTGAACTTGTTTAGCATCTGTTAAAAGTTCATTTAACACTTTTATTATGATTATATATTGATTTGCTAGGTATCCTTTTAAAGTTCTTTGATTAAGGGTCAGTAGAGCATAACCTTTCACACTTCAAGGCCATTAACGCCTATTAAAAGGGTAAATTGCATAATGCATTGCTTCTCTCTGTGCAAATCTCAGCTGTATTTTATTAAGGTGGAGAATACAGTGCTTTTCATTAGCACTCAATCACTTACATATAATATGAGAGGAGGCATCTAAACAAAGAATGCATGCCGCAGACCCTCTGGGTCTCTTTGTCTGCGTGGAACGGGTCTCTGGATGCAGATGGGCAAGGAGTTGGCAAGTGACAGACAGACCAACACAGGAGATTGTGTAGACTCTGAATGTAATTTGTCAAATTGAGCATCAAACTTTTTATACAGAAGAAAATAGGGAAGTTAAGTGACACATCGACAAGGTACAAATGAGGTTACTGGATGCTTAATGACTTACACAAAACAGGAATGTAAACACACAAAGACTGGCAGGAACTGGGCAAGAAAACAACTGAGACAAAGTCAGCCCTATCCAAGCTCAGCTATAGTCTTAGAAGCCAGGTGTGAGGTCTTTACACTCCTAGGGCAAGGGCTTTCACACCCAAGTCATGGTTCTAATTAGGGAGTTCCGTTCTAGCTAACTATCTCATGAATAGTGCAATATTCTAAAACCACAGCCCTATGATCTACTTCCTAAACCATTGTAAATTCCTGTATATGGGAGCTACTTGGCTTTTATTCTAAGTGATAGTGTAATACCAGAGGCAATTCTGAATGTCACTGAATAGGCAACATTGAATTCCAAGCCCATGGTCAGCTCAAGGACTTTCTAGGACGTTGGAACACTGGCGAAGGCTTAGCTATGTCAGAATTCAATCTTAAAAGGCACTTATACTAAAAGAGAGCACGTGGATCCATACACCAGACTAATGTGGGGATAGGGTATGAGTATATGGATTAATGAGAACGCCAAAAGTCCCAAAGGTGAGTTTCTGTGAAACTCTTTGTCTCGTGAGTGCTCCCAGGCTTCTCAGCCTGTCAATCAGACTTCACCAGAGTGTGCGTGGCAAATGCATACTTAAGTAAAACTCTTAGCACAGCCTTTAGAGCCAGGAGAAGTAAAATATTCTGTGATATCCACAAATTATCTAATTTTATTTGAAATACATTATGTGAAATTCTCAAGTAATTAATTAAAATATGTTTTTTAAAAAACAAAAACAAAAATAAAATACCTATTGCAGAAAAACTGACATTCTTTCATACTCTTAGTGGAAATATAAATTAGTTCAGGTACTATGGAATTATCAATGCTCCTCAAAATAAAGAACTACCATATGATCTCTAAAATACTAGTACTGTATGTATGTGTGTATGTATGTATGTATGTATATATAGGAAATGGAGCCTATTAAAGAGATGCCTATAATCTTATATTTCTTGAAGAATTATTCCCTGTATACAATGCATGAAATTTAGTGAAGATGGTCATCTACAAACAAGCAAATGGAAGCAGTGTAATGCACACTCTACTTGGGCATTTATTTATCCATAATAAATAATGAAATGCTATTTGTGGCAATATGTGTGGAACCAGAGACAAAACTTGTATGTTCTAACTCATATGTGGAAATATAAATGTTTATCTTATATAAATAAAGAGTAGAAGAATGGTCACTGAAGTTTATAAAGGGTAGGGGGAAAATAGAGAATACATAACAGGTACCAAAACACCACTATACAAAAGAATAAGTTTGAATATTTCCCATCATAATGTGAAAATTATAATCTGAAACAATTTACAATGGATTTTAGAAAGCTCTGAAAAACCAGATATATAAGGTTACTAACATGAAGAGTGCTAAGTTGGAAATGGAAATGTTAATTACTTGGTTTGATCAGTACATTTCGTATGCATGTACAGAAATATCACATTCTGTTCCATAAATACATTTAATTATTGGGATAATTAAATTCTCAAATGATTATATAATAGAGATATCCATATACACCATTCCCTGACTATATAACCAGTAATCTTTAAAAAGTATTACCTGAGAACTTATTAGGAATGTAGTATCCCTGCACTCAACCCATACCAATGGAGTGCTTGAATAAGATGCCCAAATGTTTCATATTCACAATAAAGTGTGCCAATCTCTTTGTAAATCTCTGTTTCTCAAATATGGCTGAATTTTATCATTACTCAGAGAGTTTAAAAATTTATTGAAAAAATTTTTACTACATGAAAACAGAATATGTGATGAGAAGCAGACAGGATAGGTAACCCCAATAAAGCGCTAGATTGCGGAATAACAGGAGTAAAATAAAACACATTGTCTTTTTTGTATAACAATATGTAGAAATCTTTACATTTGGGATACTGAAGTTTTCATAAAATACAAATTAATCTTAAAATAAGACTTCTAATTAATGGGAATCATCTATCCCATGTCTACATCGATATAGTTCAGCTTATCATATTAGCAAAATGATGAGGAGAGGAAACAAAGATGGTCGTACTGACAAGTAACACTTGAAATATGAGATGATGGGCAGTTAAACTAGACACCAGGAAGTAATAGAACATAGGACTTTCATACCAAACGTGAACTATACAAACTAGTAGTATGCTTAGAAAGAGGACAGTATTAAAATCTTCTTTGGAAAAATACAGATTCCAGGAAGTTACAAGTGGATCCCTTGTGCTCACCTACTTGTTAAGACCATCCATATACATAAATACCACCTAAGAGAGTCAAAAGAAAAGCAAAGGCCAGGTACTGTGACTGCCTTTGTTTGGATCCTCAACATTCTACCAACATGGCATGTATACTGCTGATATCACTGATTTAAAAAGATACAGAATTATTTGGGGAAAGGAGAATGCTTTTGTTTGAGAGAAAGTTACAGTCCATATTTGTTCCTATGTTCACTACCTCTGTAGGAAAGTAGTGGGACTCTCATAATTTTCCAGTCCTTCTGGATTAGTCTCCCAATTCCTTCCCTATATTGGAGATCCCTTACAGACATTTAAAAGTCATTGAATGTGCCATCATTATTTGCTGTTCCTTTAGGTTTCATTTTCTTAATGCCTCTATACTTTGAAAATGGTGGGTTTTTTTTTCCCAAGTGCCTTTCTTCAGAGAGAGGTGGTGGGGTGGAGTCCAACTTAGGTGCCGGAGAGGAGAGGTGACTCTATGGTTAAGAGCACATGCTGCCTTTCTAGAGGACTTGGACTTGATTCCCAGAACCCGCATGGTGACTCACAACTCCCTCTAATTCCATTTTCAGGGCATCTGATGACCTTTCTGGCTTCTCGTGGACACCAGACATGCATATGGTATATAGTTTTATAGACAGGCACAACACCCCTACACATAAAATAAGTTTAAAAAACAGATTTCTTGTGTATCATTTAAAATTTAAATTCATCATTATTTCATACCCAAAAATTCTTCAACTCCCTCACATAGGGTTTTTCATCTCTTCTTTAGTATACTTCTCATGCTATTGACCAGAGTGCTACCTACACTGCAGAAAATTCCTCTTCCTCATAAAATGAAGTTCTATCCTATAAAAATGTACACTTCATTAAAAATGTATGAATGTATTGAAATATTAGTAAAATTATACTATAAGCATAAAATTTGAAATGGTATTTTCTTATATAAAAAATTCATTCCTAAATTTTAACCTCAAGGTCCAAGTCTCATGGTAGCACTATTCCAGCTGACACTATTCTCTGACACAGAGAAATATCATAATCCATTGTCAGGACTAGTCTTTAGTAATCCAAGATATCAGAGAAAATTTCTTATATAAATATTTCCTATTGTACACAAACAATTCATGTTTCAATTATATTCAACAATCTAATGTCATTAAAAATATAGCCTTCATGTTCAACTCTCCTGTGGCCAATAAATCACTTCCATAGAGCATGACTAATTGTTTTCTTATTACTCTAAGGATAAAAATATAATATTGGGATCAGAGTCAATTTTTCAGATTAAATGGATTAAATTTTTAAATATTTAAAGTCAAGATCTCTAGCATTCCCTTGCTCAATATGAAAGAGTAATGAAGTCCTGGTTCTGTTTTACAGTCAAGTGAATTAAGGAGACTTAACTTTTCTTTTTCTTTACCAGCATCAACTAAATAAACACTTGACCTAAGAAGGGTCAATGCTGTTTCATAAATGCTAACAAAAACAAGGAGGAAAATATATTACTACTACTACTACTACTACTACTACTACTTTTCCAAACATTACATAGCTCTATCTTGGCCACATTAAATACACCATATGTTAATTTCTTAGGATGTGTCCCATTAAACTCACCATTTCTTTTGCTTTACATGTTCCATGAATGCTTTCATATGTGGTGCTGCTCCTACAAATACTGTAGTGGGCTTCAATTTTCTCATGATTAACTAGGCAAAGGCTTTAACTGTGTATTAGTTTTCTTCTTGCTAAGATTGCATGCGTGACTAGAAGCAATTTAAAGAAGAAAAGTTTGAATGTAGGTCACATTTCCTGCAGAGTCTATCACAGTGAGAAAGGGAGGAGAGTAAGAGAGGCCCACAGCTCTGCAATGGGAACGTGTGTGTCAATACTCAGCTCAGTGTGTAATGATACCTATAGGATGGTGCTGCCCATAGTTTTATCTCCTCAGCTAATTCTCTATGGGAATATCCTCACAGACATACAGAATAGTTTGGTTCACTAATGCCCTAGATGTTTCTTAGTACAATCAAGTTGATAAATAAAATTAGTTATTACTGTAGAATATGAGCAGGTAAATATCATTGAAATTGTTTTAGATGTAAATAGATTATGTAAATCTTTACTGGTGAAAGTAACACATTACACTTACAGATGTCCAAAAAAACCCTCAAATTAATTCACCAAGTGTACCTTCCAACGTGTCTTTTGGTGTACTACTGAATAATGGCATTCTATCTATCCAAGGGATTTATATGAGCACATTATATATTCCTGATAAGTATTTTATTTTGTATAGATTGCTTGTTTCAACGTAAAAGGCTTGTAATTAAATTGCATAATCTCAAAAATGTTTCAGGACTTTGTTATAATCATTTGTAAATTAATTCCTGGAGGGTCCATGGGATTTACATGGGAGAAAGAACAATCTTTTGAATGGCAGGTACAACTGGCCAAGATTACGGAGACACCAAGGCTGCTGAGAGTTCAAATTGAGCATATCCAACACTATTTAAAATGAAATCGGACTCTCTTTTTCTTACATTTGTAGACATAGATGAAATATTTGTTGAGTATTCTGCCACAAATAATTTGACAGAAGAATAATTATGGAGTCAGCCATGACTTTCATGTTTCTTCCATACTAAAGCACTCACTTTTTAAAGCATATGCATTTTCTTTGGTTGGAGTAACACAATGCTTCAAATGCTGCTACCATGGTAACTCCACAGTTTCTACATGTTCATAACCATACCACAGACACCCTGACAGGCAGAAAGTCATACTGTTTGACACAGTTTTGAATTCTGATTAAGTTTCATAAAAATGTGTACTTAGCAAAAGAGGTAAATAGTTTAAATGCAGGAATTTATACCCTTTCCTTTCTTCCAATGATATTTATTGAATATCTCTCAAGACACTGTATACTATTTCTTCTTGAGTGTATCCAAATGTTAATTTTATTCTTCCTCTCAAATAGTTTTGTTTATTTTTGAAATTAATATAACTGCAACATTTCTCCCTTTCCTTTTCTTGCTCCAAACTTTTTCTCATATCTCTTCCTGCTCTCCTTCAAACCCATAGCTATTTTTTCCCTAATTGTTACTAAATGCAGATATGTATGCACCACTTCTTTTTACGAACTTAGTTGGGTATGGATAAATACGTTTTTGACAATCAGTCTTCACTCATTTCAAAACATTAATGCCTTTAAGAGAACAGGGTCTCACTTCTGTTTTACTTACAATTGATCCATGTGCAAATTACATGGCTCTTAACGAATTTCAATATTTATTAAGATTTAGCATGGGCATCATTCTGTTGTTTCTCAACACTACTGTTACTGGCCTTTCAGTGAAAATGACAGCTCGAGCTCCAGCCTTCAAATTTCCTTTTGTAGAAGCAGAAGATGGGTGGCACACTAATTACGTTTCCTCTACCTCTCACTGAACTGAGAGCCTAGTTGCAAAGACTGGAGTGTGGCTTATATACCCTGTGAGATTCTTTGGGGAAAAGTGATTTTCACTTTCCCAATATGTATCAATTGCAAGGAAATTCTTGGTTAGGAGTAGGAACCATGTTCACTTCCCTCTCTCAGTACTGGGATCCCATCTGGATTAAACCAGTGCAGGTCTTGTGCATACTGCCATAGTCTCCTACGTGCATCAGTCTGTTGTGTCTGGATGATGTTGTTTCCACTGCTGATGCTTACAGTCTTTTTGGCTCCTTCTTTTTCCTCATAGTTCCATGACCCTGAAAGGAGGGATTTGATAAAGACATCCCATTTAGGATTTAGTGCTCCAAAGTTTCATTCTCTGGGCATTGTTTCAGTTGTTGGTCTCTGTGTTTATTCCCATCTATTTCAAGAAGAAGCTTCTCGGATGAGGGCTGATGGATGCATTGACCTATGTGTATAGCAATATGTCATTAAAAGTCATTTTATTGCTATGTTCCTTTAGCAGAATGATAGTAGTAAGAGGGAAAAAGTATTCATTATAGCTCATTCTTACTCCATTTCAGCTGTGTGTTCTGAGAAGTTTGGCTGCTATATTATGAAAGGAGAAGGAAAGAAAATGGATTTTAGAACAGACAGACATCTCTGAGGTAGAATATGTTCTAAAAATTTAAAGGAAGTGTTATTTTATTCATAAACTGACACGTGCTACTTTTAAAGTCTTAGCTATATTCCTCTCCCTTCCACCTATTCCGCAGCTCCAAATAATCAAGATTTCCTTTGAACTTTTACTTTGTGGCTCAACCAGAAAAGACTCTCTCTCTCTCTCTCTCTCTCTCTCTCTCTCTCTCTCTGTGTGTGTGTGTGTGTGTGTGTGTGTTAAATGAAAACAAGAAAATTCCTGACATTTGTGAGATAAATAAAGAGGACTTTATATTATATTAAGTGAAGTAAACCAGACACAGGAGGAGAAATACTGTATAACATTACTCATAATTGAGATTTAGAAATCGCTAACAAAAATGAAAAGTAGCTAGGGTAAGGTAATACACGTTGGTGATCCAAACACCCAGGAAATGGAGCCAGGAAAATCAAAAGTTTGAGGCAAGAATGAGCTACATAATAAGGCTAATTCTGCGCTAATCTGGGTACATAATGACACCTGTTTAAAGAAAGAGAAAGGAAAGAAAAGGTGAGTGGGCATTGGTGTTTTCCAGAGGCTTGGACTGAGAGAAAGTAAGATTTGACCCAAACTTTTCAGTGAGAATAAGTGTTGTAAGCAAATATTTAATATGATTGCTATAGTTAGTATTTTATTATATATTTGGAGTTTGGAAAGAAAGTAGATTTTTCATATTCTTTCTACAAGGGTGTAAGGTGATAAATGGATTAACTTTATTGTAGAAATCATGGTATACTATAAATGTATATATCAAATCACACTATAGAGTTAAACTATATACAATTGTATTTGTCAAATATATATATCCAAAATATTTTGGATGGAAATAAAGATTCACGTTGAAGTTATTTCTTACCCTTCAATTTTTTGAAATACTGTAAGAAAGGGTGGTGTTAACTGGGAGTTAAACATAAAGTAGATTTTTATTAGGAAAGCTACCTAATCACAAATTGTTTCTTGGAAGGTCTTTGATAAACAATTCAAACTCTTTACTTACCATGTTTGCTTAGGTATTCTGTATATTATTTAGTCAGGTATGGTTGTTTGTAAGTTTCTAAGAACTTTTTCATTTTTTTTCTAAGATATGTAATGTGTTCATGTACACTTCTCTGTAATATTTGCTTGGAATTATTTTAGTTTCTCTAATGTTGGTAGCAATGCCCTCATATTTCCTCTGTTAATAATGTGAAATTTCTACTTATTGTTCTTGGTCAGTCTACATAGGCATAGAAAAAAATGTGATAATCTTTCAAAAGGTCAACTTTTGACTTTCCTGACTCTAAATGACATGAAAATTCAGAGAAGGGTGATTTGAAGGGAACACATGGGGTTCTGTAATGTAATACTATAAGCTTACAGAGAATGGGGTTTTTAGTTTTTGTTGTTTTGGGTTGGGTATTTTTTTTTTGACAGGATTTTGCTATGTATCTCAGGATGGCCTAAGACTCAGTATAGAGCCCAAACTGGCCTTGAATTCAAACTGTCGATCCTCTTGGCTTAGGCAAAGGAGTGCATGTACTACCATGTCACATGTGACCTTTATCTCAGTCATGGCTAACCAGAAAGGCAGATGTTTTATGCTCTTAGTAGTCATGAAAACTTTGTTGATTTTTCAAAAGATTTGTGTGCAATAAGTAACTAAACATTTAGCAGTTGTAATTTTCTATATTTTCTCTAATATTCTATTACTAGAAATATTTGTGGATAAGTAAATAGAAAATAACATTTTTTCCATAGTCACTGATTCCTTGTTCTTTAATCATTTGAGGTTATTTATATTAACCTCTGTCCACTGCAGAACAAAAAAAAAAGGAAAAACAAAACAAAACAAAACTTCTGGCCTGAAATGTATCTTTGAGTACAGACAAAAGCACAAATCTTATTTTGCCATGAAGGAAAACCATCGTGATGTTGTATGTTTATGTCAAAGCAGTGTTAATTATAATGCCCCAAGGGTTAATATATGCATCATATTTAAAGCTGTATTTCAAGAATTTTCACTCAAGGAGGCATCAAGGATAGAGAGCATGCGGGACACTATTCAATCCCCAGCCAAGTTTTTTTCTTTTAAACAGAAATTCACAAGTTACAACATCTACAAAGATGGAATATGAGTTATGTAGTAAAAATGATTCCAAATAATACCTATTTGTTTAGGAATTTTATATATACTATCCATATATTTGCTATAAAAACACCAGAAAAGAGAGAAAAAGAGAGAAGGATAAAACAGAAAAGGGGGAGGAAAGGAGTGAATGGGGAGAGCAGAGGGCAGCATCTTTTCCCCGTTCTTGCCCGAATGCATTTTATTTTGATCAAATCCACTTTTCTTTCATCACTTCTTCAAATTCTCCTATGACCTTCCTCTACCACATCTCCCTCTAGTATTAATATCGTCTTATATATTTATTTATAGTTTACTGAGTCCAATTAGTGTTGTCCAAATGCGTGTGAGTATAGGGCTGTCCACTTTATCATGAACAAACCATCAGGGTTGCCACCCCTGAAGAAAACTGATTCTTCTCCCTCTTAGCAACTGCCTAGTATCTGTAACTTCTCTACTAAGAGAAGGACCCCATGAGCTCACTCACATCTTTGATGAAATATTTACTACATTGATCTTGAGCCTTTGAGGCAGGGGATCTGAGCATCCCATAGTTCGTGAGTCTCTGCACTTGCATCAATTGAGGTTCTCAGTATTAACTTCCATCCACTGCAAAAAGAAGCTTCTGCGTTGAATTTTCTTATTTGCTATTTATCACCTATCCATTTATTTGTGGGTCTAGACACTGGAAGGGTCCCCTACCATTGGTAGAGAAGCTGTTGGGCACTGAATGGCTACTGAAAGGAGAGTCACTCTCATGTCAGGTCATGACTCTTGGTAGGTTGCCCATGGCCCAGTGAATGGCCCCACACTTAGGCACATAGAGGAAGACATAATTGGACGCAAGTGATTATTGGTAACACAAATAAAAAGGGAGAATGTGAAGTTTTGAGGGGGTTGGGAGGGAGAACTAGAGAGGAGAACAGTGGTAGATGGATAGAATCAAAATACAATGTATAAATTTACAAAATTTAAAAGAATAAATAAATTAAAAATATCACAGAAGAAGCTTTTGAGGACAATTATAAGACTCAAATTACATGAAGGTTTTGAGTCAGGTGTGGCCACACATGGCTGTCATCCCAGTGGCTTGTGAGATGGAGGTAGGGACAATGCACTTTTGAGTACTAGTTGGGTTATATAATGAGTTCAAGGCAAGTATAAACTATATAGTGAGACTTTGTCTCAAGAACAAAGTGTGTCACTATTCTAATTGACTCTGTATACTACATTGTGGTATGTTTCTGGTATTATTTTATTTTTATATATAAATTCAGATATATTCAGTAAGTATTGTTATCCTACCAGGACATATGAGCCACTAAAGCCTACTTCTATTATTGCTGGAAAGAAGCGCAAGTCTGACGGTTTCATTTTTAATGTCTCAATGAACCAATGGGGCCACATTCCAGAGGGCCTCTGGATTGCTGCTTTCATCCTAAAGAAAAACAGAATCATCACTGATGGAGTTTGGACTTCTAGCAAAGAAAGTTTGTGAGGGTCTCTGAGTCTCACATAAGTGAAGATCTATTATCTACTGGTTGATATATCTGAGAGAAATCAGAAGGGGTCACTGGGAGAAAGTGTGTCAGGGGCTTTTGCAATCAGTTAGTTCTGATGATTGGTTAGTGTAACAAAATAGACATAGATACACGGATAGTGAGAAGTCAGTAAAGCATCAAGTTGAGGCAGGATGTGGGAGGATGATTGTTATAACACTTTAAAATGCTAGCTATCTTTGGGAGACCAAGTGTTTCCTGGTAATTTGGCAATTAGTACTGAATGTTTGTCCTCCCAGTCTTGATTAATGACACAGCTGCCTTTTCTGGCTGTGTCCAAGATACCTACTTTTAAATCTAAGCCAGGTTTTCACTACTACATTGTATATATTCCAGTAATCTGTTGAATGCCATTCATAATTAGAAATGTTTTAAAATGAAATTACATCTTTAAAGGTACTCATTATAACATGACTCAGTAATTTCAACTTTTTGGTGAAATTTAAACTTTATTATAATAATTGATTTGAATATGAATGTGTCTAGAATTTTTGCTCAGTCTTGATCACTGATTCATGTGTGTGTGTGTCTTTGTATAAGAGAACATATGCTTCATGATATAGCTACATGTGGCCAATCACCAAATAAAATTTTCTTTTAAAATAAAACACACAGACAAGTTCTCATTCAGTGAATAATTCTCAGCTCACACCCTTGTTTCTAATTTCATTCTGTGTGTATGTGCTGAGTGAATGATTATCGTGCTAATCCTCCAAGCCTTCACCTACAGTATGGATAGCAATACTTATCATATTAGATTGATTTGAGAATTACATAATGAAGCCTATCATATGCGGGTTGATCACTGATTCTTAAAGGGGCAAAAAAAAAAAAATTAAGGTTTCTCAAGCTTTGCTTCTAACAGCAATGCCATATATTTCTTTAATACTTTTCTCTCCACTAAACAAATAGTTTCATGGAAAGGGTTGCTATAAATTAATTGAAATAAGGTACCTATAATCTACTTCAGTGTAAAAATCTTATTTCACTCACATTGTATCTTTCACAGCTTAGCATAATCTAAGCTTTCAATAAATATTGGTTAGATTGAATCCTATTTTAAAAAGAACTTTGGAAACCCTATGTAAAAGATTGAGTATATCATAAGACAAGAGAGAGAAATGTTGATCTTAACTGTACCTGGAAGCATGTATGTCACTTTAGTGTTTTCTGAGAGCTAAGGAATAATCAGTCTCAAGAGACAAAAACTCCTTACTTCAAGGGAGACATAACTTCTCACATAGATTTAGTAAAATAATATCCTATTCTAATGAGTGCTTTATAATTATGTCTTAGTCATCTTTCATTTTTCCTAATTTGAAATTTATTAAATGTAAGTGTCTACTAAGCTATGGAATCATATTATCACCTGTACCATTTAGTGTTACTGTATTTTGAATGATCATACTTATATGCAGCTATGATTTGGCATTTATTACAGAAATGTAAAGATTCCTACTATAGAGCCTAAACAAAAGTTTTTGGTAATAATTATAATCTTTGTTTTCTTCCCTCATCTTTCAAAACACACGTCTTTGATCTAAAGAACATTAGATAAGAGTTTGTATTTGTTTTCTTTCCTATTTGGCATTCTATCATCTTTAAACCTGTTTCTATAAAAGCTTAAAAATGTACGTTCTGTTTCAAAAACATACATATTTTAATTTACACACACACTTGTTTGTGTGTGTGTGATGTATTGTATATGTGTAAGTTCTCAATGGTATACTCAGTAAAAATGTTCAAGCAACCCACAGCTCAATCGAGACTCTCTTTCACAGATAAGTCAACAAGTCTACGGCCTGTTCTGTATAAGAAAGATAGCTGGGAATGTACCATTGAGCAAGAGAGTAAGCAACATTTTTCCAGAATTCTGCTTCAGGTTCCTGCTCCAACTTCCTTCAATGATGGATTATGAGTTAGAAATATAAGTTAAATAAACCCTTTCCTCCCCCCCCAAAAAAACTGTTAATAGTTTCCACTATTAGGTGGAAATTATAATAACTACTTCATGATGAATTAAATAAAATAACATATTAAGTGTTTGGAGAAAAAGAGAAAGAAAAGAAAGAAAGAAAGAAAGAAAGAAAGAAAGAAAGAAAGAAAGGAAGGAAGGAAGGAAGGAAGGAAGGAAGGAAGGAAGGAAGGAAGGAAGGAAGGAAGAAAAAGGAAGGAAGAAAGAAAGAAAAGAAAAGAAAAGAAAAGAAAAGAAAAGAAAAGAAAAGAAAAGAAAAGAAAAGAAAAGAAAAGAAAAGAAAAGAAACCCATAGCTCAGAACATGGGACAGAATTTAACAGAAGATGCATACTGAGAAAGGTGATCCTCTTTTAAAGGGCAGGAAGGATTTTCTAAAAGAGGAGATTATGTGAGTGAGGAATGAAGAAGACAAATTCCCCTGGGAATTTGAAATATTCAACTTAGCAAAGAAGGGGATTTCAGGTTAATTAGGGTCCAAAGTGGTGACAGGCAATTTTCATCTGGGTAATGTATATAATGTCAATCCTGAAACAAGTACCTAGATGTGAATAGAGAAGGAATAAAGGAAGATGGGAAGGTAACTAACTCTCCAGTAAATATAGAGTCTTTAGAGTCTAAGCCCAAGAGTAGAAAGACTGCATAATATACTATTTTGATTTCTAATTTGTTTGAAGCAACTTAAACTGGTTTCCATTCTGGCTACACTAGGTTGCACTTGTATGAGCAGAAATAAGCATTCTTGGTTCCTCATATCAATAACAGAATTTGACTTTGTCTTTTTGCTCTTAGCCATTCTGACTGGGGTAAGAAGACATCAAAGTAGTATGAATTTGCATTTCTCTGATAGCTAAGAATGTTGAAGACTTTCTTTTTGAAAATAAAATTTAGGTTAAATATTTATTTTATTCTTTGAGAATTGAGTACATGTATACGATTGTTCACATACATTTCCCATCCTTTCCTCCAACTCCCCCCACATACACCTATCACAGCCTCCTTTTATGTTTTTTATTAGATATTTTCTTTATTTACATTTCAAATATTATCCCCTTTCCTGGTTTCCCCTTTGAAAACCCCCTATCCTATCCCCCGTACCCCTGCTCACCAACCCACCCACTCCTGCTCCCTGGCTCTGGCATTCCCTTACAGTGGGCCATAAAACCTTCACAGGACCAAGGGCCTCTCAAATATGTTTCTCGGCCATTTGGATTTCATATTTTCAGAACTCTCTGTTCTAGTTGTGACTACTTCAGAGTCAAAGGAATTTGAAGACAAAGAAGAGCAAAAAATGAATGAAACTTAGTGGAATTGATACTGAGTGATAAAAACGAAGATGATTGCTGCGATTCAAGTGCCAGAGAAAGTAAGTATAGTGTAGCACAGTAAGTAATGTTGCAGAGTATTCACTAGAGAACAAATCACTAACTCTAGCCAAACCTTAATATTATCATCTGCCATACAAATATATTATTGTGTATCTCAGAAGTTTGTTCTTGTGTTTAAATGAAATGATGTAACCAGAATTCTTACCACATGATAGGTTTTAGCAAGACTGAAGTAAATGGTAACTAAAAAATATATGCACTAAATAGTCGAACTAACCAGTAACAATATGAGAGTTAGTTTGACTTTTTAAAGAATGAACTATAAGATGTGTCCCTATCTCTGGGGAGGTCTGTATCAATGTGATCATGAGACTGTTCCTAGCAATCTTCAAGGACCAACTTAATTCAGACTGTGTTCTATACAAAATAGATGCATAGCTAAACTCTTACTACTGATACTTTACTGAGGCATGTAATCTCAGGAATTAAGAGGCAGATAAAGAAGTGGTGAGGCAAAGATGGAAACCTAAGACAAGAGGCATGCTTCTTAACAGCCATAGCTTCATGATACACTATAGATGTTATTTTACCAAACGGCTCAAGACCAGTAGTGCTTGTACACACAAGCAAGAGAGGATGTTTGCCTTGATCCATATCCATGCCCTTCTTCCTCCGTCTCTTTCCCTCTCTGCTCTGTCTCTGTCTCTGTCTCTGTCTCTGTCTCTCTGTCTCTCTGTCTCTCTGTCTCTCTCTACACACACACACACACATACCTGTACACAAGCACATACCCTCACAAAATCAGAGATAGTGTTTAGGAGACTGAGCATTTATTATAAAAACAAATTTTGAATTTATCTGTACAGTCTAAAAAGAAATGTTTGTTAGTCCTTTAGCTCTTTGCTGCCTAATATATTCACCACCAACAAACTATATGGTATAGAGCACTTGACATTTTTTTATTTTAAACTACTTACAGATGTACTGTAAGTATAAGATAAAAATTCAATTGTAAATAATACTTAACATGTGAAAAACATGAAATTATTTGTTAATATTTAATTGGTTACTTGTTGGAGTTGGAGTACTTTGATTGAGCTTTAAATAGAACATACTATTAAACTTATTAATTTTACAAACTAACTATATATTTTATATCATTATATAATAAATATATTGTTATGAACTACTTTCACTTGCTTATTTTATTTTTTCAGTAAAAAGCTTTTATTAAAAATATATTATGCTAATTTTGCCTCTATATCAAAACAGAAAGTGACCAAATAATTTCTCAGAGCAGGATGCAATCACCTCTTTAGTTAATTCAATTCATTAACTTCACACAGGCTCATTATTGGTATATTTCATATCAAAAATATTTGATAAGACTTTCATATTTTAGTTAAATTTGGCTAATATGAAACAATACTCTCTTTGAAGACCACCCAAGTAATGACTCAATTTCCTTTCTTGCAAAATTCAAGAACATGATTGTTTGAAGTCACTTTACTGTCCACAAATTAGTTAAGAAGCCTCTGAGGGCTAGGTGTATAGTTTAATGGTGCTGTTTGTCTACCAGGAGCAAAGTACTAAATGTCCCCCTAGCACAGAGAAAGAAATAACTGGGCCATCTGATATTGTGCCGCATTCCCACACTTAATTTCCAGTGGAGAAAATATGCTGATGATATAACAGAATGTCACAGAGGTCTCTAGTCTTAACATGCATTTCTAACAGGTTTTTAAGTGCTGAACTTCAGATTATTATTTAATAGATAAGCATGTAAAAATGGCCTTCAGAGGCCAGGTGTAGGGTCACATATCTTAAAACCCAGCCATCAGGAGGCAGAGACTGGTATGCCTCTTTGAGGTTCAGGACATCAAGGGCTACCTAGTTAGACTCTTTCTAAAATAAAAGGCATTTAGAAACATATATACTCAAAGAAAGGCCTTTAGTATTCTTAGCATTAAATTGATCGGGGAGAAGCAGTCTTTTCTTTTTTTTTCGACAGGCATACAGCCACTGAGCCAGCCCTAGCTCTGGTTTTAAAGAAGTCAGTCTTTTCTTAACAGCTTCCAGGGAAGCAATAAACCTTAAATTCCTCGTCATATTGTCAAGAACACACAGGTGATGATGTCATGTTTGTCCCACAAATATCTTGCATTTGTCTAGTCTCATTGGTGAAAAGCAGGGCAAGGGGTGTGTCTGTCACAAAGAAGGTGGGTAATTTTTCTGAGGACGATACTCTAGATTTTATTCTGATCTCCACATGCAGTCAGTCACATGGGCCCCTGCACTGCCCTGGAATTCCGTTACATTGACAAGCATATATCCACCACTGGAAATGAAGTGTGGGAATGCAGCACAATCTCAGGTGGCCTAGTTATTTCCTTCCTTTAAACTCTGATATTTTCTAGAAGCATGTTTATTTACAGAAGCATCCGTCCCTCAGGCTCACCAAGACATGACCCTGCCACACTCCAGTGCTCATTACACTAAAAATGCCACTGAAATTAAGACACTTTGGAAAATTGAAACTAGAACTAGAGCCTCGCAGTGTGATATCCAAACTTTCCAAATCACAATCATAAGTAATTCAGCTTATTACATTCACCAAGATTTCAAACAAGATGGGAGAACTGCCACACAGTGACACAGGCAGTGCAGTTTTCCAAAACAGAATCTCTAGCACCTGTAAGGGAAAAAAAATGCTAGGAAGAAGTTGCAGGACTCTTAAAGCATGAGTTCAAATCAAGTGTTATCAAGAATAAAAGAAAATATAGAAAGAAAAACTACTACATCGGTTAGAATTAAAAAGTGACAGAAATGAAATACAAACATAAAAAAGTCCCAACATCCTAAGATACACTGACTAGGCAAGTGGAGACTACAGCGAGCCGAGATAGACGAACAGGAAGTATTAAGACTGAAAAATAGACAAGAAGGAAAGACTGAAAAAGCAAAGAACTTAGTCAAAAGTACCCAGAAGACTATTAATAAAACACCCAACCATATGGTTTTAAAGTTCTAAAAGGAAAATCGAAAGGGTATAGGACTTGAGAAATGTGTGAAATAGCATAGCCTGGTAACTTCCAAAGTGCCACTAAAATGCTTTGAATTTAAGAGATTTAATAAACACAAAACATCCATAAAAATTCAAACTCATACAAATTTACAATAGCATTGTTAAAATTTAAAGAGAAAAATGCAAAATTGGCCAAAGGAAAAATGATTTTAAAATATCAATGTATTTCTCATCAGAAACCATGAGATCCAAAAAAAGAGTAGATTTTTTTCTTTTTAAATTTTTTTTAGAATTTTATACCTGTGTGATGTATTTATATGATTTCTACACTTTCATATTTCAAAAAAAATGAAAATTAAAATTTTAAATGTATTTTTTATTTTATCATAAAATGGAGAATATTAAGACATAGGAAAAGAAATTGAGGAGGTGCTTCACAAAAGAAGTCAAATATTGGCCAAGCTTGAGAAACAAGATGCAGTAATGTTAACTTTTAAGGAACAGTCATCCATTGAGTGAACCGTGAGATCGCAAGCTCTGAAAATCAGTCTGGCTGTTCCTCAGAAAATTGGAATAGTATTACCTGAGGACCCAGCTATACCACTCCTGGGCATATATCCAAAAGATGCTCCAACATGTAATAAGGATGCATGTTCATAGCAGCCTTATTTATAATAGCCAGAAGCTGGAAAGAACCCAGATGTCCCTCAACAGAGGAATGGATACAGAAAATGTGATACACTTACACAGTGGAGCACTACTCAGCTATTAAAATAATGAATTCATGAAACTCTTAGGCAAATAGACAGAACTAAAAAATATCATCCTAAGTGAAGTAACCCAGTCACAAAAGAACACACATGGTATGTACTTATTGATAAGTGGATATTAGGGAAAAAAAGCTTGGAATACCCAGGATACAATTCACAGACCATATGAAGGAAGACCAAAGTGTGGATGTTTCAGTCTTACTTAGAAGAGAGAACAAAATAATCATGGAAGTTAGAGGGTGGGATGAACTTTGGAGGAAGAGAGGAGGGGGAAGGGAAAAGGGATAGGATGAGGTATGGGAGGAGACAGGGAAGATGTACAGAGAGTCAAGAAATTGAACAAAGGTGTGTAGCACTTGGAGGTGGGGAACTGGATGTAGCCAACATAAAGTCCCAGGTGCCAGGGCAATAAGAGCCTCCCAGGACCCAAAAGGGATGACAGTAGCTGAAATACTCATCAAAGAGAAGAGAGAACCTATAGAGACTATACCAAAAGGTTACACATAGCCCCTAGTTGAGGAATGGGGCCACCCACCCATCTCCAAAATTTTAACCCAGAATTTCTCCTGTCTAAAGGAAATATGGGAACAAAGAGCAGAGACTGAAGGAAAGGCCATCCAGAGACTACCTCACCTAGGGATCCATCCCATATGCAACCACCAAACCTAATCACTATTGCTGGTACTAAGAAGTGCTTGTCTCCTCCCAGGAGACAGATCCTGTGAAGCTCTGCCAGAACCTGACAAATACAGATGCAGATGCTCACAGCCAATCATTGAACTGAGCACGAGGTCCCCAATAAAGGAGTTAGAGAAAGGACTGAAGGAGCTGAAGAGGTTTGCAACCTCATAGGAAGACATCTATATCAACCAACCAGACCCCTCAGAGCTTCCAGGGACTAAACCACCAACCAAAGAGTACACATGGAAGGACCCATGGTTCCAACTACATATGTAGCAGAGGATCGTCTTATCTGGCATCAATGGGAGGGGAGGCCCTTGGCCCTGTGAAGACTCAATGCCCCATTGTAGGTGAATGGTAGGCCAGTGAGACTGGAGTGGATGGGTAGAGGAGGGAGCACCCACACAGAAGCAGGGGAATGGGGAAGAGATAGGGAATTTGCAGGGGGGAAAGGGAATAATATTTGAAATGTAAATAATTAAAATAATTAATTAAAAAGGGAAAAATTGAGGGTTACATGAAGAGTGACATATCGAAGCTCAGTCATTCGGAAATAAAACAATGACTAAAATAAAGGTACTGATGATATTAATTTGTGGCAAGTATTCTAATAATCAGATATATGCATACATTTTAATGTATTTCAAATGTATTTTCTCTTTTATAAAAATTAAAAAATATAATTACATAACCCAGATATTCCACTTCTGGTTATTATGCCAGAATACTAATTAACAGCCTTCTATTCCTGTGAGGAGGTAAGGAGCCAATATTTTTTCAGGACACATATCACAACCCTACAATTCAATCTTTATAGAGCAAAAGTAGTAATATACCATGTAAATCTATGGGTGTGATTGTAGTGCAGTTATTTATAAAAGAGATGATTGGCCAAATTTGGTCTGGTTACTATATGCAGTTTGTTGATCCCTGCCACATAGAAATGAAAATATGTATGTATGCAAGCTCTACAAGTGCCCATAGAAGTTTCAATCATAATTGTCAGTGATTTTACAAATATGTTATAATTCATAGTCCTTTTCACACATTAAAATTCAGAGGCTTGTCTACCAATGAGAAAAGCTTGATTTTACATTAGAAATGAAACAATGAATTTAAACGTACCATTTAATCACTTGCCTTTTCCATTTATGAACTCTTTTTGCAGTAGCAACACATACCTTTACATTTTATTTCCCATTTATATGTGAAGTAATCAAAGCCTGTACTTATCTTACTATTGGATGGCTGGGCTGATGATTGAATATATGATATCTGAATGCAAACCTGAGCATTATGGGTACACCTATTCAGTTTTCTATGACTAGATGTTCATTGATGAGTTCGGAGATAACACAGGCTGGGAAGAACTTTCAGGGTGGTTAACATGTTGGCATCTACATGCCAGAAAGATGTGACCTAGTGAAACTTCAGTGATGAGGGATGCCTCCCAAATACAAGAAGAGATTTCCTTGAGGCAAGATTGGATAAGTACAATCATTTTTAAAAAGAGTCTAGTGAAGATACAGCAGAGAGAATGAGATGCAGGAGAGTAGAAAAGTACACAACTCCTGGATCAGGTAGAATTTGCAATTCATAGTAAGGAGTTCAGATTTTGTTTTCAGTATATGGAACTAGGACCAATGAACACAGGTAAGTATAGAAGCAATTTGTCTTATTCATGTTTTTAAAATGTCACTCTATGCTGTAGAAAGGCAGTTATGAAAGAAAGGATAAACAGAAAGTTATGGCTATTTTCTGGGTTGGAGCTGTAGTGATGTAGGAGTTATTGAAAGCAGGTATTCACAATATATTCTGAAGTAGTCAACAGGATTTTTTTTTTATGGATGATGGAATCTGAGAAAACTGTGTTTTCAAATTCTGTATTCAAAACTGTAAAAGTCTCATCTTAGTGCAGAAGAAGCAAATCAGAAGTGATCAGACTAAGGGTGTATTTCAAAGACAGAAAACAGATTGGTTGCCATCTGTGGCACTGAATGAGCTAGCCTGGGACAGTGCTGGAGAGCTCTTCGTGGTGATGTGAGGGAGCAAGCTGGTGGCCTGACCAATTCAGCTACCACCCAGGCCCAGATCTAGGGCTTTTTGAGTTTACCCACCCAACATTTACCTCATCTATGAACTGCTGTAAAATGTCAAAGAGTTGGTCCTGCTGATTGATTCAAAGTATCAGGATTTCCAATGCACAGGACAACAATGGGATATCAGAAAGAAGTCCCCGTAAGGATCTAATATTGATAATATAGCAGAAGCCAGAGGCTGGAACCAGACCAATTACTCCTTGAAATAAATATTTGCAAAGAAAGATATGTGGACAAAAGGGTGTACTGTTGGATGCACTGAGAGACATTACAGCTTTCATGATAAGATGTTTTGTTTGCTTTTTTTTTCTTTTGAAAGGGAGGTTGCAAAGGCAGAGGAAAGGATGAGGGGGGGGTAAGTAAGATGGAGGTGCATGGTGTGAAATTTATAAAGAATCAATTTTTAAAAAGAAAGAAGAAAACAGAGGTTGGTAATAGTTTGAAATGAGGTAAAATTAAAAAAAAAAAGAAAAACTAATGAAGGCTATCAGGTTTCCATTCCAAACAAATGGGTCTATTTAATTACTATATGTAAGGCAAGAAATAGTAGTTTACAGAATATTTGGGAGGATAATTAATTAAAAAGTTAATCCCTTTTACACTAAATAGAAATACTTAGCAGGCAGTTTTATACAAGTGTGGTATTCAGGAGAGAAAACAGTCACTAAATTCTGAAGCCAACGTTATCATTAGCTACATAGGGATAGAGTATGGTTACAAGAACAAAATGGGGAAAACCTATTCCAGGACACTGTCATTCTTCCCTTACCTTGGAAGTAAGGGAGATGACAATTGGTTATTAAGGGAAAATGGGAAGGGCCAACCAATTAAGAAAAAGAAAAACCTGGAGTCCAAGATGAAGAAACTTTGTCCAAAAAAGGAAATCATCAGTGACTATGTATAATGTCACTTGACGAAAAGGTCAAGGAATACAGATGCCAAAACCTGATAATAAAACTGGGTATTGTGTAGGTTGCTGGCAGCCATGATATGAACGTTTTTAGAGTAGAGAGACTAGAAGTCTGAAAGACTGACTTATCACATTTATTCTCTCATAAGGGGTGTATTAAAAGGGGCATGACTTCCAAAGGATGACATTTAAGTGTGTCCAAGTATAGTGTACCACTGATGAGAATGTCTGAATAATTACCATGTTCCAAGGACACATTGCTAGGGAGCTCTATTGTAATTAGTATTTTTAAAATCAATAAAAGTTATTTTCCATCTTGAAATATAAATGCCATATATTAAATGAAGAAGCAGAACCAAGTTAATATTTAATTCGACATGAGGATAATCTTTGAGGTCAATTCCATACATTTAAATGAAGCAAAAGACTAGCCCTGAATTAAGTGTAATGACTTTACATCTTTGAGAGGCATCTGTAAAACCACAATAGCTGATATAGCTATTGCCAAAGCTAGTCATTTAATGCATGGCCTTGACTGACTTTCCTCTTTAATTATTTAAAAATTAGATGTTAATCTTGTACTTTCCATGTGAAGAACAGGAGAATAATTTGTTGAAACTTTTAAGTCAAAATTTTATATTTTGAACAACAAAGTAATCTGATGGAAAAAAATATAAAACTAGATGAAAATTTGCAGCCTCTTTAAACATTGGGTCTACAGTATGAAGAAATCTAACTCCCCAATGATTACCAATTGCTATTCAATTTTAAATGTTAGGAAATTTGCTAACAAACTTTTAAAGCAGTAATGTACAGCTAACAAACACATGGAAAATTTTAAAACTTTGTGTGCCTTTCCCTCCATAAATATATTTTTGTGGTTGGGATATAAAAGGAATCACCTTTTCCATTAGTAACAGAGACTGACTTTGCCACCTGTCCAGCTGTTCCTAGATGGTATTAGATATTATTGTTTTATGTTTAAAAGCCTTATGTAATTCTTCTTCTGCTCAAAAGGACCAATCTCCTGATTTATAACTACATTTCCTAATCTGGGACTATAACAAGGTTTCCATTAGAGTAATATGCACCCTGTCTTCCTTTGGTCAGTAGTATCTTGGTCTCTTAGGGATTAGCAAGTTGGTACTGCTATCCATTGTTTTATAAAAACAAGTCCCTGTTTTATCACATAGAATTACTGTTACTTGTGCCATTAACTGGCACAGTGTGTCTTAGGCTATCATTAGTTGTGTAGGGATAATTAGTAGGTTAACAACTTTCTGGAAAATAACTGTTTTGTTTATGATTTACACGGTGTAAACACTTCCATCATGAGTGGTTTAATTTACTAATATCATTCCAATAAACAAAGAGCTCTGTAGAGAGTCACATAGTCAGCTGTCAGTTATCAGGAGGACTCTTACTCCAGCATAGTACTAAGGTGGTGTGTGCCTAGGCTACAATAACAAAATGATAAAGTATAGTTCAGAAATGGTGCAACAACCTCATTAAAATAGAGACTGAAAAAAAAAACACACTCCTTCTCGAACCATCTGGGAAAATATGAAAAGAACCATGGCATTTGGTGAGAACAAAAATGACATTGTGGCTAAAATTAATTAAGTCTTAGAGGGAATGAGCAGAGATAGATGTCAAGGGAGAGAGAATTACTTTTGTTTAAAAATTCTATGAAGCAAAAAAAAAATTCAGTAAAACTGTTTTTTTTCATATTGTGTACCAACAATTTGCAAGAGTATTTGAAATGTGGTTTGATTTTGTGCTTAGGGTAAAAATAAAAATGTGTGATGAATACAGAGTATTATCCCTGCCTCTCAAACTCTAGATGATTCCTCACCTGATTCAAATCTTCAACTTCTTTATTTCTTCCGTCAGAGTTTTGTGGAAAGCATGCACACATCTTGAGACTATTGCTGTTGCTCTTCATTGTGAGCTGCTTTCATAGTGATGAATGAAAACATTCAATTAATGTTGGGACAGCCGGTTAAACAGAGACTCTGGAACCTTCAGTCAGCTGTGTGCATAACAAAGAATGGGCACTTCTTTTGCTAGATGAGAAATCCACTTCTCAATAAATTCAGAAAATAAGATTCCAACTTTTGCAAACCATCAAATCTCTGATGACAAGGACAATAACATGACCTATATCAGATATTTGCAATTTGGCTATAAGAACAAAGTAAAGAATAGAAATGTTGAAGAATGAAGAATCATAAAGGAAATTCAATTCGGGGCAGATGAACAATAGCTACTTTTATTTAATGATGACTCAGTCTCACTCTCATAAATGTTAAAAATACACATTTCTAAACCACTTTTGTACCTTTTCTAACACAAACTCTTCCCTGAAAGTAACACACACAATAAAAAGGTATGTTTATTTCTGTATATCCATAGATTAATGCAACACTCAGACTTTGTTAGAGAAATTTATTTGCTTAATAGTTGGTAGTTAATGCAGAAACTTACAATTCATCAAAGTATAGAGAATAAGTATCTGTGGAGATCTTAGCCACAGGATGGATATCTATATCACACCCTCATCCAGAAGCTTGTGTACCGTGTGGAAGAGGGGGCAGAAAGATTGTAAGTATCAGAGGTCAGACAAGACCAGAACAAATCAGTTTATTCCAGGCATGCCAAGAACAGTGCATTCATGAACTCACAGTAACTGTGGTTGCCTTTAAGAGACCAGTCCAGTCAACTATCCAGCATGGAGGCAGAAAAGGGGCTTACAAGCTACCACCCATAGCTGAAAAGATGTTGACAGTTGATGGATTTAGAAGGAGAGAGAGAATCAGTTTCCCTTTATGCTATGCACACTCCAGTGTAGTCTGCTTGACAGGCCAGGAGGCCTGGAAGCACTCACGAGGCAAAGAGTTTCAGAGAAACTCAACCTCCTGGAACCTTGGCATTCTCATAACCTGTATAACTCATACCCTATCCCAGTGTTAGTTTGGTGTATGGATCCATGTGTTCTCTTTTAGTATTATTTTATTACAAGTGCCTTTAAAGATTGAATTCTGACATAGGTAAGCCTCCACCAGTGTTCCAATGTCCTAGAAAATGCTTGAAGCCAAGGAGCTTGGAAGAGAAGGAGAAACTAATTAGGCATTACAAAGAATGGAACTAGAATAGCTCAGGGCTAGTCTTCAGAGTGATTACTTAGGGCAGTAGCCAGTCTCAGCCAAACAAGGGAATACACAATGGCCTAGCTAATAGGTGGATTTACCATGAAAGAGCTAGGGAATCCCACTGAGACAGGGGATCTTCTCTACAGCCAGGTATAACAGGCTACATTGCATATTAGAAGCAAGTTGGTGAATTCTTCTGACAAATGGAGATTCTCCACAGATACTTAAAAGAACAGCTAAGTTACACTCATACAAGAATTTATCAAGGCCTAGGAAATAGGGGGGTTGTGGTATTTCATTATTCATGAGAAGATCTGCTTGAGCAGAACCCCCTGGTGCTAGCTTTCACAAGGCTCAAAGGAGGAGCACAAATTGTGACTAGGGTGTGAAAACCTTACCTGTCATTAGCTGACCCTAGGCAGGGCTGTTTTATCTTTACTGTAAATATTACCTGGTTCCTGTAAGTACTTTTGAAGTCATCCCTTTGTTTTGTGTCAGATAGCTTCAATGTACTCTGCCTGCTGTGACATCCTACTTCTCTGTTTTCTGTATTATATAAGACTGATGTTCACTTTGTGACAATACATTCAGATTCTACACAACCTCTTGTGTTGATTTTGTCTGTCATTTGCTGACTCCTTGTCCACCTGCAACTAGAGACCCGTTCTACGCAGCCAGGGACCAAAAGGGTCTGTGGCACCTTTAAGGTTTGGCATCTGGTGAATTAACCATGCACCAGGGGAACTGCTCCACAACCCTTAAGTGTGTGTCAAATGCAAATTGGACTCCATTGGGTTAAAAAAAAAGTACATGAAATTGGAATGGGGTAGCAGCATGAGGGTAGAGCTGGAAGAGCTAGGAGACAAAGTGAAGGTGAAATGCAACCAAAGTTCATTGGATGATGCATGAAATCTTCAGAGAATTGAAAACATGATAAATGTGATGAATACTAAGCATAAAATAGAGTATATCCAGACAAGAACAATGAGTTATAGAGGTCTTCTTGAGCCACATGGAGTCAAATTTCATGATCCACTTTAATGGCAGGATAAAACACACCCATTAGCATGACTAACATGTATCAACTATATTTGAAACCATTTAAGAGAAGTGTTTCTAGGAATATTTAAATACTATTGAGGCAGAGTATAGTGGAAAACACTTATAATACCTACAATAAAGAGGCTGAAACAGAAAGATTACCAGTATGAAACCAGTATGAACTATATAGTATAACCTTGTTGGTTATATTGTTGGGAACATACCTGGATGCTAGACCATTTCACTGGAAGATACAAAGCCTCCCCCTCCCTTCTCTCTCTCCCTCTCCCTCTCCCTCTCCCTCTCCCTCTCCCTCTCCCTCTCCCTCTCCCTCTCCCTCTCCCTCTCCCTCTCCCTCTCCCTCTCCCTCTCCTCTCTCTCCCTCTCTCCTGCCCTCCCACCCTCCTGCCCTCAGGTATGTGGACACACACCTATAATTGACCACTGAAAAGCCTGAAGCCAGAAGTTCAAAGCAACTCTGGGCTACATAAAAAGACTCTGTCTCAAAACAAATTACAATACAAATATTAAGACAGGAATGTCTCCCTGCTAGTGTGCTTTTTATAATCTAGAATAAGGATTTAGAGCCATACTGTTCAGTTTAGTAACCACCAACCACATGAAGCCACTCATAGTAAAATTAAAGTCAATTAAGCTTAATTACAATTAAAACTTCAGTTCCCCAGGCACAGTAGACATATTTCAAGTTCTACTTATCTGTTGTTATTAGTTTGTGGGTCAACAGCGCTGAATAGCACAGATAAGTAATGTTTCTGTCATTACACAGTGTTCTGTTGGATGGTGCTGATCTTGATGAAAAAAACAAAAGTTTTACTTTCAAGAAACTTTGTCGCAGCTGAGCTCGTAATAACCACCAGGCTATTGTCTATTCAAGGCTGTGTTCTTACAATTACAGATAGGCAACAAAACAAAACAAAAACCAACAAAACAAACAAACAAAAAAACTCCATGTTGTTTTTAAAATCAGAGCAATGGCTTCATTAAAATATGAAGAGACTGTATGAATTTCCCCTTGTGCAAATATATATGTAGTAGTGGGTTTAAATGCCTATCAAAACTGGAAGAAGGAGATTTGGTATATTAAAAAAGCAGGGTGAGAAAATGACAACCAATGTGAAGAGATGAAAAGGGTTCTCTATGGCTGCTCAAAAACGTGAGAATACAAAGAGCAGTTCTGTTTCTTCTGTGAATAAATAGCCTCCTGCCCAATGGAGTACTATTTACTCACAATAGGAAGATTTGGCTACGTGACCAAAACGTGTTTTAAACAGTGGACATTATATTCACTTCTGAAAGTTTTATCATTGACCTAAACAGAACATCTTGGGAATATAGAAAGCATAAACACACAGGGCAGAATGTTTACAACTGTGTTTATTACTGACTCAGTAGAACTTATAGACCTGAAAAATATGTGAAATGACTCCCAACATACTTTAAACAAAGAACTGGGACATTTGTGTTTCAGCTTCCCAGACAGTTTACAGACCATAGAAGCACAGATATTATGGTCGTGTTGTTTTACTCTGTTTTTCTCATAAATCTGCTTAACATAGCAGGTAGGATGACCCTCTACAAATGAAAGGCAGATGACAGCATTCCTCTATGGTTTGCCTGGTCATGGATCTCATCTCACGTGGGATGCATTTCAATGTCTTTTTAGTTACACAGGAGGTCCTCAATGAGCGGTGCCCATAAATGTCTTACCCTCTGCCCCATCAAAAGATCCTGGCTCCATTAACTCCAGCTGGACTGATGTTTTTGCCCTTTCACAAACAACTCACAGTCACTCATAACCCAATGTCAGGGCCATGGCCTCAGGTAGGCAGTTTGCATCAGTTTTCTACCACATATCATTTGGTTAACTCTATTGTCTCTATGTCTTGGCATGAGTTTTATTTTCTTTTAAAAGTTTCACTTTCTTAATGAGTTTGTCTCTGATTTCTCTATTTTTCTTTATAATCATGAGGAGGTAATTCTCCAGTTTTAATGCTGTTGTCCAGCAGTTTTCTGATATGAAGGCATGAAAACTGTATGGTTTTATAATGAAAAAGACCCTTGGCAGTGATATAAAATATGGCACTATATAAAAGTAAGCCATAACCCACAGAACATAAGTGACAATAAAGGTCAACCAGCTAATTGGTACCAGAGACAGAAATGGAGTCTCACTCTATTTACAAAGTAAAGTTTTTCCAATACTATGTCTTTTACAAAGAGTATGGCATTATCTCTGACAGTTATATCAGAAAAGATAGCATATTTTCAACTAAAACTACATCATTACAGTAAGTGAACAATCTGAATAAACAAAAGTATAAACTTCCCTGAAACCACACTTTGTGTGATAGTTTAAATAAAATAATATTTCTTTGAGATATACTCACATACCTCACATAAACCCTCACCAAACTAAAGATTTTCAAATATAGTACTTTCATTAGAATAGAGATTATGTGGTTCAAGGAAATAATTATCCTAAATATATAAATTAAACTTGGGTCAGTTTCTAATTTCTTTGTATATGTCACTTGGGCTATAAATTATTCCCTGTTGACAGTAGTGGTCTTAATGTACTTTTTTTTCTTTTTAGAAAAATGGGTCTTTTTTGGTCCTAACTACTTTTATCTTTGGTTTACTAGAAGCATCCATATATCATAGCCTAGGGGGGGAAAGGATAAAATAGGGCATCTTTCTTGCATATAAATCAGGACTTGTGGATCATCTCTGTTAATTAAAAAATCCTCGCAAGGCTAAACTCTACATGATGGAAGTTTAGGACATCCTTGAGAAAGGACTAACCTGGAAGGAAAAGTATTTCAAATTTTCATGACCTAGAAAGTATAATAGTTTCACTTTAGATAGATCTCAGCTGTTTAGACCAGGCTAAATTTTCCTGTGCTTATTAAATGACACTATAATTTGGTGCTTATTGAATATGAACACGTTAAAACATTATTGTAGCTGGATATTTTTGCTTCATGCTGTTTCTTTTTGCAATGTTATCTGGCAACATAAAAAAAAAACCCTAGTATTAGTTAAAGGTAGGAGATACATAGCCTTGATCATAGAGTGTGAATTCAACAAGGTCAGCAAAATATAAGCAGAATTTTCACCATCCCATTTCAGTGACATATTCAAAAAAAGAGGCCCATTAGCCTTGAGTTTGGTTTGCATGGTTATTTGATACACTTAATGCATAAAAGAGAAAGGTTAGTAAAAGAGTCTTTTCAAGGTATGAACACAAATTTATTTTAGGGTTGTAATTACTTATCCTTTTGGTTGGTGCCAGTCATGTCAATAGTATTATATTCCAGAAATTGATTTTCCCTCTATGAGTAAATAATGAAGTAATTTAACCTTATCTTCTTCCTAATCTAAAACCTTTCACTTGTACTGTGAAGAAAGGCAGCTGCCTTCATTTGAGATGTGTTCATGCACAAGGCCAATAAATATCTTCAGACTTTATACGAAGGTCATGCAAAGCTGATCAGTCAAGAAATGTGTACAGTTGAAGTGCATCTTCTGTTTCTTGCAGCCATCAATCCTGGATTTCATGGATATTGCCACCTATGTTAAAGGGCAAACACAATATTACATTAATCACAGCCATAGGTATTGCCCTGAGAGTTTCTGTTTCATTTATTTTTATTTAAGTGTTTATGCAGATATCTGGATGAAAAATCAAACAGCATTTAGAAAATGAAAATAAAAAGACATAAGAGAAGAATTGATCACTTAGATAATGAATTATTTGATCCTGCTTCATGTAGAATTTATTATTTTATTACTACAAAGCTGTGTCTTCTTGTAGAAAGCTAACATATGTACCAATCACAATTAGACACAAAAGATTGCACTTCATTGTCAGAGACAAAGTCTTCCAGTGGTCGAATTAGTCCTCTTTTCTTCATTTTTGATTCATGTAGCTGATAAAGGGGTTTTCTAACAGGAATATATACTATTGCATACCAGGCAGGGCACTGATAGGTTCACTTTATTATCTCATTTTAAACTTTCAGACTATGAATACAGGTAGTATAGGTTTCAAAAGTAAGGTCAGGCCATCAGACCTCAAAATCTGATGGTTGCTTGGCCATGCTTTCTGTTAGGCAATGAAAGCCATAATCCAGCATATTATTAATTTGTTGCTTATGTATCTTGGACTCATTGTAGTATATAACAGAAAAGTTCCTCTGTAGAGCTTCCCATTTATCTGAGAAAATAAAGGTAGATCTGAAATGCATTATAAAAAGCAATGACTTAATTGAAAGTTATTTCTTCTTCCCTGATGTTTTGGAAGTTATTAACTTGTGTCCATTATTTAATTAAATTGAGAACTTTATGGTATTTTTGATTACTCTTTCATTTTACTTTTAGCTTTTTGGTATTTTTTTCTAAAAGATGTTTTGAATATTAAAAATAAAGTATCTTGTCTTTTCCAGAAGATAACATTTTTAATCAATGAGATGGGATTGAGTGGCTTACACAAGTAAGTAGTTTTTGTAAAACTTATTCCCCCAAATTTTAGTGCTAGCTGCACACTAGATTATACACTAAGTATTAAATACTTAGATCTTGTTAATGACTGCTATAGCCTGATACTAGAAACTTAGATCCTTCTAAGTTATAAATTATCTAATTATTTGTCTTTTTGCACCATAGACTCATTGAAGCAAGTACCTGGAATATCTGAATGATTGTTCTCCATTCATGGTCTGAAGAGGGATATTATGCTTAAGTCATCCTTAGCCTCGAAGTCCTTGTAGGGAAAGGAAGTCAAGCAAAATTACTTTGGATAATATTTGTTGATTGGAAAGGTTCTATAGAAGCAACAAGATTCTCTTCCTGGAAATGAGACAGAATTAGATTAAACAACCATCTTCTACAAGAAGAGAGTAAAATAGGAAAGCTAAAATGAAATAATCTCTTTTGGCTTTTGTTTTCATTTTTGAGTTAATTTTCTTGGAAAATTTCTTTGGAATACTAAGATATTAAGGTTTGTAAGACAGTGTCTTCACAGGGCTTACTTGGACATTGCATGAGCAATATTTTTACTATCTATCTATGAATTTCTATGCTAGCATTTTTCAAGCTTAGAATCCAAGAACACACTCCTTTTTGTACTTTATCTTTCTTGAGCACAGCTCATTTTGCTACTGTTCCTTGAACCACTGGACAGTGGTTGACTAAGTCAGTTTTCCACCCTCCTCCCCTGACCAAGCTTGCTGTCTTCACAAGTTAAATAACTCATGTCAACTAGTATGGATTTTGGAGATGTCAGAGGAGGAGTTCTGACTCTAACTGCCCATGAGATTGTATCAGTCCTTTTTGAAATACTGGCCTGGCAGTGTGTGGGTAATGACCCAGTTAAAGCATTATTTGACATGGGTTTAACAAAAAGCTTTGAACATCATTTGGCAAAGACAGTCTTTCTGTAAAGCTAAACCAGAAATAAAGCAAAGTTCACTCCTCTTGTGGTCTTGTTCACTCTGGGTCATTATCTTCTCTCTACTTTAAAGGATGCCCCCCCCCCATTTGTGTGGGCAGTATACCAAAAAGTGTAAGGGAAAAATCACCAGTCTGTATAACTTAGAGCCCTATATTTAGAGTTCATGAAGAAATAAACACTTATTGTAACAATTTGATATTTTTACAATGAGATCATTTGGAGATGGTAGCTTGAAAACATCTTGGTTTTCTCCTTTTTTTTTCAGTACAGGCTTTATTTTTTCCTCCAATTTTTATTAGGTATTTACTTCATTTACATTTCAAATGCTATCCCAAAAGTCTCCTATACCCTCCTCTCCCCACCCCCGCTCCCCTACTCACTCACTCCCACTTCTTGGCCCTGGTGTTTCCCCTGTACTGGGGCATATAAAGTTTTCAAGACCAAGGGGCCTCTCTTCTCAATGATGGCTGACTAGGCAATCTTGTGCTAAAAATGCAGCTAAAGACACAAGCTCTTGTTTTTCTTTGTAATCAAAACAGTCTGAGACTGTTCATAGCTCCATGTTATCAACTTAGTGTCAAATATTTTTATGTTTTTTATGGTTTTAAAAAAGATTAATTATTATTATATGTAAGTACACTCTAGATGTCTTCAGTCATACCAGAAGAGGTTGTCAGATCTCATTACAGATGGCTGAGTGCCACTATGTGGTTGCTGGGCTTTGAACTCAGGACCTTCAGAGGAGCAGTCAGTGTTTTTAACTGCTGAGCCATCTCTTCAGCTCTTTTTATGGATTTTAAAGGTTTCCCTTCTTAGTTATCATATACATTCTAAATGTGTCAAATGAGTGCCTAGAACTCAATTATTTTCTAGAAGATGGAGCATAGAAACATTGTGTTTTGAGTTTTGTCTTCAAAAATCAAAACAGAATCTGTGCTTTTACTCATAAGAAACAAGTGATAACCTTTCTCCTTAGACTGGTTGTTCTCCTGTCTTGCTGAATTTCCTCTATTTATGTTATGTTTTATGTAGTGTAAAGCTGAATCTAACTTCAATTCCTGATATAATTTATATTTCAGGGAAAGAATAAGTAAAGATGGAGAAAATCAAGCATGAGTCCAAGATGCCATTGCTCTTTCACTCTAAAGCTGCTGTGCATAGCTTTTCCTTGTAAACATTATACAAAGTCACCAACCTTAGCTTGTAAGGGGGACACTACATCCTTCCCATACTTCACTTGTTAATCCATATACCTGGCATTCAGCTGCATTTCCCCAGAGGAAGCAGTACCCCTTTTTTTTTTCCCACAGCAAGCCAACTACAATTGACTCTGCCCAGATACAAATGGTGTTTCCTCAGAAAAAAGAGGATGTGTCACTGTAAGTCACAGGAGAAAAACTTATATACTAGAGGGATCTTGGCTAATTCCTTACACTAAATCACCAATCCCACAATCTAATGGGTTATAGCACCCAGCCAATATATAACATAAAATTATCTCATAGGCCAGGTTCCATAGATGTAAAGCCTAACGCCAACATTTTACTCAAGTATAGAATATCTAATTGCCCCCGTGTAGGTTAGAGAGGACTTCAATGCTAAATCCAGGAAAGTTTTGAGAAAAACCAAGAACTTTTTGATCAACTTCTAAATGACTTCTTTTTTCATTAATTTATTCATATATTCATTTTACAATTCGATTATACCCCCTTCCTCCTCTTCTCCCAGTACCATCCTCACAAATCCCCCCATTACCCCTTCCCCTTCTTCTCAGAGAAGGAGAAGGCCCCCTTGGGTATCATTCTACCCAGTGACATCAAGTAGCAACAGGACTAAGTTCCTCTCTCACTGAGGCCGAACCAGACAGTCCAACTAGAGGAAGGGGTCCAGTGTCAGGCAACAGAGTCAGAGACACTTCCAGCTCCAATTGTTAGAAGACCCACATGAAGATCAAGTTGTACATCTGTTAGGTGGCTGCTTAAAGGAGCACAATTTTTTTGTTCTTTGGGGTTTTTTTGTTTTGTTTTGTTTTGTTTCGGGGGGGGGTGTTGACCAAAGAAATAAAGGGTAGGATAAGAAAGCTAAGCAAAAACGGGATCTCATCTGGGGACTCATTTAAGCCTTATTCACAGGGAAATCTATGGCATTGAATAGTTTCTCTGACTCCGAGGAAGGAATGCCAGTTTTTGTAACTTTTTGTCATCCGGTGATGAACTGTTAACCTTGGAAGATGATTTCCACCACTAAGACAGTCCCTAAGGTAGAAAGGCCCATTGATTTCATTAAAAATAATTTAAAAACTTACAGATATCATCATACAAATTTGCTTTCAATGGTAAACAAAATTTACTACAACTGCTAGAGAGTAAAGTAAAATGAGGAAAACTATAGGTTAAATAAGAAACCCCAGGATAATGATTTTCAAACTAAGAAATAAGAACTCTTGTTGCTACACACACACACACACACACACACACACACACACACACACACGTAATATATAAATACAACCTGCTGATTCTATTCAGTGTTACTCATGTGTGTATGTATGTTATACTCTATTCTGTTGGTGCTACACTGATCTCATCCTGGAAATTTCAATATTATCCAAGAAGTTAAGCATATGGATACTTTGTAAAGTTAACGTAAGATATTGGAGAGGGAGGGCTGGAGATGTAGCTCAAGGGGAAATTGTTTGCCAAGTGTCCACAAGGTGAAAGTTATATTCCCACCACCACCAAAAATAAAATAAATTAAAATAAAATAAAGAAAAAAAAAACCTGCTGGTTTTCAATGCAGAGAAGAACTGAAGTGTAGAGTGGCAGGGAGATAGTTAATCAATTCTCTTAGGAACGTCTAAATTGTGAGTCACATGAAGTATCATCATTCATAAATTAACAGTGTAAGTCAAATTAAATAAGCACTAACAATTTCCTAGGAAGAAGGGCAAGTTCAAAATGAATCAATCAGAGCCACATTTTATAATTTTCCATCCAGTTTTTCAAAGCTGAGTTGGCTGATTCTGTGTCTGACTTTAACCCATGTTCATCAATCACTAAATAACTGATAGATTTTATTTGACTTTCCAAGTGATGGTAATTTGAAAATTACTCTGCTATAACTATGTTTCTAGTATTTTCCCTATGTGAAACAAAATAAATAACACCCAGTATCTATATCTATAAATCTATATTATATATCTATATTATCTATATATATTTGTGTGTGTGTGTGTGTGTGTGAAGCAGCTGAACTCCAATGTAAGCAGTACAATGTGATAGAGAATGTTTGAGAGTAAGGTCAACTGAGTTTGTAATCTAATTGTCACCTATTTGCTGTGAGTTATGAGGTCAGTTAACCTCAATGAGCCCATTTTCTTGTCTGTAAGTGATAATAATGGCTGCCTCAAAGGGCCACCTTAAGGATTAAATGAAAATCTATACCTGAAAATTCATAGTCAGAAAATGACCTCCTTCCCTGCCAGAGCATCTGGTACAATAGTCCACCTACAGATGGTGATAAATAAACATGAGCTGAGTAATAAAATGACTGCCATCCTATGATTAATTATTTGATGAAAATTAATTTGAGACCAAGAGCATGTTATATTATAAAGAAAATCAAACTAAGAATTAGGCTATGTAAGTTCTAGCCCTAAAATTCTTTGAGCTTCAATGAGGTTGTAATCTCTGTAGCATTGAGTTTTTGCCACCTCCCTCTGATGCCTTTCCTTCATTGTGCATATCTGACTTGCTTATACCCCTCAGATCTTCACTGAAGACTTTCAGCAAGGCTAATGTTCAGTAAGCCCTGCCCATTGAATGATATATAACCTAGCATGCTTATCATTGTTTAATTTTTATGTATCTTGTGTATGGTGTAAGAGTGTATTACATGTGCACAGGTATGTATGTCTATGAGAAAGGAAATTTCATGAACCTGGAACTTAGCTGGTTGTGCCAGCATTTAAATCCAGTGGTCGTTCTGTTTCTAGCCTCCACAAATTTGAGCTTTTTATATGGGTTTTAGGTTCCCAACTCAAATCATCAAACTTGTGCAGCCGGCTCTTTTCCCCACTGAGATCTCCTCTCAGACCCATGCTGCTCATTTTATTTCTCTGTTCTGACTCTATTTTATCTGCCCCCGTGTAAATATAAATACATAGAAGGGGTCGCTAATTGTGTACCTGACTCTATCTTACCCTTCTAGAGGAGTGCCCAACAAGTGAAAAATAGGACAATTTGCAAAACAATTAAATGTAAAATACTACAAATTAAGAGGCTTCTGTAAGAGAGATTTGGCCTTTTCTAGTCACATAAGTCTATGACAAATACATTATTAAAATTCTTATTACATTTATTTGTTTGTATGTCGGTAGGAGAGACAGACAGACATATACATGCATGCACATATGCACACACAGAGAGAGAGAGGGAGACAGAGAGAGAGAGAGAGAGAGAGAGAGAGAGAGACAGAGACAGAGACAGAGACAAAAACAGAAACAGAGAGAATGAAAATATTAATGAATACTCTGCATGTAAATGATCCAGAAATATAACTAAGGTCTTGTGGTTTGATAGCATGCATCTTTGCCAAATGAGGCATCTCACCGTCCTTCACCCATTTTAAATAACTTTTTCAAAAATAAGCAACATCATACTCGTCTATCTTATTTGTGAAAATAGTCACTTTCATCTCTGTCATCCTGGTCACACTCATACCAGCTCCTTCTTCTCAATTAGATTCCTTGTCACCCTCGAGTCCCTGTTTTCCTCCCTACCTTTTTTGTTTCAATTTTAACTTATTTATAAACATCTTAGTTCTACATCACTACTGATGCTAACATTAAATTCATGACTACTTAAAAGATAAATGGCCAGATATGGTGGCACATGCCTGCAATCCCATCACTTGGAAGCCCGAGACAGAAGGATATGAAATTAAAGGAAATGTTAGATTCTATAGCAAGAACCCGCAAAAACAGACAAAAATAAGGTTGTGGTGCAGCTAGAGTGCTTGCCTAGCATTAACAGATCCCTGGGTTCAAACTCCACCACCATAGATGCTGACTGCAGCAATTCATGCCTGTGATCTTAACAACCCAGAAGTAAAAAAAAAAAAAAAAAAAAAAAAAAAACAAGAGGATCAGAAGTTCAAGGTCATCCTTGACAACACTGTAAATTCGAAGCCATCCTGACATAGATATCATGTATCAAAAATAAATTAACAACAACAACAAAACAAAGCAGTAAGGTACTGGTAGAGCAATTGGTTATATCATATTTAATTTTTGAAAGTGTATTATTCTTTTAAACCAGAGAAGCATTAAAGACAATGAGCAAAGAACAAATAATAAGTTTATGTCATTATTAAATTATAAGTCTAGTGAACAAAACTGTAATAAACATAGAACTGTTAACATTTCATTAACAAGTATATAATTTAATGATTTTATGTTCAAACTTCTACATGTTACATAAAACAACATAAGCATAAAATGTGTCAATAAGATCAACACATGGTATCCATGTGCAAGTACTTATGGGTTTACAGAGCTAGATTAAAACAGTTTTTTTCATTTTTTATTTGTATTTTAAAGGCTAGTTGATTTAAAATACTAAAGTTAGGAATTACAGTTAATTTTAGCACCCTAAAATACGGTAAAAAAATAGTATGGAGAAAAATATAGTAACTTCTATTTGGATCTTGTTAGAAATATAATGAGGAAGATTTTTTTCCTCCTAAATAACCAAATTGCCTATTGAAGTTTCATTGTAAGGTTTGAGAAAGCTGAATAAGTAAAAATACAGTTACAGGGTTATAAGATATGAGGCATACACCCTAGTTGAGACATCTATCAGTGTTTCAGCATATGCCTTTGTTGAGCTCCATAACCACTCTGTGAGCCTAGTCTTTAACTGAAATACATATTGCATAACCTTCTGGATATCTGCAGGCAAGAGGTTGTGCCTTGTTCCCTCCTGACTTTGCATCTGAGCTTTTAATGGATTACTGACATTCCAATTTTAAATAAAAACAAACATGACCAACATTGTTCTAAGATGCTTCAGACAATTAAGCACAATAGAAATGCAGTCAAACAGCCAGGACTTCAGATCTATATATTTCCTCCTTGACAAAAGAATCACTATGTTTTCATGAGACCATTTCACTTTTTTCCTAGAACAAAGACTAAATCTTGATCACTCTTGCACTCGGGCATATAGATGAGGTCAGATGATTAATTCAGTACATTGAGTGGTAGCCCAAGTTATGTACTTGCACATGGATATCACGTTGTTAAAATCTTCACTGATTTCTTCTAAGTTTTCTTGATATGTTTGAAATATTTCTTACTTTTTTTAGGGGAGAAAACTCCTAATTATTTCTAGTATTTATTGAGGTAATAATTCCATAATTTCTCCGTTTCTTTTTCTCCCTCTAAACTGTCCCACATCTGCCTCCGTGTTCTTATTTAAATTCATGGCCTCTTTTTTCATTAATGTTGTTACACACATATTTCCATGTTTGCATATATATAGTCCTAATTATATATACATGTATATATATATATATGTATTCATACATACACATACATATTACTAAATATAACTTGCTCAGTCTGTATATTACTAGTATATATATTTTCAGGACTGTTCATTTGGTGTTATACAACTAATTGGAGTACCCTTCCCCGGAGAAAACTATTTCGTCCACTCTTAGCATTCCATACTTGCTTGTATTAGTTGTAGATATTCATGAGGTTTGGTGTGATATTTCAATACTACTTACATGGATCAAATCCAATCTTCCTCCCCAAAATCCTCTCTTGCCCTGGCTAGATACATAAAACCAGTGGAGTATTCCCAAAGCTAATTCATGGGAAAGAACATGTCTTAAATCTCAGAGCTCCTACTCAGAAGAGGATTGCCTAGGAGAACAGCTTTGCCAGGCATAACTGCTATATAGTTTGCACTAGCAAGAACTGAGGTTATTAATGCTCTCAGCCTTGGAGTTATCTTTATAGAAGCTAGGTCTATTCAAAATAATATTCTCCGTTCTACTCTCCAAATAATAGAAAAAGAAAGTTTTGTTTCTTTCAATTTTTAAACCTAAAGAATCTGGTCATTCTAATTAATGATACTCATTCTGAGTGAGATGTTATCTCAATATACCTTTGACTTGGACCAATATATTATCATATTTTAACAGCTTTTTGTTCTTTTTTGGACAACTTTGTTCAATTTATTTATTCATTTATTGATTGGATCACTTTAAAGTTCTTTATGAATTCTAGATATTTTCCTTCCACTCAATGTATACTTGGCAAATTTTTCCACATTCTGTTGACTCTCTTTTTTAAGGCATTTTTTATTGGATATTTTCTTCATTTATATTTCAAATGCTATCCCCAAAGCCGCCTATACTCTTCCCCCCACACTGCTCCCCAATCCACCCACTCCTGCTTCCTGGCCCTGGCATTGCCCTGTACTGGGGCATATGATCTTCGCAATACCAAGGGTCTCTCTTTCCCTTGATGGCCGACTAGGCCATCCTCTGCCACGTATGCAGCTAGAGACACATCTCTGGGGTGTGGGGTACTGGTTAGTTCATATTGCTGTTCCTCCTATAGGATTGCAGATCCCTTTAGATCCTTGGGTACTTTCTCTAGCTCCTCCATTGGGGGCCCTGTGATCCATCCAATAGCTGACTGTGAACATCCACTTCTGTATTTGCCAGGCACTGGCAAAGCCTCACAAGAGAGAGCTATGTCAGGGTCTGGCCAGCAAAATCTTGCTGGCATATGCAATAGTGTCTGGGTTTGGTGGTTGTATATGGGATGGATCCACAGGTGGAATAGTCTCTAGATGGTCCATCCTTCTGTCTCAGCACCAAACTTTGTCTCAGTAACTCCTTCCATGGGTATTTCGTTCCCCATTCTAAGAAGAAGAGAAGTATCTACACTTCGGTCTTCCTTTTTTTTTTTTCCTCTCTCTTTTGTAATAGTTTTACTTTTTTCAATTTTTTATTAGATATTTTCTTCATTTACATTTCAAATGCTATCCCCAAAGCCCACCTATACCCTCCTCCCTGCCCTGTTCCCCTACCCACCCACTCCCACTTCTTGGCCCTGACATTCCCCTGTACTGAGGCATATAAAGTTTGCAATTGCAATACCAAGGGGCCTCTCTTTCCAATGATGGTCGACTAGGCCATCTTCTGATACATATGCAGCTAGAGACATGAGCTATTGGGGGTACTGGTTAGTTCATATTGTTGTTCCACCTATAGGGTTACAGACCCCTTCAGCTCCTTGGGTCTCTAGGTCCTCCATTGGGGGCCCTGTGTTCCATCTTATAGCTGACTGTGAGCATCCACTTCTGTATTGGCCAGGCACTGGCATAGCCTCACAAGAGACAGCTCTATCTGGGTCCTTTCAGCTAAATCTTGCTGGCATATGCAATAGTGTCTGCATTTGGTGGCTGATTATGAGATGGATCCCCAGGTGGGGCAGTCTCTGGATGGTCTTTCCTTCCATCTCAGATCTGACCTTTGTCTCTTTATCTCCTTCAATGGGTATTTTGTTCCCCATTCTAATGAGGGATGAAGTATATATGCTTTGGACTTCCTTCTTCTTGAGTTTCATGTGTTTTGCAAATTGTATCTTGGATATTCTAAGTTTCTGGGCTAATATCCACTTATGAGTGAGTGCATATCATGTGTGTTCTTTTGTGATTGGGTTACCTCACTCAGGATGATATCCCCCAGATGCATCCATTTGCTTAAAAATTTCACGAATTTAACTCTGTACCCAAATTTTAATAGGGTTATTTGATTTTCTGGAGTCCATTTTTTTAAGTTCTTTATATATATATATTGGATATTAGTCCCTTATCTGATTTAGGTTTGGTAAAGATCCTTTCCTAATCTGCTGTTGGCCTTTTTGTCTTATTGACAGTGTCTTTTGCCTTACAAAAGCTTTGCAATTTTATGAGGTCCCATTTGTCAATTCTCTATCTTACAGCACAAGCCATTGCTGTTCTATTCAGGAATTTTTCCCCTGTGCCCATATCTTTGAGACTTTCCCCCACTTTCTCCTCTATAAGTTTCAGTGCTGTTGACTCTATCTTCACTCTGTTGATTGTTTCCTTTGCTGTGCAGAAGCCTTTTAGATTTCACAATATACCGTTTGTCAATCAACCATTGCAAGTACTTCTTGTGCTAATGGAGTATGTTTTAGAAAGTCCATGCTCTACCTTAGAGTGTCTTATGTATGATTTCCTGTTGTAGGTTCAAAGTTCGAGGAGCCTCCTATATGTGTGTCTACATATGCATATATGATATGAAAGCAGACAAAGGACTAATTGAGAAGAGAAAAGAGGCTGGCAGGATGAAGTCAGCCACAGATGATGGTATCAGGAAAGTAAATATGATCAAAGTACATAACACAGTTGCAATGAAAATATCTTTATGAAACTTTATATAATAAATATATGCAAATAAATGTTTTATAAAATTATGAAAAGCAATTTTCCCCTCAATCATATTTTTAAAAAACTTGGGGTATTGGGAAAGCATATACTGATCATGTATCTACACACACATACATACACATTTAAATATATATATGCCTACACATATATATGCAGGATTCATGTTCATAAACTGTTAATATCTTCATAAATGAGCAAAACAAAGGAGACACTTCAATCTATTAAAGATATTGTCTCATATTTATCTAGAGACACAGCATAGCATTTTAAATGTCGACTTACTAGACCAATTTACAAATTTTCATAGAATATAGTAAATGTACAAGTGATTTCCCTAGTAATATGAACTCTTCTAATTATGCGTGCCCTGTGATATAAGGTCAGTTGAAAATAGTTAAATCTCAAAGAAGAAATTTCCATAAAATTATAGAAAGCTGAAAATGGTGATTTATTTTTCAGGTCTAGGGAAACTTAAATTATGACTTTTAAATTTCTGCTGCAGGAGAAAGAATTTCCTGCAAGGAACAAGAAAATGTATGTTTCATTTTCAAGTAATAAGGAGTGTGTGTATGTAGATATGTTTCTACCCTTCTTACATAATATAATGTTTATTTTTAGAAGTTCAACCCCCAAAAGGGTTTCAGGCTATCTTTTAGCTATTTATTTCTATTTTAATTCCATTGTGTTCTGAAAGCATACTTTTGCCTATTCCACTTTCCTATGTTTGTTTTTTTTTTTTTTTTTTTTTTTTTGGTTTTTCGAGACAGGGTTTCTCTGTGTAGCCCTGGCTGTCCTGGAACTCACTTTGTAGACCAGGCTGGCCTCGAACTCAGAAATCCGCCTGCCTCTGCCTCCCGAGTGCTGGGATTAAAGGCGTGCGCCACCACGCCCGGCTTCCTATGTTTGTTAAAGCACAGTTTTGATGTAAAATGTAGCCGAAGTGATTATTTTGCATCAACTTGGGAAGAATACATTATATGCTTTTGAATGAAATAGTCAATAAATGTTAGTTACTTTTAGTTGATTGATGAGGCTGTTCAGTTCTGTTATGTCTCTACTGATTTTCCACCCTTGGGATCCGTCAATTACTGAAAAGAATACTGTCTTCGACCATAACAAACAAATTGTAGGTTTATCACTTTATATCTATCCTTTTATATCTATCCATTTTTTTTGATTTATGTATTTTGTTGCTCTTTTTTGGTTAGTTTGCTTTTCCATTGGAATTATAAAACACTCTAACAAAAAGCAACTTGAAGAGGACAGTGTTTGGTTGGTTTACACTTCTAGGTCACAACTGATTACCCAGCAACCTCAGGGCAGGACCTTAAGGCAGGCAGCTGGAAGCAGGAACATTGGAGAAATGTTAATTATTGGGTTTCCCCTGGCTTTTACTCAGCTACTTTTCTTCTTTCCTTCCTTCCTTCCTTCCTTCCTTCCTTCCTTCCTTCCTTCCTTCCTTCCTTCCTTCCTTCCTGCCTGCCTGCCTGCCTGCCTGCCTGCCTGCCTGCCTCCCTCCCTCCCTCCCTCCCTCCCTTGCTTCCTTCTTTCCTTCCTTCATTTACTCCCTCCCTCCCTCCATTCTTCCTTCTTTTTGAGAATCTCATACATGAGTACTGTATTTACATAATTTATCTTCTTCCCTCTCTTCCCTCCAACCTCTCCTTTGTCCCACAATTACACCCTTTAAATTATAGCATGACTTTAATTACACAAAACACACACACACACACATGTAACATCCTGAGACAAGAGTTGCTTGTGTGTAGAATTGTTTATGGTTGTCCATTAAGACTGGATAACCTATCAGGGTGCTCATCTCTGAAACAAACTGATTGTTCCTCTCTCAACTGTGATTGACTATAGCCCTTCATGTAGACATGGGACCTTGTGAGATTTCCCCCAACCACGTTGATATTATTGTCATTGATCATATGCCATGGGTTCAATTGTTTCAGATCCTCTGTGGTCTTCATTTCTTTTCTCTTGCATTTGATTCTTTCTTTTCTTTTTTAATTAAAAAAGATTTATTTATTTAAGGTATGTGAGTTACACTGTAGCTGTCTTCAGACACACCACAAGAGGACATCGGATCCCATTACTGATGGTTGTGAGACACCTCGTTGTTGCTGGGAATTGAATTCAGGACCTCTGGAAGGGCAGTCAGTGCTCTCAACTGCAGAGCCATCTCTCCAGCCCCTATATCTCCTTTTAAGCATCTTTTTAACATATGTATTTATTTATTATTTTTATGTGTATGGCTGTTTTGCCTGTACCTGTGTCTGTACATTACATGTGTTCAAAGCACAGACAGTTGTGAGCTGTTATGTAGGTGCTGGGAATTCAACCCCTGTCTGCTGGAAGAGCAGACAGCTGCTCTTAACTGCTCCATTGTCTCTCCAGACTCCTTTTTAAATCTTTTGAACAATGTAACAAAATATTAGGGCTTAGTAATGCTGCTTGTAATTCCAGTAGTTGCGAAGCTGAGGCAGGAGGATCAGATTCACCATGAAATCATGTGGCCAGCCTCAGCTGCATATTAAATTCCAAGTCAGCCTGAGCTACATATAGGCCTACAGGATGTTGGCCATTTTACTTATCCATACACTATAATTAACAAGGACACTAATGTTATACTTATGAAAAACTGGTCAAAATTAGATCAGTTAAGGATAAGAAAAATATAAGATTATTTTACCTTCACTTATTCCCAACCTTTCTGTTGAAGGTCAAACCCAAGGACTTTTGCATCCTGAGCAAATATGTTACCATTGATCTATACCCCAACCCAACTTTTTTTTTTTCTTTTCTGCTCAGATGTAGACACCTAAGGTTATAACTTCAATAAGTTTCTTTTTTATAAAATTTAACATCTATTCAGAAGCCAAGTGTGGTTGCATACACTTTGAATTTCAGAATGTGGGAAGCAAAGGAAAGCAGGGCTTTTAAGTTTGAAGGCAGCCCTATTGACATAGAACATTACAAGCTAACCAAGAGTACAAGGCTACATAGTGAGACCTTATCTAAATATATATGGAATATTGATAAAATGTTCAGTTTTTGTTCATTTGAAAAGGTGTATTTTTACTTTTGTGTGATAATTTTGAAGTCTAGAATTCTATGTTTTCGAGTACTTCTATTTCAGTATTTATGATCTTTGTTTTTAGCTGTGTCCTTCTTCTTGTGAGTTTATGAAATATATTCTTCTTTGAAAGATTTAATTATTTTATGACTGTAGCTATCTTCAGACATATCAGAAGAGAGAATTGGATCCCATAACAGATGGTTGTGAGCCAACATGTGGGTGCTGGGAATTGAACTCATGACCTCTGGAACAGCAGTCAGTGCTCTTAACTGCTGAGTTATCTCTCCAGGCCAAATATATTATTAATTTTTAAATTCATTTTTGCATATTTTTGTACAAATTAATGAGTTTCATTAAAGTATGGCATGCTCTTTGACCATATCTATCACCCAATTAACTTCTCCTAGATTTCCTCTCCTTCCTACCAGTCTGTTTTTTTCTTTTAATTTGTATGACTTAAATATAGTTTGAGTGCATCTTCCTAAGTGTTAATTTATTAAACGGATTATCTTCACTATGTCAATGCTTAAAAGTTGCAGAATCTTTAGATGAGGTCTAAGGAGAAGTTGTTGGGATATTGATGGCAGTGTCTTTGGTAGAAATTAAGATAGATTTTTTCCTAGGACTTCTTGCACCTGTGACAGCAAGTTAATAAAAGAGACAACTATGGTGTGATCTTTTCCTTTCACCTGTGTTTCTGTAATTGCAATGGCACCAGACTAGAGGACCTGCCTAGAACCAAGTTGATACTGTTTTCATGTTTCTGAACTCTCTAAATTATGACGTAAATAAACTGATTCTCATTATATATTACCTAGACTTAGATGGCTTCATTATAACACAAAAAATTGAGCTCAAATACTAGCATTTCCACTTGATTCTTCAAATCCCTTTCTACTTAATTAGCAGTTGATTCTGAGTGTTACTGCTCTCTCCACTGCAACTCAGCCATTAATTAGTGAATTTATTGGAACTCAATATATTATTCAATATATTATTGAATTATTTTGTGGGGCTACCACAACAAAATATCCTATACAGAGTAGCTCAAATGAGGCTAGACCTTCTTCCACTTCTGGAAGATTGATGTCTGAAAGAATGCATTGACAGTTTTTCTGAGGTCTTTCTCCCCGATGGCTCTCTTCTCCACCTCAGGCTCTCATGGTCCTCAAATATGTGTGACCCTGAGGCCCTTTCTTACATGGCATTTAGAATGTACAAAGATGGTTTGCCTAACTTGATTACGTCTTTAGAATCTCTGTCTCCAAATATTACAACACTCTTGAGGTATTAAATCTCAACATTTTAATTGACTAGTTTTGTGAAGACAGCATGGCAAGTAATAGAAATATCTTAAACTCCCAGTCAGATAATTATAAAGTTTCAGCTGTTTCATGAATCTGGTTCTGATACTAGATTTATATGATAGAAGTTTCACTTTTGCTTCTTAGTGTGTCTTAAAACTTTTTGACAGGTAGACATGCTCAGTCTGTATAATGTTACATGTATAAATGTTTCACACTTATCTAGCTGTTTTCAATGACCATTTTGTTTTGGATAACCTATTAGTATGCTCTTCGCTATAAAACACTCCTGTTCTCAGAATCCCTTGGTTGCCTATGATTATTTGTTTGGGGCTGAGGTCCTGTGGCCTTTCCCCCATTCACTTTGCCATATATATTGTTGTTGTCCTTCTTCAGCTCATCTTTAGGCAGTGATGTTGATAAGACTTTACCAATGGAGCTTGTAATGTTCCTTGTAGACAGAATCTTACAGAAACTTGGATCTCACAGTCTTTTCACTCCCTCTTTTACAATGTTCCCACAGCCTTGTGTGTGGGAGCTGTACTGTAGATGTATCAGTTGGGACTGGGTTCCACAACTCAACATTTTTATTTGTTGTTATTTTCTGCAACAGCTTTTGTCTATTGCAAAAAGACGTTTCCTCAATGATGGGTCAAGACTACACTTATTTGTGGAAATAATGATAAATATTAGAATGTACATGGGGTGACACTGTTTTTATACATTTGTGGGTTTTGGTTTTTCTCCAGTATACAAGACTTCATTAGCCTTAGGTACTTGGCTAGGTTTCCAACCTCAGGCATGATTTGTCCTTTGTTGAGTAGGTACCAAAACTATATGCTAGTGAGAAGAGAGCATCATCAAACATTGCTGCTAGTAAAACTGGATGCTCCCGGGCAGAAGAACGAAACTAGACCAATATCTATCAACTTTCACAAAGCTAAGCTCAAATGGACCAAAGAGCTAAATGTCAAACCTAAGACTCTGAAACTACTTAGAAGAAAGCTTAGTCAGTGCCCTGTATGATATAGGTATAGAAAGAGACTTTCTGAGTACACACTCTGGAAGAGACTTTTTGCGCCCAAGATTTAAGCCCAAAAATTGACAGATGGGATTTCATAACACTAAAACACTTCTGCATAGCTAAAGAAACACTAAATTGAGGAAAAAGTCACAGAATAGGAAAGACTCTGCCATCTATACATTTGACAAAGGATTAATATCCAGAATGCATAAAGAACTCAAAACCAAAGAACCAAAAAATAAAAAAGTAATTAAAAACGCAACCTAATTTAAAAAATGGGCCTAGAGAGTTCTCAAAATAATATATATATATATTATTTTGTAGATATATATATATATATATATATATATATATATATAGCTACAAAATAGCTCAAAAATGTTCATGATTCCTAACAATTAGGGAAACACAAATTAAAAGAATTTCAGGATTTAATCCTGTCAGAGTTTGAGTGGTAAAGACCAACCAAACAACTGACAACAAATGCTAGTGGGGTGTAGGAAAAAGGGAATGCCATTCACTATTGATGGGACTACAAATGGTCCAGCCATTCTGGAACCAGTGTGGAAAATTCTCAAAAAGCTAAAAATCAATCTCATATGACCTATATATACCCCTTCTTCTCTTGTGAATAAAGTATTCATTATTCTTTTTTGTTTGTTTGTTTGTTTTTGGTTTTGGTTTTTGAGACAGGGTTTCTCTGTGTAGCCCTGGCTGTCCTGGAACTCACTCTGTAGACCAGGCTGGCCTCGAACTCAGAAATCCGCCTGCCTCTGCCTCCCGAGTGCTGGGATTAAAGGCGTGCGCCACCACGCCCGGCAGTATTCATTATTCTACTGCACAGATACTTACTCAACTATATTCATTGCTATTTTACTATCAATGATTAGTAAATATTAATATCCTAAATATCCTTCGATGAGAATGAAAATGTGGTAAATATACAATACAGAATGCTATAAATCTGTAAAGAAAAATGTAATAATGAAAATTTAAGGTAAATGAATAGACCCAGAGAGCATTATATTGAATGAGATAACCCAGATCCAGAAAGACATCTTCTCTTTCACTGGAGTCTTCTAGCTCCTAATCATCACATGTGACTACATATCCTGGTGTAAGTGCAGAAACAATGAGCTTGAACTTGCTGGGTGGTGGTCAGGGGTAGGGGAGCAAAAATGAGGTGTACTAGCAGGGCCCAAGTGATCTAATAGGGGAAATGAGGGTCTCTAATATAGGGATAGGGAGGGATTGAATACAAAAGAAGGAAGAAGGAAAGCAAAATAACAATAAGAATAATTATAAACGACTTAAGGAATAATACTATTACCTACCTAGAAAATCCCACAATACATTTAATTCTCTGTAGAAATATACATAGTTTAGCTGGGCAGTAGGGGTGTATGTCTTTATCCCATCACTTGGAAGGCAGAGGCAGGCAGATTTCTGAGTTCTAGGACAGACAGGGCTACACAGAAAAACCCTGTCTCAGAATAAATAAATAAATAAATAAATAAAGTTTAAATATGAAATTTTAAATGAAAATGCCCAATCTGCACTGACAGTAATCCCTCTAAGAACCAAAATACATCTAACAAAAACTCCAATACTAGAGATGAGAAGCCCTTTTTGTGTTGTTAGTCAGGGTTGTCTAAGAGACTGCAAAAACCTTATGGGCTGTTGCTAGTGCCCTTGGTTGTCCCTCAACCCCAGAAGTGGAAGTTACGTCTCCACTGCTGAAGGCTCCATGTATTCCGGACATAGGTCCAAGGGGCACCTGAGCAGGAACTGACCTGAAAGTCTCCTGCCTGCCTTTATGTTACCAGAAGTTGCATACATAACTTGGTGGTAACCACTAGCTCTCCAATTGGACTTAACTGTTAGTAATTTTTTAAAATATTTTTATTAGGTATTTTCCTCATTTACATTTCCAATGCTATCCCAAAAGTCTCCCACCCCTTCCCCCCACTTCCCTACCCACCCACTCCCACTTTTTGGCCCTGGCGTTCCCCTGTACTGGGGCATATAAAGTTTGCAAGTCCAATGGGCCTCTCTTTCCAGTGATGGCCGAATAGGCCATCTTTTGATACATATGCTGCTAGAGTCTAGAGCTCTGGGGTACTGGTTAGTTCATAATGTTGTTCCACCTATAGGGTTGCAGATCCCTTTAGCTCCTTGGGTACTTTCTCTAGCTCCTCCATTGGGGGCCCTGTGATCCATCCACTAGCTGACTGTGAGCATCCACTTCTGTGTTTGCTAGGCCCCGGCATAGTCTCACAAGAGACAGCTATATCTGGGTCCTTTCAGCAAAATCTTGCTAGTGTATGCAATGGTGTCAGCGTTTGGAGGCTGATTATGAGTAGTAATTTTGACCCCATTATTTAGAGACTCTTTTAAGTACGATGTAGGCTTTTATTGTTTTCAGCTGTTACCTGCTATCATTATACAGGAGCCAGATCAATGCAACACGATGTAAATGATAGGAGCAGGTTTTAGTCTTTCATTTGGTCTATGTGCTTAGTCTGTAACTTTCACAAATGCTTTCCAGAATTCATCTTCCCTTACATGTATGATAAGAATGGAAAGCAAGAGTTATTGGGGATGTGACCCTTTACCTTCCCCCATATCATTTAGGTTTGACTTTGATAACTAGTTTCTTTGGAGGTCAGGTTACTGAAAAGGGAACAAGTATTTTGGGCATATGTTTTTTTCAAAATAGTTACTCCTAGCATCACTTCTCACAACCAAAACGCATGTAGATTTCTTTTCCATCATTCATCATACGAACTGGAATGGGTTCTTAAAAGTCACACACACACACACACACACACACACACACACTAGTGTTGGGGTCAGCCTGCAGCTCTCATGTCCTGGTTCGAATTTTCTTTAATTATTTTCTTCTTCCATTGAGCTCCAAACCAGCAGTGTTCCTTCCTGTGTCCTCTGCCATTTCCCAGGCCCTGAGTGGGATGCCAATTTGTTGGGGCTGGCCTGCGGCTCTCATGTCCTGGTTTGAGCCTGGAAGGCATCTTGGAATCTGGAAGAAAAGAGGGAATCTAGGCGGGTAAAGAGAGGAATGGAGTTAAGACTGATTTCTGATCAAGACTCAACTTTAATGTAGGCTAACACACTTTATAAAGAAGAGGGGAGGCCCATTCCCAGTCACACAAAGTTCCTTTGAAGTTGTCAGATCAGCCTTTTAGTAGGAACTCAGGAAGATCACAGTTCGGTGCTAACTCCTGAAGATCTTGGTGAGTAGGTTCAGCCTCAGGCAGGTGGCAGGTAATGGCATATCAGAGTGATGAGAAGCAGCACAGTAGGTGGCTCCACCTAAGTGGCAGATGGTCTGAGGCCAGCCTAGCTAGACTGGAAGGAGATAACACACTGGTAGTCTTTTATTTTAGAAAAACCATCACTTACCTGGGACTTTAATCCTCAATCATCTCCAGCAATCAATCCGTATGCCTTGTGTTCCTACTATGCTCCAACATCAGCTTCTCTTCCTGGTACATTTTGACTCTCTCTATCATGTCCATCTTCAGTCTATGAGCTGGCAATCTATGACCTCAAATTACTGATAGACTTGAAAAAGAGTTTGTTTATGGTATGTTTTCTGCTTATGAAAATGGAAGATATGAGGATTTCAAACTGTTTTATATTGTAATTAGAAGCCACAAATACAGATATATGTTTAAAATATGAAAAACAAAATCATTTCTAATATAGTTACCCTAAAATGAAAAGTTTTAATATTACACATTTTCAATTATTTTCTGCCTATGCATTTGTTTATAGTTATTTTAAATTTTACACACAAAGAAAAGACGGATGATACTATAATTACCTATTATAATTCACTGTCATTTTCTTGACCTTTACCTTTAAGAGACATGATAGATTAGGAGTTGTTATTTTTTGTACCCTTTTAAATTCAACTGTTTTCCATTTCATCATAGAGATAATTACAATTGTTTCTTTCTTTTATCTATATTTTGATAGATTTTTATTCTTTTTTTGTTACATTATATTAATGAACATTACAGAAATAGAATCATATTATATTAAACCTTATATATTTTCCTACTTTCTTCTGTTGCATATATATATGCATGTGCTATATGTATGAATGTGCTGTGGTTTTGTATACATATCTACATGTGTGAGGAGGTCAAACTCAGGTGTCATTTCCCAGGAGTCATACATCTTCTTTTTTTTTTTTTTTTTAGGCAGGTTCTCTTAATGGAACCTGAGGCTGGCTGATTAGTCTAGGCTGGCTCGCAAATCATCCTGAGGATTCCTCTGGTTCCATAGCCCCAGGACTGCAATGACAAGTGTGAACCAACATATCTGGCTTTTTTAAAAATGTGGTGCTTGGGATCAAACTCAAATTCTCCTGTTTGTGCTATATGCAACTATACCTCCTGGGGCATTTCTAATTTTCTATTTTCTTTCTCTTTACAATTAATTATTTTATTTATTTACATCCCAAATGCTGCCCCCCTCCAGGTCACCCTTTGAAGAGTTCCTTCCCCATCCCCTCCTCTCTGCCTCTGAGAGAATGCCCCCCACACACACCCTGGAGCATCAAGTCTCTACAGGATTAAGTGCATCCTTTCCCACTGAAACCAGACAAGGCAGATCTCTGCTACACATGTGCCAGGCCCATGTACACTATTTGGGAGTTCCCAGATGTCCAGGCTAGTTGAAAATGTTGATGTTCCTCTGGGATTACCATTCCTTTCAGCTCCTTCATTCCTTCCTCTACCCCTTCCTTAGAGGTCCTCAACCTTAGTCCAATGGTTGGCTGTGAGTATCTGCATCTGACTCAGTCAGCTGCTGGTAGAGCCTCTCAGAGGACAGCCATGCTAGGCTCCTGTCTGCAAGCACAGCATGGCATCAGTAATAGTGTCAGGGTTTGGTACCTGCCCATGGGATGGATCCCAAGTTGGGCCTGTCATGGGATGACCTTTCTTTCAGTCTCTGCTTCATTTTTGTCCCTGCATTTCCTTTAGACAGAGCAAATTTAGGTAAAAAATCTTGAAAGTGAGTTGATGACCCCCTTGCACCACCGGGGGTGCCTTGTCTATCTACTGGAGGTAGGCTCTTCAGATTGCATATCCCCACTGTTGGACATTTTTGGCTAAGATCACCCACAATGAGACCTGGGATCCTTCCCATCCCAGGTTTCTAGAACTTCCTAGAGTTTCTTCCCACCTACCACCCCCAGCAGCTGAAGATTTCCATTCATTCTCCTGTCTCACCCAGGTCCCCATTTCCTCTGGCTCCCATGTTGTTCCCCCTTCTACGTGGAACTGAAACATCCTCACTTGGCCCTTCCTTCTTCTTTAACTTTTTTGACTCCCTCGAGTGAATCACCTGTATTCTGTACTTTTTCTCTAATAACCACATATCGCTGAGTACATAACATGCATAATCTTTTGAGTCTGGGTTACCTCACTCAGGATGATATTATCTAGTTCTATCCATTTGCCTGCAAAATCTTGATGTCCTTGTTTTTAATACCTGTGTAGTATTCCATTGTAGAAATTAACCAAATTTTCTGCAACCATTGTTTGACTGAGGTTCATTTAGTTTGCTTCCAATTTCTGGCTATAACAAATAAGGCTGTTAGGAACATAGTGGAGCATGTGCCCCTGTGGCATAGAGGGCATCTATGCCCAAGAGTAGTATAGATGGTTCTTTGGGTAGACCTATTTCCACTTTTCTGAGGAACCTCCAGATTGATTTCCAGAGTGGTTGTACCAGTTTGCACTCTCACTTACACTACTGAAAGAAGGTATATTCTTTTGTGTTTGGGTGGAATAGTCGGTAGATGTCTGTTAGGTCCATTTGATTTATAATGTCTGTTAGTTTCATTATTTCTCTGTTTAGTTTTTGTCTGGATGACCTGTCAGTTGGTGAGATCGGAATGTTGAAGTCTAACACTATTAATGTGTAGGGTCTGATGTGCAATTTAAGTTGTAGCAATAAGTCTTTTATGAATGTTATTGGGGTATAGATATTCAGAATTGAGATACCATGTGTGATGGTTTCTATATCCTTGGAACAGGGAGTGGCACCATCTGAAGGTGTGGCCTTGTTGGAATAGGTGTGACCTGGTTGGAATGGGTGTGTCACTGTGGGTAAAAGATCCTCACCCTAGTTGCCTGGAAGTCAGTCTTCCTCTAGCAGCCTTTAGATGAAGATATAGAACTCTCAGCTCTGCCTGCACCATGCCTGCCGGGATACTGTCATTCTCTCACCTTGATGATAATGGACAGAACGTCTGACTGAACCTGTAAGCCAGCCCAAATTAAATGTTGTTTTTAGAAGACTTGCCTTGGTCATGGTGTCTGTTCACAGCAGTAAAACTCTAACTAAAACACCATGCTAGTAGATTTTTTTCTTTGATAAGTATGAAATATTCTTTCTTGTCACATTTGATTAATTTTGGTTGAAATACTATGTTTCTATTAGATATTAGAATGGCTACTCCAGCTTGCTTCTTGGGTCCATTTGTTTGAAAAACATTTTTTCAGCCCTTTACTTTAAGAAAGTATCTATCATCTTTGTTGCTGAAGTCTGTTTCTTGTATGCAGAAGAGTGATGGATCCTGTTTTATGCATTCTTTATGGTGTTATTGGGAAATTGGGTCCATTGATGTTAAGAGATATTAATGACCAATGATTGCTAGTTCCCATTATTTTGTTGCAGGATGTGGTATAGTGTGTGTGTGTGTGTGTATGTGTTTCTTCTTTGGGGTGTGTTATGAGATGTTTAATTTCTTGTATTTTCTTATGCATGTAGTTTCCCTCCTTGTGTTGGAGTTTTCCTTCCAGTGTCCTCTTTAGGGCTGGATTAATAGACAGATATTGCTTAAGTTTGGTTTTGTCATGGAATATCTTGATTTCTCCATCTATGGTAATTGAGAGTTTTGCTGTATCTAGTAGTCTAGGGTGGCATCTGTGGTCCCTTAAGTTCTACAAGACATTTGTCTAGGACCTTCTGGATTTTACAGTTTCTGTTGAGAAGTTGGGTGTAATTCTGGAAAGTCTGCTTTTATATATTACTTGGCCCCTTTAACTTGGAGCTTTTAATATTTCTTTGTTCTATACATTTTCTATTTTGACTATTATGTGCCTGGTGGACTTTCTTTCCTGGTCCAATCTATTTGGTGTTCTGTAGGCTTCTTGAAAGAAATGTACATGTTTATGGCCATTAATTTTTCTTTAGGTTAAGGATGTTATCCTCTATAATTTTGTTGAAGATGTTCTTTAGCCCTCTGAACTAGGAATCTTAACCCTCTTCTATTCCTATTATTCTTAGGTTTAGTCTTTTCATTGTGTCCCAAACTTCCTGCATGTTTTGGGTTAGGAAATTTTTACACTTTGCACTTTCTTTGACAATATTTTCTATGCCTGAGATTCTCTCTTCCATCTCTTGTATTCTCTTGGTGATGCTTGTCTTTGTAGTCCCTGTTCTCTTTCCTAAGTCGTCCATATCCAGGGGTGCTTCCAATTGTGATTTTTTTTTTATTGCTTCTATTTCCACTTTTAGGTCTTTGACAATTTTTTTTTTCATTTCCTTCACTTGTTTGATTTTATTTTCCTGTATTTCAAGGGATTTATTTGTTTCCTTTTTAAGGGCTTCTACCTGTTTGTGTTTTTCTTTAAGGGAATTGTTTATATCCTCTTTAAAGGCCTTTATCATTTACATGAGATTGGATTTTAGGTCAGAATCTTGCTCTTCAGGTGTGTTAGGATATCCAAGGCTTGCTGTAGTAGGAAAGCTGGGTGCTGATGGTGTTATATTGCATTGGCTTCTGTTGATTATGCTCTTACACTTGCCTTTTGCCATCTGGTTGTCTCTGGGGTTAGCCAGCCTAGATGTCTGGGATTGGAGCATGGCTCCCTGGAGGCAGGTAGATCTCTGTCCCATGTTAGTGCAGGCCTCCTGGGAGGTAGACAGACCTGTTTCTTGGGTTAGAGAAGGCCTCCTGGGAGACAGTCAGGGCTCTGAGGTTGAGGGGTCTGGTTTGCTGATCCACTGAGAATGCAGATGGAGGTGTAAAGAATAAGGGAGATTGGGCTCCAACAGGGCAGGGCAGATCCCATTTCTGGGGTTTGGGGAGGGAATCTCACCTGTGTCTCTAGTTACAGGAGACCTCCTAGGAGATAGGCAGGGCTGTGGGGTAGGTCGGTGGTTGGGGAGCCAATCTGCCAAATGTGCAGGTGGAGATGAGGACTGGAAGGAAGATCAAATTTTCTATTTTCTTTTTTTTTATTGGATATTTTCTTTATTTACATTTCAAATGTTATCCCCTTTCCCGGTCCCCGCCCCGAAAAAACCCTCCCTATCCCATACCCCCTCCCCCTGTTTCTATGAATGTTCTCTGCAACCCACCTACCCCCTCCTACCTCCCTGCCCTGGCATTCCCCTACACTGGGGCAATGAGCCTTCACAGGACCAAAGGCCTCGCCTCCCATTGTTGCCTGACAAGGCCATCCTCTTCTTCATATGGGGCTGGAGTCATGGGTCCCTCTATGTGTATTCTTTGGTTGGTGGTTTAGTCCCTGGGAGCTCTGGGGGGATCTGGTTGGTTGACATTGTTGTTCCTCCTATGGGGTTGCAAACCCCTTCAGCTCCTTCAGTCCCTTCTCTTACTCTTCCATTGGGGACCCCATGTTCAGTCCAATGGTTGAGCATTTGCCACTGTATATATCAGGCACTGGCAAAGCCTCTCAGGAGACAGCTATATCAGGCTCCTGTCAGCATGCACTTCTTAGCATCCACAATAGTGTCTGGGTTTGGTGACTGTGTATGGATCTCCAGGTGGGGCAGTCTCTGGGTGGCCTTTCCTTCAGTCTCTGCTCCACACTTTGTCTCCATATTTGCTCCTGTGAGCATTTTGTTTCCCTTTCTAAGAAGAATGGAAGCACCCACTCTTGGGCCACTTAATCATATCAAAACAGAAGAATTTATTTTATTTCAATATATCTTATTATTTTGTAATATGATCTTACACAAATTTACTAATGCCATCTCATAATAGATATCTTTGTTATTTCAAATTATTTTGCTCTTACAGTCAGTACAATATTTATATGTTATTTGTATATGTGTCTATGTGCATGCATGAACTTCTAATGAGAGTCTGTGTAGCATAGGAACAAAGAGTTCAAACTTCAAAGGCTAGTATGATTCACTTCAAGTTTTCATCTTAATTCCTGCCAGTAGTATGCAGATAGTTGATCTGTATGTCAAGGTCATTATTATGCAGTGTCTACAATGTCAAACTGAGTTTTTAATCCTTAATTGAATAGGTAATGTGAAGGCATGTAGAACATTATCCACAGAAGTAATAACATTAGGTTGATAGTATGATTTATCTGAAAATAATGTAAACAATTGATTGACCTAGAAAACTGAGAAAAGGGATAGTCATTATATTTTTCCATATTTTTGTGTAGGTCCAAGACTCAAAGCACAATGTAACCTGATGGAATTTTGAAGGAAATGTCCTAAATAAAGAAATAAAAATTATTATTTATTTGCAACTTGATGGTGATCTCACTTTTTCTTCATGTCTTCACCAATTTTGTTAATTTTTCCAATCTTTATTATTTATTTACTTTACATCCTGATTGCAGGTTTTCCTCCCTCCTCTCTTCCCAGTCTACGCTCTCACCTCCCTTCTCCTCATTTACCACTCCCTCTCCTTCCTAGAAAAGGGGAGACTTAACATAGATATTAACCAGCCTTGCCATATCAAGTTGCAGTAAGATTAAGTGCATCTTCTATTGTGGCTAGTCAAGACAGCACAGTTAGAGGAATGGAGTCCAAAGTCAGGCAATGTTGTCAGAGATATCCCCCACTATTGCTTTAGGAGTCCTATATGAAGATCAAGCTGCACAACTGTTACATATGTGCAGAGGGCCTAGGTATGCCCCACGAATGTTCTCTGGTTTGCAGTTTCATCTCTGAGCCTTGATGGACCCAGGTTAGTTGATTCTGTACGTTTTCTTTTGGTGTGCTTTACCCCTCTGGCTCCTATAATTCTTCCTCCCACTCTTTCACAGCATTCCCCAAACTCTGCCTAATTTTTTTTGCTGTGGGTCTCTGCATAAGTTTCCATTAGTTGCTGAGTGAAGCCTCTCTGGTTACAGTTATTCTTGGCTCCTGTCTGCACATATAGCAGAACATCATTAATAGTTTCAGGTGTGGGATCCTCATGGCATGGGTCTCAACTAGGGCCAGTAATTGGTAGGACTTTCCCTCAAATTCTGCTCTAAAATTTACTCCTTATCTTATAGGCAGGACAAAATATGAGTGTAAGATTTTTGTGGCTGGGTTAATGTCCTGGTCCCTCCTTTGGAAGTCTTGCCTGGTTACAGGAGATAGCCAGTTCAGGCACTATATCCCCCGTTGCTAGGGGTCTTTGCTAGTGTCACTCTCATTGATTTCTAGGAGATTTCATTGTCCTAGGTTTCTAGCTTGTCCTAGAGATGCTTCTCCATCCAGTTGTCTTTCTCAGTACTCTTCCCCTTCATGCTCCCCTACTTCATCACTCCTGTTCCCATCCTCATTTTTTACCATGGTTATCCTGTACATTATACCTAATATCCTCTTATAAGTGAGTACATACCATGTTTGTCTTTCTGGATATGGGTTACCTCACTCAGGATGATATTTTCTAGTTGCATCCATTTGCCTACAGATTCCATGGTGCCCTTATTTTTAATGGCTTAGTAATACTCCATTGTGTAAATGTACCATATTTTTAATAACAAAATGCAGCTTTATTTTTGAATGAATGGCATTATGCACTCCTTTCTGGCTTTATTAACTTAAATGCCTATCTATTTACAGCCTTCTATGGAAAAAAAGATTTAATTCTACTAATGCTCTGCCTTAATTTTATTATTATTCAATATGTTATCATCAGCATTTTCTGTTTTTATAAATTTAAACTCTTTTTCACACAATATCAGCATTTAACAGTTAACCTTTACTGCCCACCCTGTAAGATAAAGATATAAATTTGATTTTCCATTTCTTTCTTCTGCCTTTCACCGTTCATTATATTCTATTAAATTCTCAAATCTGACAGTGTTTTCCTTCCAATCTGCAGCTATATTGAAATATTTAATTCTTTATATTAACAGTGCAAGGACTAGATAGCAAGAACACTATTATGGTGTTGAAAATATTCACTCTAGGGGAGAAATGTGTTGTGGAGTGTTATAAGTAGGATTGTGGTCCCACTTGAAGATGCAGGTTATGACTGTAAGGACAAGAACTTTTGGGAGTTGATAGTATTAGACTCTTTCTAAGGTCCATGACCTCAGTAGCCCCAGAAAGCTGAGTAAATTTCCAGTACCACTCAACCTCCTGTTGAGTGGATCTTAAGTCAAATTAGACAGCTATTGGGTGCCACTGGCATGTTAATGCCTCTTATAGCACCTGAACATACATCTTGCCACTCATGCTGTTGATTATCATGATTGATAGGTGTCTGTCTATCCTGAGTAGGACACACAGCTATATGTGTGCATGTGTGTATGAGTGTGTGTGTTTGTAGTGTGTGTACCTATACTTATATATATTGTGTATACTTTTATTTTTATTATATATTGAATTTTATTTTTCCCCTCTGCAAACCCCCATCCCATCCCCCTTCTCTTTGCCTCTATGAGGGTGCTCCCCCACACATCCACCCATTCCCTCCTCACACTGGGACATCAAGCCTCCACAGGACCAAGGACCTTCCCTCCCATTGATGCCAGATAAGGCCATCCTGTGCTATATATGTAGTTGGAACCATGGATACCTCCATGTGTACTCTTTGGTTGGTGGCTTAGTCCCTGGGAGCTCTGAATGGTCCAGTTAGTTGATATTGTTGTTCTACCTATGGGGTTGCAAATCCCATCAGCTCCTTCAGTCCTTCCCCTGACTCTTCCATCAGGGTTCCTGGGCTCAGTCTGATGGTTGGTTGTATCTGCATCTGTATCCATAAGGCTCTGACAGGGCCTCTCAGGAGACAGTTGCATCACGCTCCTGTCAGCAAGCACTTCTTGTCATCAGCTACAGTGTCTGGGTTTGGTGTCTGCAGACAGGATGAATCCCCAGGTGGGGCAGTCTCTAGATGGCCTTTCCTTTGGTCCTTGCTCTGTTTTGTTGTTCCTGAATTTCCTTTAGATAGGAAAAATTCTGGGTTAAAATTTTTGAGGTGAGTGGTGACAGCAGATGCTGGCGACGATGTGGAGAAAGAGGAACACTCCTCCATTGTTGGTGGGACTGCAAGCTTGTACAACCACTCTGGAAATCAGTCTGGCAGTTCCTCAGAAAATTGGACATAGTACTACCGGAGGATCCAGCAATACCTCTCCTGGGTATATATCCAGAAGATGTCCCAACCGGTAAGAAAGACACATGCTCCACTATGTTCATAGCAGCCTTATTTATAATAACCAGAAGTTGGAAAGAACCCAGATGCCCCTCAACAGAGGAATGGATACAAAAAATGTGGTACATTTACACAATGGAGTACTACTCAGCTATTAAAAAGAATGAATTTATGAAATTCCTAGGCAAATGGTTGGACCTGGAGGGCATCATCCTGAGTGAGGTAACCCAATCACAAAAGAACTCAAATGATATGTACTCACTGATAAGTGGATTTTAGCCCAGAAACTTAGTATACCAAGATATAAGATACAATTTGCAAAACACATGAAACTGAAGAAGGAAGACCAAAGTGTGGACACTTTGCCCCTTCTTAGAATTGGAAACAATCACCCATGAAAGGAGTTACAGAGACAAAGTTTGGAGCTGAGACAAAAGGATGGACCATCTAGAGACTGCCATATCCAGGGATCCATCCCATAATTAGCCTCCAAATGATGCCACCATTTCATACACTTGCAAGCGTTTGCTGAAAGGACCCTGATATAGCTGTCTCTTGTGAGACTAGGCCGGGGCCTAGCAAACACAGAAGTGGATGCTCACAGTCAGCTATTGGATGGATCACAGGGCTCCCAATGGAGGAGCTAGAGAAAGTACCCAAGGAGCTAAAGGGATCTGCAACCCTGTAGGTGCAACAACATTATGAACTAACCATTACCCTGGAGCTCTTGACTCTAGCTGCATATGTATCAAAGATGGCCTAGTAGGCCATCACTGGAAAGATATGCCCATTGGACACACAAACCTTATATGCCCCAGTACAGAGGAACGCCAGGGCCAAAAAAATGGGAATGGTGGATAGGGTAGTGGGGTGGGGGAGGGTATGGAGGACTTTTGGGATAGCATTGGAATTGTCATTGAGGAAAATACGTAATAAAAAAATATTAAAAAAATATAGGAAATATGGGGACAAAGAGTGAAGCAGAGACTGAAGGAAAGGCCATCCAGAGACTTCCCCACCTAGAGATCCATCCCACCTACAGACACCAAACCCAGACATTATTGCAGATGCTAAGAATTGCTTGCTGTCAGGAGCCCCATATAGCTGTCTCCTGGGAGGTTCTGCCAGAGCCTGAACAAACAGATACAGATGATTACAGCCAACCATCTGACTGAGCATAAAGACCACAATGGAATAGCTAGGGGAAGGACTGAAGGAGATAAACTTTATACTCAAAGAGAAATAAGAATAAAATCCATGCAAAGACTTAGGTAGACACTATAGTGATGTGTATTCAAGTCAAAGTTTGTTAAGGTTTTTCTGGTTTATCCAAAAATGAGAAAAGAGATATGAAATAGATTCTGTTCAAAAACCTTCAGGCAGAAGTCACTTTCTGACATCATAACTTCATCCCTCTGAACTCTCTCATTTTGAAAGAATATGTGTGTGTGCTCATGTACATGCAAGCATGTTCATATGCATGAATGTGCATGTCAGTGTGTGTGTGTGTGTATGCATGTGTATGCATGTGTGTGTATGTGTGTGTAACCAGCACTTTAAGGTAATTCATTAGAAAAATCTTAGTGAACTAATACGTTATCTATTCAAAAGTCTATACTTAATGGTACACTTATAAGAAGGAACTATTTTATTCTCAACTCTCCCTACATGTATGATGAACTTGAATTTCTCTTACTAAGCTTTTGTTTCTTTTAAATAGTTAAAGTACCCCAGTGATGTGGAACATTTGTTTCTACTACCTACCTTTCTCACAATAGACCTTCAGATGATGAGTTAGCATGGAGCTAGCAGTTTGTCAGAGTAACTGCCATACGCAGCTCAACTTCCCATCCCACACCACATTTCATCATTATCTTTCTTTCACACTGAAGTTGGTCAGGCCAATCCACAGAGTAGATCTCCTCTTGTAATTTATTTTTTACTTAGAATCTTAATCAGCATATAGGGAGTTGAAAAACCATTTCTATGTGGAATACTTACTATGAAGATTAAGAGAGACTATGCTTAACATTTAATTGGCTTATAATGCTGTGAAGCTAGTTTCAAGGTCATAAAAATCTTACTTATGAGCACAAAAAGAAAATGCTAGCAGCTGTTATAAAACCATCAGAGTCACATTCTCTTATTGAGCAGTGTGGAATTATACAAAACATTAAATCTAACATATCTTCAAGGCTTCTTTTGATTAATCAAATTAATCCTGACTCATTCCTAGGAACAAATGGGTCGACTAAAAATTTAACTCTTCATAATTGTAACATTACCCTATGTACAATTCAGTCAAGTTCGACTGACAGTTATCTACATATGACTTATTTGTGTGCATATTGTAGTTTTAATCTCCCATCAAGCAAGAATCTTTGATCTCTGTAGCTCTGTGTTCATATTTAGTAAAGTCCCTGGTTACTAATTAAGTCCCAGCAACTGTATGAACCATTTATTGTTTTCAGGTGATCCTTCTCTCTTTGTCATTATCCTATAAATGGTTCTAGTTCACGAATACTCAACCCATCACAATCCATTACCTCTGCAGACAGCAGGATGACCATACCAATACTTGAAAATTAGATAGTCCTTTCTTTTTTAAATCCCCAAGGTTCTTCCTCTGCATTTAATGTAAAATTCCAAACAAATTATATGATCCACATTTGGGGTACACAATTATTGCCATTCCCATATTTGCTGGTTCTTTTATGTGTACGAATCTTAACAGACATATTCCCACTGCTGAGTCTTTTAAGTCAGAATTCAACTGATGAATCACAAGTCCAAAAGGCCTCCAAGAGAGGTTACCAACTTTGAACGGCTAGTCTGTGTATAAAATATCCCATGCTATTATTTTTCTGTTGAAAATGGCTGACCATTTGATCCTGGGTGTGATGCTTGTCCCATCACCCACACCACATACTTGATGAATTCTACTAAAGTAGGTACTCATCACTCTATCCCTTCATCTGGAATTCTGTTGTCACCAAGTTGCTTGTTAAAAAATTACCTAAGGCAGGGCATAGTGGTGCACGCCTTTAATCCCAGCACTCGGGAGGCAGAGGCAGGTGGATTTCTGAGTTCGAGGCCAGCCTGGTCTACAAAGTGAGTTCCAGGACAGCCAGGGCTATACGGAGAAACCCTATCTCGAAAAACAAACAAAAAAATTACCTAAGAAATTAGTGAGTAAATATAACAAGCATGATAATGCTATGAAGGTATGTGCTTCCTCAAACATTTTACTCATTTGAGTCATGCATTCATGTTTGCTTGGAAGATGGTTTTCATATGTGAGTGTACATTGTCTGTGTGGTCATGGTGTTAGCTCCCTGTATTGAGTAAAAGATTTATATGATGACCAAGTGGTTTTAAACATGTTTACTATCTCCTAGCTTCTGTGGACTATGGAACTGGAAATGACTTAGCTGGCCCCTGTAGCTCAAGGTCTCTTTGGCTGCAATGAAAGTATTAGCCAGGGAAACATTCATTTCAATTCTCCAAAGCATGAGGAGGTACAGCTAAGCTCATTTTGGTTCTTGGAAGGATTCAGCTGCCAATTGTGCCGAGCTTTCCAGTCCTTCACTATCTGCTGGCAGAAGCTTTCCTCAATTTCTTGCCATATGGACCTCCCCTGGTGGAATTTTGTTTAATCAGAATAAAAAGTTAGAGAAAGCAAGCAACCCGAAAGCTAGCTTTATTTTGAAGTCTAATTATGGAAATTGCATAATTTTGCTTTTATTACATTCTAATTTTCATGCCTCAGTCACTAGTTTTAGCTCACACTGAAGGGAAGAATATTTCTTTCGAATACTAGGAGGCAAGAATGAGGAATAACTATTTTACGTACTTCCAACCAGAGCCACATACTTTTATATTCAAATAAATTGTTTGCCCTATTATGAATAAGGCTGCTGTGAACATAGTAGAGCATGTATCCTTTTGGTATGGCGGGACATCATTTGGGTATATGCCCAGGAGTGGTATAGCTGGGTCTTCAGGTAGAACTATTTCCAATTTTCTGAGGAACCACAAGATTGATTTACAGTGTGGTGGTACCAGCTGACAATCCTACCAGCAATGGACAAGTGTTCCTTTGTCTCTACATTCTCTCCAGCATGTACTGTCACCTGAGGTTTTGATCTTAGCTATTCCAATTGGTGAAAGGTGGAATCTCAGGGTTGTTTTGATTTGCATTTCCCTGATAACTACAGATGTTGAACATTCCTTTAAGTGCTTCTCGGGAACCCCAATAGAAAAGTTCGAGGAAGGACTGAAGCAGCTGAAGGGAATGACAACCCCATAGGAAGACCAACAGAATCAACTAACCCAGACCCCTAGGATCTCCCAGACACTGAATCACCAACCAAAGAGCATACAAAGGCTGGTCCATGAACCCTGGCACATCTGTAGCAGAGGACTACCTTCTCTTGCCTCAGTGAGAGAGGATGCACCTAATCCTGTAGAGACTTGATGCCCTAGGGAAGGGGGGTGTGGTTGGAGTCAGGGGAAGACCATTCTCTCAGAGGAGAAGGGAAGGGCAATGGGGTGAAGTACTCTGGAAAATGGGACCAGGAGGGGAGGCAACATTTGGGATGTAAATAAATAAAATATTTTTTATAAAATTGTTTATTTTATTTCTTGAACACATTAATAACAAATAAAAGAACTGTGGCTCTAGGTTTAGGTAGCATTAAAAGATAAATATATATTCATTTTGTCTGGAAATCTTGTTGAGCAACTGGATATACTAAATAGACCTACTGGCAATGCTGGCCTATGCAAAACAGTGCTGGTATACAAAACAGTAACAAGGAAAAGACTGCTCTTGTGAAACTTTAAATTTAGTGCTTTAGATGCAAATGTTGCATAGTACTGTGAGCTAATTCAAAGAAAGTGATACAATGTGCTTGACTTGGAGGAGGCTGGCATGTTAAGAATGGTGAACACTGAAGGTCTCATTAAGTGAATGTAACTTTAACCAAAAGTCAGAAAGAAGACTAGCTTAAATTGTATTCCATTGATCTACCTGCCTGTCACTGTACCAATATCATGCAGTTTTTATCACTATTGCTCTGTATTACAGCTTGAAGTCCAAGATGCTGATTCCCCCAGAAGATATTTTATTGTTGAGAATAGTTCTCACTATTCTGGGTTTTTTATTATTCCAGATGAATTTTAGAATTGCTCTTTCTAACTCTATAAAGAATTTATTTGGAATTTTAATGCAGATTGCATTGAATCTGTATATTGTTTTCAGCTAAATAGCCATTTTTACTATATTAATCCTGCCAATCCATGAGCATGAGAGATATTTCCATATTCTGAGGTCTTCTTCAAGTTCTTTCTTCAGAGACTTGAAATTCTTGTCTCACAGATCTTTCACTTGTTTGGTTAGAGTCACACCAAGATACTTTATATTATTTGTGACTATTGTGAAGGGTGCCATTTCCCTATCTCAGCCTGTTTATCCTCTGAGTATAGGAAGGCTACTGATTTGTTTGAGTTAATTTTATATGCGGCCACTTTGCTGAAGTTGTTTATCAGCAGTAGGATTTCTCTGGTGGAATTTTTGTGGTCACTTAAGTATACTATCATATTGTCTGCAAATGGTGAAAGTTTGACTTCTTTTCCAATTTGTATCCCTTTGGCCTCCTTTTGTTGTCTAATTGCTCTAGCTAGAAGTTCAAGTACTATATTGAATAAATAGGAAGAGAGAGGACAGCCTTGTCTAGTCCCTGATTTTAGTGAGATTGCTTCAAGTTTTTCTCCGTTTAGTTTGATGTTGGCAACTGGTTTGCTGTTTCCAAGACTTTTATAATGAACGGGTGTTGGACTTTGTCAAATGCTTTCTCAGCATTTAATGAAGTGATCATGGGTTTTTTTTCCTTTGGTCTTGTTTATGTAGTGGATTACATTGATGGATTTCCATATATTGAACAATCCCTGCATCCCTGGCATGCAGCCTACCTGTTTGTGGTGAGTGATCATTTTGATATGTTCTTTGATTTGGTTGGCAAGAATTTTATTGAGTATTTTTGCATCGATATTCATAAGGGAAATTGGGCTCAAGTTTTCTTCGTTCACACACCTACAGTCACTGGAAAAATACAGCATTTTCAACAAATGCTGTTGTTTCAACAGGTGATTAGCATGCAGAAGAGTGCAAAAGGATTATTTATTTATTTATTTATTTTGTTTTTTTTCGAAACAGGGTTTCTCTGTATAGCCCTGGCTGTCCTGGAACTCACTTTGTAGACCAGGCTGGGCTCAAACTCAGAAATCCACCTGCCTCTGCCTCCCAAGTGTGGGGATTAAAGGCGTGTGCCACCATCACCCTGCAAAACAATCCATTCTTATTTCCTTGAACAAAGCTCAAGTTCAAGTGGATCAAGGACCTCCACATAAAACCAGATACACTGAAACTAATAGAAAAGAAAGTGGGCAAGAGCCTTGAGCACATGGGAACAGGGGGAAATTTCCTGAACAGAACACCAATAACTTATGCTCTAAGATCAAGAATTGACAAATGGGACCTCATAAAATTACAAAGCTTTTGTAAGGCAAAGGACACTGTCAATAGGACAAAACAGCAACCAACAAATTGGGAAACAACCTTTACTAACCCTACATCCAATATATAGAAATAAATAAAAAAAGTTAGTCTACAAAGAATGAAATAACATTATTAAAAATGGGGTACAGAGATAAACAAAGAATTCTCAACTGAGGAATACTGAGTGGCTGTGAAGCACCTAAGGAAATGTCCAACATCCTTAGTCATCCGGGAAATGAAAATCAAAACAACCCTGAGATTCTACCACATACCAGTCAGAATGGCTAAGATCAAAAATTCAGACAACAGCAGATGCTGGCAAGGATGTGGAAAAAGAGGAACACTCCTCTATTGCTTGTGGGATTGCAAGCTTGTACAACAACTCTGGAAATCAGTTTGACAGTTTCTCAGAAAATTGGACTCCTGGGCATGTGCTCCAACATGTAATAAGGACACATGCTCCACTATGTTCATAGCAGCCTTATTTATAATAACCAGAATCTGGAAAGAACCCAGATGTCCCTCAACAGAGGAATGAATACAGAAAATGTTGTACATTCACATAATGTAGTACTACTCAGCTATTAAAAACAATAAATTTATGAAATTCTTAGTCAATTTGAACTAAAAAATATCCTGAGTGAGGTAACCAAATCACAAAAAAACACACATGGTATACATTCAATGATAAGTGGATATTAGCCCAGAAGCTCAGAATACTCAAGATGCAACTCACAGGCAAAATGAAGCTCAAGAAATAAGAAGACCAAAGTATGGATACTCCAGTTCTTTGAAGGAAGAACAAAATATCCATGGGAGGAGATAGAGACAAAGTGTAGAGCAGAGACTAAAGAAAAGACCATCCAGAGACTGCCCACTTAGGGATCTATCATATATTCAGTCACCAAACCCAGACACTATTGTGGATGCCAACAAGTGCTCGCTGACAGGAGCCTGGTGTAGCTGTCTCCTGAGAGGTTCTGCCAGTGCCTGACAAATATAGAGGTGGATACTCTCAGTCAACCATTGGACTGAGCACAAGGTCCTCAATGGTAAAGCTAGAGAAAGTATCCAAGGAATTAAAGGAGCTTGCAGCCCCATAGGAGGAACAATATGAACCAACTAGTGCCCACAGAGCTCCCAGGGACTAAACCACCAACCAAAGAGGGACTCATGGCTCCAGCTGCATATGTAGCAGAGGATGGCTTTGTTGGACATCAATGGGAGGAGAGGCCCTTGGTCATGAGAAGGTTTGATGCCCCAGTGTAGGGGAATGCCAGGACAGAGAAGCAGGAGTGTGTGGGTTGGTGAGCAGGGGGGTGGGGGATGTGATAGGGGGGTTTCAGAGGGGAAAGTGGAAAGGAGATAACATTTGCAATGTAAATAAAGAAAATAAAAATTTCATTTAAAAAAGAAAGAAGAGTAGCAACTATATATGGGAAATCCAATATGTTGAGCAACATATTAAAAGAGATTCTTGGCAGAGATGATGACTTTGTGTGTTTAAGAAAATGAAAATTCTGTCAGACCTTTTTTAATAATTTGTTTTAATTCTTGAAATTATAACAGTTACATCATTCCTCCTTGCCTTTCCTCCCTCCAATCTGTCCTGTGCATGCATCTCTCATTCTCTTTCAAATTCATAGCTTGTTTTTTAATTGTACACACACACACACACACACACGAAGAGACTATAAAAGGGAATTGACTTAGAAAGAAGGGTCATACCATGTAAAAGTTGCAGGCCATGAAAGAACTCTTGTTTCCTCTGAGTAACATCAGAGCCATTTGGAGTAGAAGGAGCTATGATCTGGCAGATTATTTTAGAAGTATCAAATGCTTTGAGCTCAAGCAGAAAGAAGCAGACAGGCCATTTAGGTGACTGTTGCAATTAAGTAGGTAAGAAATACTAGTCTCTGAGGAAAGAAAAGTAACAGTAAAGGCAGACAAAAAGGATGCTCAAATATGGTTTTATTTTTATATCAAAGTTAAGAGAATTAAATGGAAGATTTTATGGAATATGTGGGAGAAAAAGTCAAGTCCTATATTGGAAACTTTAGCCTGAGCTCCAAAACAGAAATGCATACAAACTAATGTGAAAAAGCCCATAGGAAGGACATATTTGGACGATTTTATCAGGAGACAAATTTCAGAGATGGTAATATTTAAATCCTTACTAGCCCATCAGAATAGCTATGCAAAGCAGACTGTTTTCTAGACTTAACAAAGAATTTCAGTCTAGAGATAGGTATTTACATCATTTAGAAGGTATTAAAAGCATGAGAGTGGACTGGATCCTCAACAGAACAAGGACATTTTGAAAAAGTAAATGGTGACAATAAAAGTAGCAAAGTAAAATGCAAGATTCTTGAATCATCTCAGTGCTTAGACTAGAACCAAGGAGATCCAAGGACTGTGATTGTAAAAGCATATATCTTTTAAATGGGTACTGAGGTATTCCCTTGGAAGTTCTGCCCTTTGGGAGATCACAACTAACATGAAATGAATCAGATAGTCTTATTTCTTTCATTCAGGCAAGCCACAAGGCAAACTGCACTGTAGAGCTCAATTTTAATAAAGCTTGCTATTTTCTTTCCTTAACATTGACTACATAATTTCAGTATGCCAAAGGAAGCCAAGTATCATGTGTACAGCAATTCTTGGGCCAGCATGTAAGTTCCTGCCTCCAACAACTTTTGAAATGCTGATTGGACCATCTTTGTTTGTAGCAAGAATTCCAGTTGATGAGAGTTCTCTACTTTGAGACATCTAAATCACTTCTCTAGAGCATCATATAAAATGCTAAATATAATTTTATTTTATGGAGAAAAGCTTATGAACACATGCTGACCTGTAATCTTAATGTTCAGACAAAATTCTAGGCACTTCCTAAAGCTGTCACCAGTTTTTAAGCTTAAAATTATGCATAAGTTGTTAATTGGCTGCCTTAAGAGTCATATATAAAAGTTAAGTATTTATTTATTAAAAAGAACACTCTCAACTATGGTTCACAGAGCTTTATCTTTACAAAAGCAAAGACCCATTTCATTTCTGAAGTGACACCTGTGTTCACCTATAGCCACTTCTGCCTTTTCTTCTTATAGAGAAGAATATTATACTTGGAGAGGAACAAATAATTAGAACTGGGTAACATATTGTAGGCAGAAAGATTATATGTCATTTCTAGAGCAACAGAGTTAATATCAAGGATCTTACCCTCCAGGGTTCTCTTTAGAGTAATTGTGGAGGATTTCTCTCAACAGCCTGCGACACCATTTTCCCACATTCAGCAGATTGTCAGTGAAACATAAACCTATGTTAAATCAGTGGGAGAGTTTGTGTCAATGTGATATAAGCCTATCCTATATAGATTTTAAAGACCTTGATTGTTGTAAGCTTATAACCCATCTTTAGACTTTACAATAAATTTTTAAAAGGAATACCAAAAATTATTAAAGGTACTTCATATTTTAATTGACCATCCCACATAAAAGTATCAAAAGACTCATAAGCATTTATAGAATGAGGCTATTTTTAAACTGGTTGCTACATGCAATGAATGCTTTCGTCTGTAATTTGTAAAAAGTTCTATTACCCATCTTCAGGAAATGAGATGAAAATCTAGTTTTATAGGCACTCTAATTTTATTTGATTATCTTAAAAAGCAAAAGCACGAGGTAATGGGGTATCAACAGTCCCATGTACTAGAAAGATGTGTTAATGAATTATAATTACAAAATATTCCATACTTTACTATGAACTATATCTGAAAATTTGATATGGCTTCATGCTCTATAAAACATCTTGAAGAAGTTTTTATGATTATTTTATAGCTAATTCAGATATCTCAACCATGATTAAGTCCAGAATAACTCTATTTCGCATCACTATCTACATTTCTAAAGAGTGATTATTTTTCACAATTTGAGGACAGAGAGTAATATTTTTTTTAATTTTTATTAGGTATTTTCTTCATTTACATTTCAAATGCTATCCCAAAAGTCCCCCTTACCCCCCACACACTCCCCTACCCACCCACTCCCACTTCTTAGCCCTGGCGTTCCCCTGTGCTGGGGTATATAAAGTTTGCAATACCAAGGGGCCTCTCTTCTTAAAGATGGCCGACTAAGCCATCTTCTGATACATATGCAGCTAGAGACACGAGCTCTGGGGGTACAGGTTAGTTCATATTGTTGTTCCACCTATAGGGTTGCAGACCCCTTCAGCAACTTGGGTAATTTCTCTAGCTTCTTCATTGTGGACCCTGTATTCCATCATATAGCTGAGTGTGAGCATCCACTTCTGTGTTTGCCAGGCACTGGCATCGCCTCACAAGAGACAGCTATATCAGGGTCCCTTCAGCAAAATTTTGCTGGTATATGTGATGGTGTCTGTATTTGGAGGCTGATTATGGGATGGATCCCCGGGTGGGGCAGTCTATAGATGGTCCATCCTTTCGTCTCAGCTCCAAACTTTGTCGCTGTAACTCCTTCCCTGGGTGTTTTGTTCCCAATTCTACAAAGGGGCAAAGTGACCACATTTTGGTCTTCATTCTTCTTGAATTTCAAGTGTTTTGCAACTTGTAACTTGGGTATTCTAAGTTTCTGGGCTAATATCCACTTATCAGTGAGTATATATCATGTGAGTTCTTTTGTGATTGGCTTATGTCACTCAGGATGATAACCTCCAGGTCCATCCCCTTGCCTAGGAATTTCATAAATCCATTCTTTTTACTAGCAGACTAGTACTCCATTGTGTAAATGTACCACATTTTCGGTATCCATTCCTTGGTTGAGGGATATCTGGGTTCATTCCAGCTTCTGGCTTTTATAAATAAGGCTGCTATAAATAAAGTGGAACATGTATCCTTATTACCAATTGGAACATCTTCTGGATATATGCCCAGGAGAGGTATTGCATGATCCTCCAGTAGTACTATGTCCAATTTTTTGAGGGACCGCCAGACTGAATTCCAGAGTGGTTGTACAAGCTTGCAATCCCACCAACAATGGAGGAGTGTTCCTCTTTCTCCACATCCTTCTCAGCATCTGCTGTCACATGAATTTTTGAACTTAGCCATTCTGACAGGTGTGAGGTAGAAACTCATGGTTGTTTTGATTTGCATTTCCCTAATGATTAAGTATGCTGAATATTTTTTCAGATGCTTCTCATCCATTTGGTATTCCTCAGGTCAGAATTCTTTGTTTAGCACTGAGCCTCATTTTTTAATGGGGTTATTTGATTTTCTGGAGTACACCTTCTTGAGTTCGTTATATATATATTTGATATTAGTCCCCTATCTGATTTAGGGTTGGTAAAGATCCTTTCCCAATGTGTTGGTGGACTTTTTCTCTTATTGATGGTGTCTTTTGCCTTGCAGAAGCTTTGCAATTTTATGAGGTCCCTTTTGTCAATTCTCGATCTTACAGCACAAGCCATTGCTGTTCTATTCAGGAATTTTTCCCCTGTGCCCATATCTTCAAGGCTCTTCCCCACGTTCTCCTCTATAAGTTTCAGTGTCTTTGGTTTTATGTGAAGTTCCTTGATCCACTTAGATTTGACTTTAGTACAAGGAGATAGGAATGGATCTATTCACATTCTTGCACATGATAACCACAAGTTGTGCCAGCACCATTTGTTGAAAATGCTGTCTTTTTTCCACTAGATGGTTTTAACTCCCTTGTCAAAGATCAAGTGACCATAGGTATGTGGGTTCCTTTCTAGGTCTTCAATTCTATCCCATTGGTCTACTTATCTGTTGCTATACCAGTACCATGCAGTTTTTATCACAATTGCTCTGTAGTACAGATTTAGGTCAGGCATGGTGATTCCACCAGAGGTTCTTTTATCCTTGAGAAGAGTTTTTGCTATCCTAGGTTTTTTGTTATTCCAGATGAATTTGCAAATTGACATTTCTAATTCGTTGAAGAATTGAATTGGAATTTTGATAGGGATTGCATTGAATCTGTAGATTGCTTTTGGCAAGATAGCCATTTTTACTATATTTATCCTGCAAATCCATGAGCATGGGAGATCTTTCCATCTTCTGAGATCTTCTTTAATTACTTTCTTCAGAGACTTGAAGTTCTTATCATACAGATCTTTCACTTCCTTAGTTGGAGTCACACCAAGGTATTTTATATTATTTGTGACTATTGTGAAGGGTGTTGTTTCCCTAATTTCTTTCTCAGCCTGTTTATCCTTTGTGTACAGAAAGGCCATTGACTTGTTTGAGTTAATTTTATATTCAGCTACTTCCTTGAAGCTGTTTATCAAGCTTAGGAGTTATCTGGTGGAATTTTTAGGGTCACTTATATATACTATCATATCATCTGCAAAAAAGTGATATTTTGACTTCTTCCTTTCCAATTTGTGTCCCCTTGATCTCCTTTTGTTGTCAAATTGCTCTGGATAGGACTTCAAGTATAATGTTGAATAGGTGGGAGAAGTGGGCAGCCTTATCTAGTCCCTGATTTTAGTGGGGTTGCTTCCAGCTTCTCACCATTTACTTTGATATTGGCTACTGGTTTGCTGTAGATTGCTTTTATCATGTTTAGGTATGGGCCTTGAATTCCTGATCTTTCCAAGACTTTTATCATGAATGGGTGTTGGATTTTTTTCAAATGCTTTCTCAGCATCTAAGGAGATGATCATGTGGTTTTTGTCTTTGAGTTTGCTTATATAGTGGATATGTTGATGAATTTCCGTATATTAAACCATCTCTGGATCCCTAGAATGAAAACTAGTTGGTCAAGATGGATGAATGTTTTGATGTGTTCTTGGATTCGGCTAGCGAGAATTTTATTGAGTATTTTTGCGTCAATATTCATAAGGGAAATTGGTCTGAAGTTCTCTATCTTTGTTGTGTCTTTCTGTGGTTTAGGTATCAGAGTAATTGTGGCTTCCTAGAATGAATTGGGTAGAGTACATTCTATTCCTACTTTGTGGAATAGTTTGTGAATAACTCGGATTAGATCTTCTTTGAAGGTCTGATAGAACACTGCACTAAACCCAACTAGTCCTGGGCTTTTTTTTTTTTTGGTTGGGAAACTATTAGTGACTGCTTCTATTTCCTGATTAGATCATTAACTTGATCCTGATTTAAATTTGGTACCTCGTATCTGTCTAGAAATTTGTCCATTTCGTCCAGGTTTTCCAGTTTTGTTGAGTATAGCCTTTTGTAGAAGGATCTGATGGTGTTTTGGATTTCTTCAGGATCTGTTGTTATGTCTCCCTTTTCATTTCTGATTTTGTTAATTAGGATGCTGACCCTGTGCCCTCTAGTGAGTCTGGCTAAGGGTTTATCTATCTTGTTGATTTTCTCAAAGAACCAGCTCCTCCTTTGGTATCTTCTTTGAATAGTTCTTGTTTCCACTTGGTTGATTTCGCCCCTGAGTTTGATTATTTCCTGCTGTCTACTCCTCTTGTGTGAATTTGCTTCCTTTTGTTCTAGAGCTTCTAGGTGTGTTGTCAAGCAGCTAGTGTGTGCTGTCTCTAATTTCTTTTTGGAGGCACTCAGAGCTATGAGTTTCCCTCTTAGAAATGCTTTCATTGTGTCCCATAAGATTGGGTATGTTGTGGCTTCATTTTCATTAAACTCTAAAAAGTCTTTAATTTCTTTCTTTATTCCTTCCTTGACAAAGATATCATTGAGTAGAGTGTTGTTCAGTTTCCACGTGAAGGTTGGCTTTCTATTATTTATTTTGTTATTGAAGATCAGCCTTAGTCCATGGTGATCTGATAGGATGCATGGGACAATTTCAATATTTTTGTATCTGTTGAGGCCTGTTTTGTGACCAATTATAAGGTCAATTTTGGAGAAGGTACCATGAGGTGCTGAGAAGAAGGTATATCCTTTTGTTTTAGGATAAAATTTTCTGTAGATATCTGTTAAATCTGTTTGTTTCATAACTTCTGTTAGTTTCACTGTGTCCCTGTTTAGTTTCTGTATCCATGATCTGTCCATTGATGAGAGTGGGGTGTTGAAGTCCCCCACTATTATTGTGTGAGGTGCAGTGTGTGCTTTGAGCTTTACTAAAGTTTCTTTAATGAATGTGGCGGCTGCCCTTGTGTGCTTTGAGCTTTAGTAAAGTTTCTTTAATGAATGTGGCTGCCCTTGCATTTGGAGCATAGATATTCAGAATTGAGAGTTCATCTTGGAAGATTTTATCTTTGATGAGTATGAAGTGCTCCTCCTTGTCTTTTTTGATAACTTTGGGTTGAAAATCGATTTTATTCGATATTAGAATGGCTACTCTAGCTTGTTTCTTCAGATCTTTTGCTTGGAAAATTGTGTTCCAGTCTTTCACTCTGAGGTAGTGTCTGTCTTTTTCCCTGAGATGGGTTTCCTGTAAGCAGCAGAATATTGGGTCCTGTTTGTGTAGCCAGTCTGTTAGTCTATGTCTTTTTATTGGGGAATTGAGTCCATTGATATTAAGAGAAATTAAGGAAAAGTAATTGTTGCATCCTATTATTTTTGTTGTTATAGTTGGTATTCTGTTCTTGTGGCTGTCTTCTTTTAGGATTGTTGAAGGGTTACTTTCTTGCTTTTTCTAGGACGTGGGTTTCGTCCTTGTATTGTTTTTTTTTTTGTTTTTTTTTTTTTTGTTGTTGTTCTGTTATTATCTTTTGAAGGCTGGATTCATGGAATGTTATTGTGTGAATTTGGTTTTGTCATGGAATGTCATGTTTGGTTTCTCCATCTATGGTAATTGAGAGTTTGGCTGGGTATAGTAGGCTAGGCTGGCATTTGTGTTCTCTTAGTGTCTGTATAACATCTGTCCAGGACCTTCTGGCTTTCATAGTCTCTGGTGAGAAATCTGGAGTAATTCTAATAGACCTGCCTTTATATGTTACTTGACCTATTTTCCTTATTGCTTATTTTGTCTTTTATTTAGTGCATTTGTTGTTCTGATTATTATGTGCCAAGAGCAATTTCTTTTCTGGTCCAGTCTATTTGGAGTTGTGTAGGCTTCTTGTATGTTCATGGGCATCTCTTTCTTTAGGTTTGGGAAGTTTTCTTCTTTAATTTTGTTGAAAATATTTGCTGGCCCTTTAATTTGAAAAATCTTCATTCTCATCTACTCCTATTATCAGTAGGTTTGGTCTTCTCATTGTGTCCTGGATTTCCTGGATGTTTTGAGTTAGGATCTTTTTTCATTTTTCATTTTCTTTGATTGTTGTGCCGATGTTCTCTATGAAATCTTCTGCACCCGATATTCTCTCTTCCATCAATTGTATTCTGTTGCTGATACTTGCATCTATGTTTCCTGATTTCTTTCCTAGTGTTTCTATCTCCAGAATTGTCTCCCTTTGGGTTTTCTTTATTGTTTCTATTTCCCTTTTTAGATCCTGCATGGTTTTGTTCATTTACATGTCCTGTTTGGTACTGTTTTCCTGTAACTCTCTAAGGAATTTTTGTGTTTCCTCTTTAAAGGCTTTTAGCTGTTTACCTGTGTTTTCCTGTATTTCCTTCTTAAGGTCCTCCATCATCATCATTAGAGTGACTTTAGATCCTTGTTTTGGTTTTCTGGTGTGATGGTGTATCCAGGACTTGTTATGGTGGGAAAGTTTGGTTCTGATGATGCCAAGTAACCTTGGTTTCTGTTGCTTCTCTTCCTATGCTTGTCTCTTGCCATCTTATTATCTCAAGTATTTGCTGACCTCAATATATCTGATTGGAGCCTGTCCTTCCTATAATCCCAGTTGATTCAAGGCTCCTCAGAGTCCAGCTTTCTTTGTGATCCTTTGCTTGTGGGCTCCTGTGAACCTGAGATTCTGGGTGTGTCCGAGTTCTTGGCAGTAAAGTTCCACTGATACCCTGTAATACTGGTCTGACCAAGCTCCTTTTATCCTGGGATCCTGTTGTCAAAGATCCTGGGCGTGTTACAGTGCCTGGAGGTGGTGTCTCCTTTGAGGAGCATGGAGCTGTCTGGTCAGTGGTCCTAAGATCGAGTGGAGATTCCTCTAGAGACCTTGGGGGTGTCCGCCAATCTGCGCCCAAGGTGACCAGGTGCTGGCGCCTACCAGAAGGGACTTGTGAACCTGGTCAGGATGGGTTTCTGCTTCCCTAATGCGGTCTCAGTTCCTGCTTGATTGGATTGGAACAGAAGTTGTGTTCCACTCACCAGTGGTCCTAAGATCACGTGGGGAGTCCTCTAGGGACCTTGGGAGTGTCTGCCAACTCCATGCCCAAGGTGACCTGGTGTGTATGCCGACCGGAAGGGACTCGTGACCATGGTCAGGCGGGTTTTCTGCTTCCCTAATGCTGTCTGAGTAATATTTTTCTAAGACTACTTATGCAGAACACCAGTGTGCTTTGAGACATCAGGAGAAGAGGGTATGAAATAGGAGGTTTAAGGTGGGGAAAATTGGGAAAGGGGATAACATTTGAAATGTAAATAAATAAAATATCCAATAAAAAGAGATAAGTTGAATAAAATAAGAAGATTAAAAAAGAATTTGGGGGTCACTCACATATATCATCTGCAAATAGTGATACCTTGACTTCTTTGTCAATTTCTATCTCCTTTTTCTGTCTTATTGTTCTGGTCAGAACTTCGAGTACTATATGGAATAGATACAGGGAGATTGCACAGCCTTGTCTTGTCTCCGATTTTAGTGAGATTGTTTCAAATATTTCTCCATTTAATTTAATATTGAATGTTTGCTGTAAACTAATTTTATTCTGTTTAGGTATGGACCTTGAATTCCTGATCTCTCCAATACTTTTTACATTAAGGGCTGTTGTATATGAAGGAGCCTAGCATGGCTGTCCTCTGAGAGGCCCAACAGCAGCTGACTGAGACAGATGCAGAAAATTACACCCAACCATTGGGCTGAATTTGGGGACCCCTGTGGTCGAATTAGGGAAAAGATGGAAGAAGCTGAGGAGGGCGGTGACACTGTAGGAAGATCAGCAGTCTCAATTAATCTGGACCCCTGAGATCTCTCAGACACTGAGCCACCAACCAGACAGCAGCATACATGACTTGGTCTGAGGCCCCTAACACATATACAGGAGAGGACTGCCTGGTCTGGCCTCAGTAGAAGAAGAGGAGTGTAACCTTAGAGAATTGGGGTTCCAGCGAGTGGGGAGGACTGTCATGGGGGGACATCCTCTTGGACACAGGGGGGAGGAGGAATGGGATGAGGAAGTGAAGGAGGGCAGACCAGGAGGGGACAATGTCTGAACTGTAAAAAAATAAAAATAATTTATAAAAATGAGTGTAGCCTTGATTATAGTCTTCTCTGTAACTGAAAAAGTCTTAAGATATACTTTTATGGCCTACAAAAACAAATGTACCTAGAACATAAGAGTATGATAATTCAGCTCCATATTTCTCCAAAAAGTATGATCCTAAGCATGTAAAATTTTCTAGCATTTATCTTTTTTGCATCTTTTCATAGGATTTTCTATAAGAACCAGCATTAAATACATCGGGAAACATCTATGTTGCAAAATGCATATCAGAATAAGCATTAGAAGATTTATATTTTAGTGATCTTTAATATTAGCTAGCATGCTTCTCTGAGTGAACTATGATATTTTCCTGGTTCCCAGATTCTTAACAAGCAAAATGAAAGCATTTAACTGGATGCTTCAATTACTCCTTTTAGCTTAGAAGGGACATGTAATATTATTGCATGGCATGCCAATTTCAAGTAAATGTGTGCATTTAGGTTGTAATATAAATTCCAGTGGAAAGAATACTTGAAAAAAATTGTCCTACTTTTTTGTTGGTGATGGTAATGCTGATTAGCTTTGTGCATGATTAAGCATACACTCTGCAATTGAGCTATGCGTGTAGCCTAGGCTACAATGAATTTTAACTGACTTTGACAAATATTTTCCTCTCAAACAAAATAATAATCAATTATAAATATTCTTATATTTATTGTACCCTCCACTCAAGTAGATTAAACGTAGAATCTTGCATCCCAATGATAAAGATGTGTGATATTTTGATAGAAGAAAAGTCAAGCATGTGCTTACAAATTGGGATAACACTTTGGCTCATATCCCAGACGAAACTTGAATACAGCATGAAGTAAGATGATCTTGAACTTCTCATTTCTCCTCCTTCCACCTTCTGAGTGCTGGGATTGCAGACATTTACCACCATACCCTGTTTATGTGGTACTGGTGATGCTCTTCATGCCTGCTAAGAAAGTACTCTACCACCCAAGCTACATCTCCACCCTCAACCTAACTTTTTAATAAACTGAGTTACAGATATTCTGTAGAATAATAGAAAAAAACGTATCTTATAGAGGGTTTTATCTGAGTAAAAATTCAGAAGAAAAATCAGGACTGGTGTTTTGTATTTGAAATATTCCAGCATAATATAAGAAACTGAAACTATTGCAATAAAATGAATAAAAGTAGGGAATAATAGAGTGAAAAGCAACATAAATAGGATAAAAAATATTTTTAAGGCAAAAAATAAAAAAGGCCCTCTTAGCCATTGTAAATGAGATTATGAATCTTCACACCTTTCCTGTCAGTTACCCTAGGATTAGATGACAATAACTAAAGATGATTAACTCCCTTGGATCCATAATTCTTTTACAATAATTAGTTCTAAAAAACAACCCCAAGGAATTGTCAAAGATTTATGTACAAGGATGTATATAGCACTTTTATGTATAATAGAGAAGATAAAATGGGTTAAAATACCCAATAATAGAGAAATTACTAAATTAATGAGGATTCATCCATTGAACCATTTATCACACAGCAATTATAAGCCTCTTAAACAAGTATGGATATAGCAATATATTTCCAATACAGTGTATAACAAACAAAGTTACTATACAGAAGTTTTCATACCTATATATCTCTATGTACTGCTATTTATATACATGCATTATAAAATGTTAATTAATGATATTGAAAATTGGTATTTTTTGTTGTATTTATCCATTTATTTAGTGTGGAGTCAGGGAGTATGTATGCCGTGGTGTGAGTGTGAAGTTCAGATGATAACTTGAGACAATTGTTTGGCTTACAAGTGGAGAGCTAAAGAATTACAAACCGTTAAGTTGCATCATATATGCCAAGGAATATTAAAATATTCTAGAGTTCTATAGAAAGGAAAGACTGTGATTCACTGTTTTGGGTCAGTGAATAAATACAAGTCACAAGTAGATTGATTATGAAGAGAAAGATGAGAGAATATGTTTTAAACCATTACAAATTTCCAAAAATAAGATTTTATGAGAAGTTAGGGAAATTGTCCAGAAATAACACTGGTAATGCATTAAAATAGCAATTCACATATTGGATTCTTCCTAGATTCATCATAAATGAATTCCCCACTAAAACCAATGAAAAGAGAAATTGGCAGCTGAGAGAGAGCCTAGTTATAGTTAAGAAGAGAAACAACATTTCTTCAGCAACAATAACATCGACAACTTTAGATGAATTTGAGTTGGAAAGCAATAGCATAAAGTTACCATGAAGATCCATAGTTCAATTAGACCAGTAGTTATAGGAATCAGAGCAGAACCTAATGGTGAAAGGGTAAGAAAGGATAAAGTGGCTTCTCATACTTTGAAACTGTACCAAGTGGCACCCAGTGCAGAACTGGGTGACTCTAAGGCAGCTTCTGCACCAGGAAGGCAATAAGCTAATTAAGCACATATTCAAAAATTATTAAAAATACATAGAAATAATAGTTTTATTTCATAAATATCCACAGTATAATATGATATTACATTTCTACTTTATGAATAGCCATGCACATTTTAAATTGTTTTATATACATCATATTTATGTGTATAATTATTAATTTCATTTTATATTCATTGAATACAGAGACAAGAAACAGGCAATTTTAAATTTTATTTCCTAATGTAAGGAGATCAGTATTTATATCCTAAGATCCTGAGGAAGAAACAGTTAATTTTAGAAACAGAAGAAATCAATTCCTTGACCATTATGATCACCACTCATGATTTTAAAAAATTCTCACTATGCAACCCAGATTAGGTCCAGATTCTAGTTCCTCCTGCCTCAGCTTCTTGCCTGCTGGTGGTGCATACATGAGCTCTTATGCCTAGCTCATTTGTCATTTTAGTCTCACCATCTGAACCCTATTCACTTTTATCTGGAGACTGTCCACTATACAACATTGCCCAGGCTTCCTTGCATTTCTGGCCTTAACATATAACACAGGACTGGCCTACCAGCTGTTTACAAATAGACTCTGAATCAGGAGGCAAAAAAACCAGAATGGGAACACTTCTTTACGGCAACAATATCTATGAGTCTGCAGTACCTAAGTTCCAGGAGCAAAAATTGAATTCTGGTTATACAAGCTATGAGGTGTGGTGTATAACATGCCTACAGCTCTGTTCTCCTGAGCCACTTTTCAGCATAATGTTAGTTTCATTTCAGCTCTCGTGGTCTTTTCCTGAGACCATTTTAGATCATGTGATTTTCTGACTTGCTAAGTGACCTTTCAATAAGTATCATTTTTGAAAGTGTGATGGTTTACAAAAATGCAGTTACATATATCTGTTGTGCATGTGTATGCTACAGAACAAATGTGGGGGTCAAAGAACAACTTGTTGAAGGTGGTTCACTCTTTCTGTCATGTAGTTCCTGAAGATTGAACTTAGGTCATTAGGTCCCACTCCATCTCTAACACATCCTACTAGTGTGCACCACCACAAGTATGCCGAGAGAAAGAGAGAGAGAGAGAGAGAGAGGACATATATGTCATAATGAAGCCCATTGTCTTTTATAATTAATATAGGATAATAAACAGAAAAGATCCTGTTGTCCTTCAGTCAATCAGAGATGGGTTTTTTTGGTCCTTAAACTGTAAAATCTGGAGCTTTAAAATGAGTCATAAACGTTATCATCAATTCCTGGATATCCTTTGCTTAACACACCTAGTAACCTAGCAATTCTTTTCCTATTTATAACCCAAGAGAAATAAATATATGCCTTAGATTATTTGATCAATGTTACCATAAAATATAACAACCAAAGAAAAAATATATATGTTTGCTATATAAAATTAATACACTAACTGTAACAGGTTTTTAGAATACCATATAGCAGTGAACATGAGGAATTATAGCCATTTCAACAACACGGGTCAGTATCATAAGCCAATTGTTGAACAAAAGAGATAGGCAAGCAAAAATATTTCCTATTCTGTTTATAAAAAATTATAAAACATACATTATGATATACAAGTTAGAATAATATTGTCTTTATAGATGCTACATTAGTAACTTTGAGGACACACAGTGGAGTCTTTTTGGGGTTACTCATAATATTAATTATTTTACACCAATTTGATTTTATTAGATGCATTTCCTTGTGTAATTTGAAAGGTATGAGTGGACTTTTCGTTTGTAGTTATCAAAAATAATGTGTATCTAGGAAAAGATTTAATGGCCTCATTTCCAGTATGTTCTGGGTTTGAACGTAAGACTTTGAGTATGCTAGACAAATTATTACTGAGACCCAAGCCCATAAACTCCTAATTAACAAAGTAATCTTATAAGGAATTCATTTTCAGTATTCCTGAGTTAGGCATCTTACCCACATCTCCAAACTTATCTATGGGAAATAGAGCTGAGTTCATTCACCTGATATGTGTTTAAAACTCTCCATACAATTCTATGAGTAGAAAAATAAATGTTATTGGTGTGCAAATAGCATGTATAAAACTCCTACTTGACACTGCTATGGAATGTTGCATATAATACACTCATGCAAAATAAAACAAACAATATGTAGCATAATTCCATTTGTGTAAAAGTTTTTAAAAATGTAGATGTATGTGTGCTTGCATATTTCCTCTTGTAAGAATTAAATACATGCAAAGGTGTCACTGAGAAAGTTGTAACATCGATTGCCTCTAAGTAGATGAACAGGATGGCTGGAGGATAATATTTCACATCTAGCCTTTGAAATATGGAAACCTTTTATATTTACGAATACATGTAAATGTCTTATTTCCACTGACAGTCACAGGTACATTTCTCCAAATTGAGGTTGTGATAGTTTGTATATGCTTGGGCCTGTGAGTGACGTTAATAGGATGTGTGGCCTTGTTGGAGTAGGTGTATCACTGTGGTTGTGGGCTTTAATACCCTAGTCCTAGCTGCCTGGGAGTGAGTATTCTGCTAGCAGCCTTCAGATGAAAATGTAGAACTCTCAGCTCCACCTGAGCAATGCCTGCCTGGATGCTGCCATGTTCCCACCTGCATTGATGATACTGGACTGAACTTCTGAACCTGTAAGCCAGCCCCAATGAAATGTTGCCCTTATATGAGTAGCTTTGGTTATGTTGTCTGTCCACAGCAGTAAAACCCTAAGACAGAAGTTGCTACTGGAAGTGGGATGTTTTTGTTTGGAAGACATTGGATTTGGGATGCTTTTAAGTGGGACATAATGGGCTATCCTAGTAGAAATATGGAAGACTGTTACTGAGAATGATTTCAAATGTGAGAACCTGACCCAAGAGCTTTCATTGGAGAATTTCAGTATGTGGCCTAGAGACTGTTTTGTGATATTTTGGTGAAAAATGTGGCTGCATTTTGCCATTATCTTAAAGAGTCTAACTGAGGCTAAGGTAAAGAGATTTATATTAATTACATTGACAAAGGAAATCTCAAAAAAAAAAAAAAAAGCCCAGCAGTCTTCGTTCTCTGGTTAAGTCTAATGAAGAACATTTTGAACAAGCACAGTAAGCTTAGAAAGGAAAAATATAAAATATATGCTATTAAAGGGGCACTGGGAAGTGAAATGGAGCTGAATCCTGTGTTCAAGGATATTAAATTGAATTAAGGGAATAGTGAATTTTGGAGTAAGCTCCCACAGAGCTAAGTTTAGATTGAGACAAGGCAAAACAAACCTTTAATCCCAGGAGGCAAAGACAAGCAGATCTTTGAGCTCAAGGCCAGCCTAGAACACAGCAAGTTCTAAATGAAGAAAAACTTAAGTCCAGTATTGGTAGACTACATCTTTAATCCCAGTGTTTAGGAGACAAACATGCAGACCTGAGTTCAAAGTCAGTCTACAATCAAGTTCCAGAATAGCTAAACTTAGGCAGTGAAGGAGTTGGAAAACAGAAAGCTGGTGATAATGTAATCAAACAAGAGGATATGTTCCAGCTCCAGCAAGCAGCAGAACTTAGCAGCTTTGACCACATGTCTCTGGATTTAGAGTCCAGAATCAAAAGGACTACTGGGACAATTGGTGCTGGTTAGCTGGAGCTAAGAAAATAGTGATGATTAAGAAGAAACCAACATCATTAAGGTGAAATCTCCTGGGAAGTGTTTTCTCAGAGTACAAGGAAGCTGTGTTCCAGAGATAGCCAAGGTTGCACCTCATGCTGCAGCTTTACTTGGTAATGTATAAGAATCACCCAGGTGGTACTGGTTTTGAGGGCAAGAAGAGGCCATGAAGAGCAGCTGAGGCTTGGCACCATGAGAGACCATGGATGGTCATTGGTGAAGGTGCAACCTCAGGCCCAGGACTGAAGGGGCCATGCAAAGGAGTTGAGGTTTGGCACCATGAAGAGAGCCTATGAGAGGCTATTGGTGAAGCCTAGATGCAGTGGAAGACCCCAATGTATTGGAGATGCCAGTAACATGGGATTATCAAGGACAGTAGCAGCAGTGGAATGGATCAACCTGAGCTTATAGTGTTACAGAGGACAGAGATGGAGAAGTGATGCCAACCCTTTGGAGGAGCCCAGACATTGAAGTATGTGGATCCCAGATTGAAACAAGAAGCTATAACATTGAAGTTTCCTTGGAGACCTCAAGATTTTCAAGATGCTAGAGCCATGGGTTATCTACTGAGGAAAGCTGCTAACAGGGAGTGGAACCATCCCAGGAGAAAGAAGTTTGTTATAGTCAACAAAGATGAAAAAAGAGCTGACTATCTGAAGACTGCTTTGATGGAGATGCAGAATTTGGAGTTTGCCCAGCTGGTTTCCTATCTTGCTTTGGGAATTACATTTAAATGATTGGATGAATTTCATAAGAGAACTTGAACTTTAGACTTTTAACATTGTTGAGACTGTGGAGACTTTTGAAGTTGGACTAAATGTATTTTGCATTATGCTATGTTTGGGTGTTTGAACAAGCCTATGGAGGCTAGAGAGTTAAATGTGATCGTTTGTATATGCTCAGCCCAGAAAGTGGCACTATTAGGAGGTGTGGCCTTCTAGGATCAGGTGTGTCACTGTGAATATGGGCTTTAATACCCTCTTCCTAGCTGCCTGGAAGTTAGTCTTCCACTCGCAGCCTTCAGTTGAAGGTGTGGAACTCTCAGCTCTGCCTGTACCATGCCTGCCTGGACACTGCCATGCTCCCACCTTGATGATACTGGACTGAACCTCTCAACCTGTAAGCCAGCCCCAATTAAACGTTGTCCTTATAATAGTTGCCTTGGTCATGGTGTCTCTTTACAACAGTAAAACCCCAACTAAGATAGCGAGGTATAATAAGTAGTTACAGAATTTTCAGAGACTCAAAGTTTGGGTCAATTTTTATTGGATAATTTTCATTGTTTCAGAGTCTCCATCTTATCATGGAGAATCTTGGCATGCTTGGAAAGTCAGCAGTATAACAGGTGAGTAGGGAAAACTGCAATATTTTGTGGCTAAAAGTGTTTCTTGCACATGGCACATCACTATACCACTGCATTCTCCCTCTCTGTGCCTGAATACAGTTGTGCATTGATCTGCCATTGAATCCTGCTTTATTCCAGATCTCCAAAACCCAAGTCATCCACAAGGTGCTGCTTTCTGCATGTTCCACTCTCTGCTTCAAATTTTATGTGTCAGACTAAAATTTGAAACTTAGAGGATGACCACAAAGTGCTAAGTTTGTCCATAAAGGAAAAGGACACAGTTTGTGTGAGCTGCAGAAAACCTTTCCTTAGGAGACATTTTTCAACCTAATTCTAAGCATAAAGACCCAATAGCTTAAGCAATATAAGAAACACTTCCCCTGAACATTTAGTATTTGGAAGAGTTCTCACCTTTATTTGTCCTTACATTATGTTCACAGTGTCTTCACAAATGAAAGATATTCTCCTGTCAGTGTGTTTTATTTCAGAACTCAAGGAAATGCTTATTTTTTTATAAAGCTCAGTCTTCATAAATAGATTTTCCAAGTCATTGATAGACTTAGCACTATCTACAAATTAATCATCTTATTGACTATTTGGGTATTTACTAGTTTCAAGCTGAATCTATGACCTGATTGCCTTAGATCTCCTGAATATGAAGAGAACACTTCACCTTGTAGATATGTACCCAGCTCTCTATCATTCAAAACCTCACGAACCATCTCACAGGTTTACATAATTGGATACATAACCATATAAAAATATGGGGAAAGACCTGTATTATTCATCAATAAAATGTGCATGAAGGTATTTTAATGATGATAAATGGGGACTGAACTATTTCAAGGACATCAGAAGTGGTTGTCAAGTCTATTTGATTTGATGGAGCTTTTTGTGGGAGAATTGTGTTAAGAGGGAATAGTCATACTGACAGGGTTTTTAAAATTATACTACCTTATCATTTTGAGTATTAGTTTGACATTTTTAATATGGCTCAATGGTATTACTGGAAATTCAGAATCTTTCTTAATATTTTACATCTTGTCAAATAATTCACATTTTTCTTTCAAGAAGTGATTTAAAGTTATTTCATTGTTTTAAAACTATTGGGATATAAAATGTACACAATAAGGCTCACAAAGGTTAAATATACTCTCACCACAGACAGGCATGCACAAAAGCACATGTATGCACACGCATTCATGCACACACACACACACATACACACACAGAGAGAGAAAGAGAAAGAGAGAGAGAGAGAGAGAGAGAGAGAGAGAGAGAGAGAGAGAGAGAGAGAGAGAGAGAGAGAGAGAGATACACACACATAAAACGCAAAACTAAAACTGAGCTATCAAACATTTGCAACATTCCACAGGCTTCAGTTTTGATCTTGCCAATTGGTTTACACTCCCTGAGATAGCCATAGTTTTTACATCTAGCATTACTGATGGGATTCACCCATTGTAGAATCTTATACAAATGGAATCAGTAGTCTTTTATGTGGCTTTGTGTTTCCAACAGTAATCCATATTGTTGAGTATAGTTGCAGTCCATAACTCTTAGTACAGATTTTTTTACTTTCACACAGTTGTATATCCTCTGAATCTACTTAGTATTGATAAACATATGAGTGGTTTCTAGTATGAGGCTATTAAAAATTAGCTGTTAAGGACATTATTGATACTGGTGATGGAGCCTGAGCTAAATGGCAAAGTGCTTGTCTTCCACGCACAAGGCCCTGGGTTCAGTCCTCAGCCACACACACACATGCACACACATTATTTATAATTGCACACTCATTTTCTTGTGTAAGTGTAAAATTACAGGGACAGAATCTGCTAGATCATAAGGGCAGCAAATGTTTTGTAGTAAAAATTGTTTATTTTGTATATCAGGCAGACCTTGAACTTTTTATAAAGTAATAATTCTGATCTTCCCTGTTCCTGTTGTTGTTTGGTTAGAACGGGATCTCTCTATCATAGTGTGGCCTTGACCTTGTGCTCCTGCTGCCTCACTGTCTTCTGTGCTAAGATTACAGTCACATACTACTCATTTATGATTTGCTGCTTTCTAAAAGTGCTTCATTGCATTAATGATACACTGGCTTTCCCTCAGAAGTGTAGATGCTAATTAGAGAGCAAAATTAACTGGAAATATGCTTACTCTGTAGTAAATTCACTGAACTATATAAGTTTCCTTTGCAACAAATTTACTTTCATATGTGTAAGCAAATATATGAGCATATGTATACATCCTAAAAATAATGTGTCAAGGAAATCACATTACCAGTTGTTTATTGACTTTAAATAAAAGCCAATCAACCATTTTAAAAGTAAGCTCTATTCACTACAGTCGTTTTCTCCTTGTATTTTGCTTTCATTTTCTGAGATCAGTGTTTAAAACCTTAATTTAAAAATTCATCATTACTCACATTAGAACAAGTGACTTCTTATTGTATCTTCTTGTGTCAGCAGATTCACACAAGGTGGAATTATACAACATTCACACACATACACACACACACACATACACACACACACACACACAACCTCCTACAAATGACTCATTTATATTTTCAAGTAACAATGATATTGGTAACAATATATAAATCATTTTAATTCCTGAAATCCTGTTTGGAATTTTTTGACAAGTACTGGAATGATGAAGTAAGCAAGATAATGAAAGCTTTGAATAAAAACATGCTCCTCAATATCAAAAGAACTAATACATGTCAATAATGAGCTATTGACTGTGCAATAAGTCAATCTCCTTTCCATGTGAGTTTACTTCTTTATTAAAACAACAGTTAATATCCTCTCTGAATACACCCTCTAGCATTTGCAGAATCAAATAAATGAGCAAGTGACCCAAGTATTGTCCTGAGTTAAGTCCAAGCATCTCAAATGAGCAGAAGATTGAATATTCTTTAGTGGCTTTTGACATCAGCTGAGCAACTTGAGTGAATTACAGCTGCATGTTCCCTCTAAGGCTATCTATTATCCAATATGTCTTATTTAATTTTCTGTTTCGGGCAGGCAAATTGACCATGTATACATGCTTGTGTCAGTAGCTAATTTTAGTTCACTAATCTAATTGAAAATGGCATGCCCCTTTAGCTTGTCATGTAAAAATTCACACTTTCTGATTAATGTGATTCATTTATATTAGATTTGACTTGACAGAATGGCAATGTGTAATATAAGAGGCAAGAGTGACAAGATTTCTCTCTCCCACTCAGTCACACTCTTTATAAATGATCCAGCTAAGGCATCAACTTACAATGTTTTCCCTTTTATGTGATAAATTATGAACTTGCACCTATTATCATTTAAGTGTGTGTGTGTGTGTGATTTCTTGAGAGAAGAACAACCATTATCAGAGAGGTTACAGTTTTGTTCATAGTGTCTTATCATATATTTGCATTCATTTATGGAAAATAGACAAGCTGGTATGGCAAAAAAGAATTTTCTCCCTTGTTAACGGGGTTGTATTTTCATTAAATAAACTTGGAAATAGATTTTTGAAATAAAATGTAAGTCAAGCAGAGGAGGTATTCCTTTAGTCTTAGTACTTAAGAGGTAGATGTAGGAGGAATGGGAACCATCCTCAACTATATACTAAGTTCAAATCACTACAGAAATTAATGAGACCCTGCATCAGAAAGAAACAAATAATGGTACTATAAACATTGTCAAGAACTCATAGACAGAGAGTGCATAGGTGCAAGTAGTGAATCTAATACCGTTACTTTGTTGAGTAGATATGCTATTAAGCTGTCCTCTAACTACACACATATTTCAATAACATATATATGTTAGTACAACAGATCTCACTCCTCATCACAGAAGTATTTTTGTGCCATGAACAGTGGTTAATGTTCTACACCTGATGGGAGTGCAGACAATAAATAAATAAAGAGTTCTGAGCCTGAAATAGGAGATCTGTAGCATGTTTACTACCCCTGAGGCTCAAAGAACATTGCTGAAGAAGGGGCAGAAGGATTGCAAAATCCAGAAGTTAAAGAGGACTGCTGTGAAATAGTGTCACTGCATATGACAAGACTCTCTCTCGCATAGACTCATCAGTGGTGCTTCCTGCATAAGGTCTATACAAGGCCAAGGCAATCAACATTCTAGCATGTGTAGGGAAAAGCACATATGCTCCAACCTCCAGATAAGAAGGTATTGTCAGTTGATTACTGTTCAAGGAGACAGAGTCCAATTTCATGAGAAGTATGGTTCATAATAGGTTGCCCATGTTCCACTGGATGGCCCCACAGCCATGAGTATATTAACAGCACTAATTAGACTCTGGATAATAAAATGAAAGGAAATAAGAGGAGACATTAGGGATTTCTAGGAGGAGTTCTAAGTAGGTAGAGGCAAATACCACTGAAATACATTGGACACATGTATGGAATTCTCAATGAATAAATTAAAATAGTGTAAGAAAAATAAATAAAATATATGAAGACAACTGAAGTAATTCTGAACAATATGTGTGTGTGTGTGTGTGTGTGTGTGTGTGTGTGTGTGTGTGTGTAGGATGATATTTAAATGCTAATTAATCCCTCAGAATGGCTAAGATCAAAACTCCAGGTGACAGCACATGTTGGCAAGGATGTGGAGAAAGAGAAACAGTCTTCCATTGCTGGTGGGATTGCATAGTGGTACAACCACTCTGGAAATCAATCTGGAGATTCCTCAGAAAATTGGAAATAGTTCTACCTGAAGATCCAGCATTATATGACTCTTGGGAATATACCCAAAAGATGCCCCACCATACCACAGGGGCACATGTTCCACTATGTTCATAGTGGGCTTATTTATAATACCCAGAAAATAGAAACAGCCCAGATGGTTTAAGAATAATGTATTCTGATCCTGCCCTTAACTACTTTCAGATTCACTCTACCTTCTTACTCCTGCATTTTATGTCCTATATTGTTTTTTAACGTAATAATTTATTGACTCAAGTCTGTGGCCATCCATTGAACCAGGAAACATACCCTTAAAGATAAAAGACTCTCCCTTTCTCAGAAGCCATTAATTGTTCATAGCTCCTATGTTAGGAGTGGAGCCCATAAGCCCCTCCCACTCCTTGTTGGATTGTTGCCTGGCTTGAACTAGTGCAGTTCCTGTGCAGACAGCCACAGCTGATGAGTGAACCAGAGTTCATGAATGCAGTGGCCCTGCCATGTCCAGAACACGCTGCTTCAGAGCAGTTTTCTCAACCTCAGTCTCTTACAATATTTCTCTCCCCCCTGCCCCCCTCCACACATCTGCTATGGTCCATGAGACCTGTGGAGAGAGGCATAATATGTATGTCCCATTTATGGACGAGCATGCTATAGTTACTTGTTCTCTACAGTGACCAGTTCTGAGTTTCTGTGTTAACAAATATCCACAGAGAAAAGACACATTTCCCATAAGCTCTTGGCTACACTAATCAGTAGGGAAAGAGATATGAATCCAGAGGACACTGTCATACTATGTTTAGCAAAATATTAGTTATACGTTCACATCTGGGAACTGTGAACTCCTAAACCATGGATTCTTGACAGGATTTGAAGTAATGGGATGCATCCATTTGCTCCTACAGAGTGGATCTTAAAGCCAATCAAAATGTAATTTATTACCTCCACATCATGCATGTTGCTATTGGACCCATGGACATATCTCGCCACACTGGTCATCATTATAGTTAACAAGGTTCAGATCTGAGCATATCTGTTTATGACCCACCACAGCACTCTATGTAGCATCTTCTAGTATTATGATAGTCCACCTGCCTCTGCCTCCAGAGTACTGGGATTAAAGGTGTGTGCCACCACGCCCAGCTAGTATTATGATAGTTATCCAGCAGGGAGAAAGAATCCTAGCCAGTACAGATTTGGTTTTCTTATGTCCAGAGTGTAGTATCTTCAGCCATACGATGTTACCATCAAGTTCTGGTGAGAAGGCAAGCAATAGCAGTCACCTGTATTGTTTTGAGGGTCTCTGGGACATCCAAAACAACAAAGAAGAGGAGTTAGTATATTCTGGGCATGGCAGGACCACTTCATTTATGAACTCTGGCACATTCATCAGCTCTGGTTGCCTGTATAGTAGACTGAGGAACATTCATTGGCAACTCTTTAGAGTTTAGTATTTGTATAATATAAACCATATATTATTAAATTATCAGTTATGAGTAGATGCACACAATTTGTGAACATTCCACAGATCTTCTCCTGTCCCAATAACCCATAATGTGTCATAAAGCCTGACATTTCTTTGGTTTTTTTTTTTTTTTTTTTGGTCTTTTTTTTTTATTATTAGGTATTTTCCTCATTTACATTTCCATACATTTCCAATGCTATCCAAAAAGTCCCCAATACACTCCCCCCCCCACTCCCCTACCCACCCACTCCCACTTTTTGGCCCTGGTGTACCCCTGTACTGGGGCATATAAAGTTTGCAAGTCCAATGGGCCTATCTTTCCAGTGATGGCCGACTAGGCCATCTTTTGATACATATGCAGCTAGAGTCAAGAGCTCTGGGGTACTGGTTAGTTCATAATGTTGTTCCACCTATAGGGTTGCAGATTCCTTTAGCTCCTTGGGTACATTCTCTACCTCCTCCATTGGGGGCCCTGTGATCCATCCAATAGCTGACTGTGAGCATCCACTTCTGTGTTTGCTAGGCCCCGGCTTGTCACACAAGAGACAGCTATATCTGGGTCCTTTCAGCAAAATCTTGCTAGTGTATGCAATGGTGTCAGCGTTTGGAAGCTGATTATGGGATGGATCCCTGGATATGGCAGTCTTTAGATGGTCCATCCTTTCATCACAGCTCCAAACTTTATGTCTGTAACTCTTTCCATGGGTGTTTTGTTCCCAATTCCAAGAAGGGGCACAGTGTCCACACTTTGGTCTTCATTCTTCTTGAGTTTCATGCATTTAACAAATTGTATCTTATATCTTGGGTATCCTAAGTTTTGGGCTAATATCCACAATCAATGAGTATATATTGTGTGAGTTCCTTTGTGATTGTGTTACCTCACTCAGGATGATGCCCTCCAGGTCCATCCATTTGCCTAGGAATTTCATAAATTCATTGTTTTTGATAGCTGAGTAGTACTCCATTGTATAAATGTACCACATTTTCTGTATCCATTCCTCTGTTGAGGGGCATCTGGGTTCTTTCCAACTTCTGGCTATTATAAATAAGGCTGTTATGAACATAGTGGAGCATGTGTCCTTCTTACCGGTTGGAACATCTTCTGGATATATGCCCAGGAGAGGTATTGCTGGATCCTCTGGTAGTATTATGTCCAATTTTCTGAGGAACTACCAAACTGATTTCCACAGTGGTTGTACAAGCTTGCAATACCACCAACAATGAAGGACTGTTCCTCTTTCTCCACATCCACGCCAGCATATGCTGTCAACTGAATTTTTGTTCTTAGCCATTCTGACTGGTGTGAGGTGGAATCTCAGGGTTGTTTTGAGTTGCATTTCCCTGATGATTAAGGATGTTGAACATTTTTTCAGGTGCTTCTCTGCCATTAGGTATTCCTCAGGTAAGAATTCTTTGTTCAGTTCTGAGCCCCATTTTTTAACGGGGTTATTTGATTTTCTGGAGTCCACCTTCTTGAGTTCTTTATATATATTGGATATTAGTCCCCTATCTAATTTAGGATAGGTAAAGATCCTTTCCCAATCTGTTGGTGGTCTTTTTGTCTTATTGACAGTGTCTTTTGCCTTGCAGAAGCTTTGCAACTTTATGAGGTCCCATTTATCAAATCTCAATCTTACAGCACAAGCCTTTGCTGTTCTATTCAGGAATTTTCCCCCTGTACCCATATCTTTGAGGCTTTTCCCTACTTTCTCCTCTATAAGTTTCAGTGTCTCTGGTTTTATGTGGAGTTCCTTGATCCACTTAGATTTGACTTAAGTACAAGGAGATAGAAATGGATCAATTTGCATTCTTCTACATGATAACCGCCAGTTGTGCCAGCACCATTTGTTGAAAATGCTGTCTTTTTTCCACTGGATGGAATTTGCTCCCTTGTCAAAGATCAAGTGACCATAGGTGTGTGAGTTCATCTCAGGGTCTTCGATTCTATTCCATTGGTCTACTTGTCTGTCGTTATACCAGTACCATGCAGTTTTTGTCACAATTGCTCTGTAGTACAGCTTTAGGACAGGCATGGTGATTCCACCAGAGGTTCTTTTATCCTTGAGAAGAGTTTTTGCTAGCCTAGGTTTTTTGTTGTTCCAGATGAATCTGCAGATTGCCCTTTCTAATTCCTTGAAAAATTGAGTTGGAATTTTGATGGGGATTGCATTGAATCTGTAGATTGCTTTTGGCAAGATAGCCATTTTTACAATGTTGATCCTGCCAATCCATGAGCATGGGAGATCTTTCCATCTTCTGAGATCTTCTTTGATTTCTTTCTTCAGAGACTTGAAGTTCTTGTCATACAGATCTTTCACTTCCTTAGTTAGAGTCACGCAAAAGTATTTTATATTGTTTGTGACTATTGAGAAGGGTGTTGTTTCCCTAATTTCTTTCTCAGCCTGTTTATCCTTTGTGTACAGAAAGGCCATTGACTTGCTTGAGTTAATTTTATATCCAGCTACTTCATTGAAGCTGTTTATCACGCTTAGGAGTTCTCTGGTGGAATTTTTAGGGTCACTTATATATACTATCATATCATCTGCAAAGAGTGATATTTTGACTTCTTCTTTTCCAATTTGTATCCCCTTGGTCTCCTTTTGTTGTTGAATTGCTCTGACAAGGACTTCAAGTACAATGTTGAATAGGTAGGGAGAGAGTGGACAGCCTTGTCTAATCCCTGATTTTAGTGGGATTTCTTCCAGCTTCTCACCATTTACTTTGATGTTGGCTACTGGTTTGCTGTAGATTGCTTTTATCATGGTTAGGTATAGGCCTTGAATTCCTGATCTTTCCAAGACTTTTATCATGAATGGGTGTTGGATTTTGTCAAAGGCTTTCTTAGCATCTAACGAGATGATCATGTGGTTTTTGTCTTTGAGTTTGTTTATATACTGGATTACGTTGATTGATTTACGTATATTGAACCATCCTTGCATCCCTGGGATGAAACCTACTTGGTCAGGATGGATGATTGTTTTGATGTGTTCTTGGATTCGGTTAGCGAGAACTTTTTTTGAGGATTTTTGCATCAATATTCATAAGGGAAATTGGTCTGAAGTTCTCTATCTTTGTTGGGTCTTTTTGTGGTTTAGGTATCAGAGTAATTGTGGCTTCATAGAATGAGTTGGGTAGAGTACCTTCTGGTTCTATTTTGTGGAATAGTTTGTGCAGAACTTGGATTAGATCTTCTTTGAAGGTCTGGTAGAACTCCACACTAAACCCATCTGGTCCTGGGCTTTTTTTGGTTGGGAGACTATTAATGACTGCTTCTATTTCTTTAGGGGATATGGGACTGTTTAGATCATTAACCTGATCTTGATTTAACTTTGGTACCTGGTATCTGTCTAGAAACTTGTCCATTTCATCCAGGTTCTCTAGTTTTGTTGATTATAGCCTTTTGTAGAAGGATCTGATGGTTTTTTGGATTTCTTCAGGATCTGTTGTTATGTCTCCCTTTTCATTTTTGATTTTGTTAATTAGAATACTTTCCCTGTGCCCTCTAGTGAGTCTGGCTAAGGGTTTATCTATCTTGTTGATTTTCTCAAAGAACCAGCTCCTGGATTGGTTGAATCTTTGAATAGTTCTTCTTGTTTCCACTTGGTTGATTTCACCCCTGAGTTTGATTACTTCCTGCTGTCTACTCCTCTTGGGTGATTTTGCTTCCTTTTGTTCTAGAGCTTTTAGGTGTGTTGTCCAGCTGCTAATGTGTGCTCTCTCTAGTTTATTTTTGGAGGCACTCAGAGCTATGAGTTTTCCTCTTAGAAATGCTTTCATTGTGTCCCATAAGTTTGGGTATGTTGTGGCTTCATTTTCATTAAACTCTAAAAAGTCCTTAATTTCTTTCTTTATTCCTTCCTTGACCAAGGTATCATGAGAAGAGTGTTGTTTAGTTTCCACGTGTGTGTTGGCTTTCTATTATTTATTTTGTTGTTGAAGATCAACCTTAATCCATGGTGATCTGATAGGATGCATGGGACAATTTCAATATTTTTGTATATGTTGAGGCTTGTTTTGTGACCAATTACAAGGTCAATTTTGGAGAAGGTCCCATGAGGTGCTGAGAAGAAGGTATATCCTTTTGTTTTAGGATAGAATGTTCTGTAGATATCTGCCAGATCCATTTGATTCATAACTTCTGTTAGTTTCACTGTGTCCCTGTTTAGTTTCTGTTTCCATGATCTGTCCATTGGTGAAAGTGGTGTGTTGAAGTCTGCCACTACTATTGTGTGAGGTGCAATGTGTGCTTTGAGCTTTACTAAAGTATCTTTAATGAATGTGGCTGCCCTTGTATTTGGAGCATAGATATTCAGAATTGATAGTTCCTCTTGGAGGATTTTACCTTTGATGAGTATGAAGTGCCCTTCCTTGTCTCTTTTTATGACTTTAGGTTGGAAGTCGATTTTATTAGATATTAGGATGGCTACTCCAGCTTGTTTCTTCCTACCATTTGCTTGGAAAATTGTTTTCCAGCCTTTCATTCTGAGGTAATGTCTATCTTTTTCTCTGAGATGAGTTCCTATAAGCAGCAAAATGTTGGGTCCTGTTTGTGTAGCCAGTCTGTTAGTCTATGTCTTTTTATTGGGGAGTTGAGTCCACTGATATTAAGAGATATTAAGGAAAAGTAATTGTTGCTTCCTTTTATTTTTGTTGTTAGAGTTGGCATTCTGTTCTTATGGCTGTCTTCTTTTAGGTTTGTTGAGGGATAAGCCTGACATTTCTATTGTAGCTTCTTGCCTCTGATCTTTATCCAGTTTGTCAAGATTGACATTAATGGAAGAAAATTTTCTTAAGCACTATTGCAATTACACTACTTTCCTGCTCGAAGAATGGTTTGCCACATATAGTTGGAGAACTTCTGCCTCAATGCTTGTTGTCCATAATCATAATAATTGCACTAACATTTACAAGTTTGTATGTTTGTATTTAATTCTTGACAAACATGTAAATTTACATGTGAAAGAACTGAGATTCAGAATATTATATCAAACACAGTTTTTGACAAAGTCTGTCATAGAAACATAGGTTGTTAATCTTAAACTTTCTCTTATGTTCTTTGGATGGAAGATTTATGGTCTTAACATAACATATAAATTTGATACTAATCACTCTAGTGTCCATGTTGTCTCCATAAGTGTTTTTACCTTATGTTTTTACTTTCTTTCAGCCTTTTATTGGAATATCTTTCCATCTTGCTTAAAAGCCTCAAGTTCTACCAGTCTTTCTGACTCGCACAAAAGCTCTATCTTCATCTTTTTTAATGCTTCTCTCACTTCAATTTCTGTAGCATATGTTATTTCCAGTATTAACATAATGTCCTCATTGCTTTATGAGTATCCAATAGCCTTACCAAGCTGTTTATAAAATATCAGAATGGAAATAATCGTTTTACATGTCTTCAGTATGCTTTAGCAAGATTATAAGCCCATTGTCAATGACAATAAATGATGGCTATTTAACTGTTCTTCTTGTTTTAAATGGATCCATTCCCTTTGGGTTATTTCTCAATGAAACTTGAAAACATTTGTGCAAAGGCTTTAATTGACTTGAGCTGTCAGCCATTCTATATTTTATTTTCATAATATAATAACTGTAATTTTTGTTGAGTAATTTTTATTCAGCTTAAACCAGAGTGTAAAGCTCAGTAAACAGAAACTTACTTAAATTAGGAACATTATGTCTTTTGTACTATGTATGCTGACAAGTATAACTATTTGAAAATGCTGGTGTCAATCATTTTCATGACATCAAAACATTCTATTTAAAGAAGATAATTTATTTTAAGAACAAACCTGGGGACTTTTGGATCTATGACACATGAGTTCTGGAGATCTAGTGAAAATTGTGATTGCTATAGTTAATAATACTGTACTATATCCTTAAAATTTTTGAAGAGTATATATATATATATATGTATATATATATATATATGTATATGTATATATATATATTCTTATTTATATACATATAACATTTATAAACTTAATGAATAATTACAAATGTATATATTTTTCAACACACATATACATACACACACAAGTGACACAGTGGGATGATAGGTATTAATTATTTTGATTGTGCTAATCATTTCAAATGTATATGTATACCAAACCATTATGTTGTACATATTAAATATAATTTTAACATTTAAATTATGCCACATTAAGTCTGGATGTTGGATGCAATTATGCTTTAATAACAAAAATGGTAATTAAATTTTTTAAATAAAAAAGAATGATGTCCCACAACAGAAGAATGGATACAGAAAATATAGTTCATTTACACAATGGAATACTACTCAGCTGTTTTTCAAATGGATGGCACTAGAAAATATCATCCTGAATGAGACAACTCAGAACCAAAAGGACATGCATGATATGTACTCACTAATAAGTGGATATTAGCCAAAGGGGGGGGGGAAAGTACAGAATACCCCTGATACAGTCCACAGAACTCAAAAAGGTTAGCAAGCTGAAGGGCACAAGTAAGGATGCCTCAGTCTCACTTGGGAGGGGAAAGCAATCACAAGTGGAGAAGGAGGGAGGGACCTGAGTGGGAGAGAGGACAAGGAGGAGAAAGGGGAAACATAATAAGGTATGGGTGGGTGGGTAAATAGAACTGAAGCCCCGAGGGCCAGCAGAATGAATGCAAACAGGCAACCTCGGGAGGTGGGAAGTTGGGGGGACCCTCCACAATATACCAGAGACCTGGGAGATAAGAGACTCTCAGGACTCAAAGGGTGGGACCTTAGATGAAATGCCCAACAGGAGGGAGAAGGAATTTATAGAGCCCACCTCCAACAGAAAGTCAGGACATCAAGTGAGGGATGGGGTTACCATCCCACAGTCAAAAACTCTGATCCATAATTGTCCTTGTCTGAAAGAACTTCAGGGACAAAAATGGAGAGGAGCCTGAGGAAAAGAAGATCCAGTGACAGTTCCAAAGTGTGATCCAGTTCAAGGGGAGGTCCCAGGGCTTAACACTATTACTGAAACTATGGATCGCTCACAAAAAGGGACCTATCATGATTGCCCTCCAAAAGACCCAACAAGCAGCTGAAAGAGTCAGATGCAGATATTTACGTCCAACAAATGGACAGAAGCAGCTGACCCCTGTGGTTGGATTAGGGAAGGCTGGATGAAGCTGAGGAGAAGGGCGATCCTGCAGGAGGACCAGCAGTCTCAATTAATCTGGACCCCCAAGATCTCTCAAACACTGGACCACCAAACAGACAGCATATACCAGCTGATATGAGGCCCCCAACACATATACAACAGAGGACTTCTGGGTCTAGGTTTAGTCAGAGAAGATGCACCTAACCCTCAAGAGACTGGAGGCCCCAGGAAGTGGAGAGGCCTGGTGGGGTGGAGACATCCTCATGAAGACGAGGTGGGGAGGAGGTATTGGATGGAAGTATTGGAACAGTCAGAGGGAGAACTGGGAGGGGGATAATATCTGTATTGTAAAATAAAAAGACTAGATAAAATTGAAAAGTCAAAAGCAACCACAAAAAATCTATTTTTAAGCACTCTAGATAGTAGGTTCCATTCTAGCACTTCCACGGAGTGCTTTGGTTGATCCTCCTCTCCTATTTTTGCCCTACCACCAAGCCCTCCTGTCTGTTCCATTCTATTAGCTTCTTCTTTCCTCTCATTTAAGACCTCATTTTCCTCTCACCTGTTCCCCTTTTCAGTTTCCTGACCTATTTCCATATCCATACACATATAACATACACAGACACACAGACACACACACACACAAAGTATAATCTCAGATATATTGGCAAGTGTGATATTTGAGTTTCTGAGTCTAAGTCGTCTCAATCATTTACAGAAGAATGCATTTTCTTTAAAACTACATGATTTCAATTGCTTTAGGACTGACAACTCCTTTGTGTTTAAGAACCATGATTTTTATCCATCTATCTGTTGATGGGCTTCTACACTGGCTTGATACCTTAGATATTGTGAATAGTGCAGCAATAAACCTGAGTGTGTAACTGTTCCTGTGGTAAGATTTACAGTCCTTTGGGTAAATGCCCACAAGTGGTATAGCTAAGTGGTATGGCAGTTCCGTCTATTCTTTTTTTTTTTTTTAGGTATTTTCCTCATTTACATTTCCAATGCTATCCAAAAATTCCCCAATACACTCCCCCCCAGTCCCCCCCCCCACTCACCCCCACTCCTTGGCCCTGGCATTCCCCTGTACTGGGGCATATAAAGTTGGCAAGTCCAATGAGCCTCTCTTTCCAGTGATGGCCGACTAGGCCATCTTTTGATACAAATGCAGCTAGAGTCAAGAGCTTTGGGGTACTGGTTAGTTCATAATAATGATCCACCTATGGGGTTGCAGTTCCCTTTAGCTCCTTGGGTACTTTCTCTAGCTCCTCCATTGGGGGCCCTGTGATCCATCCAATAGCTGACTGTGAACATCCACTTCTGTGTTTGCTAGGCCGCTGCATTGTCTCACAAGAGACAGCTATATCTGGGTCCTTTCAGCAAAATCTTGCTAGTGTATGCAATGGTGTCAGCGTTTGGAAGCTGATTATGGGATGGATCTCTGGATATGGCAGTCTTTAGATGGTCCATCCTTTCTTCACAGCTCCAAACTTTATCTCTGTAACTCTTTCCATGGGTGTTTTGTTCCCAATTCCAAGAAGGGGCACAGTGTCCACACTTTGGTCTTCATTCTTCTTGAGTTTCATGGGTTTAACAAATTGTATCTTATATCTTGGGTATCCTAAGTTTTTGGGCTAATATCCACTTATCAGTGAGTACATATTGTGTGAGTTCCTTTGTGAATATGTTACCTCACTCAGGATGATGCCCTCCAGATCCATCCATTTGCCTAGGAATTTCATAAATTCATTCCTTTTAATAGCTGAGTAGTACTCCACTGTGTAAATGTACCACATTTTCTGTATCCATTCCTCTGTTGAGGGGCATCTGGGTTCTTTCCAACTTCTGGCTATTATAAATAAGGCTGCTATGAACATAGTGGAGCATGTGTCCTTCTTACCGGTTGGAACATCTTCTGGATATATGCCCAGGAGAGGTATTGCTGGATCCTCTGGTAGTATTATGTCCAATTTTCTGAGGAACCGCCAAACTGATTTCCAGAGTGGTTGTACCAGCTTGCAATCCCACCAACAATGAAGGAGTGTTCCTCTTTCTCCACATCCTCGCCAGCATCTGCTGTCACCTGAATTTTTGATCTTAGCCATTCTGACTGGTGTGAGGTGGAATCTCAGGGTTGTTTTGAGTTGCATTTCCCTGATGATTAAGGATGTTGAACATTTTTTCAGGTGCTTCTCTGCCATTCGGTATTTCTCAGGTGAGAATTCTTTGTTCAGTTCTGAGCCCCATTTTTTAACGGGGTTATTTGATTTTCTGGAGTCCACCTTCTTGAGTTCCTTATATATATTGGATATTAGTCACCTATCTGATTTAGGATAGGTAAAGATCCTTTCCCAATCTGTTGGTGGTCTTTCTGTCTTATTGACGGTGTCTTTTGCCTTGCAGAAGCCTTGCAACTTTATGAGGTCCCATTTATCGATTCTAGATCTTACAGCGCAAGCCTTTGCTGTTCTATTCAGGATTTTTTCCCCTGTACCCATATCTTCGAGGCTTTTCCCTACTTTCTCCTCTATAAGTTTCAGTGTCTCTGGTTTTATGTGGAGTTCCTTAACCCACTTAGATTTGACCTTGGTACAAGGAGATAGGAATGGATCAATTTGCATTCTTCTACATGATAACCGCCAGTTGTGCCAGCACCATTTGTTGAAAATGCTGTCTTTTTTCCACTGGATGGTTTTTGCTCCCTTGTCAAAGATCAAGTGACCATAGGTATGTGTGTTGATCTTAGGGTCTTCAATTCTGTTCCATTGGTCTACTTGTCTGTCGTTATACCAGTACCATGCAGTTTTTATCACAATTGCTCTGTAGTACAGCTTTAGGTCAGGCATGGTGATTCCACCAGAGGTTCTTTTATCCTTGCGAAGAGTTTTTGCTATCCTAGGTTTTTTTGTTGTTCCAGATGAATCCGTCTATTCTTAAGAAGAAAGCAAATCGTAGGAATACCCACCTATACAGAAGGTTTGCCTCATATTTTCATCCTCTACCAGCCTGAGCATGGTCTGCATGGTGAGCAGGGTCATCATCATGAAGGGTATGCTCTGAGACACTGCAGTGAAGGGCACAAGAGGAAAAGGTGCCATTCACTTTTCCTGTGGATGGTCCTGACTCTTTCCATCATCCATAAAAAGCATGCCAGGACTTACTGGCTTAGACAGGTGAAGAGCAGTAGGGAGATTATGTTCTTGCTCTTCTTCCCCCAGCTGAAAGCCTGAATATCATTAATAAAGGTGCCGTGGGTCTGAAGGAAACCACTAGCTAGGTAGCCATTTATGCCTGCTGAATACTAATAAGAAATTTTGGATTGTTACTCCACTAATATCCATACATTCCATCTAGCTTTGCCCAAGTCCTGGAGGTATAGCAAATAAACAGGTACTCAATGACATCTGTTCAATAAAATACTATAGGAACAAAAAAAAAAAAAAAGAAAGAAAGAAAAGAAACCTCCCAACTGACTTCCATAGCAGCTGCATCCTTTCTAGCTCCCATTGGTTAGCTTCAATCCCTATACAATTTTGGTTCTATTTTTACATATATTTGACGTTTATGAACCACAAATAAAAGAAAACCTGCAATAATTGGCTTTCTGAGACAGCTAATTCAAGTAACATGGTTGTCTCCACCTCCTGTCATTCTCTGAAAAATGACACAAGCTCATTATTCTTTAGGGCTGACAAAAAGTTCTAGTATGTGCATGTTCGCGCGTGCATGTGTGTGTGTGTGTGTGTATATGTGTGTGTGTAATTTTCTTTATTCCTTTAGTTGATCAGCACCTAGGATTATTTTTTACTTTACCTACTATAAATAATGCTTTCTATATTTTTCTGAGTTAGCATAGTTCTCAATGATATAAAAGGAAAAGGGGGTTGCATATTTTATATATTTATACATACATAAATACATATGTATACAATATTAATATAGAGAATGAATATATGAGAACACATATAGTAAAATGAAAAGATCTACACACACACACACACACACTACATGCAGATAAATAGAAGATCATAGGTCCACAGAAACTTCATAGAGAAATTTGGAAAAATAATGACATCTTAGACATAAACTTTGTACCTTTTTTGTATCTTTAATTCTACATTATGTGTTTTTCAACTTTTTTTCATATTAATGACTCTAGCATAGGCATATTCTGAGATTGATGGATGACTAAAAGATTTCATAGCCCAAAGCAAGGCAGAGGTCCATTAACTTCACATGGTCAATAATTTCCCTAGGTAATGCTCTCTTTTAAGATTTTATTACTAATAAAACCCATGTTTTAATGTTCACAAAAATTAAACAACATTGAAATGTGCTCATTCTTAAAAGTATACTTTCACTTGCCCTTTATTTCATCTTCATTCCTCAAATACGTTATTGTACTTTATCCATAACAGTCTCATGTAGCCTAGGCTGGCTACAAACTCACTATGTAGCCAGAAATGACCTTGAATTCCTGACCCTTGCCCTCTATTCCAAGTACTGAGATTACAGTTGTGTACAATGATACCCCGCTATAATTTTAATGCATTTCCTTAAACCTTAAATTCACTTGTTTTTTACATGGCAAGAAACCTATACTTAGCCACAAATATTGATTTTTCAATGAATGCTTTTGTACAGTTCTTCTAACTAAACAATTGAGCATGGTATTCTGAAATGTAGTATCTACAAATAAAAGCTTTAGACCAACTACATAGCTGTATGTCTTGGGTCCATGATGCCAAACTGCTGTCAGCTGCATAAACAAAAAGAGAAAAAGCAAAACCACTTATCATCAATCAGGGAAAACAGTACAAGCTTGTTTTGTTGCTGGGCTGTTTAATGAATTGACCGAGGCAGACTGAATTTAAGACCATCTTTCCTGCAGAGTTTGTTCGACCAAGAGAAACCTTCTATAGACCATTACTGGTGTTTTAGTTCAATTTTTAACCTATCTGAACTCATTAACTCCTTTAAGACTTCTAATTTTTATATCTGTTTTGTTCACAAAATTTGGGACAGGCTTTTCCATTTTCTGATATATGCTGAAATGGATTTTCACTTTCATTCAGAACAGAATGGATGCTAATAAATGGTCAAATAATAGTGAAAAAATCACTTAAATATTTTTATCTTAGATAAGGCACCAGTGATATAAAGTCTATACTATATATAATTTCATCCAAGTAGTACATAAAAATTATATAGTTTCTATCGTAGCTTAATTTTGTGTAATAGTGCAATAAAAGAAAGAACACAGGAGGGAATGAGCTAGAAGTAACAAAAGTCTTATTCTGAGCTCACCCTCACTATAGTCACCTGGCCTCTGGAAAATATCTCAGTCTAGTTGTACATTAGTTGGCAATCAGCTCTTCAGAATAAAAGTTTATAATACTTATGTTACCCTGACTAGATTATGTATCTATTATGAACCCTGAGGTTCTCACTATAGCATGGAAGTCCTTTACAAACTCTAAAGCCTCAAACAAAAAAACATTACTGGGATCATCTAACAAATGGAGGCTCATTAAACTATATTTCAATCTGTTACTTCCCTTGACATGAAACATCTCTTCTGTGAATCATTCTGTGTCCATTAGAAAGTTGCAAGTGCACAGAAAACACCAAGACCAAGAAAATGTGTCCATTCTACATGCTAATACGTGAAATGGTATTCATTGTGGCCCTATTAAGTTGTAAGAACTAGAGGATCCACATTGGCTAAGTATGTTAATGGCTAGGTGCTGAACTATATTGAAGATTAACCTCTATACAGAATTAGCTCAATCATCTATTTCCTACCTACAAGTGTACAAGTGTGTTCCTGGCACTAGCCAGTTAAGCAGAAAATGTCAACCTACCACCAAAAAAAAAAAAAAAAAAAATGAACATCAAATTTACCAATTTGCTAATTCTAATTACCAATTCTCCCAAATCCTTCATTTTTGATGAAAATATATTGCACATGACAGATTCACATAGTAAATATTTGCTTGACTTGAAAAATCATATTTTGTTAATTCTTTGAGAGTTTCATACAGTGTATGTCAACATTATTTAACTACCTACCCAAACTCCTTCCATTTCCACCATCTTTTCCCCACCCACATAGTTTTGTTCTCCATCTCATCAAGTTCAGTTTGTATTGTCCAACTAATCTTGAGAGCAAGCCCTGGTATAGAGTGTGGGTGACATACCAGAAGTCACACCATTAAAGAAAGCTGACAAATAGCTCCTTAGCTAGTGGTGAAGTTTCAAACGAATATTAAGTTTAAAAATAGCTCTTTAACCAGTCTTTTCTCCCAAAATTATCATTGTTATTGGAGTAGTTGACTAATATGAGTCCAGTCAGATGACATTGAACCTCTTTTTATTTTCTGAGGAAGCTGAAGGTGCCAAGAGTAAAATGGAATATTGCAGGAAAATTTTAGATACAGTGAATTTCCTCATAAAACTTTTAATGTAATAAGAAATAGAAGTCAATGCTTATGAAGTGAGGATTCATATTTTCCTCATTTTTAAAACATCTGAAGCATTTGAATTTAACTAATTATTTTTAATGAAGCTTACTGAAATGGGGCTTTAAATTTACAAAATATAAATATAAATTTTCTTCATTAATTAAGGTTGAATGGCTCATATTTAACAATTAAATTTTCTTAAATGGGCCAGTAAAATGACTCAATGGCAATAAAAATGCTTGCCTCACAAGCCTATTTACCTGAGTTTGATCTCTGGACCTATGTAAACGTGGGGCAGATCTATCCCCACAAATTTTTCCCTAAAACACATAACACACACACACACACACACCGATTATGATATTAACTACTCTTAAATAATCTCAAATTTACTGAATTAAATCTTTTTAATTTTAACTTACAGAATGGAGACTATTTGAGAGAAGGGGTGGAACAGCTGTAGTACACAGGCAAAAGTGATCGTGTTCAGTGAAACCACTCCTGTAAATCTAATAACATAGGAACAGCAGCAATACAGTAATACTTAACCACTTACATACTCAAATACTATTACGAACTCAGATTTTTGTACCATTCAAATCATAATCATACCCAATCTAATACAAATTAACCATCTCAAATTAAAATTTATTCCATATTATAATTTCTAACACATCAGATTGTCTTTAATACATTATCATTGTCAAAGGAAGTCTAAAGGTATGGGGTGGTGTCTCAGAGGGCAACAGACCTTGCTGTTCAGGTTATGAAGACTGGGTTTGAAACTCCAGCATCCTCATAAAAACCTAGGCATGACTGTCCATCTCAGAGCTGGCAGTGGAGACAGGTGGATCCTGGGAACTCATTGGTCATCCAATGTAGTCAAAACGTGAGGCTTTGGTTCAGTGAAAGAAACCTGTCACAAAAGAGAAGGTGTAAACATGCGCTTACTTGCGCGCGCGCGCGCGCACACACACACACACACACACACACACACACACCTATATAAGACCACTGTGATAATCACTGAACTGAAGTTATCCTAAGTTTAATACAAAGTAATATTATTATGATAATGTTTTAAATAATTTTCTCTTTAAATTGTAATGACCTAACTAAAGGATCCTTGATTTAGCACCATAATTTCAGCTGGTGGTTAACAAAATTAAGGACAAGAGATAGGTGTTCTCTTGTGCTAACCTATTTGTCATCTCTTCTCCTAAAGTAGGATTAGACACATGTTGGTTTGATAATTTTTACTAGAAGATTGTCATCAGCCACCAGTAAACTTATCAATTGTTTATATTAAACTATGCAGTATACCAGATTACAATACTTAATAGTGATACCATAGCAGCTCAATTACCTTGAAAACAAGGGAATTCTTGAAGTTTACATGGACCATTTCTAGGAGTTGATATATAGTAATATCAGAAGAAAATGTTATTTTAGCTCATGTTCCTGTTTTATAACATAAATGTACAATAGTGGCAGTTGAGCTGGCGCACACCTACAATCCCACAGTATGCTAAATCAGGAGGCTCACAATCTGAAGGACAGACTGGGCAACATAGAAAGGTCTTGTTTTAAAATCAAAAGAAAATTAAATGCATCATTGTTCAATAACAATTATTAAACCAAACAGGTTAAATTGAGCACAGTTTTACAGTGAAGAAGACAAGGATTAAGGCGGGAGTGGAACTGTAACTTGGTAGAAGAGGGATTGGAAATCAGGAGGCCCTGGGTTCAATCCCCACTACAGGATGCACTAAAAGAGTTAAAGAGGGGCAAGGGATCTTCAAGTAACTGGTAGGTTTGAGGGCCACTAACCTCCAAATTTCCAACTACTATACATAATGACCAGGATGGAGAAATGACTTAAATGTCTATAAACAGATGGATAGAAAAAAAAAGCATACTGTATAGTTGCATAATGAGGCACTATTGCTCCTTAAAAGGAAGGAATTGTGTTCTTACCACTATGCAATAGATTTGAAATAATTTGGATTAATATTTATTTTAGCACATAAAGTAATGGATTTTGTATAGCATTATCATACCTGTGTCAAATACTTTGCTCGAATTCATCTCCCTCCCCTACTGCTCCCCCGCGCCCCTCCTCCTCCTGAATCTCTTCTTCCAACAAGTCATATTCTTTCCTGCTTCTATGCTCCAGGTATTCCACTGACCTCTCTTTTCCCCCTCACCCTTCTCAGATCAGTTCTTTTCTCATAGTCCCTTATCCAATTTCTTTTTATATATATTTTTTTTATTACATATTTTCCTCAGTTACATTTCCAATGCTACCCCAAAAGTCCCCCATACCCCCCCCACTTCCCTACCCACCCATTCCCATTCTTTTGGCCCTGGCATTCCCCTATATTGGGGCATATAAAGTTTGCAAGTCCAATGGGCCTCTCTTTCCATTGATGGCCGACTAGGCCATCTTTCGATACATATGCAGCTAGAGACAAGAGCTCCAGGGTTCTGGTTAGTACATCATGTTGTTCCAACAATAGGGTTGCAGATCCCTTTAGCTCCTTGGGTACTTTCTCTAGCTTCTCCATTGGGAGCCCTGTGATACATCCAATAACTGACTGTGAACATCCACTCCTGTGTTTGCTAGGCCCCGGCATCGTCTCACAAGAGACAGCTATATTTGGGTCCTTTCAGCAAAATCTTGCTAGTGTATGCAATGGTGTCAGCGTTTGGAAGCTGATTATGGGATGGATCCCTGGATATGACAGTCTCTAGATGGTCCATCCTTTCATCACAGCTCGAAACTTTGTCTCTGTAACTCCTTCCATGGGTATTTTGCTCCCAATTCTAAGGAGGGGCATAGTGTCCACACTTCGGTCTTCATTCTTCTTGAGTTTCATGCGTTTAGCAAATTGTATCTTATATCTTGGGTATCCTAAGTTTTGGGCTAATATCCACTTATCAGTGAATACATATTGTGTGAGTTCCTTTGTGATTGTGTTACCTCACTCAAGATGATGCCCTCCAGGTCCATCCATTTGGCTTCAATTCCCTTATCCAATTTCTATGCACACAGATAATCTCTCTCTCTCTCTCTCTCTCTCTCTCTCTCTCTCTCTCTCTCTCTCTCTCTCACACACACACACACACTCACACACACACACACATCTAGATTCTGCATATGTAAGAAAATATGCTGTATTTGAGTTTCTGGTCTGGTCTATTTCAGTTAATATAATGCTTTCAATTTTCTTTCATTTGTTATGGTTTCACTTTTTTCTATATAGATGAATAAAAATTCAGTGAATGTACATAGTACACGTTTTTTACCAAGATATATTCCAAGTGTGACTATGAGCCAATGGCCAATTTGAAAGGACATGCAAATGTACTAGAATTAAACATTATTGTTCTTTTAAACTACCTTAATTTACTGTATTAATGACATCTTAACTGAACTCGGAGCTAGAGGATAGACTATAAGGACACAAAATCAGAGTTAACTTTAAAGTACTCTTGATATTATCCTTTAAAATCTTTACCTTCACAAAAATGTCTCCAGAATGTGACATTATTTACAGGATATTTTTGAGTACACGTATTTGCAAAGCAGACTGAGGAAACTGGAAGCAATGAAGTAGCCCAAGGAAGAATGTCAGAACGAGCCTGAGGTTTTGATGTGGAGGCCTTGCTTCCTAATTGTTATTATGCTTACAAGGACACTCTGTAAAAAGAAAAATGAACGCCTTGTTCAACACCTGCTGTAAAAAAAAAAAAATATGCTGGGACTCTGTGGCTTGCTTAAATCATTTTTTTTTCCTGAAACAAATTGCCGAACAAGCCCTAGGCCATTTAATTTCCAAATACCAGTAATTAAAATGAGTAACATCGTCAGAATTTGGCAGGGCCACAGCTTTCCTCTCCCTTTTCATTTTCACATAAATTTCAGTGAAGGTCAGATTTGTTGAAGGAAGGTGGGGGGGGGGGGGGTGAAACCTGCCGGCCGTGTGCTCATGGGAGGTTAAAATATGACTTGTTCACAGTGTCCCTCATAGTTCAGGACTTAATGGTCCTTGACGGGGATAACCTAGAAGTTAATTTTACTCTGTGTCCCAAAAGCAGTCATTGTCAATGTAATCTTTCTTATAGACTGAAGGATATTGTCAACAAATGATCTGACTTTCAATAGAAATTGACCAGCAACGCCTCAGATCCAAAGGGTCCGGAATGTGGTCCCTTATTGATTGCTCTCCTAAGACAGCAGTTTCAAAACAAGAAAGCCTTTTTGGTACTTGTTGCTCAATCCACTCTTATGTACTCCTCCATAAGAACTAGTTCTTAATAGCTTTTTGTGTGATTTCCTTTTATTGAAGATCATAATATATCTGACTTAAGAGAGTTTAATAGCTTTCAAAATGCAGGATACACTTGTATCCAAAAATAAAGTCTTTGTTAAGGTCATTAGAATGGTACTTGTAAATAGTGGGAGAGATCAGTGCAACAAATGGCAACTTTGTTTTTAGTCTTTGTTAACTTCATTTCTGCTGCTTCCAGGGGCCAAGGCTCTCTAGGTTTTCCTTTGCTCCTTTATAGACTTAAAATTGCCTCATGCAATGAAGGATTGAAGACAGATGTGTGTGTGTGTGTGTGTGTGTGTGTGTGTGTGTGTTGGGATGTTTGTATGGGTGTATTTCCGTGTCTGTGTATTTGCACACAAGTGTGCATGAGTGCTTGTGTGGTCATGTGTGCAAATGGAAACCAGAGATTGACTCTGGATAGTATTCCTCAGGAGCCATCCACTCAGTGTTTTTAAAACAGGGTGACTCATTGGCCTGAGCACATACATTGGCAAGTGAAGCTTCAGGGACCTACTGACCAGCAGTCTCCCCAACAGTGAGCTTCTAAGTGCACACCAGCATGCTCAGCGTTTTTCCTTTCTTCTCATATTGAAAAACAAATGATTATATTCTCAATAATACATCCTGATTATAGTTTCATCTCTCTCTCTCTCTCTACTCCTCCAGTTTCTCCCCTCCCTTCTCCATCCCCTCCTCCGTTCTGTGTCTCCTGAGAAAAGAACAGGCTTCTAAGAGATAACCACAAAACATATGAAAATAAAATATAATAACATAAAATTATCACTTCAGAGTTGGACAAGGCAAACTGACAGAAGGAAAAGAGCCCCCAAATTCCCACTGTTTCCAACTGAGCAATCCCATGAAAACACTAAATTGGAAGCCATAATATAACCCCAGAAGAATGATGCAGGCTGTACATGTCCTGTCATGCTCACCGTTTTCAACATGGCTTTTGGAGATCAAACTCAGGTCCTCAGGCTTGCAAAGTAAGCACTTTATCAACTTTATGGCCAATGCAGTGAGGGTGCTTCCTACCAAGCTTGATAACCTGAACTCAATTTGTGGGAGTCCCAGGGTCCCACATGGTATAAAAAGAACTGACCTTCATTTGTTTGTAGGCTGCCACAGCAACACACACATACACACACCAAAAAATAAAAAAGTGAAAAAAATAATTGGTGACTTGTATCTAAAAATAACTCATCACAGATAACAATTTTGGCTTTGGTTTTATCCCCTTTTTGGTTTTCTTCTCAGCTCAAAGAAAATCAGTCTGGTTCTATTAAAGTTTGAGAAAGCTTTATACAGATGAGAAAAAACTTCTCTTCATTTTCAATGAGCTAGCCCTCTGAATTGTCCTCCACAGTAGCCCTCCCAAGAGCAAATGATCCCTCCTGGAATTTATGGAAGCTAGACGGGAAATGCCAAGGCTGTGAGCATTAGCAAGGACCTTTTGAAGAGCCGAGCTTTCTAGAAGGTACATTGCAGTAAAAAGGGTGGACTCTCATGTTGACAGCATCTAAGAGTGTGATCTGTGGAAATGGAAGTCAAAGAATAAGTCTAGAAACCACTCTTCGATGACAGGAGTAAGAACACATGGGAATCACAAATAGACACAGTGACAAGAAGAGATGCATGGCTCTCTCTAATTGAACCACATGAAACCAAAAGTTCAAAAGGAACTTTAAAATATAATGCTTGAGCTCGGCACTTTTTGAGCTGTTAAAAAGGAATTTTCAGTGAATCTGTGAGTGGATGGACTGACAGTTCCTTTTTTTATTTCATGGTTTCTGATCACAGATTTCATACTGAGACCTTAGTGTTAGTACCACTTAGACTATTTCTAATCCAACCCAAAGGCTATAGGAACTTAGAAACAGAACACAACTGGCAGGAGAAAGCATCAAGTAATTAAACTGGTAAAGCGTCTCATTAGATAAATCAGCTTTCCAGGCCCTGCTAGTCTGCGAAAATGTGGTCATCTTGGAAATTGTAGGAGAGTTTCTAGCCCTGACCCACTTTCACAGGATGTTTAGGAAGCCCCAAGGGAGTGCCTGGTGTATTCAAGTGCAAGTTCACTCCCAGATTATCATAAGGTTCTCTCAGGAACACTGTATTCTTGAAGAAGATCATTTCTATCTAGTAAGTTGTGTTTTTGAAACAAGGTTGTTTTCACACAAGGACAAGAGTGGCCAAGATTACATTGTCTTTCGGGATCTCAGCAGAGAACCCTAGCTAAAATGGCACAAATTCCAGATTCATAGAAAATATGAAATAACAACAAATTATGATAGTTATTTGTGAAGAAGCAATATAAAGCTAATATATCAAATTTCCCTAGAAGCTGAATACCATGATCAGACATCATTAAGAAAGTAGGCAGACAATCCAACACTTGACAGAAAATGTTTGTAATTTGTATTTCTCATAAAAGACTTTTGTTCAGAATACATAAAGAATGTTTATAACTCAACAACAAACAATCCAGTAAAAATCTGTAAAACACCTAACAACATTTCTACTAAGATGTATGTAACATTAATAAGTATGTGAAAACATAAAACATTAAAAAACATAAAACATTATGAGCATGCAGCAGTGCAAATCAAAATTCTAATGAGCTCTGCTTTATAGTCAGTAAGTTAGTCAAAGTGTTTTTTAAAAAAAACAAACATATATACAACACTAAATGTATGCATCAGGGTGCATTTATATATTTACCTGCATATATATGTAACAATAATATTAAATAGAGTCCCTGAGTTTCAGAGGGAGCAGCAGTGTGGGTTACATGGAAGTGGCTAAAGGGAAGGATGAAAGGGGTGAACTAAATAATAAAATAAAAATTGTAATCGCATACTCTGTAACTGGCTTCCACAGCAGACTTCTTTTACTTAATGCATGATATCATGTATCAGCGTTTCATTCCATTTTTATTGCTAAATGTGATTTCATTGACTGGCTACCCCACAGTTTATTTACCCACTTATTTGATGGACAGTTGTATGTTTTCCTCTTTGCTACTAAGAATAATAGTCTTTTTTTTTTTTTTACTATTTTTTAATTAGGTATTTTCTTCATTTACACTAGCAAGATTTAGCTGAAAGGACCCTGAAATAGCTATCTCTTCTGAGACTATGCTGGGGCCTAGCAAACACAGGAGTGGAAGCTCACAGTCAGTCAGCTATTGGATGGATCACAGGGCCCCCAATGGAGGAGCTAGAGAAAGTACCCAAGGAGCTGAAGGGATCTGCAACCCTATAGTTGGAACAACATTATGAACTAACCAGCACCCCAGAGCTCTTGACTCTAGCTGCATATGTATCAGAAGATGACCTAGTCGGCCATAATTGAGAAGAGAGGCCCCTTGGTCTTGCAAACTTTATATGCCTCAGTACAGGGAAACACCAGGACCAAGAAGTGGGTGTGGGTGGGTACGGGAGTGGGGGGGGGTATGGGGGACTTTTGGAATAGCACTGGAAATGTAAATAAAGAATAATAGTCTTATGTACAATTACACACAATATTTCTGTGGGAAGGTTTTTTTTTCATTCCTCAATGGCAGACACTTAGCTTTTATTTTATTGGGTCAGTTTCATCATTTTAAAGATCTTCTAGACTATTTGCTAAATTGCTTGCACCAGTTTCCATCCCTACCAACAATACTAGGGTTCACATTTCTCCATATGTCACAAACATGTGTTATGTTCCTTTTGGTTTTGTTATTGGTTTTGGTTGTTGGTTTAATTGATTGGTTTCTTTATAAAAAAATATTTACTTATTTTATAATATTCTGCCTGTATATATGCCTGCATGCCAGAAGAAGACACTAAATCTGAGTATAGATGGTCGTGAGCCACCATGTGGTTGCTGTGAATTGAACTCAGGACCTCCAGAAGAATAGTCAGTGCTCTCAAACTCTGAACCATCTCTCCAGTCCCAGAAAATTTATTTTTTAAAACTAATATAAGATGCATTTTCTTTAATAGAACTGTACATTACTATTCTTTGATCATTTTCTTGTTTCCTAAAAAGACAAGTCTTTAGGTAATATTTAAAATTCACCTATATTTTAATTTTATATTACTTTAATTTGGAGAAATCATAAACAAAGGTGTTTACTTAGTCCTTTGTGCTGGGAGAGGGAAAGAATGTAAGAGGAAGGAGTTCTGACATGATACACTGTGAGAATCAGATAGTAACATCCATGTCAGGACAACAGCAATTTTGAAAACACCATGGGAGTGATAAATCTATTTAACAGATATTTTTCATGTGTTATTACAGATTTCAAATTTGTCAAAATCTCTTATTGTGTAGAAACATGAATTTCATAATACAGGGTCAATCACAACTATCTAAAAAATATTGTGTTTACACTATAAAACTAGGAGGGATATAAATTACATATTATGGATCATTAAATATTTTGAGTTGGGATGCGCAAATAGACAATACAAGTTACATTGATATAATACATTGAAAATTACCTTATGTTAAAATTTAATTTTATTTTACATATCTCTGAAAATAGTAGTTAGAAATATTGAGTATCCAGATTTGTTTATTAATTGCAATTATTAGCACTCATAAAAATTGCTAAGATATTCTGACTAGGAAAATGTGGGGTTTTTTTTTTACTTTTAATATTTTTTACAATGTAATCATTGTCCCCCCTCTCTGTCTGCCCTCCCACAGTTCCTCATCCCATTTTTCCTCCAACAGTCCCCAAGAGGATGCCTCCTGCCCCTACCAGACCTCCCCACTCCCTGGGGCCTCAAAACTTGAGGGTTAGGTGCATCATCCCTGATTGAACCCAGACCCTGCAGTCCTCTGCTGTATATGTGGTGGGGCCTCACATCAGCTGGTATATGCTGCCTGATTTGTGGCTCAGTGTCTGAGAGATCTCAGGGGTCCGGGTTAGTTGAGCCTGCTCATCTTCCTACAGGATCTCCCTTCTCCACAGCATCTTCCAGCTAATTCAACCACAGGGGTCCCTGACTTCAATCCAATGATTGGATGTTAAGTATTTGTCTGTCTCAGTCAGCTGTATCTATAATTAAACATGACTACTTGGTTATTTGAAATCTCTTTTTGAGCCCTCATCTCTGTAGAGGACTAATTCTCCCTCTCCAGCCCTTGTTAAAATTGCCTGTAGTTCTTTATCTAGAGGGATGACAATTGCATCTTCCATTCACATTGGCAAGCCAACTGGCATTGTCAGTACTGTTTAGTCAGCCATAGTGTTGATATAGCTTGAATGAAGCTTCTCTGTCATTTCTAGGAAACAAGATTTGCTTCCCTGAATATTACAGTCTTCCCACCCTCCTCTTCCTCGATGTACCCTGGGCATTAGAAGCAAGGGTTATAGTTGTATCAATTGTAGGTAGGCACCCCACAGTTAATTATTCTTGCATTTTGAGCAATTCTGGCTTTCTGTAATGGTCTCCATCTGCTTCAAATTCAGAAATAGAAAAATCTATGTAATAAGAAAGTATACACCAGTGAAATTTCAACAATACAGTCACTTAAACGAGGGCTGGAGAGATGGCTCAGCAGTTAAGAGCACTGACTGCTCTTCTGAAGGTCCTGAGTTCAAATCCCAGCAACCACATGGTGGCTCACAACCATCCATAATGAGATCAGATGCCCTCTTCTGGAGTGTCTGAAGACTGCTACAGTGTGCTTACATATAATAAAGAAATAAATCTTAAAAAAAAAAAAAAGCAGAGAGACAAACACAGTGTCTTTCCCAGACTGTTAAAAAAAAAAAAAAAAAAAAGAGCTGGTGAGATGGCTCAGTGGGTAAGAGCACCCACTGCTCTTCCGAAGGTCCAGAGTTCAAATCCCAGCAACCACATGGTGGCTCACAACCACCCGAAATGAGATCTGACGCCCTCTTCTGGTGTGTCTGAAGACAGCTACAGTGTACTTACTTATAATAAATAGATAAAAAAAAAAAAAAAAAACCAATACAGTCACTTAAACGAGACCTGTCTGTGTGCTTGGGGGAATCTCACAAGCCTCCAACCTTAGATGAAGAGCTACAGGTAATTAATGGCTACTGGGTGGGGGAAATTTAATATTCTCCAAGGACAAGCCACCTGCTAATTTGTACAGTCCCAAGTGATCAGCCTTAGACACACATACACATATGAGCATCACCAAATGGATTCAACAGGTTGTATCTCAGTGTTGTTGTTGGTGTTGTTGTTGTTGTTGTTGGTGGTGGTGGTGTGTGTGTCTGTGTGTCTGTGTGTCTGTGTGTGTGTGCAATGTGGAACTGAGAGTGAGTGAGTGAATGAGTTGAGCCAATCAGGAGAAATAAGAATGTGGAAAGTACATAAAAATTATGTAAATATAGAACTCAATCATTAAGTTTAAATTAATTAATTTAAAATAAAATGAGTAAATTTTATGATGTGCAAGTTATATTCTATTTAAGCCAAGAAAACAACACCAACACCAACAAAGCCTTGTTTGGGCTTTAATGAGGAAGCACATTTTTGTGTTAATATAACCGAATTTAAATAAAAGTAACTCACTGGGTTAACTTAGTAACTAGATCAAATATTTCAGTCTAATGTTGGTAAACACACATGCTGAGACAAGAAGCATGCATTCCAATGGTGGCTCTTTTATTCTTTCCACTTGATCAAGCTTAGTGACATCTATGATCCTGCCTATTGCCTGAAAAACAAGAGGATTGGGCTATATACATCTCAGTCTCCATCATGTGCAAAGATAATCACTAAAATAACTTTTGGACTCTTTGTATACCAGGACATTGTGGCAAAGTGTCCTTATCTTGACTAATTTAAACCAAAGGCTTTAAGTTCAAAAGAAAATGTAAAATGACCTCAAGCATTTCATGTCACTTATTCGGTGTTATTTATCCTCAGTTTTAATGCTGGCTTAAGGTCAGGATTTGTACAGACTGCATAACAATAAATAGTGCCTATTTTATCTGAAACGCAATTATTTGCCATGAGTTCCCTAATATTAGTTTGAGCTTTTATTTTAAATCAAATTAGTTTCAAAACATTTTAAACTTTTCTAAAAGCTCTCAAATTAGGAAAGGAAAGAAAACAACATTATTTAATGCAATGAAGAAAATTATTTCATTTCCACTTAGAACATCTAAATGGCTTTCTACTTTCCTTGGTCACTAAATACTCCAAGGCCTTATTCTATTAGTTACTAAGGTAACCCAAAGCTGGCAGCATGTTGACATACCTTCCAAGGCCAAGAGGGTTTACAGTATTTCACAGATAATGTCAAATTAACCCCAGACTTCTACTTTTTCACAAGAACAATAGTTGTTTGAATGAATTTGTTGCCATTTTTATTCTTATTTTTCTTTAATGGGGACTTTAAATACACTTTTCTGCAGCTCAGCTACTACATATTTTGTTGTGGAAGGAACCTGGTAGTAGACAGAAGTCGGGTGTCTCTATTGCATTCTGCATCAAACCATTCATTTAGTCCTCCTGCAGCTTACTCACAGCTGGGGTCAGAATACAGGTAGTCGTCCAAATAGCACTCAAAAGAAAAAAGGCTATGAATCTATACTGATGTCCTTAGGAAGCTAGAACTATGCAAATCACAGTAAACAAAGCATAATGGACATAAAGCTTTTTCATTCTTGTTTCCTCCTGATCTAGCTTAGTGACGTCTGTGACCCTGCCTATTGCCTGAAAAACAGGAGGATTGGGTGTACATGTCTCTGTCTCCATCACATGCAAAGATAATCACTAAAATGCTTTAAAATTTAAGTGCTTTAAATTTTTCCAAGAAAGTAAATTCTAAAACTAAGCCAAAGTAATGGTCAACTTAAATGAAAGTCATCAGTTTGAATGACTGTGTTCAACACTAACAGAATCAAACATACTAACAGAATATCATTTCCCTGTTTAACAGCCATGCATTTGAGAAGGTTGCTGTAATTCACATACAGTAAATCAGAACCAAGAAAATGCCAAAATATAAAATCAAGCTAGTTCTCAACTATTTGCAAATGTCTCCCAAATCAAGCATTTATATTCTACAGTTTTCAAGTTTACAATTACACAAATTTGAGACATATATAATTAACTTACACACTAAATTCTGCTCCCCTTCCTGGTTCCTCCTTCTCAGAGTCCCTCCCTGACTCCCCCCATCTCCTCTAAGAGGGTAGGGAGCCACTGGGTATCCACCCACCCTGGAGCATCAAGTCTCTGCCAGGGTAGGTGCATCCTATCCCACTGATGCTATATAGAGCAGCCGCCTATCTGGTACATATATTCTGGGGACCTTGTTTCAGCCTGTACATGTACTTTGGTTGGTGGCTCAGATTCTGAGAATTCCCAGGGGTCTAGAATTGTTGAGTCTGTTGCTTTTCCTTAAAACAGACTGTTCCCATGTCCCCCATCTCCTTCAGAGCACTCAATCCTTCTCTCAACACATCCATAAGTGTCCCTGACCCTGTCTAATATTTGTCTATAAGTTTCTGCATCTGTTTCAGTCAGTTTCTGAGCAGTGTCTCTTAGAGAACAGTTATGCTAGGCTCCTGTCTGCAAGTACATCATAGCATCAGTAATAATGTCAGGGATTGGTGCTTGCCCGTGGGATTGGACTCAAGTTGGGCTAGTTATTGGTTGGCCACTCCCTTGGTCTCTGCGCCATCCTTACATTTCTTTCAGACAGGATAAATTTTGGGTCAGAAATTTTGTGAGTAGGTTGTTGTCCCTATCCCTCCACTGTGGGTCCTGCTGGGTTAAAGGAGGTGGCCTCTTCAGGTTCCATGTCCACACTGCTAGGCATCTCAGCTAAGGTCACCCGCATTGACTCCTGAGAGCCTCCCCTATCCCAGATCTCTGGGACCTCCTAGAGATTCTCCCCTTCTCCCCACTCCAGGCAGCTGCAGATTTCCATTCATTCTTCTGGCGCACAAGGCCTGTCTCCTGTCTCTTCCCACACATATTCTTGCCTCCTCATTCCCCTCTACCTCCTCTCTCACCACCAATTCCTTCCCTCCCTCTGCATCCTATAACTATTTTGTTTCCCCTTCTAAGTGTGATTCAAGCATCCTTGCTTGGGTCTTCTGTCTTCTTCAACTTCTTTGAGTCTGTGGGGTATATCATGGGAATTCTGTATGTTATGGCTAATTCTACTTATCACTAAATACATACCATATATGTCCTTTTGAGTCTGAGTTACCTCGCTCAAGACGATACTCTCTAGTTCTATCCATTTGACAGCAAAATTTATGGTGTCTTTCTTTTTAATAGCTAAATATTATTCCACTGTGTAGGTGTATTTATCACATTTTCTTTATCCATCTTTAGTTGAGAGATATCTGGGTTGTTTCCAGTTTCTGGCTATTACAAATAAAGCTGCTAGGAACATAGTGGAACATGTGTCCCTATGATATCTTTCGGGTATTTGCCCAGGAGCAGTATAGCTGGGTCTTCAGATAGAACTATTTCCAACTTCCTGAGAAACCACTACATCCATTTCCAGAGTAACTGTACAAATTTGCAGTCTCATCAGCAATGGAGGAGTGTTCCCTTGCTCCACATCCCCACAAGCATGTGCTGTCCCTTGAGGTTTTTTTTTTTGTTTTTTGTTTTTTATTTAACCTTAGCTATTCTGATTGGTGCAAGGTGGAGTTTCAGAGTTGTTTTGATTTGTACTTCCCCAGTGACCAAGGATTTTGAGCATTTGAGATTCCTCTATTGAGATTGTCTGTTTAGCTCTGTGCCCCATTTTTTATTGGATTTTTTGGGTTGTTGGAGTTTAACTTCTTGACTTCTTTATATATCTTAGATACTAGTCCTCTGTCAGAAGTAGGGTTAATGAAGTTCTTTTCCCAACCCGTAGTGTGCGGTTTTGTCCTGTTGACAGTGTCCTTTGCCTTAGAGAGGCTTTTCAGCTTCATGGGCTCCCATAGACCTTTTTAAATGTATTTACTTTCCATTTACTTCATCTTAAGGTTTCTTTAAATTGGCGTTTTTCATGTATATTCTATTGAAAATACAAGTTCTCTATATTATCAATCACATTACAGTATCAGATCAATGTTAATATAATTTCTTAAGATAAAATAATTTCTCTAACTCAATAGTGCTTGATTCATTTTAATAAATGTTCACTACATACCTACGAGAGTTACAATGTGAAACGCCACAGCAATCAATTTAATGGCTTATTTTATTTACTTGTCTAACCCGCAATTTGAAGTTTACTTTATTAAAAATAATTTTATTACTTCCCTGTGGCAATGTAACCTTTATTGGGAGAGTGGGAAATGATCCATTATGTGCAATTTTATAACACTTAATTATATTCTAGTTAAGTTGAAAGGGTTAGAAGGAAATGACATATTTTGCTTACTGCAGAGAAAGTCATTGCTGAAATCCTAAAATTAATAAACACTGATTTTCTTTAAAAGAAACCAAATGTGCATGACATTTTAAGAAAACTAATGAGTACTGCAATATTAGGAATTGAGAGGAAGTGTTACTTTATGTCAAGATTCTTATTGAAAGATATTTCATTTTAAATGAAAGGGAAAGTTTAAAATAAAAGATTGGGTTAGCTTTTGCTACTCATTTAGATTTGTCTAGCTAATAATAACTCCCTTGGAATGGAGGAGATGTACATCAGCATTGTAAAAGCTCTATAAGGACAAAGACTACAGATAATATCATCTTATGTTGAGGAAAATTCAAAGCATTCCCACTAATATCAGAAGCAAGAGAAAAGTGTGTACACTCTCGATTTCTGTTCAATATACTGCTTGAATTCTTAGCAGGAACTTTAAGACAGGAGATGGGGACAAAAGAGTTATAAACAGGAAAAAAGGTCACAGTATCCATTTTGTTGTTGAATTATTTTATTTATTTACATTCCAAATGTTGTCCCTCTTCTTTGTTGCCTCTCCTAGAGTTCTTCACCCTGTACCCTCTCCCCTTTGCCTCTGAGCGAATGCTCGCTCACCCACCCCTCCTATCCACCTACCCACCCACCCTACTCCACACACCCACACATACCCCCACACGCCCACCTTAGCCCCCCCAAACATCTTTGTTTCTATAGTGTTGTGGTCATCACACTTAATTAACACAGTATCTATTTGTAGATAATAGCATTCTATACATAAGGTACACTAGACTCCACTCAAAAACTCATACTTTAAGAAAAGTGTTGATACAAAATTAACACACAATAATCATTAGCTTTTCAATATATTAGTATATTGATTTCAATATATTAATATATTTATATTTCAGTATAACATAAGGTAAATAATTTCATAATGGCCACAAAAATGATGAAAATATGTGAGAGTAAGCCTAATAAACAAGGAAATGAAATGAAAGGGCTCAATAACAAAAACTTTAAGATAGTGAAAAAAGAAATGTAGGAAGACACCAGAAAATGTCAATACCTCCTCTTCTCACCATGAGGAAATCTTCTCCTGTAAGAATAACCATCCTAGCAAAAGCAATCTACAGTTTTAACAGCATTCCAGTTGAAATAGAGTTGGGTAAAATGAACAAGACTCAATGGAGGAGGAGAATAACACAATGGTGAGTGGGCTGACTTGGGAGTGTGGAGAGGTTGCATAGATATGGGGTAAGTAGGGATTGAATATGATGGATAAAATTCTCAGAGTTGATAACAATGTTTTAAAAATCACCAGGGCCTCCCTTTACAGCCATAGAAAATAACCTCACAATTTATATATAAGTACAAAATATCAAGCATCTCTGAGTAAAAATAATAAAGATTTTGAGTTATAGTAAACAGACAAACAAAACATGATACTGGCTCAAAAATAGAGAAATATATCAACGGGATAGAATAGAGGACCCAGATATAAGCTCACCCAACTGTAGGTACTTGATCTTTGACGACGATGCCGAAAATGTACATTAAAGAAAAAAAATACAGCCTTTTAGCAAATGGTGCTAGAAAACATGGATTTTATCATGTAGGAAATGTGAACCAAACACCTGCAATTTGATTAAGGAACTCAGCCTAAGATGTGGCACCCTAAATGCTAGAGGAAGAAATATTACATTTCAATTTACAGACCCAGGTAAGGACTTAGTGAATAGGACTCCGACAAAACAAAACAAAACAAAACAAAACAAAACAACAAAACAAAACAAAACAAAGCAAAACAAAACAAAGCTTCTTTACCACAAAGGAAACTGGCAATCAAGTGAAGAGAGAGGCCACAGGATGCAAGGCAATCTTTTTGCCAAATATACATCAGAGAGATTAGTGTCTAGACTATGAAAAAAGGCAAAAAGATAAACAGAAATCGATGAAACAAACAGACCAGTTTTTAAATAGGTTATGGAATAGAGAATATAATGCCCTCAGAAGAATAAATATATACATAACAGTTTTAAAGGTGTTCAACATCTTTAGCTGTCAAGGAAATTCTGATTAAAATTTCTTTAATATCTGTCTGGGTCTTTAATTCAATTCCATTGCTCAACTTGTCTGTTTTTGTGCCAATCCCATGCGGTTTTTATTACTATAGCTCATAGGTGACTAACGTCACCTATGGACACCTGACTTTTGACAAAGAAACCAAACTTATACAATGAAAAGAGGAAGCATATTCAATAAATGGTGCTGGTCTAACTGGATGTCTGCATGTAGAAGGGTGCAAACAAATCCATATTTATCGACATGCAAAAAACTGCACAAAAACTACAAGTGGATCAAAGACCTCAACATGAAACCAGATACCTGATAAAACCATAAAGCTGATAGAAGGGAAAGTGGAGAATGGCCTTGAATGCAACTGGTACATGAGATAACTTTCTGAATAGAACACCAACAGTTCAAGCGCTAAGATCAACAATAAAGGGGATACCATGAAACTGAAAAGCTTCTATAAGGCAAAGACAGCATCAATTGGACAAAGTGGCAGCCTACAGAAAGGGAAAAGATTTTCTACAACTCTACAACTGATAGAGGGCTAATATGCAAAATATATACAGAACTCAAGAAACTAGACATCAAGGAACCAAGTAATACTATTAAAATGGGACACAGCTCTAAGAGATGGCTCACAGGTTAAGCATACTGATTCTTCTTCTAAAGGTCCTGAGTTCAGCTCACAGCAACCACATGGTGGCTCATAACCATCTGTAATGGAATCTGATGCCCTCTTCTGGTGTGTCTGAAGAGAGCAGCTGTGCACTTACACACATAAAATATATACATCTTAAAAATAAATAAATAAATAAACACTATTCTCAACAGAGAAATCTCAAATGGCTGAGAAATACTTAAAGGTTCAATATCCTTAGCCTTCACAAAAATATAAATCAAAAGACTCTTAGGTTCCACCTTATACCTGTCAGAATGGATAAGATCAAAAACACAAGTGAAGTGACAGCTATAAAATGTGTTGGTGTGTGTGTGTTTTTCTTTTAAATGTTTCTTTTAATGTCTCCCTTTCTTGCAAAATAGTAAGCAGTTCTTTTGACTCCCAACCAGGCCCCCTTCCAGTTTCCAGCCCTGCCCCTTCAAGTGTTTCTCCCAACCATTCTTCTCCAGCAGTATGCTTTACATAGTCACTTCTCCCAGTTTTCCTAATATTAGCAGCTCCAAGCTATAACAACTGTTCTAGCCTATCTGCCCAGCTCAGCTTTTCATGGCCCAACTGTCACCAACTGTCTTCTCTTCTCACTCTGCTAACCCAATTCCCTTTCAACTGTCTTCTAACAATGTCTTCTCTCTCCTGCCTCAACAGTCTCCTATTTTCACTCTGCTCAATCTCTTTTCTGTGCTGTTTTCTTTTCTTCAGCCCTACTCAGTCTTCTTTCTTCCTGCACCGTCTTCTCTAACCCTACTAGATGACCCTACTCTTCTCTATCTCAGCCTCTCCTTGCTTTTTATATCCACTCCTGTTCCCAGGTCAAGAGACAATTGACCTTGAAGGTCATAAGGTCATGTAGTTCTCTTAAGGGGTGAGGTGACAAGCAACTGGGGATCCTTTAAGGCCCAGACACACAAAACAAATCACACTACAGACAGCTCATGATGGAGAAGATGCGGAGCAAGGAGAACACCCCCCATTGCTAGTGGGAGTACAAACTTGCACAATCACTTTGAAAATCAATATGGTAGTTTTTCAGAAAATTGGAAATTGATCTAACTCAAGACTCAGCTATACCACTCCTGGGCATATACCCAAAGGATGCTCTATCCTATCACAAGGATACTTACTTAATTATATTCATAGCAGTTTTATTTGTAATAGTCAGAAACTGGAAACAGCCTAGATGTCTCTCACTTGAAAAATGGATAAGGAAATGTGGTATATTTTCACAATTGAATATGATTCAGGTATTAAAAATTGACATCATGAAATTTGCAGGCAAATAGATGGAGCTAGACAACTCAATGTGAGATAACCTAGAACTATAAAGACAAACATGGTAAGTACTCACTTATAGGTGGATATTAGCCATAAATTAAAGGATAACCATGCTTCAATCTGAAGACTCAGAGACAATAAAATACAAGGAAGGCTCAAGGTGGGGCACATGAGTCTCCCTGAGAAAGGGAGATAGAAATAGAGTAGATATTACAGGGGTGTGTGTGGTGTTAGGTGGGAATGGGAACAGAAGGGATCAGGTAGGGGGAGGATGGTGAGAGAGAAAGAGAGTGAGTACTGGGAGAGACAACTGGAATTGATGTTTGGGAGGGAAACATGTCAAGGATAAACTAGAAACTCAGGGTAATAGAAACTCCAAGGAATCTATGAGGGTGACCAGACATAAGACTCGTAGCCATAGGGGAAATTGATCCTGAAAAGGTCATCTCCTCTCCAGTGGAGAGACTGGGACACGAATTCAGTCACAAAACCTTTGACCTACAATTTGTCCAGCTTATAAGATGTGCTGGGGTAAGTTTTGGGTTAGTTTTTTGTTTTGGGGGTTTTTTTGGATGTTGTGGTATAGAGCTTGCTCCTATCACTATCTTACCAGGGCTAGAATTATAGGATTGTCTTCCTGAGCTATCAGATATGCCTTACCATGTGAAGTGTACTTCCCCATCCCTTGCTAGATCTGGACAAGTGATTTGCTGTGATCAGTGAAATCTGAGAAATCCTAGCTCATATACCTTCCACACAGAGTTTTAACTTTTATTATAAGACCAAGTGTCTGGAGACTCTGATTCGTATTATGGCTAAACAATGTACCCAGTAGCTGTTTCCTAAAATGAGTAATTAATATGAGAAGATGGCTATGAGCTAGGGTGGGAACTCTCTTCCTCCTACTGGGTTGTCTCATCCAGCCTTCATATGAATGTGCCTAGTCTTACTGCAACTTTACCTGTCACATTTGGTTGATATTCATGGGAGACCTGGCCTTTTCTGAAGAGTAGTTGTAGATGGGGTGGGGATATAGAGACTGAGAGGAAAGGGGGGATCATAGTCTCAATGTAATCTTTGAGTGAATAATAATATAAAGAAGAAACTACTTTTAGATTCCGTGTTGCCCATCAGAATGACCATTAACAAGAATATAAGAACAAGAATACAAATGACAAAACATGCTTCGATGGATATCTGGAAAAGGGAACCCTTTCTACACTATTGGTAGATGTGTTAACTAGGGCCTACACTTTGTAAGTAAGTATAAAGGTTTATAGAAACTAGAAATAAAATTGCTACGTGAGCCACCTTTACCACTCCTTGGTATATACCCAAAGGCTTTATATCTTACTATCGAGATATTTGCACATCCATAGTCATTGTCACTTCATTCATAAGAGCTAGGAAATGGAACTCATGCAGATGTCCATCAACAAATGAGTAGATAGTGAAAACATCACAGATATACACCACAAAATATTACACAGCTGTAATAATGAGAAAAATGGAAATAATGAAGCTTACAGGTAAATGAAGGAAACAGGAAAAGATTATATCAACTGAGGTTATTCAAGGCCCCAAAAGACAAATTTCACATGTTCTTTCTCACGTTCAGGTGTTACTTTCAGTTTCTTTGCTTAGACCGAAGTATAAGTGGAGACTAGAAATGGGCCAGTGTGGTAGCAGATGCATCTGTGGAGGAGTGATAGAAAAATGTAGGTGAAATGGAAGTAGAGATAAGGAGTACTGGGTACAAAAGGGACCAAGCAGATAGTGGAGTGATAAGAGAGAGGAAAATTGGGGAGACAGTGGAGTGATAGAGATGGGAAAATTGGGCAAGGGAAGATATAGATTAACTGAAATGAAGGACTGAAGAACCTTTACATAAAGAAACTCCATTAGAACCTATAATGTTGGAACAACATTTTACAGTATTGAGAATCAGAATAAGAAAGCACATGTGGTATGAAAAAACACCACATGTTAAGAGGGAGTAACAATGAGAGAGAATGGAGTAAGTAAGGACTAGGACAGAGGCTGGGGAAAGGAGGGTGAGGATAATCTAAGGTAAAACATGCATGAAGAGGCTGTATCGAATCCCGCTAGTTTGTAAGCTAAAATATAATTTGAAAAAGAAAGCTGGACAGAGGTATCTTGGGTAAACAGTGCTGCTCGCAGAAAATATGAGTTATTAAACAAAACTCTTAGCAGCAGCCATGGTTCACCTCACAATGTATAAGTTATTGATCAGCGAGGCCCCAGAGTTACCACAAACAATGCACATTATTTTTGCCATTGCCCTTTCCTTCCCACCTTCACTGGATGATAAAACCCTATTGCTGAAAGCACCGTGCACGTTTTGGCTAGTCATCTAGAATTCAATCTTGAAAGTCCAAGGAAGCTTTCACCTTCTTGGATGCCTTTCAGTGTCTGAAGGTACCACATAAGGCTATCAGAGGAGAAAAGACAGAGATCGACTTACCCAGGGCTGGACACAGTGGACTAAAATACTGAGATGCCAGGCAAAATGTGTTCTCAGGTGCAATGCTGACAAGACCTGTTGCTGCTTTCCTAACTGTTCTAACTTTAGCAATTAAATGATCATAGTGTTAAACTGTCACCTCAATATTTATGCTTATATCCACAGATCTATGGTGTTCCCAACCTTGCTCAGAAAAGCTTATTTTGGTAGCGGCTAGTGGTTAATACAATTCTATGGATTAGAAGAGGAAGTAGAGATAAAATTTAAATGTATAGAAATATGTGTTAAATGCAATTAAAATAGAAAACCCCTAATCTATAGAAAGATTTTCATAATTTTTCCCTTTATGTCCTATGTGATGTGATCTTTCAGGTACACTCAAAAAAAAAAAAAAAGCCACAATAACAAACTAGTATCTATTTCTCAAGTTCCTTGATTCTACACATGACCACATGATTTCTTTTGTCCAATGGGACATTATCAAGTTAGGCATGAGCAGAGGCTTGAAAAGACTTTGCATACTGGATAGTGACCTCCTCAGCAACTGAGAACTCTGAAATTGCCATCTTTGGAAGGTTATGTGCTACTCTACTGGATGGTGTATATTCCTGCTGCCCTGCTAATCTTAAAATAGGTATCTTAAGTCATCTAAGGTCATGCATCTCCATCAAGACACAAATAACCTGGGGGAATACCTAAACCAGTCAGACTATAAGAACTGCTCAATCCACTAAGATGCATAGAATTGTAAGAAACAATAAACATTTATTCACTATTACATTACATAGATTATACTATATATTATATATCATATATATTCTATTACATATATGATCATATATAATCTTATATATAATATATTATATAATATTACATAGCTGTATATTCTATAATGTAATGATATATTACATAATATATTATGTTATAGTATATTATTATAGATGATAAATAATAAATATTTAAACCACTGAAAATTACAACACAATCTCATTTATATGTGGAATCAAAAAGAGAAAGAAGATTGGTGATTGTTTGAGGAAGGATAGTACAGAGGAATTTAGAATGATACTAATAAAATAATACAGAAATTCAAGTAAATAAGAAAATTAATTTAATAAGTTTTTATCGAAATTACAGATTTATTTTTGAAAAATCTAAGATTTTTAACTGTTCTGCCATAGAATAATATGTGTTAACTAACCCAGTTTATTCATTACATAATAGGTGTATACTTCAAAATATATTGTGAACAATATAAAAATTGTTTTCATCAGAATTTTCTATTGCTGTCATGAAACACCATGACCAGAAAGCAAATTGGGGAGGAAAGTTTATTTGGCTTATACCTCCATCACTGGAGGAAGTCAGGACAAGAACTCCAGCAGGGTTCCTGGAAGCGGGAGCTGATGCAGTGAGGAGTGCTGCTTACTGAGCTGTTGTTCCCCATTGCTTGTTCATCCTGCTTTCTTATAGAACCCAAGACTACCAACCCAGAGATGACACCTCCCCACCATGAACTGGGTCCTCACCTGTTGATCAATGAGAAAATGCTGTACAGCTGGATCTCATGGAGGCATTTCATCAACTGAGACTTCCTCCTCTCTGATGACTCTAATTTGTTTCAAGTTGACACATAAAAACAGACAATACAGAAATATAGTGTTTTTCAGGTTGAAAATATTCATAATAAGCCAGGCATGGTGTCACTTGCTTTAATCCTAGCACTCAGAGGCAAAGGCAGGAAAATCTTTGAGTTTTAAGCCAGCCTGGTCATTGGAACAATTTCTGGCATAACCAGGGCTACACAGAGAAGCCCTGCCTTGAAAAACCAAACAAAATTTATTTGTAATAAATAAGCACACTTTATAATTAATTTCAACAATTTATTGCAACTGGTTTTAATGTTAATTATAGTAATCATTATTTATTCAGTTTTTGAAGAACTATGCTCTCTTCTGTTGACTGGTTTCCAAATAGCACTTATTAATTTAGTTTTTGACTGCTAAAGATATTGGAGGGATGACATACACTTTTAGGCATAAGTCAGTTCAAACCTTTGAGAAAGGGGGAAGGAAGAAAATATTCATTTATCTCATTCTGACTGGTTTTACAGATTATGAAAAATAATTATTCAATTTCTTATCAGTACTCTAGGAAAATGATTGCCCCAGACTTGCAGCTCTAGCATCAAACTTAAGCACTAAAACAAAATCTTCTAGACTGGCATGTTCTCTTGAAACCTATGATAGTATGTCAGTACTTGTATCAACCCCCCTGGAATGCTTCAGACACAATTTTCCTCTAATGATATTCAGCCCCCAAATCTCATCCAGTCCTTTAAATTTTACAAGCTGGATTGGAAGTGTCAGAACAATTACTTTCTGTCAGCAATTGTTTATGGTATAAAAAGAGAAATGAGCTCTTCCATACCTTTATCATTAATCAAGACACAATTGTAAACTAATTAGAAATATCTGCCATAAATAAGGGCCTGAGTCGTACTACGTACATTATTTGGAATTCCATTTGTATTACTTAATGATAGGGGAAAATGCATTCTTTCAGAGTAAGTATATTGTCATTGTTATTTTAAAAGCTTTTCTAAGCAAGGTTTGATCTGGTTTTTTGTTTGTTTTACTTTTTAGAGATTACAATTATAAAATTTTTCCTTCCCTTTCTTCCTTCCAAATCCTCCCATATAATCTTCTACTCTCTCTATTTCAAGTTCATGGTTTTTTTTAATTATTTTTTGCTATACACATGTAAGTATGTATAACACACACATGCTCAGTCTATGTAATGTTACTTGTATATTTTCAGGGCTAACCATTTGGTATCAGATAACCAATTAGTATGCTCATCCCTAAGAAAGACTATTTCTTCTCCTCCTGGGATTCCTTGGTAGCCTATAGTTCTCTGTGCCAGCTTCAGGCCTCGTGGCTTTTCCATGTTGACTTTGGCACATCTATTGCTGCTGTCCTTGTTCAGTTCATGTTTATGCAGTCTATGTTGCTGAAACTTTGTGTGTAGTTTCTGACATGACTAGGAGACACAATCTCACAGCAAATTCCTTGATCTTAGGACTCTTATAATCATTCTGTATTCTCTTCTGTAATGTTCCCTGAGCCTTAGATTGTTTTGTAGATCCATCTATTGGGACTGGGCTCTACACCTCTGCACATTGATTGCTTGTGGTTTTCTGTAATGGTCCCCTTCTGTTGAAAAGAGAAATTTCTCTGAGATGTGAAGGTTACAGTAATCTATGGGTATAGTGACAAATATTTCTAAATCTTGTCAGGGATATTATGCTGGTAAATTAAATTAAGAATGCTAGTAGTTCAGTACATGTAGATTATCTTTCAATATCCATGAATACACTAGCGTTGAGTAGTGAGTCCACAGACAGTTCCTGTGAGTGGCCTAGAGACAGTTTTTGTGATATTTTGGCAAAGAATATGACTGTTTTTTGCTCTTGTCTGAAATTTTGAAGTGTTTTCAATTAATGGTGTAGGTAAAGGACAGAGATTTCAAGAAAGCCTAGCATTGTCTCAGTTGAGTGGTTGCTATTGTTCACTCTTGTAAAAATAACTTTTATTTGCCAGTTGTAATTATCTATCATCTTGGTGGCTTACTGATGAATAAGCTCACTCTTTCTAGTTCTTTCTAAAATCTGGCTAGCTGGTTCAACTCAGCTACTCTGATAGCTCTAAGTGGACTGATTCAATCTGACTACTTTCAGCTTCTTGCTACATTTCTCTGCGGTCTCAAACTAACTCTAGCAATGTGTTCTAATATTCATACTCCTTATTCTCTTGTATCTACTGCCTCATAAACTGTACCAATTCACAAACTCAACTGCCATAAACTGCTGGAAAATCTCTGCTTCACTGACTCCCAACTGACTATACAGAACTTAACTCTACTCAATTGAACTGACTGATTGGAACTGACTCCCAACTGACTCAACTCCCAATTCAACTGAACTCAACTGACAGAACTGAACTGTCTGTTTCCTTACACTGCTCTTAAATAGTATTTCTCTTGAGAGTTGGATGTATCCTATCTCTAACTGATTCTCAAATCTTTCTCTGATTAGTTACTTTGTCTGCCCTTCAATCAGATGTCATTGTTTGGGATTAAAGCTGTGTACTAAATGATTTCAGCCAGAGGTATTAAATGTGCTAAGGGTGTTTCTGAATCCCAAAAGGATCACACAATGTCTTTGGATTTGATCACAGCTGACATGTTGCTGGATTAATATTCTGCTACACACTCTTATGCAGATTTGTAATGAAAAGGAGAAAGCTGAGTAAGGAGAAAATTACAAATTGTACAGTTGGAGGAGAAAAAGGAATACCAGGAAATATAATGGAACTAAGTCTAGAGGATATTGTGTGAAGCTGTGAGGTTGAAGCCTGAATTGTGTTGGAGACCCCAAGATGTTGGAGATGTTAGAGTTGTGGGATGCCTATTACAAAAGTATGGAACCATCTCAAGAGAGAGAAGTGTGTTATAGTCAACAAAGTTGAAAAGAGTTTGAGATGTGAAGAATGCTTTGACATCAACCATGGAGATGCAGAATTTAGAGTTTGTCCTGCTGGCTGAAAGTATTTCCTCACTCTGCTCCCTCTCCTCCCCTTTGAAATGGTAATGTGTATCCTGTGCCATTGTATGTTGGAAATATGTGATCTGCTTTTTCTAAAACAGGTGGTAACAGTTAAGAGATTGCCATGAATCTCAGAAGAGAAGTTGAAATTTTCAGCAGTGCTGGGACTGTTATAGACTATGTATGGGACTTCTGAAGTTAGACTGAATGCATTTTGTGTTGTGATATGGCTACAATCCTATGGGAACCAGGGAGTTAATGTGATGCTTTGGATAAAAATGACCCCCATAGTTTCATATATTTCAATGCACAAGAAATGGCACCATTTTAAAGGATTGACAAGTATAGCCTTGCTGGAGGAAGTGTGTCACTAAGTGGTAGGCTTTACGGCTTCAACAGACTAAACCAGGGCCATTAGTTCTATCTTTTTGCTGCCAGTGGATTTAGATATAGAACTCTCAGCTTCTTCTCCAGCACCATGTCTGTCTTCATTCTGCCATTCCAGTCATGCTGTTAATAGACCAAACCCCTTTCTTAATTTCTCCTCCAATTAAATATTTTCCTGTATAAGAGTTGCCATGATCATTGTATCTCTTCACAGCAATAGAACAGTAAAACACCTATTATTATTGGACTGATATTAATCTGTATTTAATTACAATAGTAGAATTTTAATGAAATCAGATACTCCTGAGTTTGGTGCATATATGTTTAGGATAGTAATGTCTTTTTGATTAACTGATAGTTGTAGTTTTAAAGATACTAGAATAGTAATGCCTGCTTACTTCCTAATCCATTTGATTGGAGTAATTTTGTCTATCGCTTTACTATAAAGGGTTCCTATCCTTAGAACTAAGGTGTGTTTCCTGTATGTATAAGATAGAATGATCAAGAAACAAAATCTTTATCATCTCCATCAGCCTTATGATTGCATTTTCTTGGGTATCACTCAAGTGTTTATTCTTAAGCTGTCCTTAATTTCAGTAAGAGTTTCTCATATCTTCTTTATACCTCTTGAATTCTTTGAGGTTTATAATAATTCTTTTTTAACTTTTATGTCCTGGAATTTATCTAGGTAATTCTTGGTAACAAGTATTTCTACAGGATTTGTATGATTTTGGAGATGTGATATGGCTTGATCTTTCATGTAGTTTGTATTCTTTTGATGAGATCGGGGCATGTGGACTTCTTTAGTTAGTTCTGAGTTTGTGATGCACTGACAAAGTAGATACATGAGAATAGTCAAATGTACCTGGAAGAGTCCAGAGCAGAAAGAGAAAAGAGAAGACTGAACATGGGCAGTAGACCTTGTGGCCTTCAGTGATAAGTCAGTCCTACAAAACATAGCTCTAACCTCAAAATGTTAGAGACAACCGTTTTTATGGAGAGAAACATCAGGGACTGTGGTGGTTAAAATAGGTATGTCTGAAGTGGAAATTTCTGGTTTCTCTGGAAACTTAGTTATGTCATATGATGTTTTCTGGGCAGACAGGTGAAAAGATGTTTGGCTGAAGCAGACACATGAAAGATCATTGAAACAGACACAGGAAAGAATGCTTTGCTGAAGCAGACATAGTTGAGAGGATGTTCTGCTGAAGTAGACACAGTTGAAAGGATGTTTTGCTAAAGCAGACACATGAGAGGACATGTGATGTTTAGAAAGAATATGATCCCACAGACAGTGGGAGGAGGCTCTGGTATTGGTTTGCCTTGCTCCCCCTTGTTAGTCTTTGCTGACAGTGCTCTTGTATTGGTTTGTCTTACATTGCATTCCTGATCTTCACTTGTCATGACTTTATGGAGAGTAACTTGCCAAAGAACTTGTGATATTCCAGTGGCTTTTTGCAACTTCCACAGAATCAGGACAAGTGGATGAGGCTCGTGGTTTTTTCTGGATGAAATTGTTGTTGCTGATTCCTGTTGGTGTTTTTCTAGATGACTGGCCTGGTAACAATGAAGATTGGAATATCCCCAAAGAATTATTTGTAAACAGGTCCACAACCCCTATTTCCTTTCTTTTTCACTGACTCTGGTGGGTGGTGGGCTAGAAGGGGGGTTGAAGTGTTTAAAATCCTTTATTGACATAGGTTCTAAAAAATTCAAAGTCTATATATGTTTCCCATAGATTCATGTGATTGAATACTTTCCCCATAGAGAATGACATTATTAGGAGGTGTGGCCTTCTTGGAGTGGGTGTGGCTTTGTTGGAGGAACTGTGTCACTGTGGAGGTGGTCTTTGAGGTCTCATACATAAGCTCAATCTACACCCAGTATGGAAGAGAGTCATCTTCTTGTTGATCAGGATGTAAAGCTCTCAGCTCCTTCTACAGCAACATGTCTGCCTGCAGGCTGCCCTGCTTCCTGCCATGATGATAAGGGATAGGATCTGTGACATTGTAAGCCAGTCCCAATTAAATGTTTTCTTTTAAAGAGTTGCCTTGGTCATGGAGTCTCTTCATACCAATAAAACCCTTACTAAGACAGGACCATAGCTTTGGAACATGGATTCAGGTTACCTCACACATCATCTCTCTACATACAAACAGTTTCCTGAACTTTTCTTTTTATTTATTTTTTAAAATTTATTTACATTTCAAGTGTTATCCTCTTACCTGGTACCCCCTCCCAGAAACCTCCTATCCCTTCCCCCTCCCCCTGCATCTATGAGGATGTTCTTCTACCCACCCACCCACTCCCACCTCCCTGCCCTCGACTTTCCTACACTGGAGCATCGATCGAGCCTTCATAGGACCAAGGACCTCTCCTCCCATTGATGCCTGACAAGGCCATCCTCTGCTACATATGCAGCTGGAGCTATGTGTACTCCTTGGTTGGTGGCTTAGTCCCTGAGAGCTCTTGGGGTTCTGGTTAGTTGATATTGTTGTTCATCCTATTGGGTTGCAAACCCCTTCAGCTCCTTCAGTCCTTCCTCTAAATCCTCCATTGGGGACCCTGTGTTCAATCCAATGGTTGGCTTCTCACATCTACCTCTGTATTTGTAAGGCTCTGGCAGGGCCTCTCAGGAGACAGATATATCAGGTTCCTTTCAGCAAGCATGTCTTAGCATTCACAATAGTGTCAGAGTTTGGTAACTGCATCTGGGATGAATCCCCAGGTGAGACAGTCTCTGGATGGTCCTTCCTTCAGTGTCTGCTCTGCACTTTGTCTCCATATTTGCTCCCATGAGTATTTTGTTTCCCTTTCTAAGAAGGACTAAAGCACCTACACTTTGGTCTTCCTTCTTCTTGATCTTAATGTGGTCTGTGAATTGTATCTTGGGTATTTGGAGCTTTTGGGCTAATATCCACTTATTAGTGAGTGCATATCATGTGTGTTCTTTTGTGATTGGGTTACCTCACTCAGGATGATATCCTCCAGATGCATCTATTTGCCTAAGAATTTCATGAATTCATTGTTTCTAATAGCTGAGTAGTACTCCATTGTGTAAATGTACCACATTTTCTGTATCCATTCCTCTGTTGAGAGATATCTGGGTTCTTTCCAGCTTCTGGCTATTATAAATAAGACTGCTATGAAGATAGTGGAGCACGTTTCCTTGTTGTATGTTGGAAAAATCTTTTGGGTATATGCTCAGGAGTAGTATAGCGGAGTCCTGAACTTTTCATAGCTACATAACCAAAGAAATTACCTTTGAAATACATTAGTAGAAACATCAAATAGATGGCCCTGTCAAAATGGGGAAATGTCTGCCTTAGGTCTTAGGTCTTAATTATGATTTACATTGCTATGACAAACACTATGACCAAGAAGCTAGTGATAATATCTGCTGATATACTTTGAGAGAGTTCTAAAAGTAAACTCCATTTTTCCAAATTCCAAAAGGCAAAAGAGACAAATGGCTCTCTGTAGGCCTATTAGCATATCAAAGCACATGCAGGCCTCCAGGTATCAGTATCACAAGTACCTTTCAAATATTTCAAAGTCCTGACTGTTGACAGTTGTTATGCATCAGATTCAAAGGCTAATGGCCTTGGGCTTTCTTTAGCCTGCTGAACAGTCAGCCATCCTGCCCTCCTCAGAATCCACTTTAAACTTGTGACTCTGCAGTGAAACGTTTAGGAAACAGTTAATTTAATAATTAGCTTCTACCAAACCCAAAACAAAGTGTACGAACTGTTGATATGTACATAGGACTTCATAGTACAGTTAAGGAAAAGTTTGGTTTTTGTTTTTTATTGTAGATATGAGAGGGAAAACAAAATCAGAAAAGTATCCTATCTTTTCTCATCCCTTTCCTGGCCTAAAGATGCCCAGCTCATGGCTTCCCTCCTGGAATTATATTCCCTGCTATTGGAGCTACCCCCTTCTCTCTAGCCTGCCCACTCTCATCTCTCACCCCATGCTTTCCTTCTCTCTATGTTCTTCCTCCTTTCTCTCTCTGTCTCCCACCCTCCCCCTTTTACCCTCACTCTGTGGCTTTCTCTCTTTCTCTGTCTCCCTCTTCCTCTCTTTCATTCTCTTGCTCTTTCTTTGTCTCCTTATCTCCCATCTCTATCATTCTTCTCTGATCCTGCTTCTCTCATGGCCAGGTCCCCTTTCCCCTTTAACTTTCTTTCTCTCCTACATATTGTTGGGAGTTTGGAAAGGATTAGGGTGGAATAAGAGTTAGAAGGAGATAGACGTTTTGTAAGAACCCAATAAAATAGTTTTAAAAAACTACACCAACACTGCTCAGGTAAAAATAAAGTGGAGTTTAATGCTAGTGACATGGGCTTTAGGTTGTGTTTACCTGAGCCCTGGACCTCAACTTCCCCAGCACTCATTCGTGATAGGAGCAACTCTGCTCCCTTTCCCCAGTTTCTTTTCTGTTGAAACCTGAAGCCCATGTCACTAGCATTAAACTCCACTTTGTTTTTCTTTATTTTTAATTTTTAATTAGATATTTTTCTTTATTTACATTTCAAATGTTATCCCCTTTCTTAATTTCTCCTCCGAAAATCCCCTATCCTCTCTCCCATTCCCCTGCTCCCCAACCCACCCACTCTCACTTCCTGTCCCTGGCATTCCCCTATACTGGGGAATAGAACCATCACAGGACCAAGGGCCTCTCCTCCCATTGATGACCAACTAGGCCATCCTCAACTACATATGCAGCTAGGACCATGAGTCCCTCTGTGTGTTTTCTTTGATTGGTGGTTTAGTCCCAGGGAGCTCTGGGGGTACTGGTTAGTTCATATTGTTGTTCCTACTATGGGGCTGCAAACCCCTTCAGCTCCTTGGCTACGTTCTTTAGCTCCTTCATTGGGGACCCTGTGCTCTTCTAATGGATGACTGTGAGCATCCACTTCTCTATCAGTCAGGCACTGGCAGAGCCTCTCAGGAACTCCACTTGAAACAGAAGTAACAGCTTGTACCAGCGCTTCTCTGATCTGCCCGGATACCTGAGTTACTTTATATGGATAAATAACTCCTCTTTCTTCTTAGGTATGCTAACTAGTGTTTCCTCCTCTCCTCATCTCAAGGGCTTATCCTATATATGATTCTGAAAGGTGGAACTAAGTGGAGAGCACCAAAGTGAAAATGCAGCTGTTTAATGGAACACTATGTCCAATCACTTCCCCCAGAGGCTGAACTATCCACCAGAGAAACATTGCCATCCAGTTACCCCCAGATGGGACACAATGATTCAGGAAGCTCTTCTGGGAAATACAGACTTCTGAATTCCAAGTTATGAGCTCTATAGCCCATATCTCCAATTTTATTGGAGAAGATACTGCATTGTTTCCATGGAAGATATTTCACTTGCTTCCCATTATGGGACTCAGAAGAACTAGAGTAGTGTTCCTGGCCCCGACACTTTTTCTCACAGTCCATCAAAGAGCATCTACCCCCCTGGATTGTGTCCATATGCAGCTATATGGTTCCCCATAGTGACCAGTTTGGCACATCTAGAGCACCATTTCTGGATATTTGAGATGTTTACAAGCAGGGAGAAAGATGTTGGCTACTAGATGCTAGTGAGAAGAGGCTACAGGCACTCAGCATCTTCAGTGAGCAGATTGGCCTTCCTACCTAAAGAGATCACACAAAACATTTAGCAGTAGCAAGGTTAAGAAGTTCTGCTTCTCATTTACAACATAGCAGGACTTAAATGTCTCCAACCTGTAAACGTGATGAGATTCTTGTGTCCTTTCTCAGTTTAACTGCAAACCCCTCCCCCTAGTGTCAGTCTTTTTGATTCATGCTGTTTGTGTCTCACCAGTACTTTTGCCTGCCATAGACTGTTGGCAGTATCTGAACATATGATTGTGGCTGGCAGACTTTCAGATGTGAAAACCTTTAAAGAAAGGAACACATCTGACAAGTAGAGGGAGATACAAGCTTGAGACACACACAGAGAGAAACCAAGTTGATGTTTTATTTGGAATAAGTTGATGAGTACATTAGTAATGTGTGCATACAGACACATTTTTAAAGGACTCTTCTGGCAGATGCCAGAGCCCTCGCCTCATGTGTTTTGATTGATCAGTCTGGAAGCACACTGGGCCTCCTCTTCACTCTGTGGCTCCAAAGAGCTCATCTGAAAGAGAAATATAATCACACCAAAGAGTGACATGGTAGCTGTCAAGACCCCTATTGGGAATGCAGCAGTATAGTGTTTCATTTTAAGATCCTCTTTCTTAACAGGAAAGCTTCGTGGAAAATCAAGTGTGGTTTGGCCGTAAAGGTCTACGACATGGTTCCAGCTCACAGAAATAAATGTGCAAAGGCTGCTAATACTCAAAATGGAGGCAGAGATCTTGTACAAAAGTATCTGTGCCTTAACAAATGAGTCATCCCTGTAGTCTATGTTAACGGCCAATGCATTAAAAAGTAGGACTGCAGGTTTCAACAAAATCGCCCATACTATCAATTTCTGTGCATAGTGAAATTCAGGTGAAATAGTCCATGTAGAGTTGATAGGGCTGTGCACCAGAATCCGGATGGTAGATCCAGAGATGTTAAACTCTTGATGGTAATAAGCTTCCCAGAGTCCAAAAAACACGAACTTTACAATCTTATCGTCAAATTCCCATAGGCGCCAGCATCGGCTGTTTGCAAGGATTATTTCAAACACCGCAGCTGTTATGGTGCAAATGACTCCACTCATTCTGAAGATACATTCCTTTGACACAGCAAATCTGAAGATGGAATTTAAGAAGTATAGAGTCAAGCCAGGAAAGGAGAGGGGAAAACAGAATGAGTTATGGTTTATAGAGCACTAAGTGCCTATACCTTGTCCCTGATGTCTCAAAGTTGTATTTATGTGGTCTATATATGTATTAGGGTTCTACAACCTATAGGTAAGAATTTAAGAAGCTTAGAAATTCACAGTGTGACAGATGTAATTATTGTAATTATGTAATAAATGCCAAATGCTAGAATGTTTGTATTGGTGGACTAGGAATTTCAATTCTTGGAATTAATAGTGAGATAAGACTTTGCAATATGATATATAAGATGATATCTATTTCACCTTTGTTTGCAGTATATCAATATTATTAATAATTTGAAGGAAAGTAATAAGCAGAGCAATGTTCTGTCATTTCTAAATAATTATAGCAGAACATTTCATAACCATTACAAACTGAACTCTTCTATGAGACCTGCTGAAAGAAACACATTTTTGTCAAAATAATAATATCCTTGACATATATAAGTATTTTATATATGTACTGAGAGAGATGTAAGCATAATATCATAAAAGGGACCCTAAGTAGACCAACAGAATAGCACACACTTTCATTCTTCTTTGTACATGTTTCTGAAATGTTCACATTTCTGAAGAAAGCTATACATGTTTTTAAAAATAAAGCCACAGTGTAAATGACCTTCAAAATCTATAAGGCGTGCGCCACCACACCCGGCTCATATAAATTGTTTTAAGTTTTTACCTTTGCATATCGCAGGTGAGGAAATTCATTTGGAAGTCGACAGGATCGTAAATGATCTTCCTAGTTACAAGAAATGTCGACAATAGAGGGAGTCATTAGAAGATAAGAAACACCACCTTTAGGAAAAAAAGTTCTGTTAGGCAGATATTTTAGCTCAGAACATCTTACCAGTGCTTAGCTCTCACAAGCTTTTCCATTCCTCCCCTGTGCTTTACTTTGTTCAAGTCTCCTTTAAACATTTCAGGGCCGTTAGCACATCTGATACTATTAACCGTCCAATGATAGCCATACTAATATCCCCACTTTATAGACAGTGAAACAGTGCATAAAAGATAGCTTATATACTCAGCATCAGGAAGTTTCACAGATATAATGGACACTGCAGAACCTTGAGACCTTGTAGTTACACCCTGGGCTACCTAACATTTAGGATACTCAGCAGAATTTACACTCACCTAATCATATACCAAAGGCTTTCTCTGGTCTTCTGTGTCCTATGAAAGTGAACATGATTGATGAAAACTACATGAAAAATATAAGATACTTGCCTCTTTGACTCCTGTGAGAAGTTCAACTGTTAGTGGCTGTCAACTGTTAAGATAAACTAACAAGGCTAAAACTTCTTATGTTTCCATGACTACAAGGTCATAATGGTGAATTGTGAGCAATGGTGTTGGCTGTGAATATTTTTAACAGACCAATGTGCTAAACCTCCCTGTGTGTGAGAGAAGTCTTCAAAAGAGAAATTTACTTTCGAAGTCATGTATCAAATAGCTACTGTAATATCTGATGGCCATAACAAAGAAAATTATTTTAAAAGAGAAAAGAATTACTTACATAGTAGAAATGGAAAAGTGGTGTTTCACAATAAAAGTCAAGCATCTTTTAGAAACTTTGGGGATAGCTGGCCTTTTATAAGTCTCTTAGACACAGACACAGATTAGGTATTGGAAGTCTGTAATTGCTGAGCTCCTAGGAGATTTTTGTTTTGATTACAAACAAATCTACCTTTTCTCTTTCTGTGTTTTGCCTTAAACATGACTGTCTTAGTTCAGGTTTCTATTGCTGTGATAAAATGTCATGGCCCAAAGTAACTTGAAGAGCAAACAGTTTATTTTACTTATTCTTTGAAATCACAGTGCATGATCAAACAAAAACAAAAACAAAAACAAAAAAAAAAGAAAGAAAGAAAAAGAAAGAAAAGAAAAGAAAGAAATCAGGAGTCTGGAGGCAGGAACGGAATGAAACAGAAACCATGGAAGAACACCACTTTCGGGTCTTCTCCCTAGAGCTTCCTCAACATGCTTTTCACAACCATCCATGAGGCCTAGGTTTTGGCAGTGCCCATAGTGTGCACACAGTTTCTTTAAGTTGAAATGCCTAAGAAATACTGTCATTATTGTTACAGTACTTTTTATGTTAACATATGAATATGTTGCCAAACCCTACAGTCTTGCCTAATAAAACATGTAGATGATAATACTTTTACATAGTTACTAGAGACTATTTGTATAATAAAATATAAGTGTGAGGCAGTGTCATTATTTAATAGCCACCACCTAATCCCTATGATAAGCATCTTTTGTAAATGATCAATGAAGCTTTAAAAATAGATACAGTGAATGGGGTAAAACCACATCATTGATGGTGGTATTTTCATACTCCTAACTTCTTGAATACAAAACACACATTGCAAATACCATGCCTATGGTTCACAAGTAAAATATTTGGTTTAAATCCCTAAGTCCCATGATATTAATGAAAGTTTTCACCATGCATATATGTGTGTGTGTGTGTGTGTGTGTGTGTGTATCTTACTGCATAATAATGTCTGCTTCTAATGCTCCTTAGTCTTTAGAAGCTTCATGTTACTATGCAATGTATATCGATCATATCCCCCATTGTTCCCCATCTCAGTCCCACCATCGCAGCTTTATATCATCTTTTTACTTTTTATGTTTGTTATTAATAAAGACCTAAGTCCAATTAGTGCTGCCCATATGCACATAGTTGTATGACCATTCACTAGAGTATGAGCAATCTACCAAGGTCTATCTATGTTCTCACAGGAAGTAAATTTCCCAATCTCAATACCCATCAACAGCAGCTCCTTATATATGGGTGAGGCTGAGTTCTTTCTATGCCTCCCCCATTTGCAAAGTTCCCTGCACCTGGGAGGTGGACATACATGAGCAATCCATAGAAGTACAACTAAGTATATCATCTGATATGATAGGATATTTTATGATATGATATATGTGCATTGTGCAGAGTAGCAGAAATAAAGTATATATAAATTTATTAGAGCCATGCCTCTTGAATACTCAAAGTAATACTCTAGAAAAAAAACAGGAAGTACTACTAGTAACTGAGGTAGACCTTCCAACTGGAAGGGAAGGCTGTTTTAGAGTTTACAGTTTTAAGAGGGTTCACAGATATTGAGACTACCTGCATAGACAACTAATAAAAACAATCTTTGGAAATAAACTGAATGTTATTGGCCTCCAGTATCTTCATGCTAAAACATCTGACTGTCAATTAATTACCAACTAAGATAATGAAAGGCTCTAGTCACATCACATTACTAAGTGTTATGGTTTGAATGTGAAAGGACCCCAACTGGTTCATGTATTTACATGCTTAAGCTACCAGCTGATAGGGTTGATTTAGAAGGATACAGACTCTTTGGGGAAGGAGGCATGGCTGGTGGTAGTGAGTCACTTGAGATAGGTCTTCACTATTGTAACCCAACTCCACTTCAAGCCCAAACTTTCTGCTTCTTAATCCAGAAAAACTATGAGTAAACCATGCCACAAACTCCCATTGTAACAGATGGAGCCTTTTTTAGTCAAGATAGACTATATCCTCTAAACTGTGGTCCAAAATAAATCTCTGCTCCCTTAATTTGCTTCTGTCATGTATTTGTTCACAACACCAAGAAAAGTAACCAAAACAATTTCCAATAAATAGATTTTCTGTCAGGGCAAAATCGAAACACTGGATAAGTTGCAGTTGTTTCTTTGTAAGGTACTGCAGTATCACCAGCACTGGTTTGTTTACTAGTGATATTTGAAATGTTCTAAATAATTCACTTATGGTACTCTGCACCACTACTCTATGTAATTTGAATATTGTGCAAAAGAGTCATTTGTTGTGATTAACTCTGCACTCATCTTTCTGTCCTGAAAACTCTCCTTCTTTTCTTTATTTTATGTGCTTTATAAATGACATGGAACACTTTCTTTGAAGTTGCTCAATAAATCTTTGCTGTCGTATGAAAAGAAGTTCAACATATATTGTGAATATATTTACAAATTAACTGGTCATGTAATTGGTTAAACTGAAGAGTTTATATTTGTGCTACATTTTCAACTCACTCCTTTTTAAAGCATTTACATGTTATAAAATGGGTCCAATGTTCAAATGATTCTGATGTGTTCCAGATTTGGGAAGGCTTTCAGCATGTTTCAGAGCATTTGGCTCACTGGTATCATTGTCATTTTCCAATGGTCTGAGTGGAAGAACTCATCAATAGGCATATCTAGTTGATGAAGGAACCTGAAAAAAAAGTAGAGTTGCTGTGGCTTATTACAATTCTTTTTCATTAAAGTAACTGGAATTTGCCCTACTGCCCTTTATATTTTAAAGGCTGTAATCATATCACATAAAGTTAGTTCTTTGTATTCAGAATTCTTTGCCTCTTCTTGCTCCCCATGGTCAATTCTGTAAAGAGAAGTCTTTAAATTCTTCCAAGATGACTGAAGTTGACCCTCACTTTGAATAACAGACATCTCTTAGGTGCCTGGTGACAATTTCAGTCCTTCTAAAGATCCTGTTTTACTGCCTAAGGCTAAAAAGGAACTCTGTAACATTCAGCTGTCCACCAGGGCTTGATTTTTCTACTAAATAAAAGCATGTATTTTAGATTTAGGCTAAATGTCCCTGTCACTCATGAATATGCTACAAGGCTGCACATTTTCTTATACAGTTGCAACAAAGATAGGATGTATTCTAATGAAAGAAGATTAAAATATAGAATCATATTTTTTTCAAAGATATTTCTTATAGATATATTTCCCATACACATCTGGGGTTAATTTTTAAAAGCTTTTACAAAATTCAGTCTTATCTCCGAAGAGTTTCAGCTTGTTTCTTCTGATATAAGCCATTTGCATACATCAATCCTCCCATAAATCACTATTTGCTTTAAAAACACTTATTTTTATTTGATGTATGCATCCGTTCTGACTACATGCATGCCTGTGCAGTTGGCAATACCATAATCACAGGGACCAGAAAATACTGTCACATCCTAGGTCACTGAAGACAGCCTCCATTTCATGTAAGAAATTGGGGCCTGGGTCCTCTGTAAGATTCACCAGTGATCTTAATCACTGAGCCATCTTTTCAGTCTCCACACCTGATCATTCATATATTATTTTTGTGCAACAAAAAAATCATTAATTGGGTTATGGAACTAAGATAAATGTCATGCATACTCTTTTGCTTCATGTTGTAATTAAAAAAAAAGAATTTACTCCCTTATGAATATTGATGCAAAAATACTCAATAAAATTCTCACTAACCAAATCCAAGAACACATCAAAACAATCATCCAACCTGACTAAGTAGGTTTTATCCCAGGGATGCAGGATTGGTTTAATATATGGAAATCCATCAACGTAATCCACTATATAAACAAACTAAAAGACAAAAACCACATGATCATCTCCTTAGACACTGAGAAAGCATTTGACAAAATCCAACACACCTTCATGATAAAAGTCTTGTAAAGATCAAGAATTGAAGGCCCATAACTAAACATAATAAAAGCAATCTAGAGCAAACCAGTAGCCAGCATCAAAGTAAATGGTGAAAAGCTGGAAGCAATCCCTCTGAAATCAGGGACTAGGCAAGGCTGCCCACTTTCTCCATACCTATTTAATATAGTATTTGAAGTTCTAGCCAAAGCAATTCGACAACGAAAGGATATCAAGGGAATACAAATAGGAAAGGAAGAAGTCAAAATATCACTATTTGTGGGTGATATGATAGTATACATAAGTGACCCTAAAAATTCCACCAGAGAACTCCTAAACCTGATAAACAGCTTCAGTGAAGTAGCTAAATATAAAATTAACTCAAACAAGTCAATGGACTTTCTCTACACAATGGATAAAGAGGCTAAGAAAGAAATTAGGGAAACAATACCTTTCTCAGTAGTCACAAATAATATAAAATACCTTGGCGTGACTCCAACTAAGGAAGTGAAAGATCTGTATGATAAGAACTTCAAGTCTCTGAAGAAAGAAATCAAAAAAGATCTCAGAAGATGGAAAGATCTCCCATGCTCATGGATTTGCAGGATAAATACAGTAAAGATGGCTATCTTGCCAAAAGCAATCTACAGATTCAATGCAATCCCCATCAAAATTCCAAATCAATTCTTCAACGAATTAGAAAGGGCAATCTGCAAATTCAGCTGGAATAACAAAAAAAGTAGGATATCAAAAACTCTTCTCAAGGATAAAAGAACCTCTGGTGGAATCACCATGCCTGACCTAAATCTGTACTACAGAGCAATTGTGATAAAAACTGCATGGTACTGATATAGCAACAGATAAGTAGACCAATGGGATAGAATTGAAGACCCAGAAATGAACCCACACACCTATGGTCACTTGATCTTTGACAAGGGAGCTAAAAACATCCAGTGGAAAAAAGACAGCATTTTCAACAAATGGTGCTGGCACAACTGGCAGTTATCATGTAGAAGAATGCAAATTGATCCATTCCTATCTCCTTGTACTAAGGTCAAATCTAAGTGGATCAAGGAACTCCACATAAAACCAGAGACACTGAAACTTATAGAGGAGAAAGTAGGGAAAAGCCTCGAAGATATGGGTACAGGGGAAAAATTCCTGAATAGAACAGCAATGGCTTGTGCTGTAAGATCGAGAATCCATAAATGGGACCTCATAAAATTGTAAAGCTTCTGTAAGGCAAAAGACACCGTCAATAAGGCAAAAAGATCACCAACAGATTGGGAAAGGATCTTTACCTATCCTAAATCAGATAGGGGACTAATATCCAATATATATAAAGAACTCAAGAAGGTAGACTCCAGAAAATCAAATAACCTCATTAAAAAATGGGGCTCAGAGCTGAACAAAGAATTCTCACCTGAGGAATACTGAATGGCTGAGAAGCACCTGAAAAAAATGTTCAACATCCTTAATCATCAGGGAAATGCAAATCAAAACAACCCTGAGATTTCACTTCACTCCAGTCAAAATGGCTAAGATCAAAAATTCAGGTGACAGCAGATGCTGGCGAGGATGTGGAGAAAGAGGAACACTCCTCCAATTGTTGGTGGGATTGCAAGCTTATACACCCACTCTGGAAAGCAGTCTAGCGGTTCCTCACAAAACTGGACATAGTACTACCGGAGGATCCAGCAATACCTCTCCTGGGCATATATCCAGAAGATGTCCCAACCGGAAAAAAATGACACATGCTCCACTATGTTCATAGCAGCCTTATTTATAATAGCCAGTAGCTGGAAAGAACCCAGATGCCACTCAACGAGGAATGGATACAGAAAATGCGGTACATTTACACAATAGATTACTACTCAGCTATTAAAAGGAATGAATTTATGAAATTCCTAGGCAAATGGATGGACCTGGAGGGCATCATCCTGAGTGAGGTAACCCAATCACAAAGGAACTCACACAATATGTACTCACTGATAAGTGAATATTAGCCCAGAAACTTAGAATTCCCAATATATAAGATACAATTGGCTAAACACATGAAACTCAAGAAGAATGAAGACCAAAGTGTGGACACTTTGCCCCTTCTTAGAATTGGGAACAAAACACCCATGGAAGGAGTTACAGAGACAAACTTTGGAGCTGAGACGAAAGGATGGACCATCTAGAGACTGCCATATCCAGGGTTCCATCCCATAATCAGCTTCCAAATGCTGACACCATTGCATACACTAGCAAGATTTTGCTGAAAGGACCCAGATATAGCTGTCTCTTGTGAGACTATGCCGAGGCCTAGCAAACACAGAAGTGGATGCTCACAGTCAGCTATTGGATGGATCACAGGGACCCCAATGGAGGAGCTAGAGAAAGTAGCTATGGAGCCAAAGGGATCCACAATCCTATAGGTGGAACAACAATATGAACTAACCAGTACCCCCCCCCCCCCCGAGCTCGTGTCTCTAGCTGCATATGAATCAGAAGATGGCCTAGTCTGCCATCAGTGGAAAGAGAGGCCCATTGGTCATGCAAACTTTATATGCCTCAGTACAGGGGAACTCCAGGGCCAAGAAGTGGGAGCGGGTGGGTGGGGGAGTGGGTGGGGGAGCCTGCTGGTGACTTTTGGGATAGCATTGGAAATGTAAATGAAATAAATACCCCCCCCCAAAAAAAAGAATGAATTTATGAAATTCCTAGGCAAATGGGTAGACATGGAGGGTATCATCCTGAGTGAGGTAACCCAATCACAAAAGAACTCACAAGATATGTACTCACTGATAAGTGGATATTAGCCCAGAAACTTAGAATACCCAAGATACAAGTTGCAAAACACATGAAACTCAAGAAGAAGGAAGACCAAAGTGTGGTCACTTTGCCCCTTCTTAGAATTGGGAACAAAACACCCATGGAAGGAGTTACAGAGACAAAGTTTGGAGCTGAGACTAAAGAATGGACTATCTAGAGACTGCTGCACCTGGGGATCCATCCCACAATCAGCCTCCAAACGCAGACACCATTGCATATGCCTGCAAGATTTTTCTGAAAGGACCCTGATATAGCTGTCTCTTGTGAGGCTATGCTGGTGCCTGGCAAACACAGAAGTGGATGCTCACAGTCAGCTATTGGATGGATCACAGGGCCCCCAAATGGAGGAGCTAGAGAAAGTACCCAAGGAGCTAATGGGGTCTACAACCCTATTGGTGGAACAACAGTATGAGCTATCCAGTACTCCCTGAGCTCATGTCTCTAGCTGCATATGTAGCAGAAGCGGGCCTAGTCGGCCATCATTGTGAAGAGAAGTCCCTTGCAAACTTTATATGCCTCAATACAGGGGAACACCAGGGCCAAGAATTGGGAGTGGGTGGGTACGGGAGTGAGGAGGGGAGGGTATGGGGGACTTTTGGGATAGCATTTGAAATGTAAAATAAGAAAATACCTAATTAAAAATAAATATATTAATTAGTTAATTAATTAATTAATCGGAATTTACATCAGTATACAATGCTCTTTCTCTTCTCCCCCAAAACCACTATCTTCCTTCATTTCATTAATTGACTTTTAAGGAAATAAGGGAAGACCATGGCTCTACTTTTTTCCCACCATCTTTCTAGCAAGTAGTGATGTTTGCTAAGGGAGATAGTGGGTTACCTTGTATTGTCTTAATTCCTCTAAGAAGCTGAGCTGTCCTCTATTTCCATGAATCAGAAATTCACCCGTTAGCATCACAAAGTGTGAAACTAGATTGATAATTTTAGGAAAACTAGGCTTAATTATAGCTTTTATTATACATTATCAGTTATGTTGGAGTTCTCAAGTCAGAAATTAAATTATCTCATTTAGTCAGTAGTCCGGTAACCATGATCTGGGCAAAGCATTAGAACAAATTTGATATGAGTTTGGAAAACACTGTCAGTTGACTACAGCTTGAAAATAAGTTCCCAGAGAAATTCTAGCAAAAGGTGGCCCATGCACAGCATAGCACTCTAATAAGTTGTGTATAGCAAACTTATTAGAGAAAACAGGTGTAAAGCAGGATTTGGTGTCAAAAGCCCTTGTGAGATAAAAGCATCTACCTAGCAAATCTGAGGCTCCTCTGGTCGATGTGAGACTGGGTATCAACAAAACAAACACGAAAACCAGAAGGAGGCCAGTTACACAGTTCAAGTATGAAAATACTTGCTGTGGAAGCATAAAGACCTGAGCATGCGTTTTACTTTGAGTTTGAGTTCCATTCAACCCCAAAGTGGAAGGAAAGACCTGTATTGCAAAATGTCCTCTGAACTGCACACACACACACACACACACATACACACACACACATGCTCGCACGCGCACACACATGCACACACAACGACGACAATAATAAATTTTAAAACTCAGGCAGAAGTAAAGAAAAAAAAAGGAAAGTGGAAAGGAAGGAAGTAGGAAATAAATAAAATTATTTGATATTACAAAAATCACAGTTGTTTTAAGAATCTCCTCTTTTACTCAGAGTAGGTGATTCTATCTCATAATAGTCAGTTCTCTTTCAGAACCCTTCAACATTTGAAAATAAAGACATTCACATTGCACTGAAATTAAATCTTAGTCTGAGGCCAAAGTACCTCTATGCTGAACTAAGTCCTGAGCTCCTTCACCTTGATGAGTGATTCAATGGTTTCTCGTATCACTTCCTATTCACCCTCTTTTCTTTTCTTTCTTCTGGTGACTATTTTCGGAATTCACTCCAGAAGAAAAAGCATACAGTCTTAGCTCCTGTTTGTGGGACACTGGCAAGATCTTGCCTTAAGGTCAGCACAATGAAGCACTGATTAGAATGATCATAGGCAGCTCTTGCTACAGCTCCTCCACTGGGAAGGCCTTGACAGCTTGGTGACCCTGTTGCTCTCCACAGACCCTCCTTCAGCTACCTCTTGTGGCAGCTGCCTGAACAAACATTACATCCTTAGTGTTTGCTGCCGGATCCCAGCCAAGGAAGTCATAACAGGACAATAGACATACTATCTGATAACCTTGTTAGCTCAAATCAAAGCTCCTAACAAATAGGAGATGTTATTGAAGTGGAATAAAACCATTGTGGTAGTTGCGTGTGTTGACGTGGCTTCTCAGTTATTTTTCCCTTTGGGAAAAAAAAAGTAGCATTTCTTGTCCCTTTTCTTAAGATTAAAACCAGGCACAAGGACATGAAACAAAATAACACGTACAAGGTTAAGGTTAACTTTAAAAGAATACAAATGGAGAGTGATGTACAAAGTTCATAATTTTCTTCTAATGGGAAAATAGCACAAAACTATTTGCTTTGTGCTGTGAAATCTCTGGGAATATGTGGTAAATATGGAATAATCTTCTTTATCCTGAGAAAGTTGAGTGTGTGATTTAATTTGAGAAAACGATAACAAGTAATGAACTCATTTCAGACAGCAGGTCAAAGATGATCAAGGTCTTTCTATTTTCTGTTTTATTTACTTCACAGTACAGAATATTATTTCAACACAGAGAGAATTTGCCAGGGTTGACTTTGGCCTCTTATTGTCTCCGTCACATGTACTTCAAGCTTTAGAAAGCATTTCAGCTGTTGAAAATATCACTTTAACCTTCTTATCTCCCTACTTTTACAAAAGACATTAACATCTGTTCCAGAACTAGTGCTGGAAATGGAGTGTCTTCACAAAACTGCAATCCACTGCCTCCCTGCTTCAGCTCCCGAGCTGTGCCTTTTAGAAAGTCTTGGAGGAACTAGCACTAACTCTGAAGTCATGACTTTGCAATGCTCTCTCCATAACTCAGATAATGGGTCCCCTGCCTCAATTTAGTCTTCAGCAACACATAACAAAATAATAAATTAATTCATAAAATATGTAGTTGGAGGCATTGGAAATGTCTCTTTGTATTTTATATCATTTTAGAGTTAAAACTTGTGAGACTTTCTGACTTGACATGGGCTCTGATTTATCTTTTGCTCTTATATTTCCTCAAAAGATTAATGAGTTATAAATGAACCTATACCTGCTTTCTTCTTTGAATGTGGTTAGGAAATATTGTGAACATTGTATTCAGCTACATTTCACTACTTTGCTGACTGGCAGTCAAAGTAACAATTTAGTTTGTGTGTACCTGTATTTGCAATATATACCTTTTCACAAATAAGTGCTTCTTTTGTAAGAGCTGGAAAGTTTCATTAATAAATCTAAACATGGCTTTTCTTTATTAGCCTATACTTATAAGGGATGATAAAAGTAGTTCTTTCCCAATGAAATATAACTTAGAATATTTGAAAATAATAAAATTTCTGCATTTCTTATTCTCTACCTCTATAATGACTTGAAAGTGAGGGAAAAAACTCTTAGAAATAAAATTTGGAGAATAAACTGCTCTCAGAACTCACAGATTATTAAATGAGCCAAGTGCTCTATATCTCCTTAATAACTGATGATAATGGGGTTCTCTGTGGTCCCCCAAATTATACAGACATTGCCACTGCTGGTGGTTGCCCACCAGAACTAGATGGCAAGACCTTATCTCTGAAGACATCAAATGTTCTGATGAGAGGACATGAAGAAACTAATGTAGAACTGGACTGGAAATTTCCTACCAACTGGACAGCCCTAATTACATTGTAGGAGAAATGCACCATCAATGGTCTTACTCAGCCGCAGAGCCTGTGTGCAGCAATAACAACCAGTCACACAAGATGTTCCTACTGGAGCAATAGCACCTTCACAGTTAAGGAGGTATACAATTGCTTTCAGGTTGGGTCTGGGCCCACTCTACACCTGGTACTGTAAGCCTAGTCAAAAGTCCATGCCTGAGAAGGTCACAGGCCCTGGTATAGAAGCCACATTTTTTATTATTATTATTTTTTTATTTTTTGGTAAATGGATATGATGTTTTCATCAAATTGCTTTCTAAATAATTGTATGCATGTCCATAGAATACTGATGCTGTCAGTTTTGGTTAGAAAAGCGCTTTTTGGAGAGGATTACTGAAGAGGTTCATAACTAACCAAAGTGCTGGGTATAAGTGATGGCTGAATCCCCTACTACAAATGGGACGTCTATATGATCTCATCCAAAGTCCAGGGAAAAATTATAGAAGATGGGATATAAAGAACGTAGGAGCTGGGTCTCCTCCTCTGCTGGCTTAATCCTGCATGTCTTTTAGTTGCTTTCTCACCCAGTCCTGCATTGATCATAATGGAAGAAGAAATCATAGCACTCATCATTGACAATGACTCTGACATGTGCAAAAGCTGGCTTTGCTGGTGACCATGCCCAGAAAACCACCTTTCCTTCCATTATTAGTGCCCCTGACACCAGGAGCAGCCCATCAGCAGCAAAGAGTAATTCCGCTGTCCAGAGGCACTCTTTCAATCTTCTTTCCTAGGCATGGAGTCCTGTGTCATCCATGAAACCACCTTTAACTACATCATGAAGTGTGAGGTAGACACCTTCAAGAAACTTTATGTCATTACAGTGCTGTCTGGTGCTACCACCATGTATCAAGGCACTGCTGATAGGGTGGAGAAGGAGATCTCAACTCTAGGACCCAGCACAATGAGGATTAAGATCATTCCTCACCCTGAGCACAACTACTCGGTCTGGATTGGTGGCTCCATCCTGGCCTCACTGCCTACCCTCCAGCATATGTGCAATATGCAGGAGTATGAGAAGTCGGACCCCTCCATCATCCACCACAAATGCTTCTAGCTGGACTAACTACACACCAGGGATCAGCTGCATGAGCTGATTCTGAAGTATCAATTTGCCCTGGCAAATGTACACACCTCATGCTAGCCTCATGAAACGAATAAATCTTTGAAAAGAAATTTGTCCCGGAAGTTTGTATCTGATACTATCACTATATCATAGAACTTATTGCTGATTTTTTGACCTTACATTCAAGTTAGCTGTTCCCTAAGTATATATTTAATACCCTGTGCATATCTTAAATCAGTCTTTAGTCCATATGGCTTAGTCACTTGGACTGGGGAAAGCACACTGTGGAAGAGAAATACCTAGCCTGGTGGATCTCCGTGAGCACCAGGTAGTGATCTGTGCAGGGTATTAACCCACCGCTGTCTTCCATGAGTTCTCAAGGCTGGCAAAGGTTCCTGAATGAGTTACCACTTTGGTCTTGCCTGTCTAACAGAGTGGGAAATTCTGAGCCTTAGGACCCAGTTTCTGGTTTGGGTTATTACCCTCCTGACCGCCATGGGTTGTTACTTGCCCTGAGTTGGGAACCTTTGCATCAACACCTGTATATGTATTCATCCTTTTAATTTATGTAAGGTTTTTTTTCTACTTAATTCTTTTTTTTTTTTTTTTTTTTTTGGTTTTCCGAGACAGGGTTTCTCTGTGTAGCCCTGGCTGTCCTGGAACTCACTTTGTAGACCAGGCTGGCCTCGAACTCAGAAATCCGCCTGCCTCTGCCTCCCGAGTGCTGGGATTAAAGGCGTGAGCCACCACGCCCGACTGACTCTGGGTTTTTTTTTTTTTTTTTTTTTTTTTGGTTTTTCGAGACAGGGTTTCTCTGTGTAGTCCTGGCTGTCCTGGAACTCACTCTGTAGACCAGGCTGGCCTCAAACTCAGAAATCCGCCTGCCTCTGCCTCCCAAGTGCTGGGATTAAAGGCGTGCGCCACCACGCCCGGCTACTTAATTCTTTAAAAAATAACAAATTTTAGTTTTCTACTGTTCCATGAGAACACTAGGCCCCAGAACGTGCCAGTATGTTAAAAAAAATAATAATAAAAGTGCTGCAGGAAAAAAAATGCAAGAATCCGAAGGGCAATGTGTTGGTTTGAATGAAAAATGTCCTATATAGGCTCGAGCATTTGAACACTTGGTCTCCAGGTTGATGTCAGTTTGCAGGGTAGTTATAAGAAAGTATAGCCTTATTAGAAAAGAGTACATTACTGCCAATGGGCTTTGAGGGTATATAGCCTGATCCTACTTCCAGTTTGAGTTCTCTGATGCTTGCATTTCAAGATGTAGGCTTTCAGCTTCCTGTTCCTGCTGCCATGCCTGATGCTTGATTCTGTGCAAGTCATGGTATTTTATCAATGGTAAAATAACTAGTAGAGAGGAACTTGGAGAAAGCTAACTTCTAGACATGACATTGCCATTGTACCCAAGAAATCACAGTTAAAATTAACAGCTTTAGATAGGGCTATCAACACCATGTCATAGAAGAGAGAGGAGGCTTTATCACTCTCTGAGGACTTAAAAGGAGGGGTAATTTTTTTCTTCAATGGAATGGCCACTAGTATGGTGTTCCTGCTTCTGCAAACAATACTTCATGCATGCTACTATAATTAATATTGTTGAAGACCGGCCTCAGATTGGGAGAGGGTCCTGAGGAAGAGGTGTTTGGGAGAGGCAAAAGAAATGACTTTGAAGTCCATGACTGGTGAAAGCTGACAGCTCTGTGTTCTGCTGGAGATAGCTGTCTGCTTGAGATAGCTCTCTGCTCAAGGTAGCTCTCTCTTGTCAACCAAAGCTTTATTTTGCATAAGGTTTGTAATAATCTTAGGAATGACACATCAATTCAATCACTTACTATTTATGGGAGGTTCCCTTTTGATTACTCCATGAATCAGCATTTTATGGCCTTAAACTCTGAAAACAGAGCCAAATGGCTGAAGCTGCCAAGTTCTGCTGCTTGCTGGGGCCGGAACATGGCCCCATTGTTATATTACATTATCAGTCGCTTTTTGTTTCTTTCTGTTTTCCAGCTCCTTCACTGCCTGACCTTGGCTGTCCTGGAACTTGCTCTGTAGACAGACCTTGAACACAAAGATCTTTATGTATCTGCCTCCTGAATGCTGGGATTCAAGGCATATACTCCCATGCCTCAACTTAATCTTTTCTTCAGCTAGAACTTGCTCTGTCCCAGGATAGCCTTGAACTCATAAATCAGCTTGTTTTTGTCTCCTGGGATTGAAGCATCTCTGGGGTTAAGCTTTTCATGGCCACTATTCCTCAAGATCTGGATCAAAAACCTATGTCTTCCAGCCTCAAGATCTTGATCACATGTGTGCTCTCCATTTCTGGATTGTAGTTCATTCCAAATTAAAATCCAGACCATTTCTTATTCAACAGCAAGCACAAACAATAAACTTACCTGGGTGGGATCTTGTTCTGAGAACACCACTCCTTAAATCTCTTTATCTCCTTCCTTAATATCTTTCTTACAAAGCTGGCTCATTAGTGCAGCTGCTTCTGTTCTTTCAGGGTCTGAACCTAAGTTTTTCTTCAGCTAGAACTTGCTCTGTCCCAGGCTACCCTAGAACTCAGAAATCTGCTTGTCTTTGTCTCCTGGGATTAAAGGAGACAACGATCCCTGAAGCCCTTTATATAATTCATATTGCATCATTATATTTTGCATAGTTGAGAAATCCTGTAAAGAACAGTTCTTACATTGATTTAATATAGTCTTGAAATCATGTATTTGGAGTTCTTTCCCACAGCCTTAAGGGCTGTCCTGGAGGGTTGCAGCATTATCCTTTTGCTGAGGAATACCAGACAAATTCTCACTTCCTGAGTTGTGCTGTTTCCAATTTTCCTGATGTCATTAACCTTGGCAGGGATAATATTGCCCAATTTCTTTGTCAGTGAGAGCATTCCCAAAGAAGGAACATACAGTAAATATTTATATATATTATTTTACAAGCAAGCCTTACTCCTACAGCATCCTCCAGCACTTGAGAAGACACAATGCATACTGGCTCGACTCTAGGGTTTGGAACAATGTCACACCATCCCTTCCTCAGCCATGATGAACGTGGCATAACATAAAGCTCAAAATGAAACACATAGGACCATAAAAAAAAAAAAAAGTAACCTTCCGGTCAGCGCCAGCACTGGGTCACCTTGGGCGTGGAATCGGCAGACACCACCAAGGTCCCTAGAGGACTCTTCACGTGAATTTAGGATCTCTGGTGAGTGGAACACAACTTCTGTTCCAATCCAATCTCGCTGGACCTGAGACAGCACTAGGGAAGCAGAAAATCCTGCCTGTCCAGGGTCACAAATCCCTTCCAGTTGGCCACAGCACTGGGTCACATAGAGCCCGGAGTCAGTGGACACCCCCAAGGTCCCTAGAGGACAGCTTCTTAGGCAGACTGCATTTAGGTCTCCAGACATCCGGGCACCTTTCCTGCCAGAGGAGAGGTGTCTGCCCCGCCTGGGGGAGGGCTTTGCCAGAACACATGGAGGGAGACATCTTGGTTCCCAGATACCTCTGGGACTAGTCTGTGCAGATGAGAGTGTGGACTACAGACTCTAACAGCTTCTGGGACAGGCCGAAGCAACACAGCTTCTGGGAAAGGCTCTGTTTCAGGCCTTCATCTTCTGGCAGGAGGCAGGTCTGAATGCCAGATATCTGTGTACCTTCCCTGCAAGAGGAGAGCTTGCCTGCAGACCATGCTCTGACCACTGAAACTCAGGTGAGAACTAGTCTCCCAGGTCTGCTGATAGAGGCTAACAAAATCACAAGAGGAACAAGCTCTAACCAGACACAAATACAACAACTAACTCCAGAGATTACCAGATGGCAAAAGGCAAACGTAAGAATCTTACTAACAGAAACCAAGACCACTCACCATCCTCAAAACACAACACTCCCACCTCAGCCCGTCCTGGGCACCCCAGCACAACCGAAAACCTAGACACCGATGTAAAAGCATATCTCATTATGATGGTAGAGGATATCAAGAAGGACTTTAATAACTCACTTAAAGAAATACAGGAGAACACTGCTAAAGAGTTACAAGTCCTTAAAGAAAAACAGGAAAACACAACCAAACAGGTGAAGGAAATGAACAAAATCATACTAGACCTAAAAAGGGAAGTAGACACAATAAAGAAAACCCAAAGTGAGGCAATGCTGGAGATAGAAACCCTAGGAAAGAAATCTGGAACCATAGATGTGAGCATCAGCAACAGAATACAAGAGATGGAAGAGAGAATCTCAGATGCAGAAGATTCCATAGAGAACATCAACGCAACAATCAAAGAAAATGCAAAATCCAAAAAGATCCTAACTCAAAACATCCAGGAAATAAAGGACACAATGAGAAGACCAAACCTACAGATAATGGGAGTAGATGAGAATAAAGATTTTCAGCATAAAGGGCCAGCAAGTACCTTCAACAAAATTATAGAAGAAAACTTCCCAAACCTAAAGAATGAGATGCCCATGAACATACAAGAAGCCTACAGAACTCTGAAAAGACTGAACCAGAAAAGCAATTCCTCCCGACACATAATAATCAGAACAACAAATGCACTAAATAAAGATAGAATATTAAAAGCAGTAAGGGAAAAAGGTCATGTAACATATAACAGCAGGCCTATCAGAATTACACCAGAATTTTCACCAGAGACTATGAAAGCCAGAAGATCCTGGACAGATGTTATACAGACACTAAGAGAACAGCCAGCCCAGGTTACTATACCCAGCCAAACTGTCAACTACCATAGATGGAGAAACCAAAGTATTCCACCACAAAACCAAATTCACACATAATGTTTCCACAAATCCAGCCATTCAAAGGATAATAACAGAAAAAAAAAACAATACAAAGACAGAAACCACGCCCTAGAAAAAGCAAGAAAGTAATCCTTCAACAAACCTAAAAGAAGACAGCCACAAGAACAGAATGCCAACTCTAACAACAAAAATAATAGGAAGCAACAATTACTTTTCCTTAATATCTCTTAATATCAAAGGACTCAATTCCCCAATAAAAAGACATAGACTAACAGATTGGTGACACAAACAGGACCCAACATTTTGCTGCTTAGAGGAAACACATCTCAGGGAAAAAGACAGACACTACCTCAAAATGAAAGAGTGGAAAACAATTTTCCAAGCAAATGGTCTGAAGAAACAAGCTGGAGTAGCCATTCTAATATTGAATAAAATCAACTTCCAACCAAAAGTTATCAAAAAAGACAAGGAGGGACACTTCATAGTCATTAAAGGTAAAATCTTCCAAGAGGAACACTAAATTCTGAATATCTATGCTACAAATGCAAGGGCAGCCACATTCATTAAAGAAACTTTAGTAAAGCTCAAAGCATACATTGCATCTGACACAATAGTGGGAGACTTCAACACACCACTTTCATCAATAGACAGATCGTGGAAACAGAAACTAAACAGGAACACATTGAAATTAACAGAAGTTATGAAACAAATGGATTTAACAGATATCTACAGAACAGTTTATCCTAAAACAAAAGGATATACCTTCTTCTCAGCACATCATGGGACCTTCTCCAAAATTGACCATATAATTGGTCACAAAACAGGCCTCAACAGATACAAAAATATTGAAATTGTCCCATGCATCCTTTTCAGATCACCATGGACTAAGGCTGATCTTCAATAGCAACATAAATAATAGAAAGCCAAAATTCACGTGGAAACTGAACAATACTCCTCAATGATACCTTGGTCAAGGAAGGAATAAAGAAAGAAATTAAAGACTTTTTAGAGTTTAATGAAAATGAAGCTACAACATACCCAAACTTAAGGGACACAATGAAAGCATTCCTAAGAGGAAAACACATAGCTCTTAGTGCCTCCAAAAAGAAACTAGAGAGAGCACACATTAGCAGCTTGACAACACACCTAAAAGCTCTAGAACAAAAGGAAGCAAATTCACACAAGAGGAGTAAAGGCAGGAAATAATCAAACTCAGGGGCAAAATCAACCAAGTGGAAACAAGAACTATTCAAAGAAGATACCAAAGGAGGAGCTGGTTCTTTGAGAAAATCAACAAGAGAGATAAACCCTTAGCCAGACTCCCTAGAGGGCACAGGGCCAGCATCCTAATTAATAAAATCAGAAATGAAAAGGGAGACATAACAACAGATCCTGAAGAAATCCAACACACCATCAGATCCTTCTACAAAAGGCAATACTCAACAAAACTGGAAAACCTGGATGAAATGAACAAATTTTTAGACAGAAACCAGGTACAAAAGTTAAATCAGGATCAGATTAATGATCTAAACAGTCCTATATCCCCTAAATAAATAGAAACAGTCATTAATATTCTCCCACCAAAAATAAGTCCAGGACCAGATGGGTTTAGTGCAGAGTTCTATCATTCCTTCAAAGAAGGTCTAATTCCAGTTCTGCACAAACTACTCCACAAAATAGTAGCAGAAGGTACTCTACCCAATTCATTCTAGGAAGCCACAATTACTCTAATAGCTAAACCACAGAAAGACACAACAAAGATAGAAAACTTCAGATCAATTTCCCTTATTAATATCGATGCAAAAATAATCAATAAAATTCTCACTAACCAAATCCAAGAACACATTAAAACAATCATCCATCCTGACCAAGTAGGTTTCATTCCAGGGATGCAGGGATGGTTTTATATATGGAAATCCATCAACATAATCCACTATGTAAACAAACACAAAGACAAAAACCACATGATCATCTTGTTAGATGCTGAGAAAGGATTTGCCAAAATCTAACATCCATTCATGATAAAACTCTTGGAAAGATCAGGAATTCGATACCCATACCTAAACATGATAAAAGCAATCTACAGCAAACCAGTAGCCAATATCAAAGTAAATGGTGAGAAGCTGGAAGCAATCCCACTAAAACCAGGGACTAGACAAGGCTTCCCACTTTCTCCATAACTATTCAACATAGTATTTGAAGTCCTAGCCAGAGCAATTCGACAACAAAAGCAGATCAAGTGGATACAAATTAGAAAGGAAGAAGTCAAAATATCACTTTTTGCAAATGATATGATAGTATATATAAGTGACCCAAAAATTCCACCAGAGAACTCCTAAACCTGATAAACAGCTTCAGAGAAGTAGCTGGATATTAAATTAACTCAAACAAGTCAACGGTCTTTCTCTACACAAAGAATAAACAGGCTGAGAAAGAAATTAGGGAAACAGCCTTCACAATAGTCAGAAGAAATATAAAATACCTTCGAGTGACTCTAACTAAGGAAGTGAAAGATCTGTATGATAAGAACTTCAAGTCTCTGAAGATAGAAATCAAAGAAGATCTCAGAAGATGGAAAATCTGCCATGGTCATGGGTTTGCAGGATCAATATAGTAAAAATGGCTATCTTGCCAAAAGCAATCTACAGATTCAATGCAATCCCCATCAAAATTCCAACTCAATTCTTCAACGAATTAGAAAGGGCAATTTGCAAATTCATATGGAATAATAAAAATTTAGGATATCAAAAATTCTTCTCAAGGATAAAAGAACCTCTGGTGGAATCACCAGGCCCGACCTAAGGTGTACTACAGAGCAATTGTGATAAAAACTGCATGGTACTGGTATAGCGACAGACAATTAGACCAATGGAATAGAATTGAAGACCCAGAAATGATCCCACACACCTATGGTCACTTGATCTTTGACAAGGGAGTTAAAACCATTTAGTGGAAAAAAGACCGCATTTTCAACAAATGGTGCTGGCACAACTGGTTGTTATCATGTAGAAGAATGTGAATCGATCCATTCCTATCTCCTTGTACTAAGGTCAAATCTAAGTGGATCAAGGAACTTCACATAAAACCAGAGACACTGAAACTTATAGAGGAGAAAGTGGGGAAAACCTCGAAGATATGGGTACAGGTGAAAAATTCCTGAATAGAATAGCAATGGCTTGTGCTGTAAGATCGAGAATCCACAAATGGGACCTCATAAAATTGCAAAGCTTCTGTAAGGCAAAAGACACAGTCAATAAGACAAAAAGACCACCAACAGACTGGGAAAGGATCTTTACCTATCCTAAATCAGATAGGGGACTAATATCCAATATATATAACGAACTCAAGAAGGTGGACTCCAGAAAAATCACATAAGCCCTTTAAAAAATAGGGCTCAGAGCTAAACAAAAAATTCTCAACTGAGGAATACCAAAAGGCTGAGAAGCACCTGAAAAATATTCAGCATCCTTAATCATCAGGGAAATGCAAATCAAAACAACCCTGAGATTCCATCTCACACTAGTCAGAATGGCTAAGATAAAAAATTCATGTGACAGCAGATGCTGGCAAGGATGTGAATAAAGAGGAACACTCCTCCATTGTTGGTGGGATTGCAAGCTTGTACTACCACTCTGGAAATCAGTCTGGTGGTTCCTCAGAAAATTGGACATAGTACTACCAGAGGATCCTGCAACATCTCTCCTGGGCATATATACAGAAAATGTTCCAACTGGTAATAAGGACACATGCTGCACTATGTTCATAGCAGCCTTATTTACATTAGCAGAAGCTGGAAAGAACCCATATGTCCCTCAACAGAGGAATAGATACAGAAAATGTGGTACATTACATAGCTATTAAAAGGAATGAATTTATGAAATTCCTAGGCAAATGCTGGACCTGGAGGGTATCATCCTGAGTGAGGTAACCTAATCACAAAAGAACTCACATGATAATGTACTCACTGATAAGTGGATATTAGCCCAGAAACTTAGAATACCCAAGATACAAGATACAATTTGCAAAACACATGAAACTCAAGAAGAAGGAAGACCAAAGTGTGGTCACTTGGCCCCTTCTTAGAATTAGGAACAAAACACCCATGGAAGGAGTTACAGAGACAAAGTTTGGAGCTGAGCTGGAAGGAAAGACCATCCAGAGACTGCCACACCTGGGGATCCATCCCATAAGCAGCCTCCAAAAGCAGACACCATTGCATACTCCAGCAAGTTTTTGCTGAAAGGACTCTGATATAGCTGTCTCTTGTGAGGCTCTGCCGGGGCCTGGCAAACAGAGAAGTGGATGCTCACAGTCAGCTATTGGATGGAACACAGGACCCCCAATGGAGGAGCTAGAGATAGTGCCCAAGGCGCTAAAGGGGTCTGCAACCCTATAGGTGGAACAACAATAAGAACTAGCCAGTACCCTGGAGCTCGCGTCTCTAGCTGCATATATATCAGAAGATGGCCTATTTGGCCATCATTGGAAAGAGAGGCCAGTTGGTCTTGCAAACTTTATATGCCTCAGTACAGTGGAGCACCAGGGCCAAGAAATGAGAGTCGGGGGTGGGGTGTTAGGGGAGTGGGTGGGAGAGTATGGGGGACTTTTGGAATAGCATTGAAAATGTAAATGAAGAAAATACCTAATAAATGTAAAAAAAAGTAAAAGTGTTTTATAACAATTTCCTCCAAGTTAAAACAGTTCCATCCTGCAGAGGAGGAGGTGATACACAGACAAATTATGGAAGAGCTATAGAAAGGACCCAAGGATTTGAAGGGATTTGCAACCCCATAGAAAGAACAACAATATGAACCAACCAGAGCTCCCAGAGCTCCCAGAGCTCCCACGGACTAAACCACCAACCAAAGTGTACACATGGAGGAATTCATGGCTACATCCACATATGTAGCAGAGGATGGTCTTGTAAGGCATCAGTGGGAGGGGAGGCCCTTGGTCCTGTGAAGGCTTGATGCCCCAGTACAAAGGAATGCCAGGTCAGGGAAGAGGGAGTAGGTGGGTTTGTAAACAGGAGGAGGGGAAATGGGATAGAGGATTATCGGAGGGGAAACCAGGAAAGGGGATAACATTTGAAATGTAAATAAAGAAAATATCTAATAAAAATAAAAATAAAAAATAAAGCAAGGCTCATTTAAAAAAAGTCAAACTCATGAATCTCAGGAAGTCCCTGAAACTGTTCTGATGCTCAAATGCCCTTCATCCCCAAACATATCTAAACAATAAGAACTGGTAGGAGACACAGGCAAACTGAAGTGTCTCCAATAATCTCTGACTTGTTGCACAGCCTGTAAGTTATGGAGAGTGCACCCTGGTTGGTGCTTTTGTGAGTTGTTACCTCTGCTGGGATAGTCCTTAATCATGAAGTTGCCTTTGAATTATCTATGTCCCTATAAGTAACTTCTCATTCATATTTCTCTAAGTCATCCTAATAAAGTCATTATTTTCCCAGGAAAAGTGTCAAGCAACAGAAAGTAGAAGGAAGTGAAAGTAGAAAGGGGGCTAGGGATTGGGAAAAAGGAGATCAATAGGAGTGGGAAGGGAAGAAAAGTTAATGAAATGAATATGATCAAAACACATTATATACATATGTAAAAAGGTAGTAATGTGAGCCATTATGTATGGCACACTGCTAAAGCAAATATGATGAAATATAATAAAAAATAAGGATCAAAATAAAATGTGAAGAAGATAGAAATTATTGCTTTTACACATATTGTGGTTTTATACTTCCTATTCAACAAGATTTTTAGAGGAAAACTGAAACAAACATCAGAGTACAAAAAATACTATTTTATCTTTTTAATAATAATCCATATACACATGTGAAATATTCCAATGATTACCTGACAACTATATAAATTCATTTTTATTAGGACAGTCAGGTATTAAATATTAATTTAACATCTCTTAGTTCTGTATGTTTTCAATTTAAAAACATGGTTTTAGATGCTGTCCCAGTCAATGTTTTAACCTAGAAATCTGGGAATGTATTGGATAAATTCAATATTCTAAATATCTCTGCCACTGATCTTTTCTAGTACCTAAAATTTCTACCAATTTGAAATATTGTACAAAACTATTGAATTATTACTATTATTACTATTATTGTTATTAAAAACTAGTCTACTTGAGGTGCATAGTTCTTATTTATTCAACAGTTCTAGTATGAATTATTTTAAAAATTAGCCATTTCTTGGGTTATTGATCTTAGTGAGTCATAGTCTTGGACTTCAGCATTGTAATTGATATCCAGATAATTTAAGCCTTATTTCTATATTCCCAACTAAAGAAAAGTTTCAGTTTCATGATAATCAGTGTTCTTGGGATTAAGTATGGTCTTTGTATAATCAAAAAGTTATCCTCAATAATTATTTGTTCAGGAAGTATTATTATTAGTGATAATTATCTACATTTTTTCAATATTTCTGTTTTTAAATTCAATATAGCAAATAAAATTGGAAATATGTCATCTGAATGTGTATATAACTATCAAACAGGTGTATGGATTATATTCAACAATTACCCACTCACTACCTGAAGGAGGGTGATTAGTGAGCCCTTGAAGGATGCTTTTGTTCAAAGTCCAACTCTAAATACTATTTATAAGCTATCTGTTCAAATTAATATAGCATATTATGTGGTATTTCAATATTAAATATTGGTTCAATCAGCTTGGTGACACAAGATGTGAAACTTATAAAATTTAATTATAGCATAAAAGTCTAACTTGGATTTGAAATTTTGTTTCATTGTTTTATTTTATTCTGTTTAGCTACTAAAGTTTCTTCCTGACCTGTCATCAAGGGACAGAGTGGCATGTCAACAGTTAATTTGAATGTTAACAGAAGACAGTTTATTGGCCAGTTAATTGTTAGTCCCTTACACACAAAATATAATTAGATTTTCAGCCATATTAAGAATATGTTAAATGGTAATGTAATTGAGAAAAAGAACAGAAGGTCACCCTCTATCACCCTCTATGGTTAAATTAAATGCAAATGTGTTCAAGTCAATGCGATAAATGTCCATTCAACTTTCCTTCTCTATGATTCTAGCAATTAAGGAAAAGGCAGATAAAAAGGAATCCAAGACAACTCATTCCATGTCTCCTCTCTATTTTCTAGCTCAGTTAACATATTGCTGAGTTATGCTTCATAGTAAAAAGATAAATGCATAGTTGAATGGTTTACACTGACTTAGAAAAAATCAATTTCATTATTTCACTTAGTGTGAAGACATTCAATTGTTAGTATTTTTGTCAAAAGTCAACTCATTTAGAGTTTCAGCAGCTCCTGTTCCAACATTGCAGCTCTGTAGCTAACTAATAATTAACATGGATTTGTTTCTAAATTTGAGATTTTTTTACCTAAGAGTTGTATGCACTACTTTTATAATTTATATATTTCAAATGGCACTGAATGTTTATACTAAAAATGAATCATATGAACTAGAATGGTGGGATGTAAGCCCCTCAATTCAAATATAAGGTAGAAACTATGTCCAGGACACCAAATGTACCCCTCTCAATAGAGGAGAAGGAAAATGCCTAACTGAAATATTCTAGTCAAACCATTATCCTATTTGGAGCTGTTTCTCTTTGTCCTTGGTTGCTCTGCTCTCAAGCCAAGCTTATCCTATGTATTTACATGCATGTGGTACATGCATATGAGCCTCTCTCTGTCTCTGTCTCTGTTTTTCTCTCTCTCTCTGTCTCTCCCTCTCTTTCTCTCTCTGTCTCTCTTTCTCTGTCTCTCTCTGTCTGTGTCTGTCTCTCTGTGTGTATGTATGTATGTATGTATGTATGTATGTATGTGTATTTGTATGTGTGTGTATATTTTCCTAACTACATTGCTACTTTTATTAATTATATTAATCTCTGTGTGACATTATTTTGTACAAATTGTAATTAGACCAATAAGAAAGGAGTCATGGTAACTTGAATAAATTTCAAATATAATCTTTATTCAGTTAAAAATAATAATGTGCTAGATTTATTTAAAATATACCAGAATTATGATTTTGTAAATACATTTGAAAAAAAGACATTTAGCTCTCTGGAGTTATCTTACTTCTAAATAACCTTACCTATAATGATCAAATTTATGTTAACCACCCTTTGCAACTAAGAATTCCCCCATTAAAACAATAACAAAAGGAGACATGATTAATGCATCTCTGAATGACCACAGACTGTCATCTGTGCCATCCTTAGCTCCTGAATTCGTTTCTTTTGTTATAAATGCTACAAAACCCTTGAGAAAAGCAGCACACTGAAGGATTTCTTCTGGCTCAGAGTTTGACAGTGCAGTTCACTGTGGTAGGAGCACTAGCTTTATTGTAAGTTCAAAGCTCTTCTAAGTTTCTAGGCAATCTTTTAACTGTAAGCCACCAGTAAATTTTTAGAAAAAAAAAATCAAACTACATACTTCCAATGTGCCACAATATAATGGCATAGAGTAAATATTCCCATTACAGAAAGGTACTGAAAAGAATAGTCAGAGATGATTGGACCGCCCTGCCCCTCTGGTCCAGCCACCTCCAATCTGAGCTTGTAGTTTTCCTCTGTGGAAATCCCTCGGTGTTGGCATTCCCAACTCTTTTTTTTTTTTTTTTTTTTTTTGGTTTTTTGAGACAGGGTTTCTCTGTGTGTAGCCCTGGCTGTCCTGGAACTCACTCTGTAGACCAGGCTGGCCAGGAACTCCGAAATCCACCTGCCTCTGCCTCCCAAGTGCTGGGATTAAGGCATGAGCCACCACTGCCTGGCGGCATTTCCAACACTTGTAGTCACCATTAGCAACTTGGCTTTCAACTTCTTGCCTTTACCCAGTGGCATCTCAAAGCCTACATGTAGGAAACCTGAACCTGCACTGCATGCTGAAGAGCTCCAGTGACTGGGGACCCTTAGTATGAACCTCCAGTAAGTCTTAACAGTTTGTACTCTTATGAAACCATCACCATGTAGACAATGCTGCTAATGTTTGCTGCCAGCCTGAAAAGCACTCCAGCCTCTACATCTGTGGTACCTCTACAGGCAATGGCAATAATTTTACTAGGGAGCTGTTTTCTTTTCTTTTTTCCCCCATTTTAAAATTTAAATTATTTTATTTATTTACATTCCAGTCATTGCCTCCCCTTCAGTCCCCCTTCCCAAAGTTCCTCATTCCATTTTTCCTCCCTCTTACCTCTGAAAAGGTGCTCTCCCTCCCAGGCCTCCCCCTTCCCTGGGGCCTCAAGTTTCTTCAGGATTAAAGGCATCTTCTTCCACTGAGGCCAGACCTTGCAGATCTCTGCTAATTTGTGCCAGGGACCTCAGACCAGCCCAGGTATGTTCCTGGTTGGTGGCTCAGTCTCTGGGAGCTCCCTAGAGTCTGGGTTAGCTGAGTCTGTTGGTCTTCCTATGGGGTCGTCTTCCCTACTCAGCTTCTTCAATCCTTCCCCAATCCAACTATAGGGGTCCCCGACTTCAGTGCGATGGTTGAGTATAAGTATCTGCATCTGTCTCAGTCAGCTGCTGGTAGGGTCTCTCCGAAGACAGCTATGTCAGGCTCCTGTCTGTAAGTACATCATAGCATCAGTAATAGTCATGCCTTAGAGCCTCCTCTTGAGCTGGATCTCTATTTGGGGCTGTTACTGGACCTTCTTCCCTTCAGTCTCTATTTTTGCCCCTGCAGTTCTTTTAGACAGGAAAAATTCTGAGTCAGTAATTTTGATTGTGGGTTAGTAACCCTGTCCCTACACTTGAGAGCCTGTCTATATATTGGAGGTAGATTCTTCAAGTTCCCTCTCCCCAATGTTGGGCATTTTTGGCTAAGGTTACCTCCAATGAGTCCTGAGAGTTTCTCACCCCCTGGGTCTCTTTCTAGAGGTTCTCCCTTCTCCCACTTCTTGAGGCTGCTTATTTCCATTCAATCTCTTAGCCCTCTGGGCTTCTCTGTCCCTGAAAAGGTCATCTCAGGAACTTTGGGAAGGTCATGAAACACTCCCTCCCCTCCGGAAGGGAGAGGCTGTGGTCTCCCTTCCCCCAGCCTGGAACCTGCCTGCTCTAGGGTGGAGCTACCGGCTCATTCGTCCTGCCACGCCCACTGCTGGAACCTGACTCTGCTGCCTGGAGGCACACACGTGTTTGTCCTGCTACTGGACCCTGAGTTACTTGGCGGGAAATTGGGTTCCCTCCCCCTTCCTTTATAAACTGAGTGTTTGGAAATATTAAATTGAGCCTCGATCAGAACTTGTTGTCCTGGCTTCATTCTTTTCTTCCGCTCTATCTAGTTACCTCTCTTTGCAGGGAACTGCCATTCTCAGTTGAACCGTTCGTGTTGTGGACCGCGGGCGGGCCGCAACAGTTGAATGTGGTCTCCCTTCCCCCAGCCTGGAACCTGCCTGCTCTAGGGTGGAGCTACCGGCTCATTCGTCCTGCCACGCCCACTGCTGGAACCTGACTCTGCTGCCTGGAGGCACACACGTGTTTGTCCTGCTACTGGACCCTGAGTTACTTGGCGGGAAATTGGGTTCCTTCCCCCTTCCTTTATAAACTGAGTGTTTGGAAATATTAAATTGAGCCTCGATCAGAACTTGTTGTCCTGGCTTCATTCTTTTCTTCCGCCCTATCTAGTTACCTCTCTTTGCAGGGAACTGCCATTCTCAGTTGAACCGTTCGTGTTGTGGACCGCGGGTGGGCCGCAACAGTTGGCGCCAGAACTGGGACCTGAAGAATGGCAGAGAGATGCTAAGAGAAACGATTGCTGTGTGGAGCTCCACAAGAAAGGAAAGAATCTTCGTATCGGAGGAGGAGCATCGGAGCAACGGACAGGTACACATGCTAGCGCTAGCCCAAAAAAATTTCAGTTTTGAAAGTGTTGCGGGGATGCAGTAGGATACGAAGCAAGTTTGAAGCAGTGCTAACCCAACACTGGTTCTACTTGGGATCAGCAGTTCGTAAATCGGAACTAGATACGGAGACAGGCGGTGTGCCGCAGTTTTTTTTAGAAAGCTGCTTAGGTGGAAGAAAGAAGGGTTCTAAAACATGGATCAGGCAATTGTGTTTAGTTTTCAGGAGTTGCTTAAGGAAAAAGGAGTAAGGCTTGAAGTACAATTAGTAAGAAATTTTTTAGATAAGATAGATAGCTGTTGTCCATGGTTCAAAGAAGAAGAAACGATAGATTGTGGAACCTGGGAAAAAGTTGGTGAGGCCCTGAATATCGCTCAGACAGATAATTTTACCCTAGGTCTCTGGGCGCTTGTAAATGATGCTATGAAAAATACAACTTCCCCAGGGCTAAATTGCCCTCAGGCGGAGCTTGTGGTATCTCAGGAGGAGTGCCTATCAGAGAAGGCCTCCTCAGGAAAAGATCTTCTTAACTCAAAAATTGATAAATGTGGTTCCTATCCTAAATAGTAAAATTTAAGATAAGATATAAAGCAATGCCTCTTTATTAAAGCGTTAAAGCTTGCTTTAATAGGTATTCATAGGTATTAATTGATATCCAAACTTCGTAATATGATAGTAATGCTTCTAATATTGATTTTAACAGTGATAAATTGTTTTAAACATAGGTTTTGCTTTCCCAAAGTTATAGGTATTATCCTAACCTTGCACAAAAAACTTAAAAATTATGGTTAAAACTGCCATTGTTCCATTGACTGCAGCTTGCAGTTTGATTGCAAATTTAAGATTAATGCTCAGATTAAAAAGTATTTTACCTTTGAGTCAATACAGGGCTCTGGGCAATCCCAGAGCGGCTTGTGGCCTTTTCTTTTGTTTTGCAAACAATGCCTAAAAAAGTTTTTCCCTGTGTTCAAGAAAATTTCTTTTTAACAGTGTTACACATCTATTCAGATGTTTAAAATAATGCTTAAATTCAAAGATTTTTGCTTCTAGTAAACTGGTAATCACTAGAAAATTTTGCCTCTATGTATGGCTAATATAGCTTTACATTATGTAAGAAAAATGTTTATTGTTTCTGCTTCTTTACGAGAAGCCAAAAGTTTTAATCTTTCAGTATATATTGTTCCCTAAGTGGAAAGTATTTTATTAACTAATGCTTCTCAAGGGAAGTATACCTTAAATCCTTGCTCTCACCCAAAAGATTCAGAGACAGTATCCTTTTGTTATTTGGTGTTTTGGTTTGCTGCAAGGGGTTTTGCAGGAAATAAAGAAAGCTTTTATAATTGTTGTTAATTGGTAATTAAAAATTAGTTGTGCCCAAGACAATTCTTTGGCCAGAAAAAACATTATTGTAAAGTCATTTTTCTCATCCTCCCAGCCGATCGTTAGCCCACGTGGGCCCAACTAGCTGCTGTGGAGCGGAGTCTTAAGACACAGTTGCCCCTATTCCAGCACAAATAATCTAGTTGTGTGCTGTAGATGGTGTTTTAAAATGCTGAACAATCAAACCTTAATTTATATATTAATAGTCAATGCTATATCTCTGAGCTCATAATTACTTAAAATTGTTCGTCCCTCAGATACTATTAATTCTCAAATTTACAATTGCTTATACATATTTCTAGTTAATAAATAAATAAATTATGCACGTGTGACTCTTAATAACTTTTCTAGCCTTCTAGTTACAACCGTTCCTTAAGAAAAATAATTGAAAGTACAATTAGTCACTGCCCCTTTACAGCCAAATATTTTAATGTTTTGTCCAAAAAGTTATTAATTCAAAAGGTTAGATATTGTAAAATTTTAAACTTTAACCTCTTAAAAGACAAAAGAAAGAAATTGTATCCCCATATATACTATTTAGTGCATTTCCATGCACACTATTTAAAACATACCTTTATTTTCAAAATTTGAGATTAAAATGTCAAATTTAATAAATGCTTTTTAGTATCTTAAAAGGATCTACTTATTGGCTTATAAATTGATCCTAAAACAGCTACCTTATTAAGAAAGAGAAAAACAGGTTCTCTCCACAGAACTCTACAGAAGCATATTGGTAATTCGTGTGCTGAGCTGACAGGTAAGTTAACTCAGTGTCCTTATTAAAAGGACTAAAAGATCAAATTCATGTTTTAGATCCATCCTTACTTGTCATTTTTCCAGTTTAGACTAGCTTCTAGCCTTTTAACTTTATGGCAATAGTACATCAGAGACTGTATATTCAGACTTAGTAAAATTAGTCATTTAATAGAGTCATAATGATTTTTCACTCTTCTTCAGTGTGACCAGCCATTCTAACTCAATCTTAGACGGGTCTAATATTCAGTTCAATTATTAGAGATTCCTATATTCTAAATTACCTAGTAAAGTTAATTCAGAGCATATCCCCCAAGGTCACCAAAGGCTCACCTTGCCTTTACCTTATTTGTCCTAAACTTTTTGCAAACTGACATTAAAGGTCAGTCTGCAGCGGAACGCCACTGGCACCCAGTTACTTCTAATTCTTATGCATTGGCAAAATGGAAGGACCCCCTGACTAATAAATGGAAGGGTCCAGATCCAGTCCTAATTTGGGGAAGAGGGTCGGTTTGTGTTTTTTCACGAGATGAAGATGAAGCACGGTGGCTACCAGAGAGATTAATTCGTCAGGTAAACACGGATTCTGTCTCTCCTCGTAAGTATCACCTTGAGGACTAAAATTCCTCTTGAGCTGGGAGTGGAAGCTCTCAAAAAACACTGTTTCCTCTGAGCCAATTCCCCTACAAAAGGCCGGAGATAAACTTTAGCTTTACAATTTGCATCCAAATAAAGTACCTTGACTTCTCCAAACAGAAAATTTACATTACTACACTCTAATTGTTTAGTATTCTTCCTTCTCTCAAGCAGGTCAATCTACATTCTCCGGTTCTCCGCCCCGCCCCTAAGAGCAAACAGGTGGTTCTGCTAATCTCCCTTCCAAGGACATCCCAGCATGTGGCCTTTCAGTCTAAGATAAGATTTAGATTTACCAGGAGAGCTAGGGAAGTAGAAATTTCATATATATTTACAAAGATTAGTTCTTATTTTGATAGATATAGGCTTAGTCCCTTAACTGGCCTCTGGCTTTTCACCCTTGCTGTTACTGCAAGGTGTCCTTAGTTCCTCAGGCTACTGGGAATAACAGAGATGAAGAGAAAAGACCTTCAGCTCCTAGTTTAACCAAAATTAACGGTGTTAATACTGACATAATTCTTGTCTAGGCCTTGCTAAATCTGAGGTTGACAAGTCTCACATAGAGGCCTCGCAATAACTCAGAATTGCGATACTGATTCATAATCACATGAATACGGTATGGGTACCGCTTGGCGCAGGAGATCACTGCGGAGGGAAGGTCCAGTTTGACCGTTTCTGAGTTCCCTGTGCGACACACCTGATTTGAAAGAGGTTGGTATCCGACTTCAGCTAAACACTAAAAATACTTACGGCTCTGCCTCCCCTCCCCAAAAGATACCAAGAGCCACAGATGTGAGTTGTTACAATACTCACGGGAGGATCAGGTTAATGTCCACCCAAGTCAAGGTTAAGGCCCACTCATCTACGGATGAGAAAATCTTTTGATCACCTCTGTTGAGCATTGCCTATTTAAACTTAATTAATAGGGGGGAGAGAGATTGGAGACCTTGCTGTTGTAAGAGCAGGCCCTTCACTGCCTCCCACCCAAAAAATAAAAAAGCCAATTGGCCTTGTACTAGGAGCCAGCCAGTCTTAATCGCTTCTCACTGTTTCCCCTGCCTGTCACCCAAAATTGTGGATAATTATCAGTTCAGTGTTATTCTAAAATTGTTTAGCTAAACTCAGCCAGGGTTCCAACGCCCTACTTAAAAGGCAAACAGGTAGCTACCTATTCAGCACTAATTAGCATTATAAAGTCAGAGCCTACAGCCTTAGCCAGATACAGTTTACCATTAGAATAGTTAAGAAATCCCACGGAAATAGGTTTTTTCTTTAGCCCTAGGAACTTAGGCAGAACTATTGAACATAGATAATCTTTCTGCCACAGGCCACCCCTTTTTTATTTTTATTTTTGTTATCTAATGGGGGGAAATGTGGTCTCCCTTCCCCCAGCCTGGAACCTGCCTGCTCTAGGGTGGAGCTACCGGCTCATTCGTCCTGCCACGCCCACTGCTGGAACCTGACTCTGCTGCCTGGAGGCACACACGTGTTTGTCCTGCTACTGGACCCTGAGTTACTTGGCGGGAAATTGGGTTCCCTCCCCCTTCCTTTATAAACTGAGTGTTTGGAAATATTAAATTGAGCCTCGATCAGAACTTGTTGTCCTGGCTTCATTCTTTTCTTCCGCCCTATCTAGTTAGCTCTCTTTGCAGGGAACTGCCATTCTCAGTTGAACCGTTCGTATTGTGGACCGCGGGCGGGCCGCAACAAGAGGCTAATTAGCATTTCTCAGACCACAGGGCAGGAACCGACCTGTGGGTGGGGACACATTCCTCAGGACAGACCATTGCTCACCTTCAGACAAGGAAAGTCCTTGTCATCTCATTTTCCCCTCCCCCTTTCTTCTCCCACCCAGATCCCTCCCTCCCATGATTATTTTCTTTCCCCTTCTAAGTGGGATTACTTGGGTATTTCTGTTTGTTACACTTCTTATAGTCTATAGGTTGTATCCTAGGTATTCTGTACTTTTTGGCAGATATCCACTTATCAGTGAGTATATACCATGTGTGTCCTTTTGGGTCTGTGTTACCTCATTCAGGATGATATTTTCTAGTGCCACCCATTTGCCTGCAAAATTCATTCATGATAATTTTTAATAGCTAAATAGTATTCATCATGTAAATGAACCACATTTTCTGTATCCCTTCTTTGGTTGAGGGACATCTGGTTGTTTCCAGCTTCTGGCTATTACAAATAGCTGTTATGTTATGTACCCCATTTTTAAATTGGGTTATTTGGTTTTTTGGAGGATAACTTCTCGAGTTCTTGTTTTTTAATTTATTTTTAATTACCTATTTTATTTATTTACATTTCAAATGTCATTCACTTTCCTGGTTTTCCCTCCAGAAACCCCCAATCCCATCCTCCCTCCTCCTGCTTCTATGAGGGTGTCCCCTCACCCACCCACCCACCCACTTCTGCCTCTCTGCCCTGGCATTCCCCTACACTGGGTCATTGAGCCTTCCCAGGACCAAGAACCTCTCCTCCCATTGATGCCAGATAAGGCCATCCTCTGTGAGGCTGGAGCCATGGATCCCTCCATGTGTACTCATTGGTTGGTGGTTTAATCCCTGGGAGCTGGGGGGGGGGTCTGGTTGTTTGATATTGTTGTTCTTCCTTTGGGGTTGCAAACCCCTTCAGCTCCTTCAGTCCTTTCTCTAACTCCTCCATTCGGGATCCCATACTCAGTCCAATGGATGGCTGTGAGCATCCACTTCTGTATTTGTCAGGCTCTGGTACAGCCTCTCAGGAGACAGCTATATCAGGATCTCGAGTTCTTTATATTTTGGATATTAGCCCTCTGTAGGATGTAGGGTTAGTGAAGAATTTTTCCCAATCTATAGGTTGCCATTTGTCCAATTGATGATGTCTTTTGCCTTTCAGCTTCATGAGGTCCCATGGAGAGCTGTTTTCAATGTTTTTTTTCAGCACCATTTTCAGTTCTGGCTTTCAACATTTACATTTGTGTAAATTTACATTTGCACAAGTTGAAGCCTCTGGTAAATAGCTTATTGACCTCAGAATGTCCTTCCTATTGTCCCAATGCAAAGCGAAGTTCCTTAATTGTGCTAATCTCTTTAACACTTCACACCTCTAAAGCCTGAAAACTTAGCCCTCTCCTTTTCTCTGGAAATTGTTCATCAAGCTTTTGTATGGCTGACTTGTCCTTTCCCCCTACAAACCTGGATAAGATCACTAAGCAGCAATCACAGCACAGCTTGGGGCTATATTGTCTTGACAGATCCTCTGCAGTATAATTTAATTCATTCCATTGAAATTTGCCTGACTTGAATTTTTGGGAGACAGAAAGCATGCAGATTCATTTCCAGAAGGAAATACAAATGGCTTCTATCCAAATTTTCTTTAGGGGGGAATTACCTGTTCCTTTCTAACACTTCCTGCTCTTCCAAATGCCTAGAGAGATGGCTCAGCGTTTAAGAGCACTGACTGCTCTTCCAGCGGTCCTGAATTCAATTCTTAGCAACCACATGGTACCTCAGAACCATCTGTAATGGGATCCAATGCCCTTTTCTGGTGTGGCTGAGGACAGCTACAGTGTACTCACAAACACAAAATAAATAAAATCTTGTAAAAAAAATTAAATGACTAGCACACACAGCAAATTTATGTAGTTAAAAAAAGTTCTGCTTATAGCATCCTAAGACTTCTTTATTCCTCAGTTCCAAAGGTCTCTGCATTATCCTACGAGCCAGTTTTAAAGGCCTACACACCACACAATCAGGTTTATCACAGCAACAATATTGTTACTCAGTATCAGTGTTTGCAGTAGTTACTTTTCATATTGCCATAGCAAAACATCTGACAAAAGAAGGCTTTTAATTAGCTCACAGTAAGAAGGTACAGACCATTATACTGGGGAAGAAATGGGTAGTGAGGATGGCTCTAGCTACAGTGGCAGAGGCATGAGGCAGTGTGGCAGATGGTGGACTGGAAGCAGAGTGTGGTGACTGATGATGCTCAACTTATTTCACATCTTTTTCCTTCTTCTTCAGTCCAGGACCCTAGCCCATGGCATAGGGGCACCCACATCCTGGATGAGTTTTCTCTTCTCATTTAAGCCACTCTGGAGCATAGCCTCACAGAAATGTTCATGGGTGTGTCTCCTCGGTTATTCCTAATCTAATCAAATTGGCAATGAAGATTAAACACCACTGCTTACAAAGTTGAAACTAATAGCCTATATGGCTCCATCAGAATATGAGACACAGATTATACAGAGTTGTAGGCTTTGAAAACAGGAAAAAGACAAGTAGCTATCCAAATCATCTACCCTGGCACTACAGAATCATACTTTTCCAACCATTTTTGCTTGTGTCTCATAATAAAACGCATGATAATGAACCTATGTAGTGGGTTATAATTCAAACCAAATTAGTAAAAAGCTTATGTTTGTTTTATTACTTGTAGTGTATTCAGATATTTCCTTTTTCCGTTTTCTTAAATCTTTGTTAAGAACACTTTGAATTGATATACTAACCATTAATTAGTTGAAATTTTCTCTAAGTCATTGATAATCAAAGAATACTCATAACACAAACAGCAGCACCATCTTGAAGTTGCTTAGAAAAGACTTGCAGAAGATTCAGGCCTACAATATTAACACGCATTTTCACAGTTTTGTGGGAGGGGCATCCAGAACCTTCAGTATTGAGAAATATTGTTCCGTATAATCTCAAGATTAACCAAATAGACTTTCTTGTCAGCTTTCATTAGTGAATGCTTTTTCTCTTCCAGTATGAGACATTTGATTTTTAAGGAATTATGCTATAAGTATATGCTTCTGTGAAAAGCATAAACCAGAGATTTAACACAGAGAGAAGGAACATTTCACAAATAAGAAAACTCTTCCTTCCCTTTCCCATACATGCTATACCCAGTGGCTTGTGGTATACTGATCTGGTAAAATCTTTGCATGAGATAATCTCTGTACTAAAACCTGAGGCATCTTTGTGACTCCTCAATCATTTCTGTTACTCACTTTATATCTAAGCAATCAACAGTTCTGAGAAATTTAACATTTAAGTATTTGTCCAGTTGATAATTTCTCAAACTAGCATTCAAAGATTGACCTGGAGCTGGATAACTATTCCCATTATTCATTTGAAATTGTGCTCCCTCTATATGAACTGTTGAATTGGAGATAGGCTGGATTCATGTATTTCCCTCCCTTGAGACTCCACTGGTTGAAGCTGAGCTATATAAACATGTGAGTATAAACATATTTCCCATATATTTTTTTGACATTTGAAATGACTTGTATTCTTAAGAACAAGAAGAGGACCTGGTGTTCAAGGGGATGTAGCTGGGCTGATAAGATAAAGTCATGAGAATTGTTTTCTATACTTGGGAAGTGTCTGAGATCTATGCTGAGGAGTGAGGGAGTTGTTAGGCCAGCTCTGTGATCTAATTCCCTAGAGATGAAGTTTCCTTCTTAAAATCACTTCTTTGCATTACTTATTACTTTGCTGCCACTGGGTCAAGGAAAAGTATCTTAAGTTTCTATGTTTAACAGTCTAAGGCATGAGGCTGTCAGAGTGGGCTGAAAAATTGAAAAGGAAAAATATTCCATCTCCCCTGCCTTTGCAAACTTACACTGGCAATGCAATATGATGATCAGAGTGGATCTTGACGTTGCTGGAGGACTGCTTATGTACTCTAAGCATAAACTCTTTCTCCAAAGTAAGAAATATTTCAATTTCATTCATTCATTCATTCATTCATTCATTCATTCATTTTTGCTTTGTATCTAATAACTGACTGTGGACAAAAAATACTGAGGGCACAAATAATCTCACACATTATTGCTTGGAAAGATATCAAGTTATCTAATATTAATAAGCTTTAGTATAAGTATGATAAGAAAGGATCCTTTGACCAGGCATGGTGGCACACGCCTTTAATCCCAGCACTCAGGTGGCAGAGGCAGGCAGATTTCTGAGTTTGAGGCCAGCCTGGTCTACAAAGTAAGTTCTAGGACAGCCAGGGTTATACAGAGAAATCCTGTCTTGAAAAACAAAAATCAAAAAACAAACAAACAAAAGGGATCCTTTGTAAATAGCTTTATTGATATATATTTCATATAGTTTAAATTCTCCTGTATAAAGTGTACAACCCAATGATTTTAAGCATATATCATGCTAGATATTTTTCAGCTTTTGAAATTTCTCACAAATGAGAGAGAAAACTAGACACTCTTTATCATCACCTCATGTTTCCAGATCTAGAGAATCACTAATCTCCTTTAATTTATACATATCTTTCTACTCTGTGTACATAGCATGTGCTTGTTTATCACTGGCTTATTATATTCAGCATAGTACTTTCAAATGTCATCCAGGTGGGCAGCATGTGCTTAGAAGTGCATTACTTCTCATAGCTGAATGCCATGGCTAGTTTTATGTCAATTTGACACGAGGAAGAGCTAGAGTCATTCTGGGCAAGGGTCCTTCAACTGAGAAAATGCCTCCACAAAAGTTATGTGTAGACAAGTCTTTAGAACACTTAACTACTGAGTAATGTGGAAGGGACAAAGCCATTGTGGGTGGTGCCATCCTTGTGAGCATCCTGGGATGCTGTAAGAAAGCTAGCTGAGCAAGTCAGGAGGAAGCAATCCAGTAAACACTGCATACAAGCAGTATACAATGTAACTAGTAGTGTACATTGTTCCCAGGTGGCCTTTTCATCAATTCCTGCCTTGACTTCCCTGAGTGACAAAAGGCAACTTATAAAATAAAATAAACCCTCTTATCCCCAGGTCACTTTTGGATATGGTGTTTTATCACAACAGCAAGCCTAACTATGACACTGAATAACTTTTCTTAGTATACAACATTTCATTGCTTGTTCATGAGGGTGGACATTGTAATTATCTCCACTTTTTGACTATTGCAAATAATACTGTGGTGGAAAAATGTTATACAAGGTTTATTTATAGACACATAGTTTGTTTTTAAGGTTGGAACTGATAGGCTGCATGGCAATGCTCTGCTGTTGGAGGACATTCCCACTGTTATCAAAAGTAGCTACACAATTTTTACACCCCTGCTAGCAATGTATTGAGGTTGGCCTTCTCACTACACCCTCATCTACAGTTGTTGCTATTGACCTGTTCTATTATAGTCATCTTATTGTGTGTGAAATGGTAGCTCATGGTGTGGATTTGCACTTATAAGAATAAGCATTCAAGAAATGTCTACATTACACATATGTGAAAAATGAATATATTCAATTAATCCCTAGAAAAGGTGTTAAATTTTCAAAGAAGACTCTGACTCATCCCTAGTCATTATGGGAAGAAATTCCATTTCATAAGAAAATCTCTGGATTATGTGTTAAGAAATCATTATTTTACATGGTTAAATCTACAGTCAGCCACAGACTTAGCCCTATTCACTGATAATATTTTTATTAAGGATGAAGGTGGTAAGTATTCGGGAGTGATTACTTGTGCATACATTTGACAAATTGAACAAGTTGCTTATCTTCTAAGAGACTTTTTTTTTTAAATAAAATAAGGTTATTACTAAAATGTAATATACAGCTGGGTCAGAACTGAATAATAGATTCTCCATGCAAATGGTGATACCTAATTCATGGGATGTTTTTCTCTATTATAATAATTTTTTAAAAAATTCTCTCTGAATATGAAGGAATCATTAAACATTTGGATTAGCTATTCTCTAACTCCACAAAAGAAGGAAAGTATCTCCAAAACATACTAGAAAACTTAAATTAGCTATTAGAAAGAACAGACTCTGAAATAGTCTCTTAAAAGTGATATATCATTCTCAGAATTTGATACCCTCCTCTGCCCAGAAGTCTTTAATGGCTGAGAAGATCTGCAGCATTCTGACAAGTTAGCTACCATTCTACTAAAGGATGGAATTGGCATCAATTTCTTTCAACCTAATAATTCTTTATTTGTTGTAAACTGAAGGTCTTTGGATTCCTTGGAAACCTAGGAAATATAACTCTTTGGCCTTGGATTCCTCAGCCTTACTTTTAGAAATGATGCTGGACAAAAATACACAGGCCAACCTTGTTCCCTGTACTGTTTGTGTTTGCTGCTCATTAATCCTGCCTGATATGGAAAGCCAGTTCTCTAATACTGTCTTTTCTTTACAGAGGGTCTCTAGGCATGGATCCCCCTTTGTCCTTCAATTCCTGATGGAATTCCTTCTCTCTTGATCCTCTATCCCAATTCATCTAACCCCACTTTATTTTTGAGACAGAGTATGTATTTCCTCACTGGCCTGAAACTATGTGAAACAGACTGGCCTTGAACTTATGAACTTATGTCTCTGCCTCCCAAGTGAGGGATGGATTGCAGGCATGCACTACCAAGCTGGCATGAAAGATATTTCTGTAGATACTAGACAAGTGTTTTCAATCAGCATATTTACTATGTGTCTCACACTGTGCTAGGCACAGAAATGATCATAAACACAAACTCTGACATTCAGTATAGTGGAAGTCCATAAAAGTGACAGTAGATAGAAAAGGTCATAAGGATAGCAAGACACTTATGAAACTAAAAATCAGAGAAAAACTTAAGCCAGTTGTACCTGAGCCAGTTGTGGTGACATGTGACTTAATCCCAGCACTTGGGAGGCTCAGGTAGGTGTGTCTATGAGTTTGAGGCCAGCCTGGTCTAGAAAGTGAGTTCTAGGACAGCCAAGGCTACGTGGTGAGTGCCTGTCTCAGAAAACCAAACAACCAAATAAAGATGAATACCTGGTGCATAATGTATTATATGCACATTAGTTAATGAATTTTATACCAAAAGAATGGCTGTACCTAAGAATATGAAGACACAGCAAGACAACATATCCTAACATGATGTAGAGAGTAAAATGTAGGAAAAACATCTATGTAGAGGAAATAAATTTAGGCTACATGAAAAAGAGCATGACTTATCTCAGAACACCCAAGATGTTTGATATGGCTAGAATAAAGGAACAAAGAAGATTAATATTGTGAGACACCTATAGTCAACTAATACTAGATTGTATTGATGACCATACACATTTCATGCACATTTTTCCAAGAGCATTGGCAGTATACTCACACATAGGGTTGTCACATGTAATTACACTTAAACAATTACTAGTTGTTAAAACTGAAATTCAAATTTAATTTAATTTTATGTAATTTTATCTACAAACCCTATTCTCACAATCATGTTTAGTTTGGTCATATGATATATTTGGACAGTGAGTCTCTAGCAAACTTAATACATAATTTTAAAATTTTAAAATTTTGAGGATTTCATACATGCAAACTATATTCACATAATTTCTACCTTCCTATGTCCTTTAATTCCTCCTGTGTACTCTCCTCCCACTCCCTGTCTAATTCTTGTCCTCTTATTTAAAAGTAGTGCTATATAAGTGTACATATACATGTATATATAAGTACTATCTTCTGAGTTCATTTAGTATTACGTGTGTGTGTGTGTGTGTGTGTGTGTGTGTTCAGGGATGACCACGGATTCCCTGAAGAAGACTGACTTTCCCTTTCTCAGCAGACGTAAATTGTCCATAGCTCTTTATCTAGTAGTGGTGCCTTGTGATTCCTTCCATTCACACTGGCTTGTCAACTTAAGTGATCATTGTACTGGTATTATTTAGATGATCACGTCATTTAGATGCTATAGATGGAGCTTGACTGTCACATTAAAAAGATATACAGTTTCTTACAGCAAATACCCTGGTCCTCTGGCTTACACTCATCCTTTCCTCTCTTTGTGAGTGGGTTTGGGGCACTCTCTTTTTATGTTTTTGTTTCCTTCTCTTAAATCTGGTTAAGACTTCAAGAACTATGCTAAAAAAGGACTGGATCCTTGTCTTACTCCTGATTTTAGTGAAAAGCTTTGAGGTTTTCTCCATTTAGCATTAGTTTGGCTATCAGCTTATTGTACTTAACCTTTATTGTGTCAGGGTATATTTTTATATCTCTAGTTTATCCTGAGGGTTTTTGCTTTTGTGAAAAGCTTTTTCTACATCTTCAGATAAGACTATGAGATTTCTGTGCTTAAATCTATTGATGTGGTGGATCTCATTTTTTTTTTTTATGTTGAACTGTTCCTGCATCTCCTAAATGAAGCTGACTTCATTATGGTAGACTACTTTTTGATATATTTTTGCATCCAGTTTGCAAGTGTTTTTGAGAATTTTTATAACAATCTTTATCAGGGAGATTAGACTCTAATTGTTTTGGGGAATATATATATATATATATATATATATATATATATGTGTGTGTGTGTGTGTGTGTGTGTGTGTGTGTGTGTGTGTGCTGTAGATGTCAATGTAATACTGGCTTCAGAAAAAGAATTTGAAAGCATTTCTTCCTTTTTGTTTTATGGAATAATTTGAGAATCATTGGTTTTAGTTCTTTAAAGATCTACAAAATTCTTCAGCAAAGCCTTCTAAACTAGCCTTTTTTTCCAATAGAATTTAATTACTGATTCTTCAATCTCAGTCTGGCTGTTCCTCAGAAAATTGGACTTAGTACTACTGGAGGATCCCTCAATACCTCTCCTGGGCATATATCCAGAAGATGTTCCAACTGGTAAGAAGGACACATGCTCCACTATGTTCATAGTGGTCTTATTTATAATAGCCAGAAGCTGGAATGAACCCAGATGTTCCTCAACAGAGGAATGGATACAGAAAATGTGGTACATTTACACAATGGAGTACTACACAACTATTAAAAACAATGAGTTTATGAAATTCTTAGGCAAATGGATGGATCTGGAGGATATCATCCTGAATGAGGTAACCGAATTGCAAAAGAACACACATGATATGCACTCACTGATAAGTGGATATTAGCCCAGAAACTTAGAATACCCAAGATACAATTTGCAAAACACATGAAACTCAAGAAGAAAGAAGACCAAAATGTGAATACTTCATTCCTTCTTAGAATGGGGAACAAAATACCCATGGAAGGAGTTACAGAGACAAAGTTTGGAGCTGAGACTGAAGGAAGGACCATCTAGAGACTGCCCCACTTGGGGATACATCCCATAAACAACCACCAAACCTAGACACTAATGCAGATGCGAACAAGAGCCTGATATAGCTGTCTCCTGTGAGGCTAAGCCAGTACCCGGCAAATACAGAAGTGGATGCTTACAGTCATCTATTAGTTGGAAAACAGGGTCCCCAATGAAGGAGCTAGAGAAAGTACCCAAGGAGCTGAAGGGGTCTGCAACCATATAGGAGGAACAAAAATATGAACTAATCAGTACCCCCAGAGCTCGATGGCCTAGTCAGCTATCAATGAGAGGAGAGGCCCTTGGTCTTCTGAAGATTATATGCCCCAGTACAGGGGAATGCTAGGGCTAGGAAGCAGGAGTATGTGGGTTGAGGAGCAGGGGGAGGTAGGAGGGGATAGGGGATTTTTGGAGAGGAAACTAGCAAAGGGGATAGCATTTGAAATGTAAATGAAGAACATATCTAACAATAAATATTTTTAAAAGAGTTTAAAAAAATGGGTTGAGAATTCCATGAAGAACAAACCTGTAAAATCACTCTTTCATGACTTCTGCTCGAGTTCCTTCCTCTGGATCCATGCCTTAAGTTCCCAATCTGATTTCCCTTAATGATCAATTACAACTGTAAGCTTACATAAACCCTCCTTTCAATGTTGCTTTTGGTCGTGCTGTTTATTTATCATAATAAAAAAATCTAAGACAGGCATGTTCTCTTTTAAAATTGGAAAATTACTGTTGCGGCCTGCCCGCAGTCCACAACACGAACGGTTCAACTGAGAATGGCAGTTCGAGCTGAAAAGAGAGGAATCTAGACGGGGCGGAAGAATGAATGGAGCTAAGACAACATTCTGATCAAAGCTCAATTTTACTATTTCCAGACACTCAGTTATAAAGGAAGGGGGAGGGAACCCAATATCCCGCCAAGTAACTCAGGGTCCAGTAGCAGGATGAACACGTGTGTGCCTCCTCCAAGCAGCAAAGACAGGGTCCAGCAGTAGGCGTGGCAGGACGAATGAGCAGGAAGCTCCACCCTTGAGCAAGCAGGTTCCAGGCTGGGGGAAGGGAGGCCACAAATTACCTTTTCTGATCTTACTGAAAATGTTAACTATTGTTTTGTTATGACATTCTTTTCTGCCCATAAGTTGTAATTTAAGTGTTTTCATAAAGTCACATAGATTCTATTTATTCCTTGTTTATACTTTTATACCCCATAGGAAGAACAATAATATCAATCAACCAGACCTTCCAGAGCTCCAGGGGATTAAACCAACAATCAATGATTACACATAGTGGGACCCATGGCTCCAGCCGCATATGTAGCAGAGGGCAGCCTTGTGAGATATCAATGGGAGGGGAGGGCCTTGGTCCTGGAAAGGCTCGATGCCCCAGTTGGGGAATTCTAGGACATGGAGGTAGGAGTGGGGGGGTGACCCTCATAGGAGCAGGGGGAGGAGAAATGGGATAAGGGGTTTCCAGAGGGGAGACCTGGAAAGGGGGTAACTGTTGAAATGTAAATAAAGAAGAATATAAAAACGAGAAATGTCATTGACATTAACTCAATGAACTAGTTACTTTAATTAATCCTCAAGCCCTACTATGATTTTGTCCTTCATATGACCCATTCTACTGGTGATTTCTAGTTTCACTGAAGGATGTGCTTAGCTTACTAAACATTTCACTTACAGTATCATTTCTGTTTGGTCCTACTTCAATACTTTCATCTCTATGCTTAATAATATTTTCATATCCTAAATTGACTTTCTTATCTCATTCTGTTCCTAGTGTGTATTTTCTTGGAATTCATTCAGGATAATATTCATGTCCTGTTTAAATTTATTCATATATTTATTGTTTTCTGTCTGCAATTCTTTTTTTTTTAATTTTTTAATTAGGTATTTTCTTCATTTACATTTCCAGTGCTATCCCAAAAGTCCCCCATACCCTCTCCCCCCATTCCCACTTCTTGGCTCCGATACTGAGGCATATAAAATTTGCACGGCCAATGGGACTCTCTTTCCACTGATGGCTGACTAGGCCATCTTCTGATACATATGCAGCTAGAGACAAAGCACTGGAGGGTACTGATTAGTTCATATTGTTGTTCCTACTATAGGGTTGCAGACCCCTTCAGCTCCTTGAGTACTTTCGCTAGCTCCTCCATTGGGGGCCCTGTGATCCATCCAATAGCTAACTGTGAGCATCCACTTCTGTGTTTGCTAGGCCCCGGCATAGGCTCACAAGAGACAGCTGTATCAGAGTCCTTTCAGCAAAATCTTGTTAGTGTATGCAATGGTGTCAGCGTTTGGAGGCTAATTATGAGATGGATCAACGGATATGGCAGTCTCTGGATGGTCCAACCTTTCGTCTCAGCTCCAAACTTTGTCTCTGTAACTACTTCCATGGGTGTTTTGATCCAAATTCTAACAAGGGGCAAGTGTCCACACCTTGGTCTTCATTCTTCTTTAGTTTCATGAGTTGCACAAATTGTATCTTATATCTTGGGTATTCTAAGTATCTGGGCTAATATCCACTTATCAGTGAGTACATATCATGTGAGTTCTTTTGTGATTGGGTTACCTCATTCAGGATGATGCCCTCCAGGTTGATCCATTTGCCTAGGAATTTCATAAATTCATTCTTTTTTAATAGCTGAGTAGTACTCCATTGTGTAAATGTACCATAATTTCTGTATCCATTCCTCTGTTGAGGGGCATCTGGGTTCTTTCCAGCTTCTGGCTATTATAAATAGGGCTGCTATGAACATAGTGGAGCATGTGTCCTTCTTACCAGTTGGAACATCTTCTGGATATATGTCCAGGAGAGGTACTGCAGGATCCTCCGGTAGTACTATGTCCAATTTTCTGAGGAACTGCCAGACTGATTTCCAGAGTGGTTGTACAAGCTTGCAATCCCACCAACAATGGAGGAGTATTCCTCTTTCTCCACATCCTTGCCAGCATCTGCTGTCACCTGAATTTTTGATCTTAGCCTTTCTGACTGGTGTGAGATGGAATCTCAGGGTTGTAATTTGATTTGCATTTCCCTGATGATTAAGGATGCTGAACATATTTTCAGGTGCTTCTCAGCGATTCAGTATTCCTCAGCTGAGAATTCTTTGTTTGGATCTGAGCTTCATTTTTTAATGGGGTTATTTGATTTTCTGGAGTCCACCTTCTTGGGTTCATTATATATATTGGATATTAGTCCCCTATCTGATTTAGGATAGGTAAAGATCCTTTCCCAATTTGTTGGTGGCCTTTTTGTCTTATTGACTTTGTCTTTTGCCTTACAGAAGATAAACAATTTTATGAGGTCCCATTTGTGGATTCTCGATCTTACAGCACAAGCCATTGCTGTTCTATTCAGGAATTTTTCAACTGTGCCCATATCTTCGAGGCTGTTATCCACTTTCTCCTCTATAAGTTTCAGTGTGTCTGGTTTTATGTGGAATTCCTTGATGCACTTAGATTTGACCTTAGTACAAGGAGAAAGGAATGGATCAATTCGCATTCTTCTACATGATAACCAGCAGTTGTGCCAGCACCATTTGTTGAAAATGCGGTCTTTTTTCCACTAGACGGTTTTAGCTCCCTTGTCAAAGATCAAGTGACCATAGGTGTGTGGGTTCATTACTGGGTCTTCAATTCTATTCCATTGGTCTACTTGTCTGTCACTATACCAGTAACATGCAGTTTTTATCACAATTGATCTGCAGTACAGCTTTAGGTCAGGCATGGTGATTCCACCAGAAGTTCTTTTATCCTTGAGAAGAGTTTTTACTATCCTAGGTTTTTTGTTATTACAGATGAATTTGCAGATTGCCCTTTCTAATTCATTGAAGAATTGAGTTGGAATTTTGATGGGGATTACATTGAATCTGTAGATTGCTTTTGGCAAGATAGCCATTTTTACTATAATGATCCTGCAAACCCATGAGCATGGGAGTTCTTTCCATCTTCTGAGACCTTCTTTAATTTCTTTCTTCAGAGACTTGAAGTTCTTATCATACAGATCTTTCACTTCCTTAGTTGGAGTCACAGCAAGGTATTTTATATTATTTGTGACTATTGAGAAGGGTGTTGTTTCCCTAATTTTTTCTCAGCCTGTTTATCTTTTGTGTAGAGAAAGGTCATTGACTTATTTGAGTTAATTTTATATCCAGCTACTTCACTGAAGCTGTTTATCAGGTTTAGGAGTTCTCTCATGAAATTTTTAGGGTCACTTATATATACTATCATATCATCTGCAAAAAGTGATATTTTTGACTTCTTCCTTTCCAATTTGTAACCACTTGATCTCCTTGTGGAGATCTCTGGATCTCCTTGTGGTTCCACTGGATCTCTTTGTTGTCGAATTGCTCTGGCTAAGACTTCAAGTACAATGTTGAATAGGTAGGGAGAATGTGGGCAGCCTTGTCATGTCACTGATTTTAGTGAGAATGCTTCCAGCTTCTCACCATTTACTTTGATGTTGGCTACTGGTTTGCTGTAGATTGCTTTTATCATGTTTAGGTATGGGTCTTGAATTCCTGATCTTTCCAAGACTTTTATCATGAATGGGTGTAGGATTTTGTCAAGTGCTTTCTCCACATCTAATGAGATGATCATGTGGTTTTTGTCTTTGAGTTTGTTTATATAGTGAATTACTTTGATGGATTTCTGTATAATAAACCATACATGCATCACTGGAATGAAACTTACTTGGTCAGGATGGATGATGGTTTTGATGTATTCTTGGATTCAGTTAGCCAAATTTAATTGAGGACTTTTGCATTGATATTCATAAGGGAAATTGGTCTGAAGTTCTCTATCTTTGTTGGGTCTTTCTGTGGTTTAGGTATCAGAGTAATTGTGGCTTCATAAAATGAATTGGGTAGAGTACCTTCTATTCCTACTTTGTGGAATAGTTTGTGAAGAACTGAAATTAGATCTTCTTTGAAGGTCTGATAGAACTCTGCACTAAACCCATCTGGTCCTAGGCTTTATTTTTTTTTGGGGGGGGGACTATTAATGACTGTTCCTATTTATTTAGGGGATATAGGACTGTTTAGATCATTAACCTGACCCTGATTTATCTTTAGTGCCTGATATTTGTCTAGAAATTTGTTCATTTCATCTACGTTTTTCAGTTTTGTTGAGTATAGCCTTTTGTAGAAGGATCTGATGGTGTTTTGGATTTCTTCAGGATCTGTTGTTATGCCTCCCTTTTCATTTTTGATTTTGTTAATTAGGATGCTCTCCCTGTGCCCTATAGTGAGTCTGGCTAAGGGTTTATCTCTCCTTGATTTTCTCAAAGAACCAGCTCCTCATTTGGCTGATTCTTTGAATAGTTCTTCTTGTTTCCACTTGGTTGATTTTGCCCCTGAGTTTGATTATTTCCTGCTGTCTACTCCTCTTGGGTGAATTTGCTTCCTTTTGTTCTAGAGCTTTTAGGTATGCTGTAAAGCTGCTTGTGTGTGCTCTCTCTAATTTCTTTTTGGAGGAACTCAGAGTTATGAGTTTTCCTCTTAGAAATGTTTTCATTGTGTCCCTTAACTTTGGGTATGTTGTGGATTCATTTTCATTAAACTCTTAAAAAGTCTTTAAATTCTTTCTTTATTCCTTCCTAGACCAAGGTATCATTGAGAATGTAGTTGTTCAGTTTCCACGTGAATGTTGGCTTTCTATTATTTAATTGTTATTGAAGATCAGACTTAATAATCCATGGTGATCTGATAGGATGCATGGGACAATTTCAATATTTTTGTATCTGTTGAGGCCTGTTTTGTTACCAATTATAAGGTAATTTTGGAGACTGTACCATGAGGAGCTGAGAAGAAGGTATATCCTTTTGTTTTAGGATAAAATTTTCTGTAGATATCTGTTAAATCCATTTGTTTCATAACTTCTGTTAGTTTCAATGTGTCCCTGTTTAGTTTCTGTTTCCATGATATGTTCATTGATGAAATTGGTGTGTTGAAGTCTCCCACTATTATTGTGTGAGGTTCAATGTGTGCTTTGAGCTTTACTAAAGTTTCTTTAATGAATGTGGCTGCTCTTGCATTTGGAGCATAGATATGCAGAACTGAGAGTTCCTCTTGGAGGATTTTATCTTTGATGAGTATGAAGTGACCCTCCTTGTCTTTTTTGATAACTTTGGGTTGGAAGTCGATTTTATTCGATATTAGAATGGCTACTCCAGCTTGTTTCGTCAGACCATTTGCTTGCAAAATTGTTTTCCAGCCTTTCATTCTGGGGTAGTGTCTGCCTTTATCCCTGAGATGAGTTTCCTGTAAGCAGCAGAATGTTGGGTCCTGTTTGTGTAGCCAATCTGTTAATCTATGTCTTTTTATTGAGGAATTGAGTCCATTGATATTAAGAGATATTAAGGAAAAGTAATTGTTGCTTCCTTTTATTTTTGTTGTTAGAGTTGGCATTCTGTTCTTGTGACTGTCTTCTTTTAGGTTTGTTGAAGGATTACTTTCTTGCTTCCTCTGTCCTTGTATTGTTTTTTTTTTTTCTGTTATTATCCTTTGAAGGCCTGGATTAGTGGAAAGATAATATGTGAATTTCGTTTTGTCGTGGAATACTTTGGTTTCTCCATCTAAGGTAATTGAAAGTTTGGCTGGGTATAGTATCCTGGGCTGGCATTTGTGTTCTCTTAGTGTCTGTATAACATCTGTCCAGGATCTTCTGGCTTTCATTGTCTCTGGTGAAAAGTCTGGTGTAATTCTGATGTGCCTGCTTTTATATGTTACTTGACCTTTTTCCCTTACTGCTTTTAATATTCTATCTTTATTTAGTGCATTTGTTGTTCTGATTATTATGTGTCGGGAGAAATTTCTTTTCTAGTCCAGTCTATTTGGAGTTCTGTAGGCTTCTTGTATGTTCATGGGCATCTCTTTCTTTAGGTTTGGGAAGTTTTCTTCTATAATTTTGTTGAAGATGTTTGCTGGCCCTTTAAGTTGAAAATCTTCATTCTCATCTACTCCTATTATCCGTAGGTTTGGTCTTCTCATTGTGTCCTGGATTTCCTGGATGTTTTGAGTTAGGATCTTTTTGGATTTTGTATTTTCCTTGATTGTTGTGCCAATGTTCTCTATGGAGTCTTCTGCACCTGAGATTCTCTCTTCCATCTCTTGTATTCTGTTGCTGATGCTTGCATCTATGGTTCCAGATTTCTTTCCTAGGTGTTCTGTCTCCAGGGTTGCCTCACTTTGGGTTTTCTTTATTGTGTCTACTTCCCTTTTTAGGTCTTGGATGGTTTTATTCAATTCCATCACCTGTTTGGTCTTGTTTTCCTGCAATTTTTTAAGGGATTTTTGTGCTTCCTCTTTAATGTCTTCTACCTGTTTAGCAGTGTTCTCCTGCAATTCTTTAAGGGATTTTTGTGCTTCCTCTTTAATGTCTTCTACCTGTTTAGCAGTGTTTTCCTGTATTTCTTTAAGTGTGTTATTAAAGTCCTTCTTGATGTCCTCTACCATCATCATGATATATACTTTTAGATCCGGGTCTAGCTTTTCCGGTGTGTTGGGGTGCCCTGGACTGGGCGAAGTGGGAGTGCTGGGTTCTGATGATGGTGAGTGGTCTTGGTTTCTGTTAGTAAGATTAATACGTTTACCTTTCGCCATCTGGTAATCTCTGGAGTTAGTTGTTATAGTTGTCTCTGTTTAGAGATTGTTCTTCTGGTGATTCTGTTAGCCTCTATCAGCAGACCTGGGAGACAGGCTCTCTCCTCTGAGTTTCAGTGGTCATAGCACTCTCTGCAGGCAAGCTCTCCTCTTACAGGGATGGTGCACAGATATCTGGTGTTTGGACCTCCTCCTGGCCGAAGATGAAGGCCCAAAACAGGACCTTTCCCAGAAGCTGTGTTGCTTTGACAGGTCACAGAAGCTGTCAGCTTGTGTGGTGCACACTCTCACCTGTGCATACTATGTTAGGTGGAGTCCCGGAACCAAGATGGCTACCTCCAATCTAGAGGCAAAAGCCTCTCGGGCCGGGTGGACACCTGTCCTCTGGCCAGGAAGGTGGCCGGATGTCTGGGGCCCAAAAAGGGTGCTGCCTCAGTAGCTCTGTGGCTCCCGCCTGTCCCAGAAGCTGTCAGCTCCTGTGGTGCACACTCTCACCTGTGCAGACTAAGTTCCTAAGTTTGGCAGAGTCCTGGAACCAAGATGGCTTCTGCAGATCCTGAGGCAAAGGGCTCCCGGGCCGAATGGACACCTCTCCTCTGGCCAGGAAGGTGGCCAGATGTCTGGGGCCCAAAAAGGGTGCTACCTCAGAGGCTCTGTGGCTCCCGCCTATCCCAGAACCTGTCAGCTTCTGTGGTGCACATTCTCACCTGTGCAGACTAAGTTCAGCGGAGTCCCGGCACCAATATGGCTCCTGCTGATCCTGAGGCAAAGAGCTCCTAGGCCGGGTGGAGACCTGTCCTCTGGCTGGGAGGGTGGCCGGATCACCTGAAATCTTAAGATCCCGTGGCTGGTGTTGTGAGTAGCTGGCGGGTGTCAGACGACTCTGTGCCCTAGCTACCCTGGTGCTGGTCGGACCGGAAGGGACTTGTGCCCCCACTCAGGCTGCCTTTTCTGCTTCCCTAACTAATGCAGTCTCAGGTCCCACGTGATAGGATTGGAGCAGACGCTGTGTTCCACTCACCAGAAGTCTTAAGGTCCCGTGGCGGGTGTTGTGGGTAGCTGGCCGGTGTCAGTTGACTCTGCACCCTAGCTACCTAGCTATACTTTCTAAGTCAGTGTTTTTTGCTCCAAAAGTGGCAGAAGGTGCATCAATAGACCTAACCCAACTGATGAGACATATTACATGCTCATCCGAGTTGTAAAGTAGTAGAGTGCTCATTTGAAAATGGGAAGGTTTTATAAAGAGTTATACCTATCCTGACTCCTATGGTCTCTTCTGAAATGTGGTGATAACATTCACATTTACAAGTGATGTGAGAACCCTTGTTACTTAACACTTGCACTTAAAAACACACACTTGTGTGTGTATAACATTTTTGGATGTCTACTAAAATGAAAATCCCTTTTTTACTTAATCCACTTTATATCCTGACCCCTGACCTCCCTCCCACAGTCCCTCCCCCCACTCCCTCCCTTCTCCTCTGAGAGAGTGAAGGACCCTCTAGGTATTCCTCCACCCTAGCACATCAAGTTTCTGGATGGCTAGGTGCTTCTTCTCCCACTGAGACCTGCACAGATAGGCAACAGCTTTAGGAATAGCCCCCACTCCCATTGTTCAGGACCTACAAGAAGACTCATGTACATCTGCACATCTGCTATATATTTGCTAGAGCTCTAGGTCCAGTCTGTGTATGCTCTTTGGTTGTTGGTTCAGTCTCTGAGATTCCCCCAGCTATTCAGGTTAGTTGACTCTGTTGGCCTTCCTGTAGAGTTCCTATCCCCTTCAGGGCCCTCAATCCTTCCTCCAAATCTTCCATAAGAGTTTCTAAGCTCCATCCATTTGGTTGTGGGTGTCTGCATCTGTCTGAATCAGCTGCTGGGTGGAGCCTCTCACAGGACAGCCATGCTAGACTCCTGTCTGCAAGTATAACAGAGTATCATTAATAGTGTCAGGGACTGGTACTTGTCCATGGGGTGGGTCTTAAGTTGGGCCAGTTATTGATTGGCCATTCCCTTAGTCTCTGCTCCATTCCATGTCCTTGCATTTCTTGTAGGCACGAAGAACTTTAGGTCAAAATGTTGTAGGTTGGTGTCCCTATCCCTCCACTGATGTTTCTGCCTAGCTACAGGAGGTGGCCTCTTCAGTGGTGACCCACTGCTGTGAGTCTCAGCTAAGATCACCCTCATTGATTCTGGAGAGCCTCCCCTATCCAAGGTCTTGGTCACTTACTCTAAATGTCCTTTACCTGCTACCCCTGACAGCTGCAGATTCCACTCATTCTCATGGCCATCTGGATGTTTCTCAAGTCTCTTTCCAATGCGTGATCCTGAAATCTCTCTCCCTACCAGTTCCCTTCCCCCATCTGCCTCTTATGACTGTTTTATTCCCCTTTCTAAGTGAAATTCAAGCATCCTTGCTTGGGTCTTCTTTCTTATTTAGCTTCTTTGGTTCTGTGGAGTGTAATACGACTGTCCTGTATTTTATGGCTAATATCCACTTACAAGTGAGTACATACCATGCATGTCCTTTTGGGTCTGGGTTACCTCATTCAGGATGATATTCTCAAGTTCAATCCATTTGACTGCAAAATTTATGCTGTCTTTGTTTTTAATAGCTGAATAGGATTCCATTGTGTAGATGTACCATATTTTCTGTACTCATTCTTCAGTCATCATTAGTTTTTCTCCTTGAACAGATTTCGCAGACTCCAGGCTTTTTTTTTTTTTTTTTTTTTTTTTTTTAGTTGCCATACACCATTCCTGCTGGTGAAAGCAACTCCACTGGGTATGCATGCTTTTACCACCAAAGAGTGCTGACATCACCTTTGGCTGATGCTCCTTCACAATACTGCAAATGTGAGGCTTCAGGTCCCTAGGACCTATTAACACTCTTTACATTACATGTCCCTTTACTAGTATTAAAGGCTCTGAGGAAAACACCCCTAGGCAGGGTGTTTAATAGTCCTTTCATTTCGCTGGCTTTTTAAGAACACACAGAGGAATATGCCTGAATTCCGAGACTATCCTGCCAGTCATCTTGTGAAATGCTGAGAGGAGTACCCCGGCATAACCTGAACGTGCTATAAAGGCCTTCTATTCCTATGAAAAGGCTTCCATGGTAATTTCAACCACATGGATTATAAGTACCAACTATATAACTACAGATAAACATATGGATAACATGTACATATTAAGTTTACTCTGCTTATTTTTTTTTTTTTTTTGGTTTTTCGAGACAGGGTTTCTCTGTGTAGCCTTGGCTGTCCTGGAACTCACTTTGTAGACCAGGCTGGCCTCGAACTCAGAAATCCGCCTGCCTCTGCCTCCCGAGTGCTGGGATTAAAGGCGTGCGCCACCACGCCCGGCTTTACTCTGCTTATTTTTAAAATTTATATTTTTTATTTATTTTGGGTTGGGATATGTTCTTTACTTTTTGAAAGAATTTTTTATTTGTTTTTTAAACATACATGGAGGTTAGAACACAACTTGTGAGAATTGGTTTTCTCGTTCCATCATGTGAATTTTGGGGATTGAACTTAGGTTATCAGGGTTGTGGCAAGTCATTTACTCACTGAACCATCTGGCTGGCCCAAAGGTCTACATATTTTAAAGTGTTCACTTTGTCACTTTAGTTCACTATATATTACTAACTGGTAAATGATAAATATATATCAACATGTATTTGATTTAACTGGTGAGAATATATATATATATATATGTATATATATATATATATATATATATATATATATATGTTCCTCTGAATACATGTATATGTATTTGTGTAGCCAATCTTTGAGCACATGAATACTGGATTCTGAGACTTAAAATTTTATATACATTTTATTTAAATAGCAACATGTTAATAGTGGTTAAGTATAGTAGGCTTCTCTAGAGATTGTTCTGATTTATCATTTTCAGTTATCAAGATTTTTTACACTGAGCATATATTATCTGGGAGTCACTAAAATAACAGAAACATATTTGTCATTTCTCAGGGAAAATCATCTGTAGTTACAGGCTTAAGGAATTTCTGGTGTTTCTTTGGATATAACTTTAATTGTCATACATGCATTATTTCATGGAATTATCATATGTCAATACCATTTAGATTTTAAAGAATAAGACTCATTGGTGTGACTTCCTCAAGGGCATATTATTTCAAGTAAATGGGATGTCATAGTCCTTTAACCGTGCAGTATCAGAGAAAAGAAAGGAAAGAAATAAAGTGGTGAAACTGAGATTCATTCTTGACAAATCTTTGAATGAAGGTTGATTATATTTGCAAGAAAAAAATTGTGGCTCTGATCAATGTTATGAATTTAATTATCTTCCTTCCCTGAAAGCCAAAAAGATAATAATAATCACATTTGAAGTGGAAGAGTCATGGCTGACAGGACACATAAGCTATTTAGAAAATAATTTAAGTGAAGTTGAAACCAGTCAGAGCGCACAGCTATTATTCTATTCACCACAGAGTTTTTCAGTCATGATTAATTGTGGAGGAAAATGTTTGAAGAATATATCCTTTGAAAAAGTGACAGAGGTGAATGAACTCAAAAGAGAGCTTAAGATGATTCATATTATTGGAATATAAAATTCTTATGATCCTCAAAGACAGAGTCTGATTCATTTCACATAGGTCGTAGCTCCTGCAGCTGCCTTTTCCTTGCTTAATTCATAAATAGTATAGGCACGCACTTCACACTTCATGGGGCATTAACTGTGTTGTGTTCAGGTATTTTTTGTGGTTCCAGAAGTAATTTCTTATCTGCTTAAAATGTTTCATACTGAATATTTAGCTGCTTGGTTAAGCAAAAAATTGATTTTAGATTCATTCCAACTTCGTGAGATATTAAATAAAAAGAGGGAATGACCCTGAAGTCCACTCTTTTCTTCCTGCCTACAGGTATAGCCAGGACTAATGGTTAGGACTCAGGTTATTCACAGAAATATTTATTTTACTTTTTTTCCTGTTTCTAATAAGATTATATAATCCTATTTGAATTTTTGAACAAATTTTCAGGTAAATAAATAGGTAGTGGTGGTCAATTTGCAGAAAAGTGAATATGGATGTCATAGTCTTGAGGTATTTAATATAACATTCTAAATACTACCCTATCATCAGCATCTTAGAGCTTGCAATAACATAATACATCTAATATTATTATATTGTTATCTTTTCTGCTTATAGAATGCAGATAATTAAATTCAAGTGTGACACATATGCTTATATACACACAATAAATAAATATAATAGAAATACTTAAAGGTCACAAACAGGATGATCCGAGTGGGATAGCTAAGTAAGGAGAGTAACAGGCATTTCCTCCACAGTTTGGAAACTGGAATCAAATGATAACGTTCAGGACATAAGGATAGCTATATGAATTGGTCTGCAACAAGTAAAAATGTCTTAAATAAGAAAGATACCTTTCCCTCCCTTCAGCTCCCTGTTGTAGCTACTGCTCTATTGCATCCTTCTTCACAACCAAACTTCTCAATAGACTTGTTCTCTGTTACATCCAGTGTTTCATCTCTTACACTCTTCTTGCTCCTCCACCCATCTGTCATTTGGAGTCTCTCTCTACCTAATCCGTTGGTAAGACTTCACTGACTTCCTTTATTAGATCTATTTGGTTTACAGTAGTAAACCTTGACAGATAAAACACAGTATTCAAGGATTTAACACCTAGAAAGGAGATAGTGAAGAATGTTCATCCAAAAGGCATAGGGAGTTCAACAAAGCCCGTGGCTAGCAGCATCCCAGTACATAACTCATTGTTATTGTAAAGCTACAGAAATTTTGTGATAATATGGTTGTAGGAAGATGCAGTATGCTTATATATTTCTACATTCCCTCTACCTCATGTTGTCAAAAGCCTTAGGAATTATTCATATCTAACAACTCACATTATCCAAATACAGAATCTAGAAAATTGACCAACAGTAAAACTTAAAAAAAAGTGTGAGCTTCAAAAACCATTTTTGGGGTGGGTAGTGAGTGGGTGGATTGAGGGGGATCACCCTCACAGAAGCAGGGGGAGAGGGGATGGGATGGGGGTTTCCAGAGGGGAATCCCGGAAAGGGAATAACATTTGAAATGTAAATAAATATAATATCCAATTAAAAAACATTTTCACCTGTGTCTTGCTCCATCAGACATGGAAAGGTCTCCCTGAATTTAGACGCCTCATTCTTACAATTCTTTTTTGGAAAGATGGTTTGACTGCATGTGCACATCATCAAAGGATTAACAGACTTCAATTCAAGGACCAAGTAAAAATATCTCTGATTGTAAGTGTTCTGTCAAAAGGAAAAGAATCCATCAATTTACCTAAATTATTTGAGACAAATAAATTGGGTGTTTAAGATTGTGTGTATGTTTGTTTGTTTGTGTGTGTGTGTTGACTTATTGACTACTTAAAGGCTTATAAGTCAAATATTTTCTTGTGAAAAATAAAGAAGTTTTCCACGAAAAATATGCTCTATTACCTTAATAAAGTATATTTGAAAGGAAAGAATGACTATTTTAGCTTGTTTCTTGGGGTCCATTTGCTTGGAAAATCTTTTCCCAGCCCTTTACTCTGAAGTATCTGAATATTAATTATTATCTGGCCTCTTGCCACAGAATAATCAAAACACTAAATGTAAAGAACAAAGAAAGAATATTAAAAGGTGTAAGGGAAAGAGGACAAGTAACATATAAATGTAGTTCTATCAGAATTACACCGGAATTCTCAACAGAGACTCTAAAAGCCAGGAGGGCTTTGCAGAGACCACAAATGCTAGTCCAGAGTACTATACCACAAAATAGTTTCAGTCACTATAGGTAATGAAAACAAGACATTCTATTACAAAAACAAATTTAAATAATATCCACAAATCCACCCTTCCAGAAGGTACTAGAAGAAAATCTTCAACGCAAGGAGATTAACCACACCCAAGAAAACACAGGAAATAGATAATCATACACCAGCAAAACTAAAAGAAGGGAAGCACACACATACACACCACCACCACCACCAACAACAACAACATCAGAAAAAGAAGACTTAACAATCATTGGTCTTTAATATCTCTCAACATCAGTGGACTTCATTCCCCCAATAAAAAGACACAGAGTATGTGAAGTTCCTTGATCCACTTAGACTTGACCTTATTACAAGGAGATAGGAATGGATCGATTCGCATTCTTCTACATGAAAACAACCAGTTGTGCCAGCACCATTTGTTGAAAATGCTGTCTTTCTTCCACTGGATGGTTTTAGCTCCCTTGTCGAAGATCAAGTGACCGTAGGTGTGTGGGTTCATATCTGGGTCTTCAATTCTATTCCATTGGTCTATTTGTCTGTCACTATACCAGTACCACGCTGTTTTTATCACAATTGCTCTGTAGTAAAGCTTTAGGTCCGGCATGGTGATTCCACCAGAGGTTCTTTTATCCTTGAGAAGAGTTTTTGCTATCCTAGGTTTTTTGTTATTCCAGATGAATTTGCAGATTGCACTTTCTAATTCGTTGAAGAATTGAGTTGGAATTTTGATGGGGATTGCATTGAATCTGTAGATTGCTTTTGGCAAGATAGCCATTTTTACAATGTTGATCCTGCCAATCCATGAGCATGGGAGATCTTTCCATCTTCTGAGATCTTCTATAATTTCTTTCTTCAGAGACTTGAAGTTTTTATTATACAGATCTTTCACTTCCTTAGTTAGAGTCACGCCAAGATATTTTATATTATTTGTGACTATTGAGAAGGGTGTTGTTTCCCTAATTTCTTTCTCAGCCTGTTTATTCTTTGTGTAGAGAAAGGCCATTGATTTGTTTGAGTTAATTTTATATCCAGCTACTTCACCGAAGCTGTTTATCAGGCTTAGGAGTTCTCTGGTGGAATTTTTAGGGTCACTTATATATACTATCATATCATCTGCAAAAAGTGATATTTTGACTTCATCTTTTCCAATTTGTATCCCTTTGATCTCCTTTTGTTGTCGAATTGCTCTGGCTAGGACTTCAAGTACTATGTTGAATAGGTATGGAGAAAGTGGACAGCCTTGTCTAGGCCCTGATTTTAGAGGGATTGCTTCAAGCTTCTCACCATTTACTTTGATGTTGGCTACTGGTTTGCTGTAGATTGCTTTTATCATGTTTAGGTATGGGTCTTGAATTCCTGATCTTTCCAAGAAGAATGAAGACCAAAGTGTGGACACTGTGCCCCTTCTTAGAATTGGGAACAAAACACCCATGGAAGGAGTTACAGAGACAAAGCTTGGAGCTGTGATGAAAGGATGGACCATCTAGAGACTGCCGTATCCAGGGATCCATCCCATAATCAGCTTCTAAACGCGGACACCATTGCATACACTAGCAAGATTTTGCTGAAAGGACCCAAAGATAGCTGTCTCTTGTGAGACTATGCAGGGGCCTAGCAAACACAGGAGTGGATGCTCACAGTCAGCTATTGGATGTATCACAGGGCTCCCAATCGAGAAGCTAGAGAAAGTACCCAAGGAGCTAAAGGGATCTGCAACCCTATAGTTGGAACAACATTATGAACTAACCAGTACCCCGGAGCTCTTGTCTCTAGCTGCATATGTATCGAAAGATGGCCTATTCAGCCATCACTGGAAAGAGAGGCCCATTGGACTTGCAAACTTTATATGCCCCAATATAGGGGAATGCCAGGGCCAAAAGAATGGGAATGGGTGGGTAGGGAAGTGGGGGGCGCTATGGGGGACTTTTGGGATAGCATTGGAAATGTAATTGAGGAAAATATGTAATAAAAAATATTAAAAAAAAAAGAAAGGATTCTGGGATAGTGCCACAAGAGATTTGCTTAGGGAGATGTGACTAGACAGATGCATGGTGCCTGAGCACAAGTAACCAGCCATGTGGGAGAATGTAGATTAGAATAAGTGGGTTATTTTCAGTTATGAGCTAGTCAGAGGAAAGACTAGCTCTATGGTCAAGGTATTTATAAATATATATTGAGTCTGTCTTATTTCTGGGATCATGGTGCCAGGAGGATGAAATATCTAACTTTGACAAATGTCACATTCCTCCCCTTTCCTCCTTCTACAGCGTCAGTTTTCATAGAACAGGGTTTAATCCATTTACTCTTGCTATTAATAGATTACATGGCCTTAAGGGTTAAATTTTACTCTAACTATGGATTTTTAGTTTTATACAAATTTATTAAAAATACTATTCTTTCCTTCAAAAAAAAAAAAAAAGACACAGAGTATAAGAATGGATGTTAAAACAGGATCCAGCATTCTGCTGCATACAAAAACCACATCTCAGATAACTCTCTCCATATTTATTCAATATAATGTTTGAATTTCTACCTAGAGCAATAAGAAAAAGGGAGATCAAGGCAATACAAATTGAAAAGGAATAAGTCAAAGGATCACTGTTAGCAGATGATATGACAGTATACAAAAGTGACCATAAAAACTACCAGGGAACTCCTACAGGTGATAAACACCTTCAGCAGAGTGGATACAAAATTAACTAAAAAAATCAGTAGCCCTCCTATATACAAATGATAAACAGGATGAGAAAGAAATTAAGGAAACAACAACCTTTGCAATAGCCACAAACAATATTAAATACCTTGGTGTAACTCTAACCAAGCAAGTGAAAGATCTGTATGACAAGAACAAGATAATACTCAACTTCATATGAAGAAAAAATCCAGTATATCTAAATTAGTCATGTACAGTAAAAACAAAAAACAAAAACAAAAAAACCCAAACTTCTGGAAGTATCATCAGCCTTGATTTCAAACTCTACTACAGAGCAATAGTGATAAAGAAAAAAATAGACAAGTTTATCAATGGAATTGAACCAAAGAACCAGAAGTAAATGCACATACCTATGGACGCTTGACTTTTGACAAAGAAACCAAAACTATAAAATAGTGGGCAGGGGGAGCATCTTCAACAACTGGCACTGGTCTAAGTGGATGACTGCATATAGAAGAATGCCTATTACCCTGCACAAAAGTCAAATCCAGGTAGATCAAAGACTACAACATAAAACCAGATACATTAGATTTGATAGAAGAGAAAGGAGGGAATAGCTGTGAACACATTGGTACAAGAGACTATTTCCGGAACAGAACACCAACAGCTCAGGCAGTAAGATCAACAAATAGTAAATGGGATCTCATGGTACTGAAAAGCTTCTAAGGCAAGGGATGCCTTCAATAGGACAAAATAGCAGCCTAAAGAGTGGGAAAAGATTTTCACCAACTCCACATCTGACAGAGGGCTGACATCCAAAATATATAAAGAACTAAAGAAACTAGACATCAACACACCAAATAACCCAATTAAAAAGGGGTACAGAGCTAAACAAAGACTTCTTGACAGGGGAATATCTAATGGCTAAGAAGTCTTAAAGAAATGTTAAACATCCTTAGCCATCAGGGAAATGCAAATCAAAATGACTCTGAGATTCCATCTTTTATACCCATCAGAAAGTCTAAGATCAAAAACTAAAGCAACAGCTCATGTTGGTGAGGATGTGGAGCAGGGAGAAGACTCCTCTACTGCTGGTGGAAATGCAAGTTTGTACAACCCCTTTGGAAGTCAATTTGGCAGTTTCTCAGCAAATTTGAAATACATCTACCTCAAGGCACACTCCTGAGCATATACTCAAAAGATGCTCCATCATACCACAAGGACACTTGCTTAACTATGGTCATTGCAGCTTTATACATAATAGCTAGAAACTGGAAACAACCCAGATATCCCTCAACAGAAGAATAGATAAAGAAAACATGGTACATTTACACAGTGGAGTATTCCTTAGCCATTTAAAAACAACGACATCATTGAAATTTTAGGCAAATGGATGGAACTAGAAAAGATTATCCTAAGTGAGGTAACTTAGGTACAGTTAGACAAACATGGTATGTACTCACTTATAAGTAGATATTAGTCATAAAGTATCAGATAACTAAGATATAAATCACAGGCCTGAAGAAGCTAAGTAACAAGGAAGACACAAAGAGGGACATTTGAATCTCACTGAGACAGGGAAATGGATTAGACACCAGAGGTGGGTGGGAGGAGGAGTCTGGGTGGGAACAGAAGGGATGAAGTGGGGGAGCATGGAGGAAGAGAGTACTGAGAAAGACAACAGTATGGGGGGCATCTCTGGGAAATCTAGGACAGTGCCAACTCCCAGGAATCTATGAAGGTGACCTTAGCTGAGATTCCAAGCAAAAGGGAATATGGACTCTGAATTGAACACCTTCTATAACCAGAAAAGGGTGTGAATGAAGGGATTGTGACACCAAGCCAGCTACAAAACATTAGACCCACAATTTATCCTCCTTACAAGATGTGCAGAGGTAAAAGATTGAGCAAAAATTGAGGGAAGTGCTAGCTAATGATTGGCTCATCTTGAAGCTCATGCTTATGAAAAGGAGCCCACCCTTGACCCTAATAATGATATTCTGCTATACAAGCAGACAGGAGCCTAGCATAAATGTTATCTGAGAGGCTTCACCCAGCAGCTGATGGAAACAGATGCAGAGACCCACAGCCAAACATTAGGCAGAGCTCAGAGAGTTTTATGGAAGAGAGAAGGAAGAGTTGAGGCAGCCAGAGGGGTCAAGGACACCACAAGAACATTTACAAGAATCAACTAACCTGTGTCCATAGAGGCTCATAGAGATGAAACTGCCAACGAGAGAGCCTGAGTGGGATGGAGCTACACCCTCTGCACATATAATAGTTGTGCAGCTTGGTCTTCATGTTGGACTTCTAAAGCAGGAACAGAGGCTGTCTCTGACTACATTGCCTACCTTTAGGTCCCTTTTACATAACTGGGCTGCCATGTCTAGCTTGAATAGAAGATGCACCTTGTCATACTGCACCTTGATATGCCAAGTCTGGTTGATATCCATGGGAGGCTTTTCCTTTTCTGAGAAGCAGAGGAGGGGACATTGGGGGGATGGGAGGGGAGAGGGGGGGACTGAGCGAACAGGAGGGAGAGGAAGATAGAACAATAACTGGGATGTAAAGTAAATAACCAAGAGGAAAACGAAAACACTTCAATCCAATTAGACAGCTGTTGGTCGCCACTGATGTGTAACCTGTTGCTGAGTGGGTCCCTATTGCTGAAGATATTCCATACTTAGGACACAGGACTTGGATGATTCCAGTTGGACGTGACTTGAAAGCCTCTTTCCTGCAATCTAGTTTCCATGATTCCAAAAATTGCTGTGCAAGCTGTAAAGGTGTGAGTATTGGAGGAGGGGGGAAATTAAACAGTTATCTAATCATTTTGTAAAGGTAACAGATATTAGTACCATCACAACTGATGTTGGGCTGCAGTACACTTTTGAGAAGAGCTAATCAAACCATATCACCTACCAAGTACTGATAATAATATCAAAAGGGAAAAATGAAATATTTGATAGTTGACTTTTATATCTATTTTTATTTTAATCACCATATCAAAATAAAATTGGACACAGCACTTTCTATCTGTTAAAGTGTTTGAAGTATACCATTAATACTTTTATATAATCATATGTGTATATATTATATATATGTATATACATACTTATATGTATGTATATGTAAACTGATGCTTGCTCACTTGGTTTTTTACTGAACACTTGACAAAGAGTAACTGTAAGGAACACGAGTCAGTACTTACACTAATCTCTGGCATTAAGCTCCCGAAACTGCTAGGGAAGTAAAATTGCTAAAAATAAAATAAAGTTATTGTCTCTGCTCAAATATTTTGTTCTTTATTATGTCAAAACAAGTATCTATTTATGTGTAACTAATAGCTTTAAATACAAGCGTTTTTCAGTAGGCAAGAATTGCTTTATATTAGGATTATCCATAGGACTTATTGAATTGGTTTATTATGATTGATAATTTCTCATTAATATATTATTTTAACATTAGCATAGTAATAAGATTAGATATTCCTAAAATTCAGAATGTAGAATGTGTAGCTCCTTGAATATATGAAAAATATTTGTATATATGTATATATGTGTAGTGTGTATGTTTTCAAAGTTTAAAATTTGAACCTACAGATGTAAATGGTTTCTTCAATTTTATCAACTTAAAACAATTAGACTGTGACGTTTTACTTAAAACAAGGTAATATATTTCACTGTTAGGAATAATCAAAGAAAATAATCATTTCTTTGCAAAAATCAATAGTACATCTTGCAAAGACTATAACTAAAACTAAGAAAGATCTGGAACTTGCTGGTGTGATTGTGAAACTGATGTGAGTTGGGAAAGCTCAGGAAAATGAGCAGCAAGGTGCAGGATTAAGGAGGGCAAACAGAAAAGCAAATGAAAGGATTGGCTGTATATTATGCACCCAAATTCCCAGTTGAATTATAGTGTGTCAAATAACATGAGACCCTGCCCGGAGTTCAGCACTGTGACTGTGGATTGCAGGTGAAAATCAATGCCGAACCAAATCAAAGGCTTAAAGCAAGTGCCAGACTAGTTTAGTATCTGCGTGATATCAGCACCACGGGTTTCTTCTAGCTTTGCCATCTTTGATTGCAGCCTGTATTCTTATCATCTTCAAAAGCTCTCTCTCGTCCCTTCAAATCTCAGGAAGAAAAAAGAAAACAGGAAGGATGAAACAGTCCATCTACAGTGAGCCAGTTCCCTTTAAAAAGCCTTCCCAGGAAGCCTACATACATAGTAATAAAATGTACATGCTATTCACTACAACTATGTCTTGTTATACCTTAGGGGTAGCTGTAATGCCTTGTATATAACCTTGGTATAAAAACCATAAGTTTTATAATCTAACAAGTATTGTGGTAGGCTCACTGAAAGTGTACAAATGATAACAACAGAATCAACATTGTACATTACTATTACAATCCATTTTAAATTATGTCTACTCATTGGGTACAAGCACATACAAATCAAAGCATTCTTATTTTTCTATTTTTTTATCTGTGTTAGATTTATTTAGGGATCATAGTTAATATGATCTCCATTAGCAGTATCTCTCCCCTCACAATGATACTCCAGTGCTGGCTATGGAGGAAATGGAAGCAAATCTGAAGGAATCTCTACTTGAAAGGTGCCTGATGTTTCCTTTACTCTTTTCTCTTCCTCAAGAAAACATGCCTAGACCAGGAGATGAAGCATATGCAACACAGTCCAGGAGTTTCCAGCCAAGGCCAAAGCCAAGTAAAATAGCCTACTTAAGGTAATCAAAGATGTCTAGTGACCTACCTCTTTCCTTTCCTTTCCTTTCCTTTCCTTTCCTTTCCTTTCCTTTCCTTTCCTTTCCTTTCCTTTCCTTTCCTTTCCTTTCCTTTCCTTTCCTTTCCTTTCCTTTTCTTTTCTTTTCTTTCTTTTCTTTTCTTTTCTTTTTTCTCTTCTCTTTTCTTTTTTCTCTTCTCTCCTCTCCCCTCCCCTCCCCTCCCCTCCCTTCTCCTTTCCTTTCCTTTCCTTTCTTTTTATTTATTTTATTTACTTTACATCTCACTGTCACCCTGCTAGTCACCCCCTCCTATAACCCTTCCTTCCTTCCCCTCCCCTTCTCCTCTAAATGGGTGGAGTTCCCGTGTGTATTCCCCTACCCTGGCACATCGAGTCTGTGGGGCTAGGTGCATCCTCTTCCACTGATGTCAGACAAGGCAGCCCAGCTTGAAGAATATATGCCAGGGACAAGCAACAGCTTTTGGGATAACCCCCTCTCCATTTGTTAGGGACTCACACGAAAACCAACCTGCACATCTGCTACATATATGTACACAGGGGTGTGTGGGGGTCTGCTAGATCCAGCCTGTGTATGCTCTTTGGTTGTTGGTTCAGTCTTAGAGAACACCAGTGGTGCAGGTTAGTTGGCTCTGTTGGTCTTCCTGTGGAATTCCTGTCCCCTTCATGGACAGCAAGCCTTCTTCCCAAGCTCCATTCACTGTTTTGCTGTGGTTGTTTGCACCCATCTGAGTCAGCTGCTGGGTGGAGCCTCTCAGAGGATAGCCATGCTAAACAACTGTCTGCAAGCATAACAGAGTATCATTAATAGTATGGGTCTCAAAATGGGTCCTTTACTGGTTGGCCATTCCCTCAGTCTCTGGTCCATGCCCTGTCGCTACATTTCTTGTAGACATTATAAATTTTAGGTGGAATGTTTTGTGGGTGGGTTGGTGTCCCTATTGCTCCACTGGGGTTCCTGCCTGGCTATAGGAGGTGGCCTCTTCAGGTTCCATATCCCCAGTGCTGTGAGTTACAGCTAAGGTTCCCCCCCCCATTTGATTCTTGGGAGACTCTCCCTATCCAAGGTCTCTGGCACTTACTCGAGATGCCACCTACCTCTCATCCCTGCCAGCAATTGTGGAAAAACAGGGTTTTCTAGATTATAGATTATAGCTAAAATAATCTATAAACCAAGTGGGATAAAAAGATCAGTTTCTTTCACTACTGCATGCCACAGCTTTAAACAATAACAGAGCATTAGGTTGTATGTGTTCATGTATGTGTGGCTGCACATAAGTGTGCAGGTGTGAATGTGTGTGAATGCATGTACATGCCCATGTGGGGACCCAGAGGTCAATTTTGGTGTACATTCTCAGGGTTGTCCGCCTTGTTTTTCTACACAGAAAGTCTTTTATTTTGTCTCAGATTCACCAATTATGCTAAGCTTACTGAGAGGCCCAGAGATCTGCCTATCTCTGCAAGATTTGCTCTCCCAACTGCTAAGATGTTTAACCTCTGAACATTAAGAATATTTCCATCATTTCTACATACTAATTATTGTAATGAGAAAGTGAATTATTAGAAATATTAGAGTTCTCTGATGGGAATAATTTATATAATTTGATTTCACTGAAAAAGAAATGATACTGCTAGAAAATATTATGCAAAGAAAATTATTCAATACCCAATATTTTTCCTTTGTAACAATTTTTGTATGGGCATTGTTGTTTGTTTGCATGTTTATAGAGTAAAGAACTGTATAGTGCTATTAAAGTGTAAAACTTATTGTCAAGATAAAGGATTTTATGGTTTCTAAACTTACTGTGTACTGAAATTTTACTTTGATATTATATGCTCATGCCTATTTTTACATGTGTATATATGGACACACACACACACACGAAAAAGGCTGATAGTTTTAACATATATTTCTTTTGCCTTACATGCATATAGAACTAGCTAGCTAGGTTTGATTCCAACACTGTCAATGAGTACTTTTTTACCTTATTAGTTTGTGTCACCATTTTATAGAACACACACACATATGAATTACAATGTAAGTATACTACAAAGTGCTATTAGATATTATGAGGAACACAAAAATAAGCTCACATACAGATGACCAGGCAAAGACAATATTATTAGCATATATAGTTAAGTCCACATACTCGAGTTAAACCTCTCGTGTAATTTCAACACAATCTTGTTCAATTTCTCTGCCTCAGTATTTCCCTCACGATATTGTTGAGTTTATAATATGAGATAACTTCTATGATGGTCTTAGTACTGTACTCAGCATACATCAAGCACTTGGAGATGTTGTAAAAAACATGAGAGTTAAAATTCAAATAGTTAACATTTACCTATTTACAATAGTTAAAATTTGTTGTTTTTTTTTAATTGGATTGCTAATGTGAGTAGTCAACTTCCATCAGAAACTTAGTTCCTTCCAATAATTTCCCTCCATCTCCTTATGCTCAAAACATTATCAACTTTTGCCATACCTATTTTGGCTAATTAAAATAGCACAATTGTATGAATCATACCAAGTTTAAGAGGAAAAAGTAATGATTTCATACTATCTCACCTGTATTGTGAGAATTAAATTTGCTCCACAACTCCCCTGTTAATTGATACTGCTAAATTTAAGTATTTCTCCTAATCGGGTAGTTATGTTTTGTGTAATACTGGAATCTACAATTTCATTTACCTTATAGTAAATTGAATTTAGCAGTATTTTATATACTTTTATCTGTTTATTTCACCCTTTAAAGTTATTGTTAATAGTGTTAATTTAAGACCACTTTCCAATTGGATTATTATTGTTATCTATATATAAAGGGTCTTTATATATTCTAAACACTAGCCTTTTCATGGACTATATATATACTTAGTATCTCATCTATTTTGTGCCCTTCCTGTCTATAGTAGTGATGACTTGAAAAGATTTCTAACTTCATTTCACAGACTTTTATCCTTACATTCAATTACTTATTGTTTTTTTAATTAGGCATTTTCTTCATTTACATTTCAAATGCTATCCCAAAAGTCCCCCCACCCTGCTCCCCTACCCACCCACTCCCACTTTTTGGCCCTGGCGTTCCCCTGTACTGAGGCATATAAAGTTTGCAAGACCAAGGGGCCTCTCTTCCCAATTACTTATTGTTAAGGCCAATAAATATATCCCTAACTGACCTAAGGGCATGAAGATATTTTGTATATTTATTTCTGGACATATTATCATTGATGCTTTACATTTAGTGTATTATACATCTAGTATGCATATTTAGGAAGACTTTTACATTTAGGTTATTATACATCTAAAAACTGTTCATATTACAGCTTTAGGAAGAGATTTCTGTTTCTTTTTATCTAGATTATTACCTCTTTGCCTCGGATGCACTTACTGAAAAGACTACCACTTTCCCGTTATTTGTTACCATCAAGGGTATAATTATGCTTGATATTATATCTGATTTTTTAAAAATTCTGTTCCTTTGTTCTATATAAGTGCCAATACAGTAATTATTGTAGTCTTATCTAATGGTACATATCTTCCTTCTTTACCAATATCCTTCAAGATAATTTAGTCTAGTTTTAGCACCTATAATCTCATATAGACTTTAGAATATTACTGTAAAATTCTACAAGAAAATTTGTTTGTTTTTATTGTAATCATGTTGAATCTATAAAACAATTTGGAAATATTAGTATTTATGTGTTTATAGACAACCAGAAAGATACTTAATTTACATACATGTTCTTTAATGTTCTGCTTTGGTTAAATAAAGGTTTCATTTCAGATTAAATTTATTTTAAAGTATTATATAATTTTATAATATTGGGACATCATTTTATTTGCGTTTTTCTGTATGTGTGAGCATGTTCATGAGTCTATCTAAGCCTGTGAAGCTGCAGTTTTCACTTTGGGTGTGGTTTGTCAGGTGCCAACCAACCTGGTTTTTTGAGACAAAGTTTCTTGTTGGGCTGGAACTCATCAAGTAGGCTAGGTTAGCTGTCCAATGAATCCTAGAGATATGCTTGTCTCTGCCTCCCCAGCGCTGCGTTGATAAATTTAGGCTGCCATACCCATCTTTGGTTTATGTGAGTTCTAGGGCAAACACTTCACTGACCAATGTATTTCCTCAGTTCATCTTATGTTCTACTTATACTAATATAGAGAAACATTTGAATATATAATCAACAAAATGATTTTTCAATGTTGATTACACACTCAACAAATTCGTTAGATTTTCTCAAATTATCTGTTGTTTTTTTTATGTTTTCTATATACACATACTAATATTACTTGTGAGGAACACTGTAACTTTTTCCTTTTCAATCCATCCCAAGTTGTCCTCAAATCCCCTACCTTTCAGATAGTTACAGTATATTTGTACATTCTTACAAATGGTACTAAAATTTTATGTAAGCATTCATGGAGAACATTTATGTAGAGAATGCACAAATCTTAATTTTATAAGGTTATTAAAATACTTCTATTTAAACACCATGCATTCCTTACCCACCAAAAGCTTTCTCTGCACTTCCTACATTCTCTATCTCAAACTGCTTCTAAAAAATAATCAATATTCTGGTTATTTTCACCTAATTTTGTCTTTTTTAATACTTTATGTAGATACTGTTTAATCTCCTGCTTTGTCTCTTTTCTAATAACAATATGCATATTATACATAAATATTGATTTTCATTGATACACAATATTCCATTATAATATACCACATTGATGGCATTCTCGTAGTTTCCAGATTGGTATTAATATGAACAAAGCTGTAAAGAGAACTCTCACCTGTACCGCTTGTTCAAAATATTTATGTGCTTTTGATCAAAAATGTAAAGTAATATAGATGTTAGATTAATAAACTAAGTGGTTAAAACAAGTGATCTTTCAAGTACAGTAAAAGAGTTATGAAATAATGACTATGAGCACAACAAGCATTTGTATCAAAACAAGTGTTGACACTTATCTACAGAAAGAGATATACCAACCACCATGTCTGGCTGCAGAGGTTAGGCAGCTACATTCACTCAAGCTCGATGTGGTAGCAACAAAACCATGACATCATAGTCGTTCTTTACATAAATGTAATATAGAAATGGCAAGATGCTAAAGAAGGGGGGAAAGTTCTAAACAGCAAAATGAATCAGAAGAGAAAGTCATGTTATATTTAAAGGAAATAAGAGAGCATGGCATTTGAAAGAATGTAATTGTCAAAAGGTATTATTAATACATCTTTAACAGATGACATATGAGATATGTAAGAAAGAGAAAAATATATAATTATATAGTTATAAATGATATATATACATAATTAATATAATATATATGTACACTGGAATTATAGACATTTATTCTACAGATATAATTTCAGACACATGAAATTATATGTACTCCAAATTATGCCTTGCAACATTTCTGTAATAGCAAGAGGACAGAAAAACCTACATGACTATTATGATACAGTCTTATAGTAAAATATCCTGCAATTTTTGAAAAAACACAAGGTAGATCCATATGTAATGATAAGGGCACATACAATGATAGGTTTTAAAGATATTATAGAATATAATCCATGCCATTTATTTAGCTAAATATCTGTGCATCAACGTGTTTTCATGATGCTATAGCACGCATTATCAATAGTTCTATTTGAGGTTAAGCTACTGTAGGAAATTAACACTTTCTGCTTTTGTATGTTTATATGTTAATTTGTTGAGAAAAATCAACATGACTTCTTTTTTAAAATTTTATTATTTTTATTAGATATTTTCTTTATATACATTTCAAATTTGAAATGCTATCCCGAAAGTTCCCCATACCCTCCCCCCCACTTCCCTACCCACCCACTCCCACTTCTTGGCCCTGGAGTTCCCCTGTACAGAGGCCTATAAAGTTTGCAAGACCAATGGGCCTCTCTTTCCAGTGATGGCCGACTAGGCCATCTTTTGATACATATGCAGCTAGAGACACGAGCTCTGGGGTACTGGTTAGTTCATATTGTTGTTCCACCTATAGGGTTGCAGATCCCTTTAGCTCCTTGGGTACTTTCTATAGCTCCTCCATTGGGGGCACTGTGATCCATCCAATAGCTGACTGTGAGCATCCACTTCTGTGTTTGCTAGTCCCCAGCATAGCCTCACAAGAGACAGCTATATCTGGGTCCTTTCAGCAAACTCTTGCTAGTGTATGCAATGGTGTCAGCATTTAGAGGCTGATTATGGGATGGGTCCCAAGGTTCAACATAACTTCTAAGTGTCAAAAAAGAGACCTTTGGATAAAAAGAATTTCTTTAAGGATCATTCTTTCCATCTTTCATGAGCATTTAAAAACATATCTTGCTTTACAACTGTACATAAATCAAGAACGCGGGCAGATATTCTTTTCAATCCAGATCACCAGCAAGGATTTATTCACAGGATGAATTCTACCCACTTTGGCTTCCTTCCAGCCAACTCTCATTGACTCCTTGGACTTCTTTGAGTGCTGCAACACTCTCCTACCTCATGCATTCCTCCAAACTGTACCCTATTCTGTATCCTTTTCTGTTCCCTATTCTGCTGTTTCACACCTATTCCTTTTTCCCACTCTTGTTATCTGACTGATTGTAGTTAGGAGTTCATGTTTATCCCTGTCCATGCATTTCTAGGTCTCTAAGATCTCAACAGTGACCAAATTGACAGGAATGTAACCCACTCAAGTGCATAAAATATCACCCCTGTGACTCAGACTTGCATCACCAAATATTTACCTTTTCATGACTATTTTTAGTGTCCTTGTAATTATGTTAGAGTTGACTCGTGTATTTTCAAAGAACTGTGAGTAGGGGTGGTTATTTATAGGGCACAGCAATTAGCTGCCATGACACTCTCAAAATTCTCATCCTCTGTTATGACAACCCCAAACTTTCAGATGAGGGCACTCTGGATGCTTGAGTTTTCTAGAAGATAACGGCCATGAGGAATCACATCTTGTAACTGGATATTTTATTTGAGTTGCTGAGATTTGACTATAAAATTGTTTTTTATACCATCTAAAAATGTATGAAGTTCTCTTTCTTTTGTGGAGGACACAATATCAAACAGACCTCCTGGTTCTCTGGCTCTTACAATATTTTCCTATACTTTTCCATGATGTTCAGTGAGCATTAATTGTAAAGGTTGTGTTGCAGATGTGTACACCAGTGCTAAGTATTTCATGGTCATGTATCATCTCTGAAGTGGTCTCCATCTGTTTCAAAAAGAATCATCTTTGATGATGGATGAGGTCTTTTGGTACAAGTTACCTTCATTCTGGATGCAACAGAGAATAAAAGTTAAATACATAAGACCTGCCGTTTGTTTAGGTTTTAAATCTGGCCATACTATAACATTACTAACTATAGAACATTGCAGGTTCCTTGGCTTGGTTATTAACTGCAGTTTTCTTTCTTAGTTTTTGAACAGAAATGATAACAGTGTCCATCATATTGGGTTACCATGAGGACAAGAAGGGACAAATAATATGTTAAACACTGAGAACAATGCCAAAAATTTAAAAAGAACTGGATGGCATTTGAAATTATCACCGCTCACTGGTATGTTCTTCCCACAGGTTTAATCAAAACTCAGAAAAACACATTTGAAGATTCCTTACTTGGTTCAGTAGCAATATCTCTAAGAATCTCTCTTTGCATCATAGTGAGAGATTGATTCAATAAATGTTGTCCAGGAGACACTATTTGCTGACACAGTTTACCAATCATTTAATACAGTAAATGTTTAGGAAATGCAAAACTGTATTTTTCCTCACACATAATGAAACTCTGAGCTCAAAGAATGACCTTCAATCTCCTAAGCATACAGGCTTTCATTCCTCTGTGTCTCTGTGTCTCCTGCCCTTGTTTACAGTGCCTTCCATCCTTTCCCATCTAGAGGTAAGTGCTAGTTATCCTTTAAGACACTGTCTCCTCTAAGAAATCTTTGCAAATACACTGCTACCCACTATCTCAATCTACCAACCAGCTCCATAGTAAACTAATCTGTCACTACCTTTCTTCTGGATCATTATGTGCCCCCTTGTCATTACATATGTTCACTACCTTGTCATTTTATTTTCTTGTCGCCTTCCTTCATCAGCCATACTGATTATTTCATGCAATTTCATACTGTTTATTTTCTGTATCTGTGCCAATAGTGTCATAGAGCAAGGTAGAAGTTCAAGAAACATTTTTGAGTAAATAAACAGACATATCTGCAAGCACAACATGCTTTGGAATCGTTTGGAATGTGTGCTATGGAGCAAATCGAAGAAGGCTAAAATATGATCAGTAAGCTAAAGAATGAGTAATCTAATTAGAACAACAGGACACATGTGCATAAAAATGTGTGAAAGGCAATGGATCAGCAATTGCTGCAATAAACTACGCCATAAACAACTTCATACATAATCTTAATGATCTGAAATAGCAAATCATTTTTCCACTCTGAGTTCTTTTACTGTCTTACTCAGCTTTCGGCTCCGTTCCAGGCTTCAGGCTGGCTGCATGTTTCCCTTCCTAGCAGTTTGCTAGGGCAACTTTCTCATGGTTTGTCACTGGAACAAAATCAGCAAGCCAACCATGAATTCCCATTAGCTTTCTGCTCAGCTTCCACTGGTTAAAGGCAAATCACACATGATGCAAGAACAGCACCAAAGGGAAAGGGAGTATGCTGCCCCACAGTGGGGAAGGTAGGAAGTGAAGTTGTGTCAATGCTTAGTTTATCACACAGTACAGCTGACTGTCCATTTAAAGTGTGAGGTGGGATAGTCTCTGGATAGTCCATCCTTTCGTCTTAGCTCCAAACTTTGTCTCTGCAACTCCTTTCATGGGTATTATGTTCCCTATTCTAAGGAGGAATGATGTATCCACCCATTGGTCTTCCCTCTTCTTGATTTTCTTGTGTTTTGCGAATTGTATCTTGGGTGTTCTATGTTTCTGGGTTAATATCCACTTATCAGTGAGTGCATATATAGTGACTTCTTTTGTGATTGGGTTACCTCACTAAGGATGATATCCTCCAGATACATCCATTTGCCTAAGAATTTCATAAATTAATTGTTTTTAATAGCTGAGTAGTACTCCATTGTGTAAATGTACCACATTTTCTGTATCCATTCTTCTGTTGAGGAACATCTGGGTTCTTTCCAGAGACTACCCCACCTGGGGATCCATCCCATAATCAGCCACCAAACCCAGACACTATTGCATATGCCAGAAAGATTTTGCCGAAGGGACCCTGTTATAGCTGTCTTGTGTGAGGCTGTGCCAGTGCCTGGCAAATATAGAAGTTGATGCTCACAGTCATCTATAAGATGGCACACAGGGCCCCCAATGGAGAAGCTAGAGAAAGTACCCAAAGAGCTAAAGGGATCTGCAACCCTATAGGTGGAACAACAATATGAACTAACCAGTACCCCTGGAGCTCTTGTCTCTAGCTGCATATGTAGCAGAAGATGGCCTAGTCGGCCATCACTGGGAAGAGAGGCCCCTTGGTCTTGCAAACTTTATATGCCCCAGTACAGGGAAATGCCAGAGCCAAGAAGTGGGAGTGGGCGGGTAGGGGAGCAGGGCGGAGGGAGGGTATAGGGAACTTTTGGGATAGCATTTGAAATGTATATAAAGAAAATATCTAATAAAAAAAAGTGTGAGGTGTTGCCACAAGGTTCCTTGAAGAGAACAATAAGTAAGACTTCAATGGGTAAGAGTAGTCTGAGAAAAGTTTTCAAATAAAACAACTCTCTAGCCATCTCATAGAACATAAAAGGTTAAAAGGGAAACACATTAACATTCCAGAGAGGAGAAAATCAAACAGGTGGCAACAAAGTAGGATGCAGAATGCAGTCCCTGGTATGTTAAAGATCAGCTGGATATGCCTAGAAGGGGTCCCAAGCCAGCCACTTGTCTTCCCGCATTTATTTAGCTATCAGAGTACTTGAAGAAATTGGGTAGCACTACCCATGACTTCTTTTCTCATTTTTCCCACAACACAGCTTCTCTGACCCAAAATAACAATCAGGATTCCCAGTTGTAAGTAGAAGAGTTTCTGAATAGCTGAAACATAACACAGTGGCAAAGAAAGTTGCTTTAAAAAAGAAAGAAAGAAATAGAGATAGTCAGGGAGCCATGGACAGAGTCTCATCCCCTCCAGTGGATTTCACAGGACAGTCTGGGACAACTTATAAAAATGGAGTTTGGAGCTCATTGGGTGCCAAATTGGTGGTGTTAGGTCAGTGGTGAGATGTTGAATGCCCGTTTGTTCTATGCCCACGGCTCTAGGTTCAATCCAAAGCCAGAGAGGCAGAGAGAGAGAAAGTCATGGCATCAGCACTAAGACACTGTGGAACACTGGGACATGCATATTAGTGCTTCTGTGTTCTCTCAACAGGTGCAGCTTCAAGTGATGCTTAACTGTAAAATGTAGTCTGAGTAGTGCTACTATCCACACACCTGCTCTGGATCGACCTCAACACTGAGATGAGGGAACCTAACTGGTTGATCTGAAGTCACCATCCATATCCTGGCTATTGAGGTTGCTAGGAAAAGAGGTACAAGCAACTTATTAGTATTTTAATGGTTAGTTATATTAAGAAAGAGGTTGTTTCCACTAATAAGGCTTAAAAAGATCCAAGAATTGACAGTAGAACAGAAGCTGGAAGTCAAAGTAGAACCAATGACTTTTTTTATATAACAAAACAAACAAAAAAAGGCGACAGCCCCACTTCTGCTTTTCTTTACAAGTCTCATACCAACTTCATAGTCACGTCCTCTGAAATCCCATAGGAATTTCCTTTGGAACTACTTTTTTCACACTCATGCAACTTCTTTTAACTTTTCTTTTAAAGATTTTATGACTAGAGATGGAACAAAAACTAGGGGAAAGGCTAACCAATAACTGGCCCAACTTGAGACCTATCCCATGGGCAAGCACCTATCCCCAACACTATTAATGATCCGCTGTTATACTTGCAGACACAAGTCTAGCATGGCTGTCCTGTGAGAGGCTCCACAAAGCAGCCTGCTCAGACAGATGCAGACACCTATAGTCAAACAATGGATAAAGCATTCGGACTCTTATGGAATGGTTCGGGAGGGACTGGGGGCCCTGGTGAAGATAGGAACTCCACAGAAAGGCTAACAGAGTCAACTAACCTGGACCCTTGGGGCTCTCAGAGACTGAACGACCAACCAAAGAGCATACATGGGATGGACCTAGGGGCCCCACTCACACAAGGGAAGAAGGTATGGGGAAAGGATTGTGGGAGGAGCTGACTGGAAGGGGACAATAGGTGAAATGTAAAGTGAATAAGTAAAATATAAAAATGAAATAAAAATAAAAAAAATATTTTATGTATGAGTACAGCATCATAGTCCTCAGGCACACTAGAGGAGAGCATTGGATCCCATTACAGATGGTCATGAGGCACCATGTGGTTGCTAGGAATTGAACTCAGAACCTCTGGAAGAGCAGTCAGGGCTCTTGACTACTGAGCCATCTCTCCAGGCCCTCATGTAACTTAATGTCCAGATGCATTAATTCATCTGGAGTGTAAGCATTGTGTGGAAACTGATCATAAATTGTATTTCCATGTATCCAAATGTGATTTTAATATTTTGATTTCATTATTAATTTTCAATTGATTTTAATAAGTGTGATCGTTTGACTTAGATACACTCCGTAGGCTTAGGCATTTGAATAGGTCCTTGGTTGGTAGTGCTGTTTGGGGAGACTTGGGAGGTGCAGCCTTGCTAGAGGAAGGATGTCACTGGGGATAGGCTTTAAGACTCTAAAAACTATTTCTGGTCTCTCTGCTCCATACTTACATTTAAAGATGCGATGTTTCAGCTTCTGCTCTTGCACTATGCCTGCTGCTTGCTGCCATGCTTCCATACCTTGAAAGACTCTTAGCCCTCTGGAACCTTAAGCCCAAATAAACCCTTTCTTCTGTAAGTTGCCTTGGTCATGCTGTTTTAATCACACTGACAGGAAAGGCAACTAAGACGGTAAGCATGTGGAATAATGGGTGTCGTTCTGACAGTCTCACACATGTCATAGTACTTTGCTCATACTTACATGTCTCACCCCACAATCGGACGTTTCCCATTAATGTGATTTTTATTAAATGACTAATAAAAAGAAGTGAGCACTGAAGACATGAAAGTTACAAGCAACATATTTCATTCTAATATATTTTTTAAAACAGGAAGTCATAAAAGCCTAATGTAGGTCTTGAAATGAGACAGAAAAGACAGACACAAACACCAAGTATGGCTGCTCTGGTGCAAGAACGAACACCTGCTATGCGTATGCCTTCCCAAGACCTGGCCTTCAGTGATATTTCATTAACACCTCAAATTAAATAGGCCTTGGTAGGAATTTTACTAAGGCTATGAATCTAGACTCTCTCTTACACTAGAGAAACAGCTGTTACGCATTTTTCTCATATATCATTGATTGAAGGCAAAAGAAATACTCTGTCTATTCCTCTCATTCTGTCAAATTATTATTTAGCAATTTAAATGTTATTGCACATATGCTATCTATATTTTGCACATGACTCTTTCCAATGTGGATTTTCAAATCAGAATAATGTAGTTAATGAGGAAATGGCATAATGTATAAAAGAATAGAGAAGTTAACATATGCATATATTTTAGCTTAGCTGTTTTTTTTAAGACAGCATATCTTCGGATGTCAGTCAAATGATAATTTAACGAAGTGTGATTTAGTTTTAGGAGATGAGATAATGGTGGAGAAGATAAACAGCTAAGGGAATGTTCCCACTCCATCATCCCCACACCTTCCGTCCTATGCTACCCTACGACTTCCCCTTGTTAATGTGTACACTGTCACCTCAGAAGGCTGAAACAAAACTGTGGGCAAAGGACAACTGTGGCAGTGCACCTTCAAATGAACACTGGCAAGACACAATGGAAAACACCTCCCTTCAAGTCGAAAACAATGTGTGCATCTCCTTTGGAACTGTTTGATTGTAGCCCAGCTTCATAACCTCCTCGTTCAGATGTTAATGAAATGCTTTCCAGGATCCACTCAGTAAAAGCTGTACTGCTAAATGGTTGCATGGCATCAGCTGTGTTATTCTCCCAGGGCTGTGTGGACTCTGCTGCAATGTGTCCATCAAAGGGAACAATGCAGTCAGGTCTCGAAAGGACAGCTTTGGCCAGTGTTAAGTGGAAGAATGACAGCGTTTCCCTTTATACGATGAAGGACGTTTGCACTTAAAAGTCTTTAAGGACAGAAATACTGAGAGCGGTATCTGTAAAACGTTAAAGTTAAATGTGGGCTTTTTCTTTATTGTAAAGCATCTGGTTTCTGTAGAATGAATCTTGTTGATGCCAGTTTCAAGGTTGCTGTTCTTTGTGCTTTTAAACCAAGGTCAAAATGAGAGGCAGCTCAGAGGCCTTGAGATTGTCATTGACAAGGAAAATAGAAGCTTTGTAGCTGTGGCACTAATTAATCACTTCCAGAAAAATAGAGAGAGGAAAAATATATGCATAAACATATGTATACACATGTGATTAACCCTGTCAACAGCTAATTGAAATTTACTTTATGATCTTATACATGTCATCATATCTAGCCAAACACAAGCTAGGCTTAAATGTATGTTCTGGAGTTAGATGAGCTTAGGGGAGAAATGTACTTTCTTTGACAGCATTTTTCCAAAATACTGTTGGAGGCAAGGATGACCTTAAAGAAATCTACACTTTTTGTGTTATTTCAGCTAAACTGTGAATCTGAGATGTAGCTCAGTGGTAGCGAACTTGCTTGGCATGTGCAAGACACTGAGTTCACTGTAATACAACAAAAATAATTTGAATTTTTTATTGTCAATGAGTCCTCACATATCATAAGTAACTTAATAAACAAAATGCCTTTTCCCAACACACTTATCATTTTATATTTATTTTTAAAAAATTATATACTTTAGAATTGATCATACCTGTTCCCCTCCCCCAGCTCCCCCTAGATCTTTCTCGCCTTCCTACCAACTCTACCTCATGTTCTTTCTCTCTCAAAACTAATCATAAAACAAATTTTTAAAAGGTCAGAGTCTGTTTTGCATTGGTTAACTTCTCCTGTGCATGGGCCTACCCGAGATTATTGCTGCTATACCTAGTGACTATTCATTTATAGTAAAATGATTTTCCCTTTTTCAACAGCTATCAACTGCCATTAGCTTCTTCGATAGTGGGGGAGGACTTTGTATCTACGTTCCCAGCTCTGTGTTGGGAGTTTTGTCTGGCTTGAACCTGTGGAGGCCTTGTGCAGCCTGTGCACCAGGCTGTGCACATTAGAGAAGCTACTTCTTGCAGTAGATGGGAATCAACACAGAGGCCCAAAGCTGAGCAATGTGCAGAGAGTGAGAGAATTTGGACCACTCAGTTCTTTTTTTTAAAGGGATGCTTTTATCAAACCCCTCCTCTCAGTGCTTATGTATATATGCAGAAGAGGAGCTAGAAAGGTTGTAAGAGCCAGAAATGATGGATAATTCCAAGAAAACAGCATGTACTCGACACAATAGGACTGATACTCATATGAATGTGTTTACCTTGAAACGCAAAATACAACATCAAGATGTCAAACCTAGAAAACTGCTCAAGTGTTTAAACTCAGGCCATGTGCAGAAAATGAAGTTTTTTCAATGTCACAGGATACTTATTCTGAGTTTTCTACAGCAAGCATTTAATGAGTACTTGATACACATTACTTGTGGAACAACTTTACTGCAGATAAATGTATATTTAGATACTTTTTTTTTGGAAGCAACCATTCCGAGCTTATTTACAGTAGCCTCACAATGAACTCTTTGGGTTAACTTTTCATTATATTTCACCGTTTGTAAAAAAAAAAATTGCTACCTTAAAGATGGTTTTTCCTCAATTGAAAATTAGAAGCTGTTTTCAGGAAGAAACTGTATTTAATTTATTTGCATAAATTGCATCATATTGCTATAAGAAAGTAGACTATTCTAACTCCAAAGGAAAGTGCTGGATGGAGTGGCACATACTTGTAACCCTACCACCCTAGACTCTGAGGCATGATCATGACATTGAAGCCAGCCTGGGATACAAACCCTGTTCAAATCAGCCTGGGCTATACAGAATGGCTATATCTCAAAATTAAACATGACTATTAATATAGTAGCATTTCATTCTTCTAGGATGTTAGAAAACCAGTGTGTGAGTGTGTGTATGTGTGTGTGTGTATTTGCATCCTTTATTACACAAATATTTTCTGGAAACCAAGCTTAAAACCAAAATTGTTAAGGTTCTTTTTATTATTATTACACTTAATTCTCTCTCACTGTCTCTTTCTGTCTCTCTCTGTCTCTCTCTGTCTCTCTGTCTCTGTCTCTGTCTCTCTCTCTCTCTGTCTGAGTGTGTGTGTGTGTGTGTGTGTGTGTGTGTGTGTGCCCATGGTTGCACATATGTAGAAATCAAATGACAGATGTCAGGTTGCAGAAACTTTTTTGTTCTTCCACCATGTAGGTCCGATGGACTGAATTCAGGTCATTAATCTTGTCAGCAAGCACCTTTACCCACTGAGCCATCTTCCCTGCGAACCAATGTGTAAGCTTCTGAAGTTACAGCAATCAACAATTGCCCATTGTTCCTCCAGTATCCCTCCTCCGGAGGCATCATGGATATCAAAGTAAGGGAGCACAATTTCTGACATAAGGAGATGGGAATAGGCTATGCAACACAGACTGGAGTTTAGGAAGGTTACTAGAGAGGGTGACTTCTAAATCAATACAGGAATGAAAGGAGAAAGTTTGAATACGATACAGAAAAAAAGAATGGAATTACAAGAAGCTGGGAGTGCAATTGTTGAGGAAAATAAAAGGGCCTTGGAAAGAGAAGTGGTTGAGTTGTGTCTAGAGTTTAACATCTGAAGAAAAACTGACATAGATGGTTCTAAAGATGATCAGGAACAAATAAATGCAGGACCCTCAGCAGCATGTGAGTTGTCTTAAAGCTCTATGAACCACATGGCAGCTATAAATCACTGCTCAGCTTCAGTAATGAATCAAGGAAATATTTGGAGCCTGAAATCACCACTCTGACCACTTACTAGAAAATGGAATGATTATCAAGAAGACTGGAAGGAGGCCAACTAAATCTGCAGACTCCAGTGTGTTGGACTAATAACCTAAACTAAAATGGTTTTGGTGATGGTTGAAATGCTTAGATGTAGTATGAGAAGAGATGAGTTAGTGGGACCAGTAAGACCGGTGATTGGTCATGCAGGGAAAACAAGGGTAAGATAGGTCTGTGCCAGAGTTTTTTCACCTTGACAATATTTTCATTTTGGTCTAGACCATTCTTTGTTGTGAGAGCTGGCCTCTGTGTTGAGGATGTTCAGCAGCACTGCTGGATTGCACTCACTAATTAACAGAAACATTCTCCTCGTGATGACAACCAAAACGTCTGCAAACATCTACAAGTGTCCTCTGAAAGAGTCTAATCATCCCTTTTTGAGAATTACTGTTAACTCAAATAAGGCCTTTCTGACGTTAGTTCTGTATTAGACTCACCTGAAAAACATTTACATCATATTAATATTCTATATTCATCATCTGTTCACTAGGTCAAAATCTTAGAGAATAAAATCATGGGGTTTTTTTCTAAAATACTTTTATAGTGCACTTAAACTTGAGAGAACTGTGGATATAGATCATATTTGGTAACACACACTTTTAATCCCAGCACTTGGGAGGCAGAGGCAGGAAGATCTCTGAGTTTGAGGCCAGCCAAGTCTACAGAGTGAGTTCCAGGACAGCCAGGGCTACACAGAGAAACTGTCTTGAGAAACAAACAAACAAAGCTCCAATAAACGAATATGATTCCACAAATATTACACCTTTTGTATGATTTCAAACCTTTTAAGCATTCTTTTATTTCAAAATGAACATAATTATAATGTTCTTTTATGACTTGGAACGATAATTATGAGCATTTGATAATCTTGACATATACAATGCTGTTAGGCATCATTAGTATCTGGGGAGGCATGCAACTCTGTACCATGCAGCACTTAGTTTTCATATATGTTTGATCAGTTTGATAGAGTATAGCATTTGGGCTCATTTCATATTTTTATCTGTCCTCTCTCACTTGAAGCCATCTTTATTCCTTACACCTCCTATCCCATGCAAATTTGGGCTTTAATAAACTATAGAATGAGAAAATTTCTAAGCCACATCATATTAAATAAGAAAATAATAATAAACATCTTTCAAAGGACTAAGAATGAGGGACAGAAGAGAAGGTCCAGCAGTTAAGAGCATTTGGTGCTCATGTACAGGCCCCGAGTTTAGTTCCTAGCACCTACTTTGGGCAGACCTGTTAATAACCTGTTAATAACACAATAACCTGTTAATGTAGATACAGGTGATCTTTCGCCCTCTTCTAGCCACCACAGGTACTGCAGTCACATCCAGAAACAAGACATATCCTAAAAAATAAAATAAATTATAGTAAATGTAAAAATGAAGATTAAGAATGAGTTTAATACAAGAATAATAATAATTAGTAGATGGAAAGCTTCCTGACTCAGATCCAAGTATAAGATAAGCATATAAGATAAGACCCCTGCATTATGGGGAAGGAGCAGCAACTCATATCCAAGTGGGCCTTGAGATCAGTCACCCAGTGCTGTACATGGAACAAGTGACATGCTGCAAACTTGTCAGGAAGAGCAAAGTCAGTGCACAAAGGCCAGAAGAACCTTGGTTAGAGGAGACAGTCACAAGGAGAGGGATCAGATGGGATGACTGCTATGGGTTGGAGACCAGCTTTGTCAGTGAGTTCCAGGTCAGCAACTGTTAAAGAGTAAGACCCTGTCTCAAAAAAATGAAGCCAATGCACGTGCATGATACACATACATACACGCAAGCAAATGCTTATACACATAAAATTAAAACAGCACACCTTTTAAAATCCAAAATAAATATGCAAAAACATGAGAAGCATGCTAAAGTATGGACATAGGAGTGGCTCAGGAGCCTCCCACCACTAACTGAGGAATTGCAGATGATTGGTGGCTTCTGGGAGAGGGATCGTTTAGTTTTTCATTAAGGGTGTGGTCTCTGGTAGGTCAGCCCCTCCAGTAGATAACCAGTGCTTATATGGGTAGCACTAGTTGGACTCAGTGGATGATTTAAAAAGCAAGACTAGAGGTGGATATCAGAGGAATCAGGAGGAGCAGAAAAAAAATATTTTTAATAGAAATTCTTAAGGAAAAAATATTTTATTTTTTTAAACAAGCTGATTTGGAAAATCCAGTCAGTGTGGTGATAGATGCAGACAATTCTATGACTTTGGGTAGCTGTTGGAGGTATGTACTTGAAACCAACTACCTCTTTTATGGGGGATTAAATAGGCTCTGGTTTCTATAGAACTGAAAAGTTCCTCTTCAGGTTGAAGCATCAAAGTGCCTACCCTCACCCCATCACCCTGATCCAGGGCAGCTACAAGAACCAACTGATCACTCAGACTTCTGTTTCCTATGATGCTTAATTGTGCAAATTATGTCTCTGTGAAGTGTAACACTACTGCACTCAGGTCTTAATTTGTTTTTTTTGGGGGGGGTTATTAGTTATTTTCTTTACATTTCAAATGTTATCCTCTTTTCTAGTTTCCCCTCTGAAAATCCTCTATCCCCTCCCCCCACCCCCCTCCTCCTAACCCACCCACTCCTGCTTCCTGGTCCTGGCATTCCCCTATACTGGGACATAGACCCTTCACAGGACCAAGGGCATCTGTTCCCATTTGATGAATAACTAGGCCATCCTCTCCTACATATGCAGCTAGAGCCATGAGTCCCACTATGTGTTTTCTTTGGTTGGTGGTTTAGTCCCAGGGAGCTCTGGGGATACTAATTAGTTCATATTGTTGTTCCTCCCATGGAGCTGCAAACACCTCAGCTCCTTGGCTACTTTCTCTAGCTCCTTCATTGGGGACCCTGCTACACTCAGGTCTTAAACTACCTAACCTGGTTGAACTAGATCCAGAATGTTAGCCAAAAGCAAGATGTGTCTTAAAGGGGACTCTATAAGTCACTCCAGTTATCTGACCTAGAAAACATAACAGCCTAAGATCTGAGCCACAGTGAAGGTCAGCTGCCTGTTTTGCATTGACTTTGTGGCTTTGTTCAAATCAACGACATTAACACGATTTGCTGAGCCTACCAATTGGGGTCAGAAGGGTACAGGTATCAGTTCTACTAGGACTATGTTCATTGTGTGGTCTGCACCCAACTACTGCCATAGCGGTAGGAATGTGTCAATCATCTTGGAGCTAGACCAGCATCTCTAGAAAGATTTCATCTCCTTTGAGGGCTTGCCTGAGAAGACATCCTTCAAAACTACCCCGTAGCTGACTACCTCCTGTAACAATACAGCTCCTTCTCCTCTCCCCTGCTGTGTTCAAGGCTGTGTTACTCCACTTAGGGGCTGAGGGGCTGCCCCACCCACTTGCCCCCAGGGTTACTACTTACTTGAAGAGGTTAGAGCTTTAGCTACAGCTCTGCTTCCCCGACTGATTCCCCCCCATTGTATCCATGACATTTCCAATCATTTTTCAGTTTTCTCCAGTTTAGTTTATTTTTAGATAAAAGATTTAAGGAAAAAGAGAAAAAGCTAATAAAAGAAAAAATTGGATCAAAGGAATGAAAACCTGGAATTTCACTATTCAATAATGATTAACCATGATAATACATTCATAGCATGGAATACTGTAAAGCCATAATTAGAGTTATTTAGGTGATAGGAACAGAAGCACACTCCTATGATGGAGATCAATTCCAAATATATAGTTTACAACCTCAAAAGATCATATTTTGTTTCGTTTGTTACCCTTCTTTGGCCTGCTTCCCTCAGTATCTTATCAGTTTTCCCCAGAACAGTTCCTTAATAAATCACTTACACAAGAATCCTCATCTCAAGGTCTGTTTCTAGGTGAGTCAACCTAAGAGAGACTCCAGCTGTGGCATGGTTTGGAGAAGAGAAGTCTTCACACTCTACCAATAAGGGCTCCTGGTCAGAACCAGCTCATTTCCTCTACAGACAAATTTGCAAAAAGGAAAATGGCCAAAATTGTTACTAGGAGGTTGTATAGCAGATAACCATAATGCAGCTATCTCTGGGAATTAGGAGGGAAAGGTGAAGCCACAACCATCATTCATCTGTCACTTAGCCCCAAACTCTGGAGTCACTGACTGTTCCCTCTCATACTGCCTTACCCTAGAGTGAAGACATGGTTCCAGTACAGCAGTGGTTGGGGGGGGGGTGCTTTAAACAACGATTGGGATCATAAGGGTTCTGGCTTTTCCCAGAAATCCCTTTTGTTCCTTGGCTGACAGAAAACAAACACTTTTACTCTACCACATTGTTCACTATGAGGCAAATTACCTTGGATGGGCCTAAAAGCAAATGGGCCAGGTGGCTGTCAATAGAAACCTCTGAGACCAGGAGCCACTATAATCCTTTTCCTCTTTGAGTCCTATTGTTTTGCCCCAGCCACAGGCTACCTTCAGAGCACACCTGGAATCTCATCACCTTTCAACCAGACAGAGCCTGTGACTACTTCCCATGTGGTTTCCCACTTCTAACTTGTCACTTGCATTTGTGGAGGGGTCAAATCTTGTCACTCCTCTCTGGAGCCCTCTCTGTCACATTCATAATCAAAGTCCTTACCCTTAAAATGCTTTGCATAATCTAACCTCCTCTCCGTGGACCTAGAGCCCCACTGGCTCTAGGCTGAGAGGCCCTTCCTCAAGGCTTCTGCACACGAACACTCACCCCACAGAAGTACCCACAAGTCCACTTTCTGGTTTCCTGGTGCCACCTGATGTGATGGGCGTTTTCTTACTTATTTGTTCACTGTCCATTTCGCCAGTGAGAGTTTGGCTGGGATCTTGCTTTTTATACCTTGGATCTTAGCTGTCCTGTAGGTTGTTAGTTTGTTTGGCTGCCTGCTTCTTTTTTTAAACAGAGCCTCATTATGGAGCTGAATCTGGTCTTGAAATGCCCTAGGTGCAGAGGGCCCTTCAGGAGTCAGACCCTTGTTGAAGTTTGAGTGCTTAGGTACATACAGGCCCAGATGCTTAAATGGGTATTAGGGAGTTTGTGGTGTAGGAGGCAAGTTTGAATTTGTCCTTGATAGACTAAGGTTAAACATGGCCCTCACCTTCCTCTCAAAAAATGACCTCTCTGTCTCTGTCTCTGTCTCTCTCTCTCTCCCTCCCCCCCTCTTTCTGTGTGTGTGTGTATGAAGTTTATAAAATTGTAAGTTTCCATATGGCTTTTCAAACTTCTTCCATGTTAGTTAGCCATCCGCCAACCCCATCTTGTGAACTACTCTTTTGTGCTTGTCCCCATTTAAGCCTCCCTCTCAGGTATCTCTCTTTTCCATTTATTTTAGCAGTTCTATATTGTCTTGATTTTTTTTATGGTAAGCATGACTTCCAATACTACAATTATGCTTTAAAATTTTGCAAATTTATTGCATGACTTTGATAGTACATTTTATCTGCATAGTAATTGTTAAAAAGGGTTTGAATCTGAAAACACACAATGTGTTCCCACAGAACTTTAATGAAATCTGTGTTCAGATTCTCAACCTCTATGAATGTGCTGTTCTCTAAAACTGATTCTACTGATCCTTACTCTACCTGCCTTTGCAAAATATAACTTTGCTTGCTTTATTTCTTCATCCAAAATATTACTATAGTATATTTCCCCAGAGCATTAAAACCTCCGTGGTGCCCAAAACAAAATAATTAGAAGTATTAGTTTTGCTCTTGGGGAAATAAACGAGTTTAATGACTAAGTAACAAATCCATTATTGTGACAGGTAATTTCCAGTTTTTGCATTCAACAAAATGGTAGGATATAAACCTCATATTGAACTCTAACTTTTCATAGCATCTCAATAAGAACTTATCCAAAAATATTAAAAAAACAAATTAGAAAAAATAATTTGTTGCTATTACATTCATTGGACTTTTGGGATGAGAATGGGGTTCAGTGGTAGAATATGTGCGGAGAATGCTCAAGGCCCCTGCTTGCATCCCCAGAATTAACCATTGATTCACTTTTAATCAGTTCTATTGTATATTTATTGTGTGTTCATTTGGATGTGTGTGAACACAAGAGTGAGATTATGTTTGCTGTGGAGGTCAGAAGATAGTTTGGGGGGATGATCTCTTCAGAACCAACATGGTCACTCTAACTCTAAATTAAGGAAATGAGGCTTAGCAACAGGCAACTCATCTGCTAAGTCATACACTTGGTCTAATTTTTAATCAACTCTTTAATTATAATTTATGTGATCTATTTTCATTTTGGTTATCTATGTCATAAGAATTATTACACAGATAAACTGCTGGAGAAGAACAAAACATTTTCCTTATAAAAGTTTCTGTCTATGTAACCCAGGATGTCATGAATCTCATTATATACACATGAGTCTGGCCTCAAAATCTTAATTTGCCTACTTCAGCCTTCCAAATTCTAGAATTAAAGTTATATATCACCACATCTGACTTAGAAGAAAAATATTTAAACCCAAGGATAATGGGATAAAAGCAAATCATTTTATTTTCATATGCATTTTTTAAAACTTCTAATTTTTAATTTGTTTGGGTTCATTCCTCTCCAGTATTTAATATGTTTGGGTTTCTGTGGCTTGCAGGGACAACTCAAGGAACAAGAACAAAGCATTGCAATGTGGAAAGGATTTTCTCATTTCTCTTGTGAAGGAGAATCCTCTCAAGTAAGCCCATTTCATTTTGTAATTAGTGGTTTTAAAATCAAATCCCAACATATCTGAAATATATTTTTGTATTGTGGCATAATGTCACTTCTCCTCATATTTTCAAGGATTTTAATTAGTCATCTTACATTTTAACTCTACTAAGTTAAACAAAACATCTTAAGGATTACCAAGAAAATATGTTAATTTTCTATATGTGATAGTTTGGATATTCTTGGGCAAGGGAGGGGCACCATTTGGAAGTGTGGCCTTGTTGGAATAGGTGTGACCTGGTTGGAGTAGGTGTGTCACTGTGGGTGTGAGCTTAAGACCCTCACCCTAGTTGACTGGAAGTCAGTCTTCCACTAGCAGCCTTTGGATGAAGACATAGAACTCCCAGCTCTGCCTGTGCCATGCCTGCCTGAATACTGCCATACTCCCACCTTGATGATAATGGACTGAACCTCTGAACCTGTAAGCCAGCCCCAATTAAATGTTGTTTTTATAAGACTTGCTTTGGTCATGGTGTCTGTTCACAGCAGTAAAACCCTAACTAAGACACTATATGTAGTTTACCATAAATGTTCAATAAGTGTTTAAGAAGTTATAAATATTTTGTACACATATGCATTTATATACATACAATATATACCTTATGAACTACCACTTTAGAGAACTCAGAGTCCAATTAGCACATTGAAATCCTCCAAATGCTGTCACAATTGCATGCACTAGCAAGATTTTGCTGAAAGGACCCAGATATAGCTGTCTCTTGTGAGACTAGGTCGGGGCCTAGCAAACACAGAAGTAAATGCTCACAGTCAGCTATTGGATGGATCACAGGGCCCCCAATGGAGAAGCTAGAGAAAGTATCCAAGGAGCTAAAGGGATCTGCAACCCTATAGGTGGAACAACAATATGAACTAACCAGTACCCCCCTGCCCCCCAGAGCTCGTGTCTCTAACTGCATATGTATCAGAAGATGTTTTAGTCAGCTATCATTGGAAAGAGAGGCCCATTGGTCTTGTAAACTTTATATGCCTCAGTACAGGGGAAAACCAGGGCCAAAAAGTGGGAGTGGGTGGGTAGGGGGATAGAGGGGAGGGTATGGGGGACTTTTGAGATGGCATTGGAAATGTAGATGAAGAAAATACCTAATTAAAAAAAATTAAAAAAAAAAGAAATCCTGGCCACTTTTTTAATTTAAAGGAAAGCCTCTATGTTATCACTGGAGACTGGGTTGAGATAGAGGGACTATGAGAGACATCTCAAACACAGCTCTGCCTCCACCTCCTATGAAAAGCCCATTGTTCACAGCCAGGTGCTTCTTAATGCGGAGGGCTGTAAAGACTCAGGCATTTCCATACAACCTTTGTTATGTCAACATGTTACTTATTTCAGGAGGCTTCTGCAGTAGTGGGTTTCCTTGTGAGTTTTCAACAGACCTTTAGAATCCGCTGCCCTTCTCTGCTCTGTGTTCCATCCTTTACCTTTCTCTTCCATCTTCCTTCCTATTTAATTCTCCTATTCTAATCTCCCTTTACTACATTCTCTTTCCAAAGCCTGGATCCAAATAATTGTATAAGGAGTGAGTCGGATCGTTTGTTAATAAAATTGGGCATTTCAGCATGGTTTAAATGATAGGAACAATTCTCATTGTTCATTTAAAACAAAGGCAGGGAAAATCCATGATGCAGCTAAGTTCTTTCTGCTCTGCCATCCTAAACAGTATATTCTCACCTCAAATACCAGGATGGCTTCAGAAGCTATACACAGCCCATTTGCATTTGGACCACTGGAAGTAGAAAGTTCAATAGAGGATAAATAAGCCCTTCTATCCGGCTAATTTCTCTTCTCATTTATCTTGAAATTTCCTTACAATAGAGAAAAATCAGCATCAAACCTTACCACTGAATTTGAATGCAATGTCTGATAAATATGTGAGGTAAGGCAATACCTGTTATTTTGCCTGGTTCAGAATTTACAACTTATACATATTTCAGTGCATCTTGTTGTACATGGTAAGTGTTATAGTATTTTGTCACATAAAGTAAAATAAGGAAGTTTAAAAAAAATGTTTTTCAAGGTGACATAGAAGTGAGCATGATGGCTTGAGGGTTAAAGACATCTGCCATAAAGCTCGAAGAGGGAGTTCAAACTCCTGGATCCGCATGGTGGAAGGAAAGAACCACCTCTTGCAAGTTGTCCTCCAATCTCAAGTTGTTCCATTCTCTCTCTTCCCACACACACAAAGAAAGAGAGACAGAGACAGAGAAAAGAAACAAAGAAAATATATGAGTATATATTGAAGAATTAGAGGCATCATAAACTTTCTCAATTAAAAACACATACTCTTGTTAAATTGACAGTGATTGTACTGGCTAGTTTTGTGTCAACTTGACACAGCTGGAGTTATCACAGAGAAATGAGATTCAGTTGAGAAAATGCCTCCATGAGATCCAGCTGTGGGGCATTTTCTCAATTAGTGATCAAGGGGCCATCTCTGGGCTGGTAGTCTTGGTTCTATAAGAGAACAGGCTGAGCAAGCCAGGGGAAGCAAGCCAGTAAAGAACATCCCTCCATGGCCTATGCATCAGCTCCTGCTTTCTGACCTGCTTGAGTTCCAGTCCTGACTTCCTTGGTGATGAACAGCAGTATGGAAGTGTAAGCTGAATAAACCCTTTCCTCCCCAACTTGCTTCTTGGTCATGATGTTTGTGCAGGAATAGAAACCCTGACTAAGACAGTGATTGTCTATGAAACTCTCCATACACCACTGTGGTGATTAATGCACTATTTTGTATTATAATAACAATCTAACTGTTGTATCTATACTGATTATAAGCCATGTGTTTTTATTACAGTAAGCATGATTCTATGTTTAGATATAACAGTGTTCTAGATGTGTTCTGGATGATGAGTGGGCCCTTTAGAGTTACAACCACTATAGAACTGAAGCTTTAAGGAGAGACTCATCAAATTATTTTAGTCAGCAGCAAGTAAGGAACAGTCTCTTCCAGGTTAGGGACTGTTCAACTGATAGGTTGTGGTACCAAGGTGACCCTGCTTAGCTAGGTTTGAAGTAGCAGATTGTAGTAGAAAAGGGGCAGGAAATAGCTGAACAGGTTAGGAAGAAACATCTTCATAGAACATTCTGCTCTGGAAACAATCAAAACAATCAAGGGAGTCTGCTTTCTCTAACCAATTACTCATGACCTTTGCAATCTGTTTCTTAGAATTCTGCTGTCTGTCATTGTGTGTTGTGAACCAACTATTCTGTTAACTTCTGAGAACACTGTTACTAATACTTGATATAGTTCTAAAATTTTGCTTTAGATTGAAATGCTTTCATATCTATTGAAATAAGTATTACAAGAAACCCAAATAGACATTTCTGTGTGAATCAATAATAATAATAATAATAATAATAATGATAATTGCCACTCTGGTTCACTTGGTACCCAACCAGAGGAGAATTTTCTCTCTAAAAGCCATTTCCCATAACATTGGAAAATTAAACAACAAAAACAATTACACATATTCAATAGTCGGACTCACTCTTACAATTATTAATATATTTCCTGAGTGAACAAGGTTAATCATTTTGCATAAAGTATATTAATCTTCATAACAAGCAGCCTGAGACAGCAGGGTTCCTGTAAATTTGAAGCTAGCCAACACTACATAGTAAGAGCTTATCTTAAAGCAACAACAAAAATAAAACTTATAACAACTCGATGTGGTAGGTACAATTTTATCACAATTTTACTAATGAGGAAATAAAGCCAGGGCAGTTAAGTAACTTGCTCCAAGTCATGCAGCATCAAGAGTCGGAACCTTAATTTCTGTCCAGATGGTGGGTCTGGGATTAGAACACTGGTGTTTGCCATGCTCTCAACAGTTGAAAACAGGCTGTTTCCATCATAGTCTTTACTAGCTCCTCCCAGATAATGGATTTTAGAGACCTATTCTCTAAATTTCATAATGTAGATTTATAATACAGTATGACTGTGGAGAATGTTTGCACAGGGAAAATGGTAAGCCAAGCCTTGTGTTGTACAATGTTTACTTTCACACGTGTAGTTCTTCGAGGCAATAGTCTGTCTCTCCTGCTTTTATCGTTTGTATGGATTCATGTGTGTGTGTGTGTGCATGTGCCACAGAGTGCATGTGGAAGTTATATGACCACCAGCTCAATGGACTCAGTTATCCTTTCACCTTTCTGTGGGTTCCAAAGATCCAAGCCCTCAAGTTTGCCTACCAATGCTATAGCCCTATACCGCCTTTTTAAAAAAATTATTTATTATTATTATATATAAGTACACACCTTCAGACACACCAGAAGAGGGTGTCAGATCTCATTACAAACTGTTCTGAGCCACCATGTGGTTGCTGGGATTTGAACTCAGGACCTTTGGAAGAGCAGTCAGTGCTCTTAACTGCTGAGCCATCTCGCCAGCCCCACTCTACTCCTCTTTACTGCTCCTTTCCTTTCTACTCCTCATTTTTTCTGAGGTTGCCTGATCATATTATTTCTTTTTGTTATTATAAAATGGGTTTCCCCATCAAAATCCCAACTCAATTCTTCACTGAGTTAGAAAGGGCAATTTGCAAATTCATCTGGAATAACAAAAAACCTAGGATAACAAAAACTATTCTTAACAATAAAAGAACCTCTGGTGGAATCACCATGCCTGACCTCAAGCTTTACTACAGAGCAATTGTGATAAAAACTGCATGGCCGCTATGGGGAACTTTTGGGATAGCATTGGAAATGTAATTGAGGAAAATATGTAATAAAAATATTAAAAATCGAGATCAGCGCCAGGGTAGCGGGAGCACAGGGTTGCCTGACACCCGCCAGCTACCCACAACCCCCGCCGCAGGATTTTGGGACTGCTGGTGAGTGGAACACAGCTTCTGCTCCAGTTCAATCACGCGGGACCTGAGACTGCTCTGGTTGGGGAGAGAGAAATCCGGCCTACATAGGGCCACAACCCTCTTCCGGTCAGAAAAGCACCTGGGCAGCTGGGGCGCAGGGTCGGCTGACACTCGCCAGCTACCCACAACACCTGCCACAGGATCTTAAGACTTCTGGTGAGTGGAGCACAGCTTCTGCTCCAATCCAATTGCGGGACCTGAGACTGCATTAGTTAGGGAAGCAGAACCGGCCTGAGTAGGGCCACAGGCCTCATCCGGCCAGATCAGCGCCAGGGTAGCAGGAGCGCAGGGTTGCCTGACACCCGCCAGCTACCCACGACCCCCGCCGCAGGATTTTGGGACTGCTGGTGAGTGGAACACAGCTTCTGCTCCAGTCCAATCACGCGGGACCTGAGACTGCTCTGGTTGGGGAGAGAGAAATCCGGCCTACATAGGGCCACAACCCTCTTCCGGTCAGAAAAGCATCGGGGCAGCTGGGGCGCAGGGTCGGCTGACACTCGCCAGCTACCCACAACACCTGCCACAGGATCTTAAGACTTCTGGTGAGTGGAGCACAGCTTCTGCTCCAATCCAATTGCGGGACCTGAGACTGCATTAGTTAGGGAAGCAGAAACCGGCCTGAGTAGGGCCACAGGCCTCATCCGGCCGGAGCGCCGGAGCGCAGGGTTGCCTGACACCCACCAGCTACCCACGACCCCCCGCCGCAGGATTTTGGGACTGCTGGTGAGTGGAACACAGCTTCTGCTCCAATCTTTAAACAGTGACAACGATAACAACTAACCCCAGAGATTACCAGATGGCGAAAGGTAAACGTAATAATCTTACTAACAGAAACCAAGACCACTCACCATCATCAGAACCCAGCACCCCCACTTCGCCCAGTCCAGGGCACCCCAACACACCGGAAAAGCTAGACACGGATTTGAAAGCATATCTCCTGATGATGATAGAGGACTTCAAGAAGGACTTTAATAACACACTTAAAGAAATGCAGGAGAACACTGCTAAACAGGCAGAAGACAATAAAGAGGAAGCACAAAAATCCCTTAAAGAATTGCAGGAGAACACTGCTAAAGAGTTACAAATCCTTAAAGAAAAACAGGATAACATAATCAAACAGGAAGAAGTCCTTACAGAAAAACAGGAAAACACATCCAAACAGATGATGGAAATGAACAAAACCATACTAGACCTAAAAAGGGAAGTAGACACAATAAAGAAAACCCAAAATGAGGCAACACTGGAGATAGAAACCCTAGGAAAGAAATCTGGAACCATAGATACGAGCATCAGCAACAGAATACAAGAGATGGAAGAGAGAATCTCAGGTGCAGAAGATTCCATAGAGAACATCAGCACAACAATCAAGGAAAATGTAAAATGCAAAAAGATCCTAACTCAAAACATCCAAGAAATACAGGACACAATGAGAAGACCAAACCTACGGATAATAGGAGTGGATGAGAATGAAGATTTTCAACTCAAAGGACCAGCAAACATCTTCAACAAAATTATAGAAGAAAACTTCCCAAATCTAAAGAAAGAGATGCCCATGAACATACAAGAAGCCTACAGAACTCCAAATAGACTGGACCAGAAAAGAAATACCTCCCGACACATTATAATCAGAACAACAAATGCTCTAAATAAAGATAGAATACTAAAAGCAGTAAGAGAAAATGGCCAAGTAACATATAAAGGCAAGCCTATCAGAATTACACCAGATTTTTCACCAGAGACTATGAAAGCCAGAAGATCCTGGACGGATGTTATACAGACACTAAAAGAACACAAATTCCAGCCCAGGCTACTATACCCAGCCAAACTCTCAATTAACATAGATGGAGAAACCAAAGTATTCCACGACAAAACCAAATTCACACATTATCTCTCCACGAATCCAGCCCTTCAAAGGATAATAACAGAAAAAAACCAATACAAGGACAGGAACCACGCCCTAGAAACAACAAGAAGGTAATCCCTCAACAAACCTAAAAGAAGACAGCCACAAGAACAAAATGCCAACTTTAACAACAAAAATAACAGGAAACAACAATTACTTTTCCTTAATATCTCTTAATATCAATGGACTCAACTCCCCGATAAAAAGACATAGACTAACAAACTGGCTACACAAACAAGACCCAACATTTTGCTGCTTACAGGAAACTCATCTCAGAGAAAAGGATAGACACTACCTCAGAATGAAAGGCTGGAAAACAATTTTCCAAGCAAATGGCATGAAGAAACAAGCTGGAGTAGCCATTCTAATACCTGATAAGATTGACTTCCAACCCAAAGTCATTAAAAAAGACAGGGAGGGACACTTCATATTCATCAAAGGTAAAATCCTCCAAGAGGAACTATCAATCCTGAATATCTATGCTCCAAATACAAAGGCAGCCACATTCATTAAAGAAACTTTAGTAAATCTCAAAGCACACATTGCAACTCATACAATAATAGTGGGAGACTTCAACACACCACTTTCACCAATGGACAGATCATGGAAACAGAAACTAAACAGGGACACAGTGAAACTAAGAGAAATTATGAATCAAATGGATCTGGCAGATATCTACAGAACATTCTATCCTAAAACAAAAGGATATACCTTCTTCTCAGCACCTCATGGTACCTTCTCCAAAATTGACCACATAATTGGTCACAAAGCAGGCCTCAACAGATACAAAAATATTGAAATTGTCCCATGCATCCTATCAGATCACCATGGACTAAGGCTGATCTTCAATAACAAAATAAATAATAGAAAGCCAACCTTCACGTGGAAACTGAACAACACTCTTCTCAATGATACCTTGGTCAAGGAAGGAATAAAGAAAGAAATTAAGGACTTTTTAGAGTTCAATGAAAATGAAGCCACAACATACCCAAACTTATGGGACGCAATGAAAGCATTTCTAAGAGGAAAACTCATAGCTCTGAGTGCCCCCAAAAGGAAACTAGAGAGAGCACACATTAGCAGCTTGACAACACACCTAAAAGCACTAGAACAAAAGGAAGCAAATTCACCCAAGAGGAGTAGACGGCAGGAAATAATCAAACTCAGGGGTGAAATCAACCAAGTGGAAACAAGAAAAACTATTCAAAGAATCAACCAATCAAGGAGCTGGTTCTTTGAGAAAATCAACAAGATAGATAAACCCTTAGCCAGACTCACTAGAGGGCACAGGGAAAGCATCCTAATTAACAAAATCAGAAATGAAAAAGGAGACATAACAACAGATCCTGAAGACATCCAAAACACCATCAGATCCTTCTACCAAAGGCTATACTCAACAAAACTGGAGAACCTGGATGAAATGAAGAAGTTCCTAGACAGATACCAGGTACCAAAGTTGAATCAAGATCAGGTTAATGATCTAAACAGCCCTATATCCCCCAAAGAAATAGAAGCAGTCATTAATAGTCTCCCAACTAAAAAAAGCCCAGGACCAGATGGGTTTAGTGCAGAGTTCTATCAGACCTTCAAAGAAGATCTAATCCCAGTTCTTCACAAACTATTCCACAAAATAGAAACAGAAGGTACTCTACCCAACTCATTCTATGAAGCCACAATTACTCTGATACCTAAACCACAAAAAGACCCAACAAAGATAGAAAACTTCAGACCAATATCCCTTATGAATATGGATGCAAATATCCTCAATAAAGTTCTTGCTAACCGAATCCAAGAACACATCAAAACAATCATCCATCCTGACCAAGTAGGTTTCATCCCAGGGATGCAGGGATGGTTCAATATACGGAAATCCATCAACGTAATCCAGTATATAAACAAACTCAAAGACAAAAACCACATGGTCATCTCGTTAGATGCGGAAAAAGCATTTGACAAGATCCAACACCCATTCATGATAAAAGTCTTGGAAAGATCAGGAATTCAAGGCCCATACCTAAACATGATAAAAGCAATCTACAGCAAACCAGTAGCCAACATCAAAGTAAATGGTCAGAAGCTTGAAGCAATCCCTCTAAAATCAGGGACTAGACAAGGCTGTCCACTTTCTCCATACCTATTCAACATTGTACTTGAAGTCCTAGCCAGAGCAATTCGACAACAAAAGGAGATCAAAGGGATACAAATTGGAAAAGATGAAGTCAAAATATCACTTTTTGCAGATGATATGATAGTATATATAAGTGACCCTAAAAATTCCACCAGAGAACTCCTAAGCCTGATAAACAGCTTCGGTGAAGTAGCTGGATATAAAATTAACTCAAACAAATCAATGGCCTTTCTCTACACAAAGAATAAACAGGCTGAGAAAGAAATTAGGGAAACAACACCCTTCTCAATAGTCACAAATAATATAAAATATCTTGGCGTGACTCTAACTAAGGAAGTGAAAGATCTGTATAATAAAAACTTCAAGTCTCTGAAGAAAGAAATTATAGAAGATCTCAGAAGATGGAAAGATCTCCCATGCTCATGGATTGGCAGGATCAACATTGTAAAAATGGCTATCTTGCCAAAAGCAATCTACAGATTCAATGCAATCCCCATCAAAATTCCAAATCAATTCTTCAACGAATTAGAAAGTGCAATCTGCAAATTCATCTGGAATAACAAAAAACCTAGGATAGCAAAAACTCTTCTCAAGGATAAAAGAACCTCTGGTGGAATCACCATGCCGGACCTAAAGCTCTACTACAGAGCAATTGTGATAAAAACTGCATGGTACTGGTATAGTGACAGACAAATAGACCAATGGAATAGAATTGAACACCCAGAAATGAACCCACACACCTATGGTCACTTGATCTTCGACAAGGGAGCTAAAAACATCCAGTGGAAGAAGGACAGCATTTTCAACAAATGGTGCTGGCACAACTGGTTGTTAACATGTAGAAGAATGCGAATCGATCCATTCCTATCTCCTTGTACTAAGGTCAAGTCTAAGTGGATCAAGGAACTTCACATAAAACCAGAGACACTGAAACTTATAGAGGAGAAAGTGGGGAAAAGCCTTGAAGATATGGGCACAGGGGAAAAATTCCTGAATAGAACAGTAATGGCTTGTGCTGTAAGATCGAGAATTGACAAGTGGGACCTCATGAAACTACAAAGCTTCTGCAAGGCTAAAGACACCATCAATAAGACAAAAAAACCACCAACAGATTGGGAAAGGATCTTCACCTATCCTAAATCAGATAAGGGACTAATATCCAATATATATAAAGAACTCAAGAAGGTGGACTCCAGAAAGTCAAATAACCCCATTAAAAAATGGGGCTCAGAACTGAACAAAGAATTCTCACCTGTGGAATACCGAATGGCAGAGAAACACCTGAAAAAATGTTCAACTTCCTTAATCATCAGGGAAATGCAAATCAAAACAACCCTGAGATTCCACCTCACACCAGTCAGAATGGCTAAGATCAAAAATTCAGGTGACAGCAGATGCTGGCGAGGATGTGGAGAAAGAGGAACACTCCTCCATTGTTGGTGGGATTGCAAGCTTGTACAACCACTCTGGAAATCAGTCTGGCGGTTCCTCAGAAAATTGGACATAGTACTACCGGAGGATCCAGCAATACCTCTCCTGGGCATATATCCAGAAGATGTCCCAACCGGTAAAAAGGACACATGCTCCACTATGTTCATAGCAGCCCTATTTATAATAGCCAGAAGCTGGAAAGAACCCAGATGTCCCTCAACAGAGGAATGGATACAGAAATTATGGTACATTTACACAATGGAGTACTACTCAGCTATTAAAAAGAACGAATTTATGAAATTCCTAGCCAAATGGATGGACCTGGAGGGCATCATCTTGAGTGAAGTAACACAATCACAAAAGAACTCACACAATATGTATTCATTGATAAGTGGATATTAGCCCAAAACTTAGGATACCCAAGATATAAGATACAATTTGATAAACGCATGAAACTCAAGAAGAATGAAGACCAAAGTGTGGACACTGTGCACCTTCTTAGAGTTGGGAACAAAACACCCAGGGAAGGAGTTACAGAGACAAAGTTAGTAGCTGTGATGAAAGGATGGACCATTTAGAGACTGCCGTATCCAGGGATCCATCCCATAATCAGCTTCTAAACGCTGACACCATTGTATACACTAGCAAGATTTTGCTGAAAGGACCCAAATATAGCTGTCTCTTGTGAGACGATGCCGGGGCCTAGCAAACACAGGAGTGGATGTTCACAGTCAGCTATTGGATGTATCACAGGGCTCCCAATGGAGAAGCTAGAGAAAGTACCCAAGGAGCTAAAGGGATCTGCAGCCCTATTGTTGGAACAACATGATGTACTAACCAGAACCCCGGAGCTCTTGTCTCTAGCTGCATATGTATCGAAAGATGGCCTAGTTGGCCATCACTGGAAAGAGAGGCCCATTGGACTTGCAAACTTTATATGCCCCAATATAGGGGAATGCCAGGGCCAAAAGAATGGGAATGGGTGGGTAGGGAAGTGGGGGGCACTATGGGGGACTTTTGGGATAGCATTGGAAATGTAATTGAGGAAAATATGTAATAAAAATATTAAAAATCAAAAAAAATAAAACCTTTATCTTTAAAAAAAATATTAAAAATCAAAAAAAAAACAAAACTGCATGGCACTGGTACAGCAACAGACCTGAATTTTGGAATAGAATTGAAGATCCAGAAAGGAATCCACACACCTATGGTCACTTGATCTTTGACAAAGGAGCTAAAACCATCCAGTGAAAAAAAGACAGCATTTTCACCAAATGGCGCTGGCTCAACGGGCCCTTATCATGTAGAAGAGTTCGAATTGATACATTCTTATCTCTGTACAAAGCTCAAGTCTAAGTGGATCAAGGAACTCCACATAAAACCAGAGACACTAAAATTTGTAGAGGATTTTTAAAGTGGGGGAAAGCCTCGAAAATATGGGCAGAGGGGAAAGATTCCTGAACAGAACAGCAGTGGCTTGTGATGTAAGATCAAAAATCGACAAATGGGACCTCATAAAATTGCAAAGCTTCTGTAAGGCAAAAGAAACTGTTAATAAGACAAAAAAAGGCCACCAACAGATTAGGAAAGGATTTTTACCAATCCTAAAATGATAGGAGACTAATATCCAATATATATAAAGAACTCAAGAAACTGGACTCCAGAAAATCAAATCACCCTATTAAAAAAACTGGGTTACAGATCTAAACAAAGAATTCTCAACTGAGGAATACCGAATGGAAAAAATGTTCAGCATCCTTAATCTTCAGGGAAATGCAAATCAAAACAACCACCTCACACCAGTCAGAATGGCTAAGATCAAAAATTCAGGTGACAGCAGATGCTGGAAGGATGTGGAGAAAGAGGAAAACTCCTCCATTACTGGTAGGAGTGCAGGATGGTACAACCACTCTGGAAATCAGTCTGGCGGTTCCTCAGAAAATTGGACATAGTACTACCAGAAGATCCAGCAATACCTCTCCTGGGCATACACCCAGAAGATGTTCCAACTGGTAATAAGGACACATGCTCCACTATGTTCATAGCAGCCTTATTTATAATAGCCAGAAGCTGGAAAGAACCCAGATGTCCCTCAACAGAGGAATGAATACAGAAATTATGGTACATTTACACAATGGAGTACTACTCAGCTATTAAAAAGAATGAATTTATAAAATTCCTAGGCAAATGGTTGGACCTGGAGGGCATCATCCTGAGTGAGGTAACACAATCACAAAGGAACTCTCAAAATATGTACTCACTGATAAGTGGATATTAGACCAGAAACTTAGAATACTTGAGATACAATTTGATAAACACATGAAACTCAAGAAGAAGGAAGACCAAAGTGTAGATATTTCATTCCTCCTTAGAATGGGGAACAAAATACCCATGGAAGGAGTTACAGAAACTAAGTTTGTAGCTGAGCTGGAAGGAAAGACCATCCAGAGACTGCCCTACCCGGGATCCATCCCATAAGCAGCCACCAAACTCAGACACTATTGCATATGCCAGCAAGATTTTGCTGAAAGGACCCTGATATAGCTGTCTCTTGTGAGGCTATGCCAGTGTCTGGCAAATAGAGAAGTTGATGCTCACAGTCATCTATTGGGTGGAACACAGGGCCCCCGATGGAGGAGCTAGAGAAAGTACCCAAGGAGCTAAAGGGGTCTGCAATCCTATAGGTGGAACAACAATATGTACTAACCAGTATCCCCAGAGCTCATGTCTCTAGCTGCATATGTAGCAGAAGATGGCCTAGTTGGCCATCATTGGGAGAAGAGGTCCTTGATCTTGCAAAAATTATATGCCCCAGTACAGAGGAATGCCAGGGCCAGGAAGCAGGAGTGGGTGGGTTGGGGAGCAGGGGTAAGTGGGGGACATAGGGGACTTTCAGGATAGTATTTGAAATGTAAATGAAGAAAATATCTAATAAAAATTGTTTTTGAAAATAAAATAAAATAGGTTTCCTTATAATGCCTTCACTCAGGTGTATTATTTTATTTTGCACAATTCTTCTTCATCTTGTTGTTCTCAGGCCTCCTAGTTTCCTTTTCATCAATGAGGCTCCCTTCGCCTTTCATGTCTAAGCATTTTAATATAAAATGAAACAATTGATCTGAGATGCTTTCACAATGTAATTTGTAAGTTTTTAAGAATTTAGTCGGAAAGGGTAAATGAGGACTCCGACAAACTTATACCCTTAGGGCAGGAAACAAATACAAATCTTCCAAGCTAGTTTCTAAATTGTCATGAAAGAAGGAAGCCAAGACTTAATTATAATAACTTTAATGATATTTGTCAAGTGTTGGTCCTAACAGCAATAAAGAAATCATGCAAAGTCCATTTAAAACCCACATATTTTGTGGACTTGCTATTATCAATATTTGTTTAGGAGAATGTTGTCTGTGTCTCTAGCTTTCAGAATAATAAACTGTACATAGATGCATTCAATGTGTATGTGTGTGTTTGTAAAATTGATAGCATGATTCCTTCATGTGGACCACTTTCTGTCATTCTAGAACAAGATAGATATAAAATGAGAGGGTGGTATTAAAGAGATGCAATATCTAGCATCTCTCCCCTCAAATATATCTTATTTGCTCATGGTTTGGACTCTAGGCTGGTAATGGCATGTGATGTTCTTTTATCTAATTGGCTGTTTGGTTTTGCTAGTCTCTGAAAAAATTATACATAAAATTGAAGCAAAATCTAGGAATTCATTTTTATTGTGATTTTTAAACCCATCAGACCTTGATAATTAAGATTTGTGAGAACAATCTTACTTTTCTTTGGAAACACCAAGGTCAATATTAAAAATAAGGAGTGTTAGACATCAGTGGGAGGAGCAGCCTTGGGCCTAAGGGTGTCTGATGCCCCAGTATAGGGGAACACTAGGGCGAGAAGACAGGAGTGGGGGGGTAACACCCTCATAGAAGCAAGGAAAAGGGTGAATGGGATAGGAGGTTTCCAAAGGGGAGACCTGGAAAGGGGAAAACATTTGAAATGTAAATAAAGAAAATATCCAATTAAAAAAATAGGGAGTGTTGTTTCAACATGTTTTTTATGACTTTCATAAGAGGAAACTTGTCTTTTGCAAAACATAAACTTAATAGCATTTTACACCATAAACTTAAACCATTCTAACTCCTAGCTCCTTTCAGTATTGAAGACTTGTGTTAACTAAGAAACCCCTATTAATTACAAATATATCTAATGGAAATCTTGTTCTCATCACTAACTTCTAATATTTTTAACGTTTTAATTATTATCTACCCAAATGTTTCAATGATCCATGATTTCTGTCTCAATAGTACTTACTTTGTTTTGTTTTGTTTTGAGAAGTGCTACAAACTGAAACCAGGAACTGACACTCGGGTGACCAAGGATGCTGTATAATTTTAATGTAAAATATTCCCACAGATCTACATGTTTGAACAGCTGGTCCTCTGATAATAGTATTGTTTTGGGAGCTTAACGGTCCCGGATGGAAGAGGTGGGCCATTCAAGACAGACATTTGGAAATATAACCCATGCCTTTCCTAGCCACAATATGATGCACCTAGCCCTACTGCAACTTGATATGCCAAGGCAGAGTGATATCCATGGGAGGCCTCCCCTTTTCTGAGGCAAAAGGGAGAACTGGGAAATGGGGATGAAAGGAGGTGAGAATGAGGCACTGTTGGGTGGGGAAGAGAAGTTGCAATCAGGATGTAAATAAAATAATTAATTTGAAAAAGAAAATATAGCTCAGCCATAGTTCTGTTATATTTCTGTTTCACAACCTTCTAAGATGTGAGAAACAGAAGCCACAATGTCCTGCTACTTCATTGTAACCAACAGTTGAGATATTCTTCTTGCCCTGGTGGACTGTACTTCCTAAAATCATGAGCCAAAGTAAACTTCTTGTCTCTTAATCTTCCCTGTAAGATATTTTATCACAGCAGTAAGAAAACTACTTTGTACCACTAACTCATAACACTTTTCTCTTTGGCTATTTTAGCAGCATGAAAGAGAAGAAGGACCACAGAATTGGTACCAAAGATACCCGAGAATAGCTTTGTGAAACAGTAACGTGCTTTCCAGTATTAGTACCTAGAAATATGTCAATGAAAGAATTAATAATCTGCTGCTCTCAGTCAATCCCCATGTATTGGCATGGCCCGTGATTTCTAACTTCCTGAATCACACTTGTTTTGCTTTGTCTTGGGTAGTACTAGAGATGGTAGCTAGGGCTTCTTTATGCTAAACACAATACTCTATATGTACATGATTTTTGGTTTCATTAAAAAATACTGTTGATATGTCATTAGCTTTAAACATTTTCATTTTATAGCCAGTTAACACCAAAAATATAGCACAACATATTCAGTGGCATAGAGCAACAATTATTTCTCTCTGCTCACACATTTACAAATTGACTGAACATTCAATCATCTGTAATAGGTTCTGACAGGCTTGGTGCCATGCTCCAAATTTGTCCAAGGGAGTTATGTAGATATTTAATCTTCTATTGCCAATCAGGCATGAGGATGCCTGTCTATATTCTCATCACTTGTGAGGCAGAGGCAGGAGGATTTTCAGAAGTTCATGTCTAATCTAGAATATATACACATGAGAGGTTCCATGGGAAGATAATGTCTCCTAAAATGTTTTACATGATAGAGAAGTATAAGAAGATAGGAAAAAATACATGAAATCTCCTAAAGCTGCAGCTGAAAACTCCCACTGGTGCTTCTGCCCACATTTCAAAGCCTAACGCATATGCGATGGCAAAGCCTAATACATTGAGTGGAAGTAACTTAAAGGCTTCAAATAAAAAGGAATGGATATGGGAAGGAACAGAAAATTGAAAATGTATATCTATGAAGAATATGACTATAAACCATTTTCATGAGGACCAGGAATATGCCTGATAAGCTCTATTGCAGTTTCCCATGCAAACAGACACCTTAAAACTTAGTGAACTAAAACAGCTATCGTTCATTAGTTCCTGATAACTAATTTGAATTTTAGGCTTGGCTGAGCAGTTTTGTATTCTGGCAGCATCAAACCCACTCATACAGTTGCAGATAACTAATGGTCTTCCTACAAATTGGGTGATCCAACAGAGCCTTGCTCACATGCCTGACAGCTGATAATTGTTGGTTTAAAGTGTGTGTGTGTGTGTGATCATTATCATGGACTCTCATCCCACTAGCACTAGAAAAAGCACTTTTCTACCCTTTCCTGCATTTCCTGAAGATTGCTCAGTAACAGATGTTGTAGTGTAGACATAGAATAATACCCAAAGGCCTGTATGTTAAATTTTTTTTATATTTTTATTAGGTATTTTCCTCAATTACATTTCCAATGCTATCCCAAAAGTCCCCCATAGCGCCCCCCACTTCCCTACCCACCCATTCCCATTCTTTTGGCCCTGGCATTCCCCTATATTGGGGCATATAAAGTTTGCAAGTCCAATGGGCCTCTCTTTCCAGTGATGGCGACTAGGCCATCTTTTGATACTTATGCAGCTTGCTACTCTTAGAGGCTGATAGAAACCTTAAAATGCAAAGCCAAATGGGAGGTCTATAGGTCACCAAGGACAGGCTCCCAAAAGACACTGTGAGCCTACAATCTCTTGTTGATTTTGGTTACCCCCTGATCAGGACAAAAGCAGCTTTGTCCCCCTGGACGTTCCTCATCATGAGCCAAAGAGACAGACTCAATGGATCATAGACTGAATCCTCTAAAATAAACTTGATTATAGGGAGAGAAGGCAACCATTTTCTCTTTTTAAGTTGTTTATTGCTTATGGTAATGAAAAGCTAATAGCAGAAATCCCTAAAGTCACACACAAGTAGAATGGAATAGCCAGCAAGGAGAGAGGTGCCCTCACTGAGTGTATTCATGATGGCATCTCTTAGAGATTTGTTATCTATATAATGTGCGATGAGGTTTAACTGGTGTTGTATGTGTTATTTATTTAACTCAAGGTTCCATCTGGTACTTTGAATGTATATGGAGGCAAGGGCACAGATTTGGGGATGGAGAGTCACTTGAAACAGAAAAAGATAATTCTATTTTAGCTGACACATAAATTAATTAGAAAAAAATGTAAAGAGTACTAAACTAAATAGAAAACTAAGCCAAGGTTATTTTTTACTAGAAAATGAATTACTAGCAAATATAGCCAGTGAGAATCACAAATTGTTTTCAAATAAAGAAAATGAAACTAGACATTTTCTATTTTAATTATTTTTCTGCACAAATATTGTTAACATACTCATGAACATGCCCTGTCATTCCAGGAAATGCATGAATTTTTTGTCTTCTTTCAATACAGTGTTTTTTATCCTTTTATTACTGATAGAAGCAAACATTTATGTTCAATTTCTAAAACCATTATTATCCTTCCACTAATTAATTCTATTTCTGTGGCTATGGTTTGTAAAATACTGCCGTTTATATCTTGAAGAGCAAACAAAGCTTTCTCTCTTTTTAAAAATTCCCTGTGATGTTAACACAAAGAATAAAATAAATAAGTTCTGTTCACTGTCAAGATTTATCTGTTTCAAATTTTTCTAAAGCACAAAACATTATTAATGAAGCACTTAACATTAAACTTCCATCAGCCTGGTATAAAAACAACAATAATCCAGTAGATAAAGAGAAACAAGGGAAACGCTTTTAGTAGGAGCCAGGAAAGGATTTATGTACTCTTAATGGAACTTTATAGGTTCCAGGTTCCATTATTTTGTCAGAGATATAAAGAAAGGGAAATTGAGCAATCTTTTTAATTGATTCTATAGAGTTTAGAAAGCTATTGGATAAATCTGGAGATGACTAAGGGCTAGAGTGAGTGAAAGAAATTTTTCTTATTAAATTTATAAGCAGAACCCTGGAGATCTAAATAAGTACAGCAATAAAAATAAATAAATACAGAGATACCACCATGCTCCCTATTGGTACAGTTGCAAGACATAAAGAAGCCAAGCTCGGGCTGTCAGTGCACTCAAATTTAAGAAACCGTTGAATAATATTTGTTAGCAGAAGAGAGGAAGAAATGTGTCAATGCTAGTCCAGTGGGAACTGAGTTTGTGCCCAAACCCACTAGAATAGAAGAGGAAGCTGAATTTCAAGATGATAATCAAGGCTTTTCCATTCAAAAGAGAAGCTAGGAGTATGGTCTTTGTGAACAAAAATCTCCAGAATAAATAGCAGGGATTCTTTGATCTCTGTAATGTTAGAAAAATTTTCAGCTTCTCAAAAATCAAATATGATGTTGATATTTTTGCTCGTTGCATAGGTCATCATATAGATTATGCAACAAATTCACCTATTTATGGGACATTTATAGAGAGTTATAAGTCTTCAGAGGTGGAATAGTCCAAGCATAACCAAATGCCCAAACCTTAGAGACAAGAGCTGCTATAGATAAAATGATTGGATGTAGGTTAAAATAACATTTTCACATGAAGAGTGATTTTGCCACTCAAGAGACTATTGGCTTCTGTAAAAATCACAAAGTTAATACACATTAAAGACATGGAGCATTCCTCAAAATATCTCCTACTTCTATCATCATCAATCTCTACTAAAGACTTTTCTTTCCACAAAGATTAAATATGTTTATTTGATTTATTATAAAAATTTGCAAATAAATAAAAAAATCACACACTAAAATTAACTAAACATAGAACACACTACTTAAGCAAACCTAGAGTCTATACAACTCAGTGGATTCCTAGTCAATTAGAATAGACTGTAGAGCTTTGCATTACATTTTACACTTTGGATATCAATTACATATTATGTACTTGGCTGCTATCAATTATTCTCAGTGGTAGATAAGCAAATATGCTTATTGTTAAAGAATCATATATAATTTCCTGAAATTGTAATTTTTCAGACCACATATTGACATGATTAATGCTCTTGACATCTTTTACCTGTCCCCAAGATCACACTTACCATCAGCAGACTACTTCACCCATTACTTTTCTCTAATTCAGGGAGCAAGGCAACAGACAGGTAGAAGGAAAGAGGATTTAGAGCATTATGTCCTTTCTGCATGCATGGCCATGTGATTTGCTAGGATATCCTCTAACAAAAGCTACCACTGGGTCTGGCGAGATTTCTCGGGTTAAGAATGCTTGCTGCTGTGACTATAGTGGAGCATGTATCCTTATTACATGTCAGAGCATCTTCTGAGTATGTGCCCAACTCCACTATGTTCATAGCAGCCTTATTTATAATATCCAGAAGCTGGGAACAACCCAGAGGTCCCTTCAACAGAGGAATGGATACAGAAAATGTGGTACATTTACATTGTGGAGTACTACTCAGTCTTTAAAAACAATGACTTCATGAAATTCACAAGCAAATGAATAGATCTAGAAAATATCATCCTGAGTGATATTTTTCTTTCCACAAAGATCAAATATGTTTATTTGATTTATTATAAAAATTTGCAACCCAGTCACAAAATAACACACATGGTATACACTCACTGATAAGTGGATATTAGGCAAAGAGTGTGGAATACCCAAGATACAACTCATGGACCACATGAAGCTCAAGAGGAAGAAAAACAAAAGAGTGGATGCTTCAGTCCTACTTAGAAAGAAGAACAAAATAATCAAGGGAAGTAAAGGGTGGGAGAGACTTGGGAGGAAGAGAAGAGGGGGAGGGGAAGAAGAGGGGGGAAATCAGGGATGGGAGGCAATGGAGGAGATGTGCAGAGGGTCAGCAATGGGGGATGGGAAACTAGGGGTAGCAACCAATAAGTCCCAGATGTCAGGAAAGCAAGAGCCTCCCAGGACCCCACAGGGATAACATTAACTAAAATATCCCACAAAGGGGAGGGAGAACCTGTTGAGACCATATTCAGAGGTTAGGCATTCCTGCCCCTCTTCCTGTTGAGGAATGGGGCCACCCACCCATCATCAAAATTTTAACCCAGAATTGTTCCTGTCTAAAGGAGATACAAGGACAAAGTATGGAGCAGAGACTGAAGGAATAGGCCATCTAGAAACTACCCCATCTAGGAATCTATCCCACATGTCGACACCAAACCCAGACACTATTGTGGATACTAAGAAGTGCTTGCCGACAGGAGCTTGACATAGCTGTCTTCTGAGAGACTCTGCCAGAGCCTGACCAATACGGATTTGTTCGCTCTCAGCCAACCATTGGACTGAGCACAGGGACCCCAATGGAGGAGTTAGGGGAAGGACTGAAGGAGCTGAAAGAGCCTTATCTGGCATCAATGGGAGGAAGGCCCTTGGTCCTGTGAAGGCTTGATGCTCCAGTGTAGCGGAATGCTAAGGCAGTGAGGCAGGAGTAGGTAGGTGGGTGAGGGAGCACCCACATAGAAGCAGGGTAAGGGGGAATGGGATAGGGAGTTTCTGGTGGGGGGGGGGGATTGGGAAAGGGGAAAACACTTGAAATGTAAATAAATAAAATAACCAATTAAAAAGAAGAATGCTTGCTGCTCCTTCAAGTGACATGAGTTTCTTTCCTAGCACCAGAAATCTCTTCTGGCCTCCAAGGGTGCCCACACACAGGTCTGCATGTACACACACAGATATACACACAGATTCAAAGAAAATAAGTCTTTTCATATAAGTCGATTAATATTCTAATATTTCTAGCCTAATCACACTGTCTACTCTGATTCCAGATCCCATTCTCATCACCTGAACACCTAGAGATGGTGACAACATTCAGTAGTTATTACTGAATTATTGTGGAAGTAGCATAGCCCGTTATGATTTTCCTACACTCCAATAACTTGTTTGAAAATCTCAAATAGCACAGTTTGTTAGTATTACCTTGATATTAAATGATTTATACACACAGCAGATTTTTCTAATATTGAAAAGTTAAAAGAATCAGTACTGTTGAGGTTGCTCTATGAAGTTACTATTGACTGTTTATAAAAAGATAAAGAAGTATAAGATATGTTCTATGGGTGTGTGGTGAGGTATGGGGAAAGGGAATGTCTCAGCAGGCCCATATCAATGCATGCCTTCCCCCTGAGGGATCAGCCACAAGGTGGTATAGTATAGAATAGAGTTTGTTTAGGGCATGATGAGGGGAGTTAAGAAGGTAGGAGAGGCAGAGAGAGGCAGAGAGAGAGAAAGTATAGAGAAGTAGAGGCCAGCCATGGCCATGAGCACATGGAAAGAGGTGAAAGGGAAGAGCCCAAGAGGGCAAGAGAGAAACAAGAGGGAAGCAAGAGTAAGAGAGAGACAGGAGGGGGCAAACAGCCCCTTTTATAGTGGGCCAGGCCTACCTGGCTGTTGCCAGGTAACTATGGGAGTGGAGTTTAGACAGAATGCTATCATTGGGTAACTTAAGAAGCATACATTTATTGTTCATAGTCCAGAATGCTAAAATGTCTGAGATCAATGTGTTAGTTGCTCTGATACCGGGGTGAGTTCTGCTTCCTGATTTAAACTGCCCATCCCTCATCACATCCTCATTCGGCAGAGACAGACAAAGCAAGCACTCTTGTATCTTTTTATTAGGGCACCAATCCCACTCATAGGACTTCTCTTCGCATGGTCTAAACCAAGTACCTCACCTCCTAATGATGTCACTTTGGAGATTTGGACCCTCACGCGAGTTTTGAAGGAACACAAACATTCTATTCATCACACAATCCATAAAAGAGAAACTTTTAAACTTGCCTTTTCTGTTAGCATAAAAATAAAAGCTAATATTTATTGAAAGCTTACTCTATGCTAGAACTATTCTGAATATTTTAAATGCTAATTCCTATGACCTGAAATTATGCAAAACTACAGAGGAAGGTTAAATGACTTGCTCAAAGTCACACTGAAAATAAGAGGCAGGGTTGTGATGTAAACTAAAGAACTCTGACTTCTGATCCTCAATTGGTTATACAGATTAATAGTGTCTTCGTACACAAAATAGTAAGAGAATATTTCATGAAAAAATGCAGTTAAATCAAAAGTATAGAATTTTTAAATGAAATATTTCATGAAAACAATGCAGCTAAATCAAAAGTAATGTAATTTCCAGAAGTGTTTATTAAACACTCATTAGGCTTTCTGTTGCCCCGGAACCAATACCCCAGTCTCATTCTACCACTGCAATAGAACACAAATGCGGCCTTTCCTCACTGCTTCTCCTGTGAATCCCACAAGCCATCCCCTCCTAACTATTCCCCTTGTACTCATTGCTGCATCCCAGCCCCCACCTTCTGGAGGCACCCCTGTTAAACCACAGATCACATCTGCCAGAAAACCAGTCTTTCTCTATTCCTATAGATTTAATACCACAGCCTCATCACTAGCACTGCAAAAGAACACTTGCTGCAGTCTTTCTTATCTCCTGTTGACCCCACAAACCAACTTCTTCTAATCTCCATTTCCCAGCTTGTTGATTTGTCCCAGACCCCACTCAAGCAGGCATCCTTACTAAGACAAAGGCAGCTCCTCCCAGGAAAACAAGTAGGCTGAAGTCAGACCCATACATCTCCTAAAGCTCCTGAGATTCCCTGCCTCCAGTCTCATCCCCAGCAAGGTAACTGGAAAGTGCTGTGTTCTCCCTTTCCTCTTTGACCCCATCCATAACAATCATAAAGACCTTCCCCCCTCCCTCAAATTCCATTCTTAAACTCAGTCCCTAACTCATTCAATTCCCAATTCTTGCCAACTCCAAAACCAGCAAGTATTCCCTGTGAACAGAACAGCTGAACATACTAGGAAAACAGGGAGCACATAGTCCAGGGAGAAACAGAAACCAAGGAACAAACAACCCACCCAAGAAAGACACATCCAGAATTCAGCACTGATATCTTTAATCATCCTAAACCCAGATGCTAAGACACCAGCATAAAAACTCAATAAAAACCAGCCAGGGTAATATGTCTCCACCAGAGCCCAGCTATCTATCCTACCACAACAGGCCCAGAATATTTTAATATAGCAAGAGTATAAGGAAAAGTCCTTAAAACCAACTATATGAAGATGATAGAGATCCTTAAAGAGTAAGTGAATACATCCTTTAAAGAAATGCAAGAAAACACAATTAGAGAAAATGAATTAATCTCTTAAATAAATCTAAGAAGGGAAACAAAAAACAAAACAAAAGAAAAAACAGAATGGAAAGAAACAAATAAAACTGATCATGGCATGAAAATGGAAACAGAATTACTAAAGAAAACCCAAACTGGAGAAATTCTGAAAATAAAAAAAAATAGGAATTTGAACAGGAACCACAGAAGCAAGCTTCCTCAGCTGAATACAACCCATAGAAGAGAGAGTCTCAGACACTGAAGATACTATAGAAAAAAATGATGCCTTGGTTAAAGAAAATGTTAAATCTAAAACATTCCTGACACAGAACATATAGTAAATCTGAGACAGTGTGAAAAGACCAAACCTAAGAATAATAGCTATAGAGGAAGCAGATAAAACATAGCTAAAAAGCCCAGAAAATGTATTCAATAAAATCATAGAAGAAAATCTTCTTAACATAATGAAGAAAATGCCTATAAACATACAAGAAGCAAACAGAACACCATTTAGAGTGGACCAGAAAAATTTTTTCCTGCAACATAATTATCAAAACATTAAATATACAGAAGAAAGAAAGAATATTAAAAGTTGTAAAAGAAAAAAGACCAAGTAACATATAAAGTTAGATCAATTAGAATTGTGCTTAACTTCTCAAAAAACACTCTAAACACCAAAAGGGCCTGGACACATGTGCTGTTGACTCTAAGAGACCACAGATGCCAACACACACTACTATATCCAGAGACATTTTCAATCTCCATAGATGGAGAAAGTAAGATATTCCATAAAACAAAACAAAACAAATTTAAGCAATATTTATCTGTGAATACAGACATATAAAGGGTGCTAGAAAGAAAATGTCAACCTATGTAGGTTACCTACATCCATGAAAATGCAGGGAATAAAACAATCCACAGATTACTAAACTCAAATAAAGGGACACACTCACCATCATTACCACTGACAACAATAACATAGCAGGAATTAACAATCACAGGTCATTGGTATTGTTCAATACCCCAATTAAAAAGACACAGCAGATTAACAGAATGGATGCAAAACCAAGATCTACCCTTCTGTTACATGTAAGAAATACACCTTAACATCAAGGATATACATTTCCAACCACAGGGTAGAGGATCTACAGAAGATATTCCATACAAATGGACAAGAACAATCTGGCATAGCAGATTGTTCAGCAAATCTAACAAAATAATAGACTACATAGAAGTTGGAGAGAGGGTTTGGGAGACTGCAAGTAGTGGTAGAGGGAAGTGCAGTTGGGGTGTATTACATGAGAGAAGAATAAAAATAGAGAAAGCTCATACTAGCAACTTAAAAGAAGACCTGAAAGCTCTAGAACAAAAAGAAGTAATCATGGCCAAGAGGAGTAGATGTTAACAAATAATCAAATTGAAGGCCTAGATCAATAAAATAGAAACAAAGAGGGCAGTACAAAGAATCAATGAAACAAAGAGTTGGTTCCTTGAGAAAACAAGTCATAAAATTGTTCTCCAAACTAACTAAAACAGAGAGTATCCAAATTAACACAATCAGAAATGAAAAAGAGGACATAACAACAGACATTGAAGAAATGCAGAATAATTAGGGCAGGTTTTAAAAGCTTGTACTCATAAAATTTGCAAAATCTTCAAAAAAAAGGATAATTTTCTTAATAGTTACCATTTACCAAAGTTAAATAAAGATCAGATAAACAATTTATCCGATAGATAGATAGATAGATAGATAGATAGATAGATAGATAGATGATAGATAGATAGATAGATAGATAGATAGATAGATAGATAGATAGATAGATAGGCAGACATATAACTCCCAGTGAAAGAGAAATAGTCATTAAAAGTCTCTCAACAACAATAGCAACAAAAATGTCTCAGGGCCAGGAGGTTTTAGAACAGAATTCTACCAGACTTTCAAAGAGTTAACACCAAGACTTCCCAAACACTCTATAAAGTAGAAACAAAAGGAACATTGCACAATTTATTTTATGATGATATGTTACCCTTATAGCCAAACTATAAAAAAATTTAATAAAAAATTACCTACCAATTTTCCTTATGAACACAGATGCAAAAATACTCGACAAAATACTTGCACATCAAATCCAGGAACACATCAGAAAAATCATCCAGCATGATGAAGTAGGTTTTATCCTAGACATGCAGAGAGGGTTCAATACATGAAAATCAATAAATGTAATGTACCTTAAAAATGAACTGAAAGAAAAACATCACATGATCATCTCAATAGATGCTGGAAATGCCTTTAATAAAATTGAGCACCCCTTCATGATAAAAGTCCTGGAGAAATTAGGTATACACAGAACATATATAAACATAATAAAGGCAACTTACTGCAAGCCTATAGTCAACATCAAATTAGAGAGAAAAATCAAAGCAAACTAAAATCTAGAACAAAACAAGGTTGTCCACTCTCCATATCTATTCAATATAGTACTTGAGGTTTTAGCTAGAGCAGTAAGACAGCTGAGGGAGACCAAGGGATACTACTTGGGGAGAGAAAAAACCCAAAAGTATTGCTATTTGACTGAGAAACACTTGGCTATCAGGAAAATGAAAATCAAAACTACCTAGAGATTCCATCTTACACCTGTTAGAATGACTAAGATCAATAACACAAGTGACAGTTCATGTTGTGAACAAGGGGAACACTTCTCTATTGCAGTGGGAGTGCAAACTTGTAAAGCCACTTTGAAATCAATATAATAGTTCTTCAGTGAGTTAAGAATTTATCTACCTCAAGACACAGCTATGCTAGCTACTCTTGGGCATATACCAAAAGGATGATCCATCCTACCACAAGGATACTTTCTCAGCCATGTTCATCGTGGTAATATCCATAATAACTAGAAAATGGAAAGAATCTAGATGTCCCTCAACAGAAGAATAGATAAAATGTGGTATATTTACATAATGGTGTATTACTTAGCTGTTAAAAATAATGACATCATGAAATTTACAGGCAAATGGATGGAACTAGAAAATATCATCCTAAGTGAGGTAACCCAGACACAGAAGAACAAACATGGTGTGTACTCACTGATAAGTGGATATTAGCCAAAAAAGTCCAGAATACACATAATACATCTCACAGACCACAGACCATAAGAAGCTTGACAAGAATGAAGGCTCAAGTGAGGATGCTCGGACTCAGAAAGACAAATATGTTATGTGTTCCCTTATAAGTGGAGAGTAACCCTTAAGTAAATGATAATGAAGCACAAGCTAACCAGAGATATTGGGTAAAGGGAAGCAGTGTGGGGGCAGGGTGGGCAGAGAGATCTCCCTGGAAGGAAAAATTAGAATAAATTTACAGACAGATGGGGAACAAATGGGGATGAGATGGGGGGTGGATCAGATGGGGCAGAGGCAGAAATGGGGTACAGAGAAAGAGTGACAGGAGAGGTGGTTGGAATTGTGTCGGTATTTAGGTGGTGGTGTGGAGACCTAGTGGAAACTTCCTGGACAATATGAATCTGTTCCTAGTGATGCAGGATATGGAGTCTGACCTGTTATCTCTTATAGCTAGTTGAGGCTTTGAGTGGTGGAACTAGGTTGTATTCAATTGTTGTCCAAATAGTTGTCCAAGGGGCTCCCACTGAAATCCCCAGACAAGCCAGGCTGCTGCTGAGACAAAAGGCTGCTCTCAGCAAACTGACAGCAAGACCCCATTGTGGAGGACAGTACCCACCCACACAACTCGCTGGTGCTTACATAGACCACTCACCGCTGTGTTCTAGCTTCTTTGATGTGGAAAGGTACTCAACAAGCTCCTGAAAGAGAAATGAGGACACCAATCCACCCACATATCCTCTGATCTACAATCTGTCTTGCCAGAAAAATATCCTAGGGCAATGGTGGCCCAGAACATGTGGGTGAAGCAAGCCAGCGTTTGATTTGCTTTAAGGTCCACTCTGTAAGGAGGAACCCAACACTGTTCTGGTAACTAAGAACCACAAACTAGACAACCAGAGATCTATCTATGGTAAAAAAAAAAATGCATATAGAGAGAATCTATAGTGGAGGTGTCCTTTGGGTCCTCCCCCCACAGAGGTCAGGGAATCCCATGGAAGAAGAGGTGGAAAGATTATAAAATTTAGAGGAAATGGAGGACATCAGGAGAACAAGGCCCTCTGAATCAACTAAGCAAGGAGAGGATGAGCTCACAGAGACTAAGTCAGCAAGCATGGGGCCTTTATGGGTCAGCACCATGTCCTCTGCTTGTATATTACAGTTAGTAGCGTAGTGTTTTTATGACACTCCTAAGTGTGAGGACGAGTAGGTCTCTGACTCTTGTGCCTGTTCTTGCAACTCTTTTCATTTTGTTGGCTTGCCTTGGCCAACTTAAATATGATGTTTTGTTTTGTTTTGTTTCTTCACCTTATTAGATTTTATTTTGTTATAGTTTAGTAATATTACTTAGAAGCTTGTTTGTTTTCTAACAAGAGGCAGAAAGGAGTAAATACAGATAGGTGGAGAGTGGGGGGAACCGAGAATAGTAGAGGGAGGGGAGATTATAATCAGGATTATTGTATGAGAAAATAATCTATTTTCAATAAAAGAAAAAGAGGGGAAACTAAAAGTAAAAATAAGTATGAATTTAAAAAAAATAACTAGTGACATGCTGACAAAAATATTATATAGAAACATTAAACTTCTGTCTTATTTCCATAATCCTCATAAAAGTTTTGTGCTGTTCAGGAGTGAAGGTGCACACCTGCATTCTTAGTAGTCAGAACGTTAGGGCAGAGGGGTTGTGAATTCAAGTTCAGTCTGGCTACAGGGTAGACTGTGTCTTGAAAAGCAAATAAAAACAAAAGTTCTATTTTGTAGCTGCTGCTCTTCAGTGTTAGGTGATGTCACCACAGGTCATTGACATCCCTGGTTCAAATGTGGTGATCCAGGCAGGCTAAAGGATAATCTGAAAATTAGCTGTGTGGTGGTGGTGTATACCTTTAGTCCCAGCACTTGGGAGGCAGAGGCAGGTGTAGCTCTGTGTGTTTTGAGGCCAGCCTGCTCAACAAAGGGAGTTCCAGGACAGCTGAAGCTACACAAAGAAAGAGTCCCTGCCTTGAAAAGCCAAAGCAAATGAAACAAACATCAAAAACAAACAAACAAAGCAGCCCAACAAAAGATAACCTGGAAATTAAGCAGGAAAAAAACCACAAGGCTTATTATGAAATGATAAATTCTCCAGCAGCATGAGCCATGATGGTGACCATGACAGAGACATGAATCCCATTTTGTCATATTTCTACTTTGTTCTGGAGCATGTTGCCACGTCTTCAGTTACTCTTAATGACTTCTGTCAGAAGCATAAATCAAGTAAGGCTCCTTCATTTGTTCAACAAATATTAGCTTTGCTGATACAGCTTATATCTCCAATCAGCAATTTTATACACTCTTTATAAAGTACAGTTTAAAAAGCAATGCCTTGTTATTGCCTAAAGGACAGTTTAAACATCTGATAACTAAAAACTTCTAAGGAACCTGCTACTGATGTGTTGGATTTCTTTAACTCTTCTAAACACTGTTCTTAATAACAAGTTGGCATGTTACATCTTTGGAAATCATTAACTCAGTGTGCTGGTAGACCTGGTAACAGAGGAAGTTCGATCTAGTTGTAGCTAAAATTAAACTGTAGGGTCCCTCGTTTAGAAATTGCTAACAATTTCAAGAAGGCTGGAGCAAAAATGTAAAGGAAGCCCCTCAGGAGATTATGAAGCTGCACAGGCTGCAGGCGACTGAAGCCAGGACTGCTAGCCATCTTCTAGATACAGTTCCAGGAACTCCGAATTACAGGAGGTCAAGAAAGTGGGCACCTGAATTTCAGACCAGCTTGAGCTGCCCAGTAAAATCATGTCTCAAAACCCTCAAATATTGTGCTACAATTTGGGGGATTTGTTCATATATAGATGTTTCCCTGTCAAAAAGACATGAATCTCAGGACTTCAGATAACTATAAACACTTCCTAAAGGACTCATCACTGGGTAATGTAATGTGGGGTGTAAGGGTTTCAATATGAAGATTGTTTTTGAAAGAACATAATTCATCCCACAGTACCATTGTTGAAAGCCTGTTATTTCAACTTGGCACTTACAAAATGAAGAAGGGAAGCTTATTAATGAAACATTTATTGTATTCTGGAACTGGGATAAGAGCTTCAGCAAATTATTTTATTCAATAGAGTATATTATATTTTGAAGCTCAGAGAGACCAAAAAATTTACTCCAAATCATGAAACTAGTAAAGATTTGCAGAGATTCAAAACCTATCCTATTTGACTTCACCACTATAGTCTTTCTGAGACTCATAGAGCCTTTCTAATATTTACTGGTGAGTTTATTTAAGAGTGATTAAGAACCCCCAAAGACAGTAAATATCTCCAAGAACACATGAAACCATGGGTTTCCTTTATTACAATTGCATAGAATCAGCTACCACTGGTTTAAAAGAATCCATTTGCACTTGTGTCTTTAATCCATAAAAATTCTGGAAATTGAATTTTTGAAAAACACTTAGTTAACATGAATTCTGGGAAAAGGGAATTGGATACTCTGTGAAGATTTCAATACGGACTGTCGTTTAGCATTCTTATGCTGTTAGCTGTGTGATTTTTCATGTCTCTAGCATCAATATCTTCTAGCATAGGTGTTAAAGGCTATCAGTTTAAATTACCATGTACAGCCAAGCATAGTAGGAAAAGTTACTGAATAACTGATCATTACCTAGAGATAGCACTTGGTAGATCTTTGAAATTTCCATACTCAGAATGTGCAAAAGTCCTTCCCTGTGGTTGACACAGGGAGGATTATGGTTGGAACACAGAGGGTGAAGCCCTCCAGAGTGTCATGCTTCCATCACCTCGACCAGGTATTTGGTACTACATTTAAGCTTTCTGTATCAAGAACATCCCATTTTAGCATAAATGGATGACAATTTAGTTTTCTGGAAAGGACAAATGAGGAAACACTTGTAACTGCTTAGGCCCTGTGGTCTCAACAGCAACTACTAATATTCACATGTGAAGGCAGGCACAAGAAAGGAGAAAAGGAGTGAGCGTGTCTATTATAATCCAGGACACATTCATTTCCAAAGCACAGTGGTGGGCCACATGTGGCCTGCAAGCTATAGTTTCCCCCCTCCTACACGTGGAATAATCTTGAGATTATTTTATGATGAATGGAGAAGAGAGCTTTTTATGTTATATATGTTATATAAGAAAACTCAAAGTCCCCATTGAAACTCTCAATTCTTAACTAAAAAGTGTAGTTGTGTCTCCAGTATTCCCAGGTCTCTTTTCTCTTTTCCTTTTTACCAGAAGTCCTCAAATCACCACCACCTCAATATTTTTTAGAGCAGCCCATTCTTTTGCAAAGATCACAGGCTCCATTAAATGGTTAACAATGTCACTAGTCCCTCAGAAGCTGTTTAAATAAGCACTACTGCTATTGGAATATGTCTTATTTACCAGGGTTCTTGAGAAAAAACAGAAACAATAGGTGAGAATTGTTAATTGATAGCTGACGCCCTATGTTCATTTCTGTTGCTATTATAGAATACCCTAACAAAAGTAATTATAAGAATGAATGGATATGTTCTTACTTGTGTGTATGTATGTATGTATGTATGTATGTGTGTGTGTGTGTGTGTGTGTGTGTGTGTGTGTGTGGCTCAGGCCCCTTTCTACAGTTGCATTGCCCATTACCCAACTCCAAGGAAGAGCAGTGTTTGGAATGGGCAGGTCTTCCCTCTCAATTATTATCAAGGCAATCCTCACAAAGGGGATTCAGAAGTCCTTCAATAAGAATCTCTTAGGTGATTCTTTGGTAAATTAAGTTGACATTAAAACTAATCAACATAGATGATAGGTAATGCCAGCCTACATCTGCTTCTTCCCCTCGGGGTATCCAGGCTTGTTGCACAGCAGGCTGGACTGAAGGGAGAGAAGCTTAGGGGGTTGGATGAGTACAGCTTGACAGTGAGTGCACAGGCAAAGAAATTACACCCAGGAACAGCTTTGGAGAACTGATTCAGTTTGGGGGGGGGGACAAAAACTATTTAAACCTTTGGGAGGTGAGTAGGGACTATTGGGATGTGTAAGTCATTGACCAGGGCCAGGGTGCTAGGAATGCCTCATTTGCACAAGGATGAATTCCAGGTGGATTTGGACATGACCTTATAAAGGCAAAGGAAGTTTTAACCTGGCTTCCAGCTATGTTAACTCCTCTGGTGAGGCAAAGGTGGGGAGGGCAGGGCTAAGTGCACTGGGACATATTTCTCCTGCTGATCTCAGAACAAGTTTCCTGGGTTTGGATATGCTTCAATCTCACTCTTACTCCAGGCTTGATCCTCCCTATCCCACTGCTCCTGGTCCCACTAGATAGATAGATAGATAGATAGATAGATAGATAGATAGATAGATAGATAGATAGATAGATAGATAATTGATAGATGATAGAGTTAGAGACAAAGACATCATTAGGTAAATTGATTTTCATAGCTATGAAGTTAACAAAACAAAACAAAACAGTGTCTACAGTCTATAATCAAGAACACCAGGTAAGTCTGTGCTCAGTTTAGTCTGAAGCATGTCTTTGGTACTTTTTCATGTAGTTATACATTAATTTATATTTTTATTGTTGACTACTATACTACTACTCATAAAGTGATTGCACCAGTTTCCAGGATAATGGAAATACTGTGGGTCCTAGTATTCTTTTGACAAAATGAGTTGAGCAGTCTGCTTTAGAACAGAATATTTTACTCTATGAAAATTCTACCTTAATACAAACAGTTTTAAAACATGCTTATATTTTTGTTTTTGAGACAGGTTTCCTACAAAAGGCTAGCATCAAACTATGTAGCTCAGAATGGACTTGAACTCATGACCCTCCTGCTTCAATTTTAAGCTTATAGGCACTCACTACTTAACTTTGCTCCAGATTTTTTTGTTTTTGTTGTTGTTGTTATTTGAAACAGTGTTTTTCTACATAGCCCTATCTGTTCTGGAACTTGCTCTGTCATCCAGACTGCCCTTGAACTCATAGATGCTTTTGTCTCTGCCTCCCAAGCGCTGGGATTTAAGGCATGTATTATCATTTCTGGATTCAGGGTATTTTATTAAAAGTTTATATGCCTGGAATTTAAAGCTCCAAAATGGAGCTCAGAACAGAGCTTGCAGCACTTGTCTAGCAGGCAGAAGTCCCTTGGTTTGCTCTCCAGAGCCATAAAACAAAACAGAAGTTCCAATATGACTGCTAAAGAAACATCTGTCACATCTGGCCTTCTGGGCAGTAAAAACAAAAACTAATGAAAAAGCTAAGAGGATATGGCACAGGCTTTCCCTATGAAATCCCTTAAGGAGAAATCAAATCTTGTCAACATGTGGCTGAAGAGACGGCTCAGCAGTTAAAAGCATAAGCTAGGTTTGATTTCCAGCACCCACAAAAGAGCTCACCACTGTCTATATCACAGTCCCAGGTGACCTGCCATCTTCTTGCCTCTGTGAGAGCAAGGCACAGCAAGGAAAAAAACATAAACACAAAGGAAATAATTATTTAAAACACCTTATACTTAAATCACATTGGGCACCCTAGCTAGAAAATAGAGAAGTAGGCATAGTGCACTATTTAACCAAGCATGTCCCAGGCAAAGTGCTATGTGTATAGTAACAAGAAACCAGAAAAGACAGATATTGGTTGTCCATTGATAGATTCAATCACATAAAGATGTGTGCATGCACACAATTATTTACAGGACATCAGGGGATTCAGGGACACCCACTGAATCTCAATTTGCCTAAATTCTATATTAAATTCTACTAAGTATTTAAGGCATAGCTATTAGCTAAGCACAGCTAATAAAAGTATGTGAAGGACACATTTCATTATAATAGGCATTCAAAAGACAAATTTGGGTAGAATATATGTCAAACTCATCCAAGTGGAATAAGTGAGGTTGTCTGTGTCTCCAAAAGACTGCAATTCTTTAAGTGGCCTGTTTCTAATTGAGCAGTATTTAATTCTGCTGACATCTTAAATTTACTATATGTGAATGTTAGGAGATAGGCCACTTCACTTAAGTGTACATTCTACTTACACACTCGATTTGATAGCATTAGTTTGCAGGTGTCTCTCCTTCAATTAATTGCATGCTGGTGAAATGCATAATTTAGACTCGGTGTAAAGTAGAAGTATTCAAATGATAGTCTCTTCAATGTAATTATTCCACATAAGATGGCGTGCTGACAAAATGTTGTCCTTTATTTTTTAAAATAATAGCTTCAAGTATGTTCAAGATTAGATAACACGGAAATGTCAACAACATTTGACAAATATGAAGTGAAAATAATGAGATTAAGATTGCCTTTATCTAATTTTCCTCCATAGACTCACAAGATTTTTCTTTATGACCCCCCCTCCCCCCCCCAGGGTCCTTCCATGTTTTTCAGCCTGATTTGAAAAACAAGGGAAAATGCCTTAAGGAAAACATATGTGTGTATAGACACAGTCTTTTGTTGGTTCCTAAGCTAGATGATGATCTGTAAAAGTAAGTCAACATATTTTTATTGTAGTAGCAGAGAGATGAATATGATTTAATTCATCAGAAGTGCACAACTTAATCTACACTTTGTATCTGAATACTGACTTAAGTAATCATTTTCTTATAAATGAAGCCTTGTCAGAGTATATACTGGAAACTCAGGTGTGGCTCAGTGATATAGTGTCTGCCTAGAATACAGGAGGATGTAAGTTGAACCCCCAATACTATATCTTAAACCTTATTTGGTTAGAGAAATTTCAGTAGGCATCAATCAATGTAGAGACTCATAGTTGATCAAAATGCAGAAGATGAGTAACGGTTGAGTGCTCAGCTCTTGATGTGGTGTCTGTATCATGATCTCACAGCAGCCATGGTTACCTGCACAGGATCAATCTAGGCAATATCACAGCACAGATGGGAGAGTCGATAACAATACCCCATTCCTAGGTGAGGAGGTATTGGTAAGTGATGGCTACTGGTGGAGGATCCTATTGTCTTGGGGAATGTTGCTGGCAGCTCATGTATCTCCAGTGGATGGCCCTACACCCTTGAGCATACTTGCAACACTAACTGAACTAGGTGTGCTATACAAAAGAAGAAGGATGGGGAGGAAGTCAAGGTGGGAGGGGGTGGAGGCTCCAGGAGAAGTGGAGGGGTGGAATGGATATGATACAGATATATTATGTAGATGTATGAAATTGTCAAAGAATGAATTTAAAACATTCTTTAAGCTTCCTTGAAAATTAAATGCAAGTGACTTCCACGGATCCCAAATATGTCATTTTATTCTTGAGTCATTCGCTGACACAGCATCATGTTGTCAAATTAACATTTGATGTTTTATCACAACATTTCATGTTCCATCATATCATAGTTCTATCTATTGATCATGGGCTCAGAGGTGAGGCATGTATTATATCAGCACTGCAGTAGGTTAGACAAAAGCTCTTTCATGTCCTAATTCTTGAAAGTAGATTAACTTGAGTTATCGTGGTGGATCTCAATGTGATCAAAAATAGTCCTTGTATGACAAAAATAGATGCAAACATGGAATCAGAGAAAAGTCAAGGTGTTTTTCTGCTTGTTTAAAGTAGGAAAGAAGAATCTCTGAGACAGAAAAGACAATTCTAGCAACCTCTAGAGCTAAAAGAGACAAGGACAGATTCTTTCTTAAGGCATCATGAAGAAAAAAGCCAGGCAGCAATTTGAATCTAGCATTATTGAAACCTATTCTGGAGGTCTCACCTGATCTGTAAGAGAATTACTTCATGTTATTTGAAGACACACATGTGCTAACTAGTTACATTAACAATAGGGCATTAACACAATTTCTAATTTCAAAAATATCATCGTACAAAGGGGGACCCATGTGCATTTGCTTACTAGAGAAAAAAAATGAGACAGGAAAGAACTAAAAATGTGGACTAGATAATTGTGTGGGACTATAGACAAATTGAGCATTTAGGATGACTTAACGCTCAGACAGCTCTCCAAAATCATAGTGGTTTGTGTGGAGCATCAAAGTTCATTTTAAGATGCATTAAGTCTTCCTCCTGTTAATAAATAGAAAGAAGCAGATCAAACTGTCTCATTTAGGGGCCATTTTGGGGAATGAGATGTGTCTGAAGGATGAGGTCAAAGAGGAATAGGCAAATATGAGCATACATAGCACAGTGTCATATACATGTGAAAGTGTCATAAGAAACTTCTTATTTTAAAGGGGAATAAAATCTTTTTTTTTCATTTTAAAAGGAAAATATTTGTTCTATACTTATCTTTTTCTTAAATTTTCTTGGAGATTTTCTGAAACTTTGGAGTTAGGCAAGCTCCGTGTTCAAGCTATCTTTTCTAAACACTGAGTTTATTGAATCAGATATCTTAGCGCCCTAGTATGTTTCTTTTTTGTTTCTTTTGTGTTTTGTTTTGTTTTGTTTCATAACAGAGTCTCTCTATGTAGCCCTGGCTGTCCTAGAACTTACACTGCAAATCAATCTAGCCTCAAACTAATAGAGATCCTCCTTCCTCTACATCCTGGGTGATGGGATCAAAGGCATGAGCCAGCACTGCCAACCCCTAGTACAAGGAGGCTTTTGTACCACAAAATTAGGCTGTTTTATTCCTATAAGAATAGTGTGTGTGTGTGTGTGTGTGTGTGTGTGTGTGTAAATTCACTTTCAGTCTAAAGGTTTACTATTTCTTATTCTTTTTTTGTTTTTTCGAGACAGTGTTTCTCTTTATAGCCCTGGCTGTCCTGGTACTCACTTTGTAGAAAAGACTGGCCTCGAACTCAGAAATCCGCCTGCCTCTGCCTCCCAAGTGCTGGGATTAAAGGCGTGCACCACCACGCTTGGCGGTTTACTATTTCTATAAAGTTTCTTTGTAATAGAAATGTGATATGCTCCCCCACCTAGTCTCCATAAATATTTGACTGCCAGCCAAATCAACATTTAAAAGGGATTTTCCAGACATCTGTCATTTGAGGTTACTATAAAGTTTGAGAAGTTTTCTATTTAAAATGGCTTAAGAAGTATTAAAACGTGGTTTAAATGGGATAATTAAATATGAATTATTGTAGTTAGTCCTCACACTTGTGTTTGCCCAATATGTGACAGAGCTGGGATTATTCCAACATTATTTTAAAATCCCTGGTAAGTTACAGATTCCCTGGGAAATGATCAGATCTTTTGTAATTTGAACTTTATACTTGTAAAATGTGACTATTTACACCAGAAAATGTTGACAATTTAAACGGATGTTTGTCAATAACTTTTTTTGAAACTTCAGCAAAGAAAATGTTAATCTTTTGCAGGCAAGTATTTTGATATTAGTCTGGTGTATAGTGACATCTAGTGGCCAAGACTCATAATTAAAGTCCTTGAAGGTAGAAAATGTCAAGGTACAAAAAACAAATTGCATAGAAGAAACCTTAATAAATTTGTGAATTTGGGGCTAAAATTATCTTTTCTTATTTTAGAGTCTACTTGTGAGAAAAATCTGAGTTTCTACATTGGTATACATTCATTATGCCAATAAGAATAAAGGAGATTAATTTGGAAAAAAAATAAAAATTCATGGAAACAGAACAGAGCCCTGGAAATGTTTCATTCCATCAACTTACTATTTAGAATAAACTAGTTTGTTTGAAAAGTGGAAATAGTGAAAGGTTTATTTATTTTGTCTTATTTTCAAATAAAAACAAAGGAAGCATTGTGCCCTATAGACGATGACCTTCGGGATTTTACTCACACTCAGTCTGCTGACTCTAGAACTCTTGCCTCTTGAGTGAACCACTACACATTGTCTGCCTTCCTTCTACCTAAGGGCCATATTGGGATACAACAATGATTCTTGCCAATAAAGGGCAGACTAGAAATGCCTTGAAGTTACCAACTTCAAGAGACACTATCAACAAGAGAATAGAACATAAAGATAATCGGCTCCTTGTCCCTGTGCTGGCACAATTCTGTGATGTTTTCTGCATGATCTCTCTGCCTGGAACATGTCAGGGGGATGAGAGTCCAACTGTCTGCAGCAGCAACTTGTGCATGTTCTCTCTCTCTCTCTCTCTCTCTCTCTCTCTCTCTCTCTCTCTCTCTCTCTCTCTCTCTCTCTCCCTAACTGGCCTTGAACTCAGAAATATGCCTGCCTCTGCCTCCCAAGTGCTGGGATTAAAGGCGTGCACCACCACGCTTGGCGGTTTACTATTTCTATAAAGTTTCTTTGTAATAGAAATGTGATATGCTCCCCCACCTAGTCTCCATAAATATTTGACTGCCAGCCAAATCAACATTTAAAAGGGATTTTCCAGACATCTGTCATTTGAGGTTACTATAAAGTTTGAGAAGTTTTCTATTTAAAATTCCTAACTCTTGCATGTGCCTTCTGGTGTCGCATTTGATAAAGAACATACTCTGCAACCACTCCATTCTAGAGAGGACCACCAGGGTTCCACAGGATGACTTCTAACTGCCCTTTTCTTCACTATATGCCATCTCTATATGATTAGCCTTGCAAAATTGTCTTCTTTCTTCATAGATCCAATACTATGGCACATCTTAAAATCTTCTATATAAGGGGTTTTTAAGGAGTAAATATTCTAGGGAAATACCAACCAATTTCTGAAATTAGTCACATACCACCCCCTTTCTCAACTTATACAGAATTCTCTCATCCATTAAAAGTTATCCCTATAACAAGTTATCCAAAATCCCAGCAATATGTCTCTCTTTTAATAAACATCAACTTTGCTTCATTAAAAAATGTACCCAAATCATAGCCCAAGTCAGGTTTCAACAGGATCTAAATAAAAAACAATGATATACCTATGCTCTGTACATGCACACATGTTCATGCAATTAGGAATAAAATGAGGTTTAAGCATTATATCAAAATGAAAGGTGCAAAGACAAGTCGAGGATATTTTGGATTTCTGGCAAGTATAACGTTTTTTTACAACTGCCTCGGCCCTGCTTGCACTCCTTTGTGAGGTTTCTCTTTATGGATATGGAAGTTAATCAGAAGGAAATGGTTACAATAAGGAAAAAGGCCACCTCCTCTCCAGAGACTTCATGTATTCTGCAGGAAAACTTTAACTGGGAGCTGAGAGTTTGTTGCTTAATTGGTAAGTAAACCATATGTGAACACTGTATACGTGAAGACATGAAAACTAGCCATAGACTTTACAAAATGTATTTACCACAAGTCAGTGCTTTTTAATCTACCTTAACAATGAAGTTAACAAACTGTTTTTCTTCACTCTCGAGGGCACACAAGAGGCAGAAAGAACTGTGATGGTCTCAATATTTTTACACAAAATAGATTCCAGCTTAGGAAGTAATATGCAAGCGGAGGAGGTCCCGACAGCGAGTGCTTTGACCATCAATCACATGGAAATTTCAACCTTTGGCCACAACTTTATATCGAGTCAATTTATTCTGACCTGATGGGATGGGATGGGAGGAAGCTGTTTTCTCTTGACATGTGGAAAATTACAAAATAAATCTCACACATATTTACCCAACTTCTTGGTCACACATAAGTCAGACATGCTAACTACAGTATATGCCTAATTGCAATTTATAATCCAGGGGATGGGTGTAATTTTCATTTCATTTAAAAGAAGAAACATTTCCAAGACAATTACTTACCTTCCATAAGCAACGTATTTATGAAGTTCAACAGCCATTAAGCTAAATAGACAAGATGAGGCCCTGCATTCCTTTTTAAATCATCATAGGCTCTGAAATGGAATCCTCATCTTGGACTTCATGGATGTCCCTTATCTCGTTGGGTTTCTAGGCTCCAAAGTAGCATTGCATCTATAAGTAGAACAATGATATTAAACATAACCCTGCCTAACACTGCAATATACCATCTTATTTATTCCTACAGTACTAAGCTAAGTGTTAAGATTACATGTAGGTTACATGTATGTGCATGATTATAATTACACATGCTGATACTGAAGCTTTAGGTAAGTTGCTCAAATCCAAATCTCTGTGACTGAAAATTCAAACTCTTATACTCAACAACTTCTACATAGTAAATAAGTACAAAGTATCAATGATAAATCATCCTAAACATATATTCCTCACACATCTATCAAAAGCTGAAAAAGCTGAGCTTGGGTGAGCTCAGTAGGTTAACTCGAGGCTTTGGGTAGAATCTGGCTCTGCCACGCATGTTTCTCAATCTCCTCGGGTCAGTAGACTAGCTGTGCCATGAAAATTTTATGTTGAAGATTGAAGTACAAAGTATAATTGAAACATTCATAAGGCTTCAGCTCAAATCTAGCAGAGTTGCTGGGGCTTTGGTAGACCAAAGCAAGCAGGGTTTGTAATGGAAAGTCTGACAGTAAGGAAACACACTCTTTTAGTAAAGGGACCTGGAGAGTTACTTGGCAAAAGATATGTGTATACAAACTGGTGAAATAAAGGGAGACAGTGACTCAGCATGCGTAGCTTTTTTGTTGTTGGAATATAACATGGTGTTATAATCTATTGTATATAATGTGAGATGTATGATTTTGTAATGAGAAAATGACAAGACATAATTCTGGTATATTCATGAATACTGCAAAAATAAATAAATAAATAAATAAATAAATAAAATCTGTGGGCTCGAAAGGTACGTCTGGAGTTAAAAGTGCTGCCTGCTCTTCCAGTACGCCCACATTGAATTCCTAGCATCTACAAGGCAGCTAATAACTGACTGTACTTCTAGTCCCTAGAGATCAAAAGGCCTATTTTGGCCTCCTTGATTACTGCATGTAATAGAACATTCAGAAAAAACACTTATCCACTTAAAAATAAGTGAAACCTCAAAAAACAGTTAAAAATCAAATTTGATCTATGAAATAAGTCAAATGAGATATTACAGCCCTCTCCTATAACTGTAACACTCAAGAAACAGAGGCAGGAGGATCTCCAGTTTGAGGCCAGCCTGGGTCATATACAGAGTTCCTGGGAAGCCTGAACTATAAAACAAAACATTGTCTAAAAACAAATAGAGAAATACAAATGCAGGGAACAGCTCAGAAGATGCTCTGTAGCTCGGCTGTCTCCAGAAGCTTTTGGAGAATTGAAACTAGATATGAGTGTGATGCAAATGGCCTTCTTGAAACAGTATTTGAACAGGATGGGCAGTGTAACACTCAAAGCAGACATAGACTTTGGCAATCCATCAGTCACTAGCCACTAAGATAGGTCAAATAAAAGGTGGATTTTGAGGACAGAAGAAATACACATATATATGACAGGGTCTCTCTATAGCTTGGAACTTGCTATGTAAACCAGGCTGGCCTCAAATTCACAGGGAGCCACCTGTCTGTGCCTCCCAAGTGCTAGAATTAAAGACATGCACCACACCACGCTCAATGATGTTTTTGGAAAATATTTTGTCATGTACCTACCATGCAAAAGATTGTGATCCAAAACAGTAGACCTGTTCTAGACAGTATGTAGAGGTGGTCATACAACTAGAGATGAGAATGAATCAGTTAAGAATGAGCTGCTGGGGCTGCAAAGATTGCACGGCAGTTAAGAGCACGAGCTGATCTTCCAAAGGACTGGGCTTCAATACTCACCCCTCATATGGTGGCTCACAGCCATCTGCAACTCTAGTTCCAGAGGATCCCCACTTCTTCTGGAACCTATCCACAGGAGGCAGACAAGAGATACACAGACATAGTCACAGCCAAATCCCCTTACTGAACGCACGAAATAAGTTAACATTAAAAAAAGAAAACTATTGAACAGTTAGTACAGAGTGACCATGCTGTGGCTCTCTCTCTCTCTCTCTCTCTCTCTCTCTCTCTCTCTCTCTCTCTCTCTCTCTCTCTCTCCTCAAGCATGTTTTCCCTAACACTGTGAGCTGTACTCTTTCTCTATGGTTTCCCTCCCATCCCATGGCTGCTGGTACACCCTGGGGCAGACCTCCATTCTAGTTTAACTCAAACAACATGGCTTTTTCTCGTTTTCTTCTCCATTTTTCTTCTCAGGCCAGCTGCTGAGATTCACATCTTGTGTGCCCTGGGATTTTCCTTTTCAAAGCTAACAAAGGTGTCCTCAAGCTTAAAACAAAACAAAAAGAGTGATCTGCCTGGATGCCAGCACCTAAAACTCCTCCTGGTGTAGAATAGGTACACAGATATTATTTAATCGATTAGTCAATTGCTTAGAAAAGATAAAGATATCAAAAAATCAATGTCTTCCAGTGATAACTTATCCCTGTAATGGCAACAAAATAATAATGACCTTCCTCTTGTAGTTGCAAGTAAAAGGCATAGCAAATCCTTTTGCCATTCTCTTTTGCATTTTAATCTTCTATAGTTCAAAGAAGTTATATAGCCCGATTAGAATTGGGTGCATGTTTTAATTATAAAATATGAATTAACTTTTTACCCTTTCTTGTACCTTAATGGAGAAGAGGAATAATGAATAATTAGAATGTGGAATCATATTCATACATTCCAAATAAAATAAGGGAAAAAGACCCTAGGAAACTATGCTAAGTCATAGTACATGTTTATGAACATTAGTATACCTTCTGTTAATTCTGTTATACTCATAGTTCAGTATCTTGTCTGCTTATCACCAGAGAGGATTCCTCCAGCAACAGATAGGGGAGGGTGCAAAGACCCACAGCCAAACATTGTAGAGAAAGAGAGTCTACATTGAAGGTCTCCATCAAATTCCTCTCCTTGGAGACCAGGAAACCCTGTGGAAGAGAGTAAGGAAAGATTGTAGGAGTCAGGGGGAATCAGGGACACCAGGCGAACATGAACAGGACTCACTGACTTGTTCTGTTTGGGTGTTGTCTCTTTGAGGTCTGCTGTTTTCACAAGAAGAAACAGAGTGGGGGTAGATCTGAGTGGGAGAGAGAGAAGGTGAAAGAACGGGGAGGAGTGTAGGGAGGAGAAACTGTGGTAGCGATGTATTACATGAGTGAAGAGTATTTTTATTTAAAACAACATAAACAATTCAGTGTATAGATATGTGTGTGTGTGAGAGAGTGTGTGTGTATCTTCTTTTAAATAATAGTACACAGTTTTATCAATAGAAAGAAAGCTGAAACTCCAAAACCAAAATAAAAATGTGAGCCAATATGTCAAAACTTAGTGAACATTTTTACGACCCATCAATTGTATCATTGCAAGTCATTAGAGAGGAGATTTTGATGAACATCAATTTAAAACATCAAGAAAAATAAATGATCCTTCATTTCTTTCCTTCTCTTTGTTCTCACCTTCAAGTTGTTAAAGTCTTTGAGAAGAATAAAAGATGACACTTCAGTAGCTCACAAATCAGACTTAACTGTTCCCATGTCAGTTTGAGTTTAGAAAAGATTACTTTCATCTAACAGCCCTCTCAGATACAGTAGTACGGCTGTGTACTATGTCACCTCCAGAAATGATTTATACCACATCCATCTAAAATTTAAAGTATTAGGGAACTCTGCCTTCTATCTGTCTCCATACTTCTAAAACAGCTCCCAACAGTGCCTCAGTATCAAAAAGAAGAAAAAAAAAAGCATTTTCCTATTATTTAACTATCTAAGAACTTTAAAGTAAAGTTGTGTTTATATTGAGGGTCAGAATATTACACTCATAAAACTATTCACCATCTTTCTAGTCAAGTCAAGCTTAAAGTTTGTTCAGTTTTTTTTTTGTTTGTTTGTTTCATAGAAAGTCTAAATTGCATGTAAGGTCCCATAAGAGAAAGATTAGTATGGATAATCATTTTCCTCAATAAACTCCCAATCTGTCAGGCACGCTAAGAGATTGCACATGTTTACAATCTGCAGAATAAGATGATGATTATCACACAAAGGCATCACTGGTGCTCTCAGAAGAAAGAAAATAACTTCTAAACTAACCAAAGCTGGGAATATAAGATGTTCTAATTTGGATAAATCTGATACTGGGGATCATCAAGAAAATATAATGAATTTTATATATAAGAGGAGAGAGGAAAGAGTCATAAGCTTTTACACTAACCAAGTGAGAATAATAGGCTAGTAACTCCTAATGCCTGGACCAAGAGTACAGATTTTATAAGATAATTGGTGTGATCACAAAATGCAATGTGACATCAGCTGCTCTCTAGAAGCAATGCGAGGCAGCGATAGCATGAGAGAGCTCTCTTTCAGCTGAATGATAACAAATGTCTACTATGATAAATGGCCCTGTAATGAGACCTCAAGCCAAGGTACTAACAGTGGGAATGGCAAAAAGTGTCCAAAATGAAAATATACAAGGATGCATAATACCACAACAGCCTATATGCTATAATATGAACACTATGTAGAGAGAGAAATATGAATTACTTGTGAGGCTTGTATGACTCGGGAGGGGGTGGAAAGTGCTATGGCATTAACACACCTTGAAAGCCAAAAAGAAGCATATATGGCAAAGTGAGAGATAATCAGTCCAGATGGAAATTATGTTGGATTTTAAAGCCTTCTCAGAACAATATGAGCTAGGAAGTTCTGCTTTGTTGGAAACTTTGATAGCCCCTTTTAGTTCTGTGATTTCATCTCATGTGTGAAGAGAAAATACAGACAGTAAAGTTTCTCACAAGCTACATAGTCTCGGGCAACACTGGTAAGGCAGTAAAAAGAGGATGCACATCTCACAGTATCAACAACTGTGATGTTGAAAGGACAGTTCCTGGAGCAGAGCTCTGATTGTTTATTACCCTGCATCAACTTCCTTTCCTTCCCCTTATTCATACGTTATTCTCCTGCCTGTTATGTAAAATTACTCCATTTCGTCTGTTTCATTTGTCTTTTTGAAATGGGATCCCTCTGTGTTATCCAAGCCTCTCTTTCCCATGTACTGGGATTACAGATGAGTGCCACTAAAGCCCAGCTGCACTTTTTATGTGACAAATTTTATTGTATGCATTTAAAGCATAAGATATGGTGCTGTAAGGTTTGTATAAAGTAAAAAGTTACTACAAATTAACCTCCATAAGCTCTTGTAATTACCCCCCTTGCCTATAAAAAATTCATTTAGCAAAAATCTTGAGAAAACTGTTGCTACTAGTAGCTATAGTCCACATGACATACATTACATCTTACATATTTGCTACTATGTATCTTTTGGCCATCTTTTACTTCAAGATTTTCAGCTCCACTCTACTCTTGCACTTGACCATGAGCCATTGTAGATCAAATATACTCACACAGCAGTATAACTGAACTGGTATTTTCAATCTGCAGTGCTTAAGTGAGCTTTAGAAAATGTTACCTTAGCTGTATTAAGAAATGGTATGAATCCTTGATCAATCAGGCAAAGCAAAATTTCCCTTCAATTAAATCTCCGTGGCAAAAAGAAAAATAAGTTGGGAAGAAAAGAGGCAATGGACAAGGAAAGAAATAGGGAGAAGAAGAAGACTGGAGAGGAAGAAAAGAAAATGAACGCATTAGAGTGATTTCTTTAAAATAATTCAAATTAATACAAGGGTAACAATAAAAATTATCTACCCACAATATTCATTAATCTGACAAAGCAGATTAGTCATTAATTCAGCTTCAGATACATAGAACGCACTTAAGTCTATGAGATGGTTTTAAAAGGTGGAAACTAGAGGGGGTAATGAATCCAAGTTTTCCACATGAATCCCAGCTTTGCTTGTGTCAGATGTTTCAACTTGGTCAGTGTTCTTACATTTTAACCTTAATGTTCTCGGGTACAGAATATTTACCAATCACCCTGTCCTTTAGTGCTGTGTTAAATTAAAATAAAAGAATGCATGAATGATCCCCCATGGACTGGTTTTGTTTTGTTTGTTTGGTTTGGTTTTTTTTTTTTTTGACCCTCACCATTCTTGTACATATAGTCTCCATAAGTTCTAGTTCACCTTCTTATACAATTTGTGGAAAAAAGAAGAATTTGTGTTTGGCGTTTGTTAGAATGAAATTAAATAATATTTGTTGGCACCTGGGAAACAGTAGATTAACTCTTAGCAAACTCCCGCACTAAGAAAATAGTGTTTGAAACAATAGCTTTAGATATGTACACAGCGATATCTTCATGTTACTTTTTAACTCACTATTGAGAATGAAGATATTTAATTGAGCAATGCCTTGTGGTCACACTGAATTTCTGTATATTCTACAAGCTAAAATAAAACCGTACTGTGTGCACTGGAGTATTTTCAATCACTCCGAAGCACCATCTTACCGCAGTGCTTTTTTTTAGACTCAAACCATATTTGACTTTGAAACTCAGCTAAAAGAGAAAATGCAGTGTTGATTAGCTATCAAATCTCCGCTAAGTTCTCAAGATAACTGAATGCAACTCCACATCTCAGTTGCATAAATTTGGCCCTAATTTTAGTGCACCTGACCTTGAAATTTAGGTCGAGTGATACAAAACCTCTGGGTATTTGACATTTTGTTAATCACATAAGGCCTGGCTGGATCTTTATATATGCACAGAATGTTACTATCACAAGAGCTAATAGGGCTCACAAATATGTGTGCTAATGTTTTAAATATTATTTCTGACATAATTAATGAAGTGCAGCAGCATTACAAAGCATTCATGTTCTTTCCTATACTTTTTGGGTGTTTTGTTTTCTCACCGTGCTAGGGATCTAACTGGGAGCCATGAGGCTTCAAGTCCAGGGCTTCTCAACCTGTGGGTCACAACACTTTTGGGATCACATGTCTGATATCCTGAATATCAGAGATTTACATTACAATTCATAGTAGTGGCAAAATTACAGTTAAGTAGCAAGGAAATAATCTTACAGTTGGGGGCCAGCACAACATGAGGAGCTGTAGTAAAGAGTGGCAGCAGTAGGAAGGGTGAGAACCCCTGCTACAGGCAATTGTTCTGCTGCTTAGCTAGACCTCCAGTACTAGTACAGAAAATATTTGTGTTATAAGCAACTAACATCTAACAGAAACACTGTGCAAACTAAAAAGAAAACGTAAGAGCTCATGTATTTAAGAATATAGATAAATTCCGGAATGTGTAAACTTGGTAACTCAAATCTTGAAAATGAAATCCATGTTTTTAAATATCTCAGCTTCCTACCTGTGAGCCTTATTCTCAGGCCTAAACACGATTTCCAGGTGCTAAAGTTATGCACAAGCCCCACTAGTGCAGAACAAAAGGTACTGCCAATTTTCAACAATCCCAGTAAGGATTTGAAGGCTGACCCATATCCGTCTTGGATATAATTATGGTGGAATACTTTGATAAGCCAGGACATCTATAGTGTTAGCATACTGAACATGCCTGATTTCATTTGATAGAATAGGCCTGCGATACATGTGTGGAACCAATGAAGTCAAAATCATGCAATATGCATGGACTGGGAGCGCTATGGGGAGAATGGCTCACCTTAGAAAAATTGCATTGGTGGCACTTCTTTAAGGGAAGTGGTGTCAAGCAGGAAAGAAGACGCACCATAAGAACCCAGCGGACTGTCGAGTGATCGTGTGCAGCAGTGCAGTTTCTTTGTAAATGTGGCTGTTCAAATGTTCTGTTTAACAGAGGATTTCCAGATTGGAAAATAATAATCACTGACCATTTTTTTTCTTTATAAGTGTACTTGTGCTATCCGGTAGGTTTATCGCACTGGATAGAGTGCCTACCTAGCATACTGGAGGCTATAGATTTGATCTTTAGTACTTCCAAATCCAGGTGGTGGCTCATAGGCCTGTAATACAGCCCCAACCATTTCAGAGATAGAAGCAGGAAGATTAAAAGTTCAAGGTCATCTCCATATTTAATCAGCTTTTGGCCCACATGAGCTACATAAAGCCTTGCCTTCTAAACAGAAAAGGTAAACCTTTAGGGCCTGGGATGTAGTTCAGTGCTAGAGTACTTCTCTCACATGTTTGCAGCCCAAGGTTCAATCCCTAAGACTCTTCCTCCCCCTCCAAAAATAGATGTGGGCCGATTTAGATCAAGTCCCCAAAGAAAGGCCTGAAGTTTCTGCCTTTCATTTAGACCGGTATATAGAACATTATGCTGGAGATATCTATTTTAGAAATTCATCTGGCTATACGTCACTAGCTCCGTGAGTTTTCCTGGCCCATTAAGTAACTTCACAAAGCGTTGCTATCTCTAGGGAGGAGAAAACTCCATGAAAAGAAAATAGAAAGCAAGTACATTTTCTTCAGCAAGAGTGTTCTTTTAGTTTAGCTCATTTCTGTCACCTAGCTCAGAATGTGATTATGACTTCCTCTTGTGCTACTTTTAAATTCGTTATTTATTCTACATATGAAGGTATTCACTCTTAATATTTTCTTCTGTCAGATACCTTAGCACAAAGTAATTTTATTTGGGTGATTATTATAGTGAACTCTATTGAGCATAGTTGTTGGGATTATTACGTATTCATACCTGGTAACTACCCTACCTCTTCCACTTCTGTGCCCATTATAGCTACCTGAATGTTTATCTTTCTCTACAAGAAAAATCAATGGTGACAATAATGACCACTTCACAATGACATGGGATCCAACACACTCTTCTTGCCTTCACAGGACACCTAAACGCAGGTGCCACCCCATCCACAATAGCCAGGAAATGGAAACAAGGGACTGGTTCCCAGTACCAGGCATGGTTTCCCTCCTGTTGAGTGGACCTTCAGTCTGTTAGACAGCTGTCGGTTGTCACTCAGCGTGAATGACACTTACTTCACCTTTACGAATATTTTGCAGTGCTGGTCAGTGTTCTAGCTCATAGATGTTGCAGCTGGGTAGGACTGTTTATTTATTTGCACATGGTAGTTTCTGAAACCATGAAAGCTAGGCCACAGGCAAAAGTTTGAAAGGCCAGATCCAGCTCAAATAATCTGAGTTCTACAAGAGCCCACTCTCAACATCTGGGAGGCAAGTGAAAGTTACACAAAATATTGTGTATTGATTTGGGAGTCACTTGGAATATCCTCAACCACTGGATCTCATGCTCAGTGCTAGGGATTTGGTTAGTCTATGGAGAGAGTTATAGAGAGAATTGTCAGCCCAAGTGGTTTAATCTCTCTCTCTCTCTCTCTCTCTCTCTCTCTCTCTCTCTCTCTCTCTCTCTCTCTCTCTCTCTCTCTCTCTCTCTCTCTCCCCTTCTGTCTATCTGTGTGTGTGTCTTATTGTAGGTAAAATATCAAATGAGTTCTCAAGGCATTGTCAGACAATGTTGGTGCCATTTGTCCTTTGTCCCTCCTCCTTCTGTATCCACCTCCTCCGTTCACTCAATTGGAGCTCTCTTCCCATTATTCCATTGTCTGTTTCTTATCACCTGCATCCTGTTAGTACCCTCCCACCCTTCCCACCGAGTGTGTGTGTGTGTATACATGTATATATACACACACATAAAAGTATGTCTGTAAACCACATATGTGCAGTACACAAAGAGGCCAGAAGAGGGCACTAGAATCCCTGAAACTGAAATGGCAAACCATTTTGAGCTCCCATGTGGGTGTTAAGAATGAAATCATAGTACTCTGAAAGAACAGCCAGTGTTCCTAACTGTTGAGCCATCTCTCTAGCCCCAAATTCTTCCTCGTTTCACACATCTATTTTTACTTTTGGTTTTACACTGTTTGTGTGTCTGTGTGGATATGTGTAGTGCCCATAGAGGCCAGAAGAGGTCATTGTATCCCCAGGAGCTATAGTTACAGGCAGCAGTGAACTTCCTAATATGGATGCTCAGAATTGAACTGGGTCCTCTGAAGGAACAACATGAGCTCCTAACCGCTAAGCTTTACTCTCCACCCCAACCTCTTTCTTAAGTAACAGCTTTCTTGAAAGTTTCACACTATCATATATGTTTATATCCTATGATTTTTCTTTTATTTGAAAATCAAAAATAATGTATTTTCTGCCACCAGTTCAAGCAGTCTCCCAAATGTACTTTCCTTGTTCCTCACAATAAACTTCAATGCGTCATATCTAACATTATTTGGACATGTTTGTTTATGCTGCCATTTAACATTGTAGCTCTGACATATGTGTTTTACTTATAGTTTTGCAGTTAACATGTATTTGCCTCTGGCTACTAGTACTTTGTCTATGATTTAGTATGGAGATCCTCTTGTCGTGTTTGTTCACTAGCAGAGCTCATGATATTCAGATGTTATGGTGTAACCATAGTAACCCAGCATTCAGGAAACTGAAAGAGATTGCTAGCAGAAGGCCAGCCTGAAGCACATAGTAAGCTGCTGTCTCAAAAAAGCTTCCTTGAGCTGTGGTTAAGAGTGCTTACTGCAATTCCAGAGAGGTCCCAGGTTCGATTCCTGGTACCAATATGGTAGCTCACAACCATCTGTAATTCCAGTTCTAGGAGATTTGATGCCATCTTCTGGCTTCTTTGAGTAAAAAGCAAACATGCCATTCACAGATATGCATGCAGGCTAAACACTCATACATATCAAATAACAAAAACCTTACCCAAAGGAGATTTTTTTCGCGATCTCATACTCTTGCTGCCACAGGCAGGAGCTGTTCCATTGGTCAGAACATTATTATGCTTCCCTTCCCTGAAACTGTGCACTAAAATAATCTCTTATTTCTCCAAGTTGCTTCTGTCTGATGTTTTGCTTCACAACAAGAAAAAGCAGCTGATACAGAAAAATGACACCAAGGAAGGGAACGCTTGCTATGATAAACCAGGCTGTTATAATTACAAGCTTTTGGAAATATGTTCTGGGACAAATGTAAAAGAGTTTGAATGTGTGGGCCATGGAAACCTCACAATTATTGGTAGAAGTTACTGGCCATTCTGTGTATTTTTTAAAAACCATAATAATAATAATAATAATACATTTCTTATTCGCATATAGAAAGGAGGAGAAAAGATCATAACAATACCTCCATATTTTTGTAAATCAACAACTCCATAACTAAGTATAAAAATGCTTCAATTAATCAAGTGTGGTGGTATACTCCTATAATTTCAGCACTTGGAATGTAGAGGTGGGAGAGTCAGAAGTTCAAGGTCATTTTCAACTACATAGCAACTTTGAGGTCAGTTAAACAACAATAAACAAAATTTTATTTCTCTTGAATTTTCTCAGTGCTCCCCTCGGCCTCCTCATTCTTCTCATTCCCGTGTGCAGCTTACATTGAGTCTCTGTTTCCTTTGTTTGCCTTGTATATTTACATTTAAATATGATCCCTATATTAATCAAATGTTTTGAAGATGATTGTTCTCCTGATTTTAATCAAAATAGTGTTCATCTGACCATTGCCTATAACCATCTCCTATAAGTATCAAGTGACCATGGCAAGATTTCCAGGGGAAAGCCTGGGACACCAACCCAGACACAACACCTTAGACCCACAATTTGTCCTGCCTACAAGATGTACTGGAGCAACCATGATGCAGAAATTGTGGGAGTGGCCAAGCAATGATTGTACCAGCTTGAGACCCATGCCATGAGAGGGAACCCACCTCTGACACTACCCAAAGGGCTGGGAGCCATAGTCTGAATAGCTCATGATAGAACCAAGCAGGAATGGAAAATAAGTCAATTAAATGAATCCAAATAAGACCAACAGTATCAACTAACCTGGGCCCCAGGGAGCTTCCAAAGACTAATCCACCAAACAAGGAGCACACACAGGCTGGTCTGATTTCCCCAGAAGATATGTAGCAGAGGATTGACTACCTTGCCTGGACCCAGTGGGAGAAGATGCACCTAATCCTGTAGAAACTTGATGCTCCACGTAGGGGAATGCCCAGGGAGGCGCCCTCTCAGAGACAAAGGGGAGGAGGAGAGGGTGAAGAACTCTGGGAGGGGGGACCAGAAGGAGCAACATTTGTGATGTAAATAAAATAATTTAATTTACTTTTTAAAAGAAATGATTCCTAATGATATTCTTCTATACTTGTAGATTGCCATGTAGCCCAGTTGTCAGAAAGACTTCAACCAGAAACTGATGGAAACAGATGCAACGACACACAGCCAAACCTTCAGTGGAACATGGAGAATCACATAAAAGAGGGGGAGGGGGAGCCAGAGAGGTCAAGGACACCAGAAGAAAACCCACAGAATCAACCAACCTGATCACAAACCAAGGAGCCAGCATGGGCCTAACCTAGGCCCTCCACATATATGTTTCACTTGGTCTTCTTCTGAAACTCCTAACAGTGGGAGTAGAGGCTATTTCTTACTCTGTTGCCTGCCTTTGGAACCCTTCCCCCCTACTTGGTTGCCTTGTCTGTCCTTATTAGAAGAGGAGGTACCTAGTCTTACTGCAACTAAGAGAGACAAGGACTTTTGATGAAACTTTTATTGTTGCCTTAGATGTTTTAGTCTGCATGTCTCTGGGTGGTATACAATATGATTTAGGTGGAAAGAAGACCCTCATAAAACCTAGCCATTTCATTATCATACTATGCAAAGGGGATATTTGGGATTATTTTCCAGACATAGACAAGAAATACTGTCTTAGAATTAAGTGAGTATAATTTCCTGCTATATATCTCAAAAGCTTCAATTACAGTATGTATAAAGAAGTAAAACAATCTCAATAAAAAAGAACGAGTACTCTCATCACTTGCTTGTTACAGATAAGTCATCAGTCTAAATTAGAATAGATTTCATTAGTTACATTAAGTGTGAATGTCTTTTTTTAAGTGAGTTTTTTGAGCCTCTTTTTCTTCTTTAATCTTTTTTTACAGTCCAGACTTCATCCTTATACCGGTCCACTCTCCAACTGTTCCACATCCCACACCTCCCCCCATCCCCGTCCTTGTCTCCAAGAGGATGTCCACACCCCACCAAACCTCCCCACTCCCTGTGACCCCAAGTCTCTTGAGGGTTAGGTGCATCTTCTCTGAGTCCAGACACAGCAATCCCCTGCTGTATATATGTTGGGGGCTTCATATCAGCTGGTGTATACTGCCTGGTTGATGGCTCAGTGTCTGAGAGATGTTAGGGGTCCAGGTTAATTGAGACTGCTGGTCTTCCAATGGGCTCACCCTCCTCCTCAGCTTCTTCCAGCTTTTCCCTAATTCAACCACAGGGGTACCTGGCGTCTGTAGATTAATTGGGAGTAAATATCTACATCTGACTCTTTCAGCTGCTTGTTCGGCCTCTTGGAGGGCAGTCGTGCTAGGCTCCTGTTTGGAAGCACACCATGGCATCAGTAATAGTGTCAGGCCTCGGGGTCTCCCCCTTACTGGATCCCAATCTGGACCTGTCACTGGATCTTCTTTTCCTTGGGCTCTTCTCCATTTTTGTCCCTGCATTTCTTTCAGGCAGAAACAATTCTGGGTCAGAATTTTTTGACTGTGGGATGGCAACCCCGTTCCTCCACTTGATGCCCTGTCTTTCTACTAGAGGTGAACTCTATAAGTTCCCTCTCCCCACTGTAGGACATTTCATCCAAGATCCCTCCCTTTCAGTCCTAATAGGTCTGTCACCTCCCAGGTCTCTGGTACATTATGGAGGGTCCCCCCTCACCCCCAAATTACTTCCCAAGGTTGCCTGATTCCATTTTTTTTTCTGCTGGCCTTCAGGTCTTCAGTCCTGTTCCCCCTACCCAGTACCTGATCATCTTCCCCTCTTCCCCTTCCTGTCTCCCTCCCCCTTCTAGGATTGCTTTCTTCTCCCTCCCAAGTGAGATTGAGTATCCAAATTAATAAAATTGGAAATTAAAAAGGAGACATAACATCAGAAACTGAGGACATTGAAAAAATCATCAAATCCTGCTACAAAAGCCTAAACTCAACAAAACTGGAAAATCTAGATGAAATGGATGATTTTCTAGACAGATACCACATACCAAAGTTAAATCAAGTGTGAATGTCTTAAAGTTTAGATTACTTGGAAGTTTTTCTTGAGAAATGGTTTAACAATTCTGTGAGTTGTTTTCTTTCTTTTTTATATAAATTATTTCAGTTATGTAACATAGTAATCTTTTTTAAAAGATTTATTTATTTATTTTATGTATGAGAGTACACTGTTGCTCTCTTCAGACACACCAGAAAGCTGCATTGGATCCCATTACAGATGGTTGTGAGCCACCCTGTGGTTGCTGGGAATTGAACTCAGGACCTCTGGAAGAGCAGTTAGTGCTCTTAACCACTGAGCCATCTCTCCAGCCCCCATGAGTTGTTTTTGATCTGGTCTTGCCTGAAGATATGAACTTTTTTTTTCAAAACTCCAATAGTTATGCGAGCTGGTAACATAAAGGTGAACTTACGTTGCTTCTTAGGATCTCCTATCTATCCCCTTTTTACAAATAGTTCTGTTGAGGTATAACTGACAGTGTATAAGTTACATGTATTTGAGATGTACAATTTAACAAATTTGAACACAGGCTGATGAAATCATGATCACACTAAAGAATGGGTATTTTTACTACTCCAAAATTGTTTATGTAGAACATCTCCAATAGTTAGACCTGATAGAAAGACAGACTTTTGTTTGTTCAGCTGAAATAATTGTATAATAACCAAATTTAACAAGAAAACAACAGGAAACACAATGAAACAAATGTATTGTCATTTGTGATGTTATTAGTTGATGGTGCTGAAATACACACACATATATATTCTCTTCTTTATCCTCATCCTCCCCCATTTTGTACCGTCCTCCTTGTGTATGCATGTATCTGAGTCTTTCACTCTCACTTTTCCTGTCCTCTCATTATATCTATGATGACTTCAATAGCATTGATCAAGGAAAAACTTCAGCTAAAAGTAATAATAAGGCAGGAGTGGTGACTCATGCATGCCTTCAAATGAGGGGGACAATAGGTCAGGGAAATTGGTGTAGATCTGAGGCCGCCCTGTGTTACATAGTAAGTTCCAGGACAACCTGGAATACTCTATGATATTCTGTTATATTTTGTATTAGTAAAAAGATGAGCTAATACAATCCATGTGTGAAACTCAAAGCCCTATACACATATGAGTATCACCATACCAAAGTTTTATTCTACAGAAGCAGAAGAGCGGAACTAAGTATATTCTTGGCACCAGGTCAAAACCAATCAGGAATAGACACTTCTCTAGCTAATAGTTAGGACAGGTGGTTTGAAGTTCATTGTATAAACGACTAGGAAGCACATAAGAAAAATCCTCATTTTGCGGCTAGAACATGACACAGTAACAAATGACCGAAGATGACTAATGTGCTGCAGTGGTTCGAGACTATAGAAATATAAAGTGAATTGTAAAGATCTGACCTGGTGTGGTAGCACGTGCTACCTGTAATCCCAGCACTCGGAGGATAGAGGCAGTAGGATGAGGAATTGAAGGTCATGTTTCATCCTACATAAGACCTTGCTTCAAAACAACAAATCATGAAGCTTGTCAGCACACACCAGAGCTGGGATCATTGAGAGTGACAAAGTGACAACAATCATTTTAACTTGTCCCTCTAGCAGAAAGATTCCTGGGTCTTTAATTAGAAAAGACATCTCTAACACAAATCTAGATGACTGCTTTTACGGTGGAGCCCAGCCAGAGCATCTGAGTCATGTTTGAACACTCCTCTAACAAAAGACAGTACACAAAATGGGGAGTCACAGACCACAAAGAAGTATTGACCTGTTAAAATCTCACAAATATCTGGAGAGTTCTTGGAATAATACACTAGGCTCATGATAAAAAAAGGGTGCCTAAATCAACTTGTCTATGTATCACTTTGGAAGATGGAATTCACACATAACAATAAATGAAAATAATCAGAACCAATAAAAGCAAGTCATTACTTCGGAGTGGCAGCTCATGCCTGTAATCTCAGCACTTAAGAGGCTGAAGTGGGATGATAGCTTTTAGATTGAGTCCAGCCTGGACTACATGGTACATTTTAAAAGAGCCTGAGCAATGATTTAAAAACAAAAACAAGAAAGGTGAAGGTGAGATGCTGCTCAGTTGATGTATTTATTCTTTGTCTAGCATGCACAAACCCCTAGGTTTGATCTCTAGTATCATATACAACTAAGCATCAAAGCACATGCCTGTAATGTGCTTGGGAGGTCTCTGCACAAAGATAGGAAATCCAAAGTCATCCTCAGTTGCACAGCAAGTTCAAAGGTGTCCTGGAGTGTTTGAGGTCTGTCAGCAATACCAGTTTGTTTTTTAAGATGCTTTATGCCAAAAATTTTACATAAACTATTTAGAACTCCTTTTCACTAAAAACAATTTGCCAACCACGGGGCAATATGCACCACAAATTGAACAGGATTCATTTTGAGAATAAGTTATTCTGTTCTTGCTTGTGTACTCACACACTCACACACACACACCTCTGTAAATTATGCTGAATTTTGAGGAAGTTGTACCTAAGAGCCATAGGTTTTCCAAGTCTTCCAACCTTGGTATCAAGAAAAAAAGAAAAGAATTGACTTTTTCTATCACTCAGTTTCCCTCTTGAATGTTTCTAAATTCCATAGTCAATTAACTGTAAATTAAAATTTTACAGTTCTTTTTTTAAAGCCCATACCCACAGTCCTACATTGTGTTTTCAGAATTCTATTAAATCTGTTAAATATGGGGCAGGAGAAACAATTAAATGCAAATCTTGATAGTTGATATCCTGGAGTGTAGTTTTGAGGTTTTTTTTACTTTGTTTTTGTTTTGTTGTTTGTTTTTGTTTCTTTGGTTTCTTTCTCTCTCTCTCTCTCTCTCTCTCTCTCTCTCTCTCTCTCTCTCTCTCTCTCTCTCTCTCTCTCTCTCTCTCTTTGAAGATGTGTCAGTATATAGCTCTGGCTTGCCTGGAACTTTTGGCAATTCCCCTGCCTCTGCTTTATGAGTGCTTGGATTCTGGTGTGCACCTCCACTCCAGACATTTTAAGTGCCTTTTATATGACTTGCAGTTCTTCCAAGACAGATTTTTCTCTCCTTTTGATTGACTTACCCCTGTTGTTGTCTTATGTATGTTTAACAATGGGGAAACATGAAAATTGACATGACCTCATTTTGTCCTGAAGTATTTCCATTTTCACCTACAACCCAGGAAGTAATCACTTTCCTTTATGATTCAGGAATGGAAGAATGGTAGTAGTGTAGATTCCTTTAGGCAGACTTTTCAAGTAACTTTAAATGTACAAAATGAACGTATTAAATGCAGCCATAATAAGCAAAAGTCGCTGAAATCATTGCACAAGCCTATGTCTTTAAAACATTTCCTAATAAGCAGCTTAGTGTTGTTGGGGTTACTGAATCATAAACCCATAAAACACCGTAAAAGTACATACACGAACACGGGTAGGAGTAAGCCCAGTGACACTTGGTGGGTCTCACACACACAAAGAATGTGAAAGTAGGAAGAATGAACGAGGCTTCCATGGAAAGGAGGGAAGGTGGAAGAGAGTAATGGGTACCAAAATGACTAAAATTCACTATATATATGTATAAAGCTGCCAAAGAATAAGTAAATATGGTATAGCATAAAACCATATTTATAACACAGTACAACAAAAATTTCTAGTACAGTATATATCTCAAAATTAGTATTATAAATTCAGTTAATTATTATTAAATATAGTTTTAAAATAAGGGCAAAAATCATGTCTAGTTCTATTACCTAAATATAATGACTCAGACTAAATGTCTTTTCTCTTAGCCTACTTTCTAAAAGTAGGTGATTTTTAATTTTTATTACACTTTATTTATTTGTTTGAATGTGTTTGGTGGTGTGTGCATGCTTATGCTAACCAGCCTGACTTGCTTTTTTAAAGCCTACCAGAACTTATGCTAGAAGTACTTTAATATGTAATGGTTTTTCATTTAGTGTTACAGCCTAAGTATTTGCTATTACATAATATCCACAAGTGACCTTTTACATTGAGAAACAAAATAATTCACATAATTATATTCTGTAGAGCACTTTAATAGCCTCTTTTTAATTATTGTTTAATGATTCATTTATGTTCATTTTCATGATCATCATTACCTTGGATGTTAATAAATTATGCAAAATTATTTTGCCTAGGCCATGTCATTTACACTAACTCCTTTTTATTATGGCTGCTTATTATAGCTGTGATAAAATACCTAGGAACAAGACTTAAAGGAAGAAGGGTTTCTTTTGGCTTAAAGGCTTGTGCAGTTTTAGTCATGGTCACTTGGCCCCACCACTATGAGTCTCTGTCAGGTAAGAGAATCATGGCAGAGAAGATATAGTGGCTCATAATGGTTCACCTTCTAGTGCCTTAGCAGTAGAATGAAAGTATACCTATACTATCTGGCTTTGTCTTTCTCCTTAACTTAAAAATTGTGCCAACCACAATCACGGTGGTGTTAATTTCTCTGATCACCTCTGGAAATGCTTTCAAACATGCCCAGAAGTATGTTTCCATAAACTAGCATCTCTCTGTCTAATTAGGCAGATAACTACAATGAACTATTATCCCTTTATTTTTCTGTAAGTGACATATTTTCCTTCATTCTAAAACTAATATAAAAATTAAATTTATATGAACATGATAAACTCAGCTGTCTTAACTTAATTAATGGTTCTGAATTTTACTTAGATATGCTTTTATTTTTATCTTTGCATGTATCTTTGTAACACGAGAGGAAGAAGCAAGTTCCTATTAGTTGATACGGTCCTATCTCTGCTTACTCTATGGGCATTTGCTGCTAAAGAGTAGTAGCAACCAAACACACATCCTCTGCAAAAGCAGCAATTACTCTTAACTGCCAGGCCATCTCTCCAGCCCACAATTGCCAGTTTTGTGCCATACTGGAGATCAAGTCATACCTCTGTACATGCTGGAGAAGCACCCTACCAACTGAATCACAGCCTGAGCCCCAGCCCCATGGAATCTTGGTGTGTGTCCACTGACTTTTAGCTACATAATAACATGTCATCCTAGAGTAGCTAATGATATGAAAGGATCTATTCATGATGCTTCTAGGAAAATTTCCTTGTTCAAGTAAAGCTCTGAGGATTAGAACTTAGCTTGATCATTCATTGCCATTTGGCCAGTAAATTGGAGACTCACTGGTCTCACCATTCATTCATAAGTCTTATGGATGACAAAGGTAAGGTGAATTACTAGCCGATATAATCCTTGCTATCTTCTTGGGTGGCTGGTGTTTTCCTTGTGTAGAAAGCTGGGTTCCAAAAATAGACAGAAACCAAAGCACACAAAATTGTTTTGATCCCATTGTTTCCTTTATGTTAGCTGGGGTGCAAATGGCTAAAGTAGCATGCAATTGGCTAAAGAGTATACTATTCAAAGGACGTATAGAAAAAGAAAGATTGTGCAGCCATTTTTATAATTGACAGTGTGCTATGATTACCACTCAGTTACAGACCCTATGCCATGTAACCTGCTCTAGTTTAATAATACCCACCCAGTTTGGTTTTCAGTAGATGGTAGACCTGACTTTACAGAAGTGATGGAGGCTTTGTAATACTGCCTCACTGCCTACCTAGCCCACTGTCTGTTGGTTTTGGAATAAATCAGGAAATTAACTATCTTCAACATCTCTTGGAGATATAAATTCTTAGATGCAGAAAACAGGATCCATTAAATGATTTAAGCACAAAATATGTATTAAGATATGTCAGCTATGTGGTATTAAAGTAGAGGCAGTTATATTGTGGTTAACAGTTTGATCAGGAAAGGGGACAAGGAGATGAGGGAGAAGAAAGAGAGCACATGAAATAACCAAAACTTTTTATGTATGAATAGGATTTATGGAAACCCCTTACTTCTGGCTAAATAAAATATCTGTTGCTGGGAGGTGGTACACACTATTTTAATCCCAGCACTCAGGGTACAGAGGAAGGTGGATCTCTGCATTCAAGTCCAGCCTAGTCTACATAGTGTGTTCCAGGACAGCCAGGACTACACAGTGAAATTATGTCTTGAAAAACAAAATGAAACAATAACAATAGCAACAACAAAAAGATCAGTGGTTTGGAGTTTTGTTGTTTTGTTTTGGGTTGTTTTTGAGGAGTTTCAATTGAGTACACTGAACTGGAGAGATAATACTCTTCATAGAAAAGAATGAGTTATTAATTTAAAAATCTTCAGTGCTAGATGTGGAATCTCTTCCAATGAATTATTGCTCAGCAATATCCAACTGGTCCTCTCAAACAACCCAGTTAGTGTTATGGGTTGTCCCCTGTAACTAGATACTAAGACCCTGTTTTTGAAGACACCATGTGCTTTTGTTACAGGACATGGAGACATTAATCTGATACTGACTGGGAAACTTCCTCCCTGTTGGCTAGTTTTAGTAGTGCCGGGAGGTTCTGTGCAGGTCTATTAGGGTAAAAAAGACACCAATAGTATTACCCAGTGCTAGAACCTGCTTGCTAAAATACCTGAAAGCTGGCCACTAATACTAAGAAATGATGCCAAGTATAGAAAGAGAAGCACAGCAACCTAGATAGGCAGGGCTTACACTTCCAACTTATATTTTAGATGAGCGTAAGCAAGAAGCAGTTTACAATGGGTCCATCATGATCTAATCTGCAGGACGGCTGGCTTTGCATTTCATGGTTTCAGCTATCCATGGGTACCTGAAATCTGAAAATAGTAAATGAAAAAGTCCATTAATAAGTAACTCATAAACTTTAAATGACTTTTACTATGTTATCATTGTTCTGCTTTATTATTCACTGTTGTTAATCTCTTTTTTTATTGGGTATTTATTTCATTTACATTTCCAATGCTATCCCAAAAGTCCCCCACAAGCTCCCCCACCCACTCCTCCACCTGATCTATAGGTGTTGTTAATCTCTTATTACACCCCATGTATAAATGGCTTATAGATGGCTCAGTGGTAAGAGTGCCTGTTGCATAAGCTCAGCAACCTTAGTCTGAGTCCAGCACTCCCACATAGAGAAAGAAGAGAGAACTAATTCCACAAAGGTGGCCTGTGACCTGTATGTTCATATCGTGGCACATACTCTCACGTATACATGTCATACACACATATAATAACAAATAAGATATATTTAAATCAAAAATTGTTATGGATGTATAGGTTAAACAAACAAACAAACAAACTGAAGAGGGGCTGGTGAGGTGGCTCAGCAGTTAAGAGCACTGACTGCTCTTCCGAGATCCTGAGTTCAATTCCCAGCAACCACATGTTGGCTCACAGCCATCTGTAATGTGAAATAAATAAAGAACCTATGGGCTGGAGCGAATGGGGCCAGAGCAAGCCTGGCCAGAGCAAGAAGGAAAAAGGGAAGATGGGAAAAACTGTAGCATAAATAAGGACAGATACTATTTGTGGTTTCAGGCATCCACTGGTAATCCTAGACTGTTGCCCTGCAGATAAGAGAAAGCTTCTACTGTTTTGTCCTGCTTTTAGCTGCAAGCACAGTTTTGTTAGCTTTTGATTTTATGGGCAGCATGATCAGAGATCTCAATATTCAGTCATAATGCTGGGAGACCTTATAAGACATTCATTTTGTTTATGTGGATCACAAAAGAAGGGTTCTGCACTGGGGCTCATGGCAGCAGTTTCCTAACCATGCTGACTTAATGATGCTAATAAAAACAACCTAGTAGAGCATATCCCACGGACAGGCATAGCCCCCATTCCAGTTGTTCAGAACCCACACAAGGTCAAGGTGCACATCTGCTACATATGAGCTGGGAGGCTTAAGTCCAACTTGTGTATAAAAATAAATAAATAAATAGATAGATAGATAGATAGATAGATAGATAGATAGATAGATAGATAGATAGATAGATAGATTGATAGATGAAAGTTGCATATTCAAGTGAGTTTGTGTCTATATTCACAGCAGTTCTCTCATGTGGATGGCACATAGGTTTTTTTATAAGATATATTGTGTGCTAATGAATAAATATAGTAACATTTTTGCTCTATAAAGAAAATCAAAATGAAACAAAACAACAAAAACCCATCTAGTTCTGAATCCAGATGCTCCCGGATTAGCCAAAAGGTAACAATAATGCCTTCTTGGTTGGGACCCTTTGGTGAGTCTGTGGGAGTGGTTTCTTACCATTGCAACTATAGTCTTTTATTTTAGCTACTCCTGCAATTCTATAAATAATCCTTTCCTGTTTGAAATAGTTAAAACACAGGTATTTTTAAAATGCAACTGAACACTAACCTAAGCAATATGTTAAAGTTCATTCTTTAAGGAAGGAAGGAGAAGAATGGTTCCTCAGGTCCCAGCAAGAGGGGTGGGTATTGATAAAACAATCCTGAAGCTTCAGTTAGTTAGGAGGAACAAACTTTAGTAATCCATCATACTAGTTATTTATCATACTTAAAGACAAATGGTTACTGGGAATTGAACTCAGGACCTCTGGAAGAGCAGTCAGTGATCTTAACTGGCCCCTAATGATCCTTCAAGAGAAAGTACCCAAGGAGCTGAAGGGGTCTGCAACCCTATAGGTGGAACAACAATATGAACTAAGCAGTACCCCCAGAGCTCATGTCTCTAGCTGCATATGTAGCAGAAGATGGCCTAGTCGGTCATCATTGGGAGGAGAGACCCTTGGTCTAGCAAACTTTATATGCCCCAGTACAGGGGAATGCCAGGGCCAAGAAGTGGGAGTGGGTGGGTAGGGGAGCAGGGCAGGGGGAGGGTATAGGGAACTTTCAGGATAGCATTTGAAATGTAAATGAAGAAAATATCTAATAAAAAAGAAAAGAAAAGAAAAATGGTGATTATAATATGCAAAATTTCAACACTACTATAAGAGCCAGGTGTGGTAGTGTATGCGTATATTCCCAGCCCTGGGGAGGAAGAGGAAGGATGGTGAAGGTAGCCTGGGAAATGTGAGATTTTATTTCAAAAGAACAAAACAAAATCACCCCATGAAAGCTTAAGCTGATGGTGCACATCTACAATCCTAGTCCTGAGGAGGCTGAGGCAGGAGGATCATGAATTTGAGTCCAGCCTAGATTAATTTTTTTATGCTTGGCAATTTATGTCAAAAATTAATTAATTAATTAATCCATGTGTGTGTGAGAGAGAGAGGAGAGAGAGGGAGAGAGGGAGAGAGAGAGAGAGAGAGAGAGAGAGAGAGAGAGAGAGAGAGAGAGAGAGAGAGAGAGAGAGAGAGAGAGTGTGTTTCTTCTTCCACGAGAGCTCCAGGAGCATTGGATGCAGGTTGCAAGGTTGGTACCACGAACTTAGACTTTTTGCTAGCATGCTGCATCTGTTTTTAATATATTTATTTCTGCAATAACAGCCCAACTTCCTCATCACAAACACTACACATACAGTTATATGGGGTCAACCAAAGATATCATATATACATATCTATGTAATAATAAATCATATTAATAGAACTATATCAGTAGTAAACCATATTATAAGAATATCTATATATTCATTATACTATATATTCTATACACTTTAAGATTATCTATATATTTACAAGTTAAAATGTGTTTATATATTTATAATAGAAATATTTATTTATTTATTTACACTCCAGATTTTAATCCCCCCAGTCTACCCTCTGACTGTTCCACATCTCATACCTCCTCCCTGCCCCCTGTCTCCACAAGGATGTCCCCACTCCACCCCCATCCCTCACACCACCTGACCTCTAAACTCCCTGGGGCCTCCAGTCTCTTGAGGGTTAGGTGCATCATTTCTGATTGAACACAGACCCAGCAGTCCTCTGCTGTATATGTGTTGGAGGCCTCATATCATCTGGTGTATTTTGTCTGTTTGGTGGTCCAGTGTTTGAAAGATCTTGGGAGTCCAGATTAATTGATACTGCTGGTCCTCCTATAGGTTCACCCTCTTCCTCAGCTTCTTTCAGCCTTCCCCAATTCAACAACAGGGGTCAGCTGCTTCTGTCCATTGGTTGGTTGCAAATAGCTGCATCTGACTCTTTCAGCTGCTTCTTGAATCTTGTGGAGTGTGGTCATGCTAGGTGTCTTTGAACACTCCATAGCCTCAGTAATAGTGTGAGGTCTTGGGACCTCCCCTTGATCTGGATCCTACTTTGGGCCTGTCACTGGACCTTCTTTTCCTCAGGCTCCTCTCTATTTCCATCCCTGTAGTTTTTTCAGACAGGAACAATTATGGGTGAGAGTTTTGGCTGTGGGATGCCAAACCCCTCCCTCATTTGATGCCCTATCTTCCTGCTGGAGGTGAGCTCTGTAAGTTCCCTCTCCCTACTGTCACGCATTTCTTTTAAGGTCCCTTTGAGTTCTGAGAGTCTCTTACCTCCCAGGTCTCTGGTGCATTCTGGAGGGTCCCCTCAATGTCCTACCTCTCAAGGTTGCCAGTTTCCACTCTTTCTGCTGGCCCTTGGGGCTTCAGTCCTTTTCCTTCACCCAATACCAGATCAGGTTCCCCTCTCCCAACACCTACTCTGTCCACTTTCCCTCCCAGGTTCCTCCCTCCCTCCCCACTTGTGATAGATTTCTTTTCTCTCCCAAGTGGAATTGAGGTGTCCTCACTTGGGCACTTCAGCTTGTTGAGCCTTTTGAATTCTATGGACTGTATCTTGTGTATTCTGTATGTTGTTTTTTTGTTGTTGTTGTTGTTTTTGGCTAATATCCACTTACTAATGAGTACATACCATGCATGTCCTTTGGGGTCTGAGTTACCTCACTCAGGATGATATTTTCTAGTTCCATCCATTTGCCTACAAAACTCAGGATGTCCTTGTTCTTAATAGCTGTGTAGTATTCCATTGTGTACATGAACCACATTTACTGTATCCATTCTTCTGTTGTGGGATACCTAGCTTGTTTCCAGCTTCTGGCTATCACAAATAAGGCCACTATGAACATGGTGGAACAGGTACCCCTGTGGCATGGTGGGGCATCTTCTGGGTATATGACCAGGAGTGGTATTCCTGGGTCCTCAGGTAGTACTATATTCAATTTTCTGAGGAGTCTCCAGATTGACATCCAGAGTGATTTTACTAGTTTGCAATCCCACCAGCAATGGAGGTGTGTTTCCCCATATCCTCTCCAGCATCTGGGTCACCTGAGGTTTTGATCTTAGCCATTTTGACTGGTGTGAGGTGGAATCTCAGGGTCGTTTTGATTTGCATTTCTCTGATCACTAAGGACTTTAAACATTTCTTTAGGTGCTTCTCAGCCATTCCAGATTCCTCACTTGTGAAATCTCCTTTTAGTTCTATACCCCTTTTTTGATTGGGTTGTTTGGTATTTTGGTGGTTAGCATCTTGAGTTCTGTCTCAATGAATACATTTATATACCAGAAAATGTTAACCTTTTATAACATTTATTTAAATATACTTACATCTACTTATGTAATCTTCAAAGTTGGTAAGATTTTGAGTGTGTAGTAAAAAGATGCCTGAGTTTAATTATATATCTAGTTAATGAAAATGTGAAAGTCCTTTTTTTTCTTGATCATAATGAGTATAAGTTCTGCTACAATGAAATTTTCTTAAATTATTTGAGCTCCAAAAACACATTTAATGTAACTGATTCTTTTTTTTTTTTATATTTTTATTACATATTTTCCTCAATTACATTTCCAATACTATCCCAAAAGTCCCCCATAGCGCCCCCCACTTCCCTACCCACCCATTCCCATTCTTTTGGCCCTGGCATTCCCCTATATTGGGGCATATAAAGTTTGCAAGTCCAATGGGCCTCTCTTTCCATTGATGGCCGACTAGGCCATCTTTCGATACATATGCAGCTAGAGGCAAGAGCTCCAGGGTTCTGGTTAGTACATCATGTTGTTCCAACAATAGGGTTGCAGATCCCTTTAGCTCCTTGGGTACTTTCTCTAGCTTCTCCATTGGGAGCCCTGTGATACATCCAATAGCTGACTGTGAACATCCACTCCTGTGTTTGCTAGGCCCCTACATAGTCTAACAAGAGACAGCTATATTTGGGTCCTTTCAGCAAAATCTTGCTAGTGTATGCAATGGTGTCAGCGTTTAGAAGCTGATTATGGGACGGATCCCTGGATACAGCAGTCTCTAAATGGTCCATCCTTTCATCCCAGCTACGAACTTTGTCTCTGTAACTCCTTCCCTGGGTGTTTTGTTCCCAATTCTAAGAAGGTGCACAGTGTCCACACTTTGGTCTTCATTCTTCTTGAGTTTCATGCGTTTATCAAATTGTATCTTATATCTTGGGTATCCTAAGTTTTGGGCTAATATCCACTTATCAATGAATACATATTGTGTGAGTTCTTTTGTGATTGTGTTACTTCACTCAAGATGATGCCCTCCAGGTCCATCCATTTGGCTAGGAATTTCATAAATTCATTCTTTTTAATAGCTGAGTAGTACTCCATTGTGTAAATGTACCATAATTTCTGTATCCATTCCTCTGTTGAGGGACATCTGGGTTCTTTCCAGCTTCTGGCTATTATAAATAGGGCTGCTATGAACATAGTGGAGCATGTGTCCTTTTTACCGGTTGGGACATCTTCTGGATATATGCCCAGGAGAGGTATTGCTGGATCCTCTGGTAGTACTATGTCCAATTTTCTGAGGAACCGCCAGACTGATTTCCAGAGTGGTTGTACAAGCTTGCAATCCCACCAACAATGGAGGAGTGTTCCTCTTTCTCCACATCCTCGCCAGCATCTGCTGTCACCTGAATTTTTGATCTTAGCCATTCTGACTGGTGTGAGGTGGAATCTCAGGGTTGTTTTGATTTGCATTTCCCTGATGATTAAGGATGTTGAACATTTTTTCAGGTGCTTCTCTGCCATTCGGTATTCCTCAGGTGAGAATTCTTTGTTCAGTTCTGAGCCTCATTTTTTAATGGGGTTATTTGACTTTCTGGAGTCCACCTTCTTGAGTTCTTTATATATATTGGATATTAGTCCCTTATCTGATTTAGGATAGGTGAAGATCCTTTCCCAATCTGTTGGTGGTTTTTTTGTCTTATTGATGGTGTCTTTAGCCTTGCAGAAGCTTTGTAGTTTCATGAGGTCCCACTTGTCAATTCTCGATCTTACAGCACAAGCCATTACTGTTCGATTCAGGAATTTTTCCCCTGTGCCCATATCTTCAAGGCTTTTCCCCACTTTCTCCTCTATAAGTTTCAGTGTCTCTGGTTTTATGTGAAGTTCCTTGATCCACTTAGACTTGACCTTAGTACAAGGAGATAGGAATGGATCGATTCGCATTCTTCTACATGTTAACAACCAGTTGTGCCAGCACCATTTTTTGAAAATGCTGTCTTTCTTCCACTGGATGTTTTTAGCTCCCTTGTCGAAGATCAAGTGACCATAGGTGTGTGGATTCATTTCTGGGTCTTCAATTCTATTCCATTGGTCTATTTGTCTGTCACTATACCAGTACCATGCAGTTTTTATCACAATTGCTCTGTAGTAGAGCTTTAGGTCTGGCATGGTGATTCCACCAGAGGTTCTTTTATCCTTGAGGAGAGTTTTTGCTATCCTAGGTTTTTTGTTATTCCAGATGAATTTGCAGATTGCACTTTCTAATTCGTTGAAGAATTGATTTGGGATTTTGATGGGGATTGCATTGAATCTGTAGATTGCTTTTGGCAAGATAGCCATTTTTACAATGTTGATCCTGCCAATCCATGAGCATGGGAGATCTTTCCATCTTCTGAGATCTTCTATAATTTCTTTCTTCAGAGACTTGAAGTTTTTATTATACAGATCTTTCACTTCCTTAGTTAGAGTCACGCCAAGATATTTTATATTATTTGTGACTATTGAGAAGGGTGTTGTTTCCCTAATTTCTTTCTCAGCCTGTTTATTCTTTGTGTAGAGAAAGGCCATTGATTTGTTTGAGTTAATTTTATATCCAGCCACTTCACCGAAGCTGTTTATCAGGCTTAGGAGTTCTCTGGTGGAATTTTTAGGGTCACTTATATATACTATCATATCATCTGCAAAAAGTGATATTTTGACTTCATCTTTTCCAATTTGTATCCCTTTGATCTCCTTTTGTTGTCGAATTGCTCTGGCTAGGACTTCAAGTACAATGTTGAATAGGTATGGAGAAAGTGGACAGCCTTGTCTAGTCCCTGATTTTAGAGGGATTGCTTCAAGCTTCTCACCATTTACTTTGATGTTGGCTACTGGTTTGCTGTAGATTGCTTTTATCATGTTTAGGTATGGGCCTTGAATTCCTGATCTTTCCAAGACTTTTATCATGAATGGGTGTTGGATCTTGTCAAATGCTTTTTCCGCATCTAAGGAGATGACCATGTGGTTTTTGTCTTTGAGTTTGTTTATATACTGGATTACGTTGATGGATTTCCGTATATTGAACCATCCCTGCATCCCTGGGATGAAACCTACTTGGTCAGGATGGATGATTGTTTTGATGTGTTCTTGGATTCGGTTAGCAAGAACTTTATTGAGGATTTTTGCATCAATATTCATAAGGGATATTGGTCTGAAGTTTTCTATCTTTGTTGGGTCTTTTTGTGGTTTAGGTATCAGAGTAATTGTGGCTTCATAGAATGAGTTGGGTAGAGTACCTTCTGTTTCTATTTTGTGGAATAGTTTGTGAAGAACTGGGGTTAGATCTTCTTTGAAGGTCTGATAGAACTCTGCACTAAACCCATCTGGTCCTGGGCTTTTTTTAGTTGGGAGACTATTAATGACTGCTTCTATTTCTTTGGGGGATATAGGGCTGTTTAGATCATTAACCTGATCTTGATTCAACTTTGGTACCTGGTATCTGTCTAGGAACTTCTCCATTTCATCCAGGTTCTCCAGTTTTGTTGAGTATAGCCTTTGGTAGAAGGATCTGATGGTGTTTTGGATGTCTTCAGGATCTGTTGTTATGTCTCCTTTTTCATTTCTGATTTTGTTAATTAGGATGCTTTCCCTGTGCCCTCTAGTGAGTCTGGCTAAGGGTTTATCTATCTTGTTGATTTTCTCAAAGAACCAGCTCCTTGATTGGTTGATTCTTTGAATAGTTTTTCTTGTTTCCACTTGGTTGATTTCACCCCTGAGTTTGATTATTTCCTGCCGTCTACTCCTCTTGGGTAAATTTGCTTCCTTTTGTTCTAGTGCTTTTAGGTGTGTTGTCAAGCTGCTAATGTGTGCTCTCTCTAGTTTCCTTTTGGAGGCACCCATAGCTATGAGTTTTCCTCTTAGAAATGCTTTCATTGCGTCCCATAAGTTTGGGTATGTTGTGGCTTCATTTTCATTGAACTCTAAAAAGTCCTTAATTTCTTTCTTTATTCCTTCCTTGACCAAGGTATCATTGAGAAGAGTGTTGTTCAGTTTCCACGTGAAGGTTGGCTTTCTATTATTTATTTTGTTATTGAAGATCAGCCTTAGTCCATGGTGATCTGATAGGATGCATGGGACAATTTCAATATTTTTATATCTGTTGAGGCCTGCTTTGTGACCAATTATGTGGTCAATTTTGGAGAAGGTACCATGAGGTGCTGAGAAGAAGGTATATCCTTTTGTTTTAGGATAGAATGTTCTGTAGATATCTGCCAGATCCATTTGATTCATAATTTCTCTTAGTTTCACTGTGTCCCTGTTTAGTTTCTGTTTCCATGATCTGTCCATTGGTGAAAGTGGTGTGTTGAAGTCTCCCACTATTATTGTATGAGGTGCAATGTGTGCTTTGAGCTTTACTAAAGTTTCTTTAATGAATGTGGCTGCCTTTGTATTTGGAGCATAGATATTCAGGATTGATAGTTCCTCTTGGAGGATTTTACCTTTGATGAGTATGAAGTGTCCCTCCCTGTCTTTTTTAATGACTTTGGGTTGGAAGTCAATCTTATCAGATATTAGAATGGCTACTCCAGCTTGTTTCTTCATGCCATTTGCTTGGAAAATTGTTTTCCAGCCTTTCATTCTGAGGTAGTGTCTATCCTTTTCTCTGAGATGAGTTTCCTGTAAGCAGCAAAATGTTGGGTCTTGTTTGTGTAGCCAGTTTGTTAGTCTATGTCTTTTTATCGGGGAGTTGAGTCCATTGATATTAAGAGATATTAAGGAAAAGTAATTGTTGTTTCCTGTTATTTTTGTTGTTAAAGTTGGCATTTTGTTCTTGTGGCTGTCTTCTTTTAGGTTTGTTGAGGGATTACCTTCTTGTTGTTTCTAGGGCGTGGTTCCTGTCCTTGTATTGGTTTTTTTCTGTTATTATCCTTTGAAGGGCTGGATTCGTGGAGAGATAATATGTGAATTTGGTTTTGTCGTGGAATACTTTGGTTTCTCCATCTATGATAATTGAGAGTTTGGCTGGGTATAGTAGCCTGGGCTGGAATTTGTGTTCTTTTAGTGTCTGTATAACATCCGTCCAGGATCTTCTGGCTTTCATAGTCTCTGGTGAAAAATCTGGTGTAATTCTGATAGGCTTGCCTTTATATGTTACTTGGCCTTTTTCTCTTACTGCTTTTAGTATTCTATCTTTATTTAGAGCATTTGTTGCTCTGATTATTATGTGTCGGGAGGTATTTCTTTTCTGGTCCAGTCTATTTGGAGTTCTGTAGGCTTCTTGTATGTTCATGGGCATCTCTTTCTTTAGATTTGGGAAGTTTTCTTCTATAATTTTGTTGAAGATGTTTGCTGGTCCTTTGAGTTGAAAATCTTCATTCTCATCCACTCCTATTATCCGTAGGTTTGGTCTTCTCATTGCGTCCTGTATTTCTTGGATGTTTTGAGTTAGGATCTTTTTGCATTTTACATTTTCCTTGATTGTTGTGCCGATGTTCTCTATGGAATCTTCTGCACCTGAGATTCTCTCTTCCATCTCTTGTATTCTGTTGCTGATGCTCGTATCTATGGTTCCAGATTTCTTTCCTAGGGTTTCTATCTCCAGTGTTGCCTCATTTTGGGTTTTCTTTATTGTGTCTACTTCCCTTTTTAGGTCTAGTATGGTTTTGTTCATTTCCATCATCTGTTTGGATGTGTTTTCCTGTTTTTCTGTAAGGACTTCTACCTGTTTGATTATGTTATCATGTTTTTCTTTAAGGATTTGTAACTCTTTAGCAGTGTTCTCCTGCAATTCTTTAAGGGATTTTTGTGCTTTCTCTTTATTGTCTTCTGCCTGTTTAGCAGTGTTCTCCTGCATTTCTTTAAGTGTGTTATTAAAGTCCTTCTTGAAGTTCTCTATCATCATCAGGAGATATGCTTTTAAATCTGTGTCTAGCTTTTCCGGTGTGTTGGGGTGCCCTGGACTGGGCGAAGTGGGGGTGCTGGGTTCTGATGATGGTGAGTGGTCTTGGTTTCTGTTAGTAAGATTATTACGTTTACCTTTCGCCATCTGGTAATCTCTGGGGTTAGTTGTTATCGTTGTCACTGTTTAAAGATTGGAGCAGAAGCTGTGTTCCACTCACCAGCAGTCTCTAAATCCTGAGGCGGGGGTCGTGGGTAGCTGGCGGGTGTCAGGCAACCCTGCTCTCCCGCTACCCTGGCGCTGATCCAGCCGGATGAGGCCTGTGGTCCTAGGCAGGCCGGTTTCTGCTTCCCTAACTAATGCAGTCTCAGGTCCCGCGCAATTGGATTGGAGCAGAAGCTGTGCTCCACTCACCAGAAGTCTTAAGATCCTGTGGCGGGTGTTGTGGGTAGCTGGCGAGTGTCAGCAGACCCTGCGCCCCAGCTGCCCTGGTGCTTTTCTGACCGGAAGAGGGTTGTGGCCCTATGTAGGCCGGATTTCTCTCTCCCCAACCAGAGCAGTCTCAGGTCCCGCGTGATTGGACTGGAGCAGAAGCTGTGTTCCACTCACCAGCAGTCCCAAAATCCTGCGGCGGGGGTCATGGGTAGCTGGCGGGTGTCAGGCAACCCTGCGCTCCCGCTACCCCGGCGCTGATCCGGCCGGATGAGGCCTGTGGCCCTACTCAGGCCGGTTTCTGCTTCCCTAACTAATGCAGTCTCAGGTCCCGCGCAATTGGATTGGAGCAGAAGCTGTGTTCCACTCACCAGCAGTCCCAAAATCCTGCGGCGGGGGTCGTGGGTAGCTGGCGGGTGTCAGGCAACCCTGCGCTCCCGCTACCCCGGCGCTGATCCAGCCGGATGAGGCCTGTGGTCCTACTCAGGCCGGTTTCTGCTTCCCTAACTAATGCAGTCTCAGGTCCCGCGCAATTGGATTGGAGCAGAAGCTGTGCTCCACTCACCAGAAGTCTTAAGATCCTGTGGCGGGTGTTGTGGGTAGCTGGCGAGTGTCAGCAGACCCTGCGCCCCAGCTGCCCTGGTGCTTTTCTGACCGGAAGAGCGTAACTGATTCTTTTTCTATTTATTTTTATATTGTGTGATATGCATGTATGTTGAGATGCTCGTGCCATGACATGTGTGTGAAGGACAGAGAAAAGCTTTCAGGAGTTGGCCCTATCCTTCTGTTTTGAAGCAGATTTTTCTTGTTTCTCCTGTGCTAAGTAGTTCATGGTAGCTGGTTTGTCAGCTTCTGGGAAGAAAGGATGGGTTACTCCTGTCTCTGCATTCCAATAAGAGTGCTGGGATTCCAGAAGTGGGCTGCAATATCCATTCAGATTTTGTGCTCAGGGTTCCAACTCAGTGCTTGCAGCCTGCACATAACATGCTCTTTACACAAAGAACCATCTCACTGGTCTTGTAATTGGCTCTTTTGAATGGTTCAAATACCTAGGTTATCATCAGGTTGGAACTTTTAAACACCCACATTAAAGAAAACAATGAACAGATGTGTTGGTTAGAAGATTTATGACTTCAAAAGAACTCCTAAAGTTCTAATTTTTACATCAATCAACATACTGAACCTGAATAGCTGAAGCCCTTATGTAGCATCAGTCTCTGAAAACTAATATCAAAACTGACTAAATGGACCTATATTCAGTTTATTCCAGCTAACTGAGCCATACAGATGTGGCTGGTGCCATTTCCTATGCACTTCATCCTTATCAGTTAGGAGTAAAGTCCTCTCTTCACTGGCCTTATCTCTTTCTTTACACACTGTCCCTGATCCAGTCACTCACTATATGATATCTCAACAGACCTGTTTTTGAAAGTCTGCATTTAAGAACACTGACTTTGCCAGGCACTGGCATAGCTTCATACAAGACAGCTATAACAGGGTCCCTTCACCAAAATCTTGCTGGCATATACAATGGTGTCTGGGTTTGGTGGCTGATTATGGGATGGATCCCCAGGTGGGGTAGTCTCTGGATGGTTGATCCTTTCGCCTTAGCTCCAAACTTTGTCTCTGTAACTCCTTTCATGGGTATGTTGTTGTCTATTCTAAGGAGGAATGAAGTATCCACATGTTGGTCTTCCTTCTTGATTTTCTTATGTTTTGCAAATTGTATCTTGGGTATTCTTTTTTTTTTTTTTTTTTTTGGTTTTTCGAGACAGGGTTTCTCTTTATAGCTCTGGCTGTCCTGGAGCTCACTTTGTAGACCAGGCTGGCCTCGAACTCAGAAATCCGCCTGCCTCTGCCTCCTGAGTGCTGGGATTAAAGGCGTGCGCCACCACGCCCGGCACGTATCTTGGGTATTCTAAGTTTCTGGGCTAATAGCAACTTATCAGTGAGTGCATATCTAGTGACTTCTTCTGTGATTGGGTTACCTCACTAAGGATGATATCCTCCAGATACATCCATTTGCCCAAGAATTTCATCTATAGGATGGAACACAGGTCCCCCAATGGAGAAGCTAGAGAAAGTACCCAAGGAGCTGAAGGGATCTGCAATCCTATAGGTGGAACAGCAATATGAACTAACCAGTACCCACCAGAGCTCATGTCTCTAGCTGCATAAGTAGCAGAAGGTGGCCTAGTCGGCCATCATTGGGAAAAGAGGCCCCTAGGTCTTACAAACTTTAAATGCCCCAGTACAGGGGAACGTGAGGGCCAAGAAGTGGGAGTGAGTGGGCAGGGGAGCAGCGCGAGGGGAGGGTATAGGGAACTTTCGGAATAGCATTTGAAATGTAAATAAAGAAAATATCTTTTTTTTTTTTTTTTTTTTTGGTTTTTCAAGACAGGGTTTCTCTGTATAGCCCTTGGATCTAAAAAAAATAGAAAGAAGAAAGAAAGAAAGAAAGAAAGAAAGAAAGAAAGAAAGAAAGAAAGAAAGAAAGAAAGGAAAAGAAAAAAGAAAGAAAGAAAGAAAGAAAGAAAGAAAGAAAGAAAGAAAGAAAGAAAGAAAGAAAAAAGAAAAGGAACAATGACACCAGGACTTGAGGCACAGGCTGAAACCCCAGCTACTCAAGAGACTGAGGCAAGAACACATGTTCAAGGCAATGTAGTGAAATCCTGCCTCAAAAAAAAAAAAATGGAAAAAGAAGGCCAAGTTGTAGCATGGTGGAGGAGCACTAGCATATGCCAGGCCTTGGGTTCAATCTCCAAAATCCATTAATGAAAGAAAAACAACTTTCAAATCTTCTTATATGATACATGACATATGGAACAGTAACTGACCCAATGATTAGTAAGCACACACTAGATGACAGGGTTATTTTTAAGGGCTCTGTACTGGCTAATATTGTGTTAACTTGACACAAGCTGGAGTTATCACAGAGAAAGGAGCTTCAGTTGGGGAAATGCCTCCATGAGATCCAACTGTAAGGCATTTTCTCAATTTGTGATCAAGGGGGAAAGGCCTTCTTGTTTCCACTTATTAGAGTTTAATGAAAATGAAGCCACAACATACCCAAACTTATGGGACACAATGAAAGCATTTCTAAGAGGAAAACTCATAGCTCTAGTGCCTCCAAAAAGAAACTAGAGAGAGTGCAAACTAGCAGCTTGACAACACACCTAAATGGTCTAGAACAAAAGGAAGCAAATTCACCCAAGAGGAGTAGACTGCAGGAAATAATCAAACTCAGGGGCAAAATCAACCAAGTGGAAACAAGAAGAACTATTCAAAGAATCAACCAAATGAGGAGATGGTTCTTTGAGAAAATCAACAAGAGAGATAAACCCTTAGCCAAACTCACTAGAGGGCAAAGGGACAGCATCCTATTTAACAAAATCAGAAATGAAAAGGGAGACATAACAACAGATCCTGAAGAAATTGAAATCACCATCAGATCCTTCTACAAAAGACTATACTCAACAAAACTGGAGAACCTGGATGAAATGAACAAGTTTCTAGACAGATACCAGGTACCAAAGTTAAATCAAGATCAGGTTAATGATCTAAACAGTCCTATATCCCCTAAAGAAATAGAAGTAGTCATTAATAGTCTCCCAACTAAAAAAAGCTCAGGACCAGAAGGTTTAGTGCAGAGTTCCATCAGACCTTCAAAGATCTGATCCCAGTTCTTCACAAACTATTCCACAAAATAGAAGCAGAAGGTACTCTACCCAACTCATTCTATGAAGCCACGATTACTCTGATACGTAAACCACAAAAAGACCCAACAAAGAGAACTTCAGACCAATTTCCCTTAGGAATATCGATGTAAAAATCCTCAATAAAGTTCTCCCTAACTGAATCCAAGAACACATTAAAAAAAATCATCCATCCTGACCAAGTAGTTTTAATCCCAGGGATGCAGGGATGGTTCAATATACGGAAATCCATCACCATAATCCAGTATAAAAACTAGACAAAAACCACATGATCATCTCGTTAGATGCAGAAAAAGCATATGACAAAATCTAACACCTATTCATGATAAAAGTCTTGGAAATATCAGGAATTCAAGGCCCATACCTAAATATGATAAAAGCAATCTACAGCAAACCAATAACCAACATCAAAGTAAATGGTGAGTAGCTGGAAGCAATCCCACTAAAATCAGGGACTAGACAAGGCTGTCCACTTTCTCCATACCTATTCAACATTGTACTTGAAGTCCTAGCCAGGGCAATTCGACAACAAAAGGAGATCAAGGGGATACAAATTGAAAGGAAGAAGTCAAAATATCACTTTTTGCAGATGATATGATAGTATATATAAGTGACCCTAAAAATTCCACCAGAGAACTCCTAAGCCTGACAAACAGCTTCAGTGAAATACCTGGATATAAAATTAACTCAAACAAGTCAATGGCCTTTCTGTACACAAAGGATAAACAGACTGAGAAAGAAATTAGGGAAACAACACCTTTCTCAATAGTCACAAATAATATAAAATACCTTGGTGTGACTCTAACTACCGAAGTGAAAGATCTGTATGACAAGAACTTCAAGTCTCTGAAGAAAGAAATTAAAGAATATCTCAGAAGATGGAAAGATCTCCCATGCTCATGGATTGGCGGGATCAATATAGTAAAAATGGCTATCTTGCCAAAAGCAATCTACAGATTGAATGCAATCCCCATCAAAATTCCAACCCAATTCTTCAACGAGTTAGAAAGAGCAATCTGCAACTTCATCTGGAATAACAAAAAACCTAGGATAGCAAAAACTCTTCTCAAGGATAAAAGAACCTCTGGTGGAGTCACTATGCCTGACCTAAAGCTGTACTACAGAGCAATTGTGATAAAAACTGCATGGTACTGGTACAGTGACAGACAAGTAGACCAATGGAATAGAATTGAAGACCCAGAAATTAACCGACATACCTATGGCCACTCGATATTTGACAATGGAGCAAAAACCATCCAGTAGAAAAAGGACAGCATTTTCAACAAATGGTGCTGGCACAACTGGTGGTTATCTTGTAGAAGAATAGAAATTGATCCATTCCTATCTCCTTGTACTAAGGTCAAATCTAAGTGGATTAAGGAACTCCACATAAAACCAGAGACACTGAAACATATAGAATAGAAAGTAGGGGAGAGCCTCGAAGATATGGGTACAGGGGAAAAATTGCTGAATACAGCAGTGGCCTGTGCTATAAGATCCACAATCTACAAATGGGACCTCATAAAATTGCAAAGCTTCTGCAAGGCAAAATACACAGTCAATAAGACAAAAAAGGCCACCGACAGATTGAGAAAGGATCTTTACCTATCCTAAATCAGATAGGGGACTAATATCCAATATATATAAAGAACTCAATAGGGAGGACTCCAGAAACTCAAATAACCCCATTAAAAATGGGGTTCAGAGCTAAACAAAGAATTCTCACCTGAGGAATACTGAATGGCTGAGAAGCACCTGAAAAAATATTCAACATCCTTAATCATCAGGGAAATGCAAATCAAAACAAACCTGAGATTCCACCTCACACCAGTCAGAATGGGTAAGATCAAAAACTCAGGACAGCAGATGCTGGCGAGGATGTGGAGAAAGAGGAACACTCCTCCATTGTTGGTGGGATTGCAAGCTTGTACAACCACTCCAGAAATCAGTCTGGTGGTTCCTCAGAAAATTGGACATAGTACTACCGGAGGATCCCACAATACCTCTCCTGGGCATATATCCAGATGTTCCAATCGGTAAGAAGGACACATGCTCCACTATGTTCATAGCAGCCTTATTTATAGTAGCCAGAAGCTGGAAAGAACCCAGATGCCCCTTGTACTGGCTAGTTTTGTGTCAACTTGACACAGCTGGAGTTATCACAGAGAAAGGAGCTTCAGTTGAGGAAATGCCTCCATGAGATCCAACTGTAAGGCATTTTCTCAATTAGTGATCAAGGGGGAAAGGCCCCTTGTGGGTGGTGCCATCTCTGGGCTGGTAGTCTTGGGTTCTATAAGAGAGCAGGCTGAGCAAGCCAGGGGAGGTAAGCCAGTAAAGAACATCCCTACATGGCCTCTGCATCAGCTCCTGCTTTCTGACCTGCTTGAGTTCCAGTCTTGACTTCCTTTGGTGATGAACAGCAGTATGGAACTGTAAACCGAATAAACCCTTTCCTCCCCAACTTGCTTCTTGGTCATGATGTTTTTGCAGGAATAGAAACCCTGACTAAGACACCCCTCAACAGAGGAATGGATACAGAAAATGTGGTACATTTACACAATGGAGTACTACTCAGCTATTAAAAAGAATGAATTTATGAAATTCCTAGGCAAATGGATGGACCTGGGGGGCATCATCCTGAGTGAGGTAACCCAATCACAAAAGAACTCACACAATATGTACCCACTGACAAGTGGGTATTTGCCCAGAAACTTAGAATACCCAAGATACAAGATACAATTTGCGAAACATATGAAACTCAAGAAGAAAGAAGACCAAAGTGTGGACACTTTGCCCCTTCTTAGAATTGGGAACAAAACACCCATGGAAGGAGTTACAGAGACACAGTTTGGAGCTGAGACAAAAGGATGGACCATCTAGATACTGCCATATCCAGGGATCCATCCCATAATCAGCCTCCAAACGCTGACATCATTGCATATACTATCAAGATTTTGCTGAAAGGACCCTGATATAGCTGCCTTTTGTGAGACTATGCCGGGGCCTAGCAAACACAGAAGTAGATGCTCACAATCAGCTATTGGATGGATCACAGGGCCCCCAGTGGAGGAGCTGGAGGAAGTAACCAAGGAGCTAAAGGGGTCTGCAACCCTGTAGGTGCAACAACAGTATGAACTAACCAGTACCCCCTGGAGCTCAAGTCTCTAGCTGCATATGTATCAGAAAATGGCCTAGTCGGCCATCAGTGGAAAGAGGGGCCCATTGGTCTTGCAAACTTTATATGCCTCAGTACAAGGGGAACGCCAGGGCCAAAAAGTGGGAGTGGGTGGGTGGGGGAGTATGTGGGGGAGTGGGTGGGGGACTTTTGGGATAGCAATGGAAATGGAAATGAAATAAATACCTAAAAAAATGATACTTCATATTTGATGATTGAATGATTGATGAGTGAATCAGATACAACCAAGAAGACTACAACTGCCATAATTGAAGAAATATCAGGTTATTTTCAAATTAAAGTGAAAAATTCAATTTCTCAAATCCAAAAACAAATAAAGAGTAAACAGATTGAAAAAAAATATATTGAACTTTAAAACTAAATAAATCTGAATTCAAATTCATTTCTACCACCTACTGGGTTTTTTTGAAAAAATTATGTAATTTCCCTTAGCTAGTCGGCTCATCTTTAAGGAAAGGAAAGTTCTCTCTACCTTGAGAATTATACCATTCATAAAAATATTTAACATGGTACAGATACAGAGTAGGCAATTAAGGCATATTAGATATTATGAGTGTGGTGATATATTGAAACTAGTGAATAAATTTCCTGAATGATTATTTCAAAACAAGATCTCCTTGCATAATAGTATATCTTATGAAAATATATTCTTTCACTCTACACATACAAATATAGAAAATCCTAAAACAATTGTTTAGCCCAAACCCCTCCTTCTGAAAGTGAAATTCCCATCACCACCACAGAGGCCACCATGGCTGCCTGGAATCTGGCTGATGAAGACTGACTGGAGACTTTCAGCCTGAAAATTGTCCTCATTCAGCTCAATGTATGCATCTTGCACTTAGACGCTTGAGAACAGAAGCCTACTCACTTGTTTCAATTTGGAACTATTTTGAAGATTCACCCTAACTCTTTCTGGTAACTTCTGGATTTGCTTCCCTCATTCCATCACAGAGGGAACCTATTTCCCATAAGGATAAACATGCTCCCCAATGTCCTTTCGAAAGTCGGCTTCCTGGCAAACCTAAATCTAGTATGGGTAAGACACTGTCATTGAACAGAGTTGGCAAACATCACTGTAAACAGCCAGATGGTAAAAAGAAATATTAAGCGCCGGGCGTGGTGGTGCACGCCTTTAATCCCAGCACTCGGGAGGCAGAGGCAGGCGGATTTCTGAGTTCGAGGCCAGCCTGGTCTACAAAGTGAGTTCCAGGACAGCCAGGGCTACACAGAGAAACCCTGTCTCGAAAAAACAAAAAAAAAGAAAAAAAAAAGAAAAAGAAATATTAAGCTTTGTTGTGTCATATGTTCTCCACCATGTCTGTTCGGCCATTCTTATGTAAAAGCAACCACAAACTATATAAAATATAAACAAACAAATAAAACCTAGTAGGCAGCATGGAATATGTTATAGAACTTGCCTATCATGAAAAAGGCCTTGAATTCCATCCCCAGCACTGCCAATAAATAAATAAATAAATAAATAAAGTCTAGTTTATATACACTGAATTTCAATTTTAAATTTCATATAATTTTCACATGCTCTAAAGTATTTTTAACTTAAGCTTTTGGGCTTTTTAAATATATTAAAATTAAAAATAATAAAACATGCCAAGTGTGATATGATGGTACATGTCCTTGATCCTCCTAGCATGTGGGAAGCACAGGCAGACAAATCTCTGTGTGTTAGACACCAGCCTGGTCTACATAGGGAGTTCCAGGACAGCTGGAGCTACACAATAAAGAGGCCCTCCCTCAAGAAAAAGAAAAGGAAAAGAAAAAAGAAAAAACAAAGGGAAAAAAGAAAAGAGAAAAAGAAAACCTATCCTTAGCTCACGAGAGTCCAAAGCTATCATAAAGTTAGATTTGACCAGTGGCTCATAGTTTCCTAAGTCCTGAGCTGAATAAAAGACCAAGACAGTAATTCACATGTAAAGCTACTGTTTTAGTAAACAAATATACAGAAATTGAAATTATGGAGTCCTTGGTCATGTATAGAACATACAGAAGACCCTTTTCTGGCTCCAGGTCAGAAGAACACATGAAAAAGGGAAATGGAGGGAAAGTATTCATAAGGCCTTTGAACCTCATAGCACCATGAAAATCACACTCAGTGAAATAAAATGCTTCTATGTTCACAATAGGAGGTTTTCCGTTGAAAAACTGCTATCTCTATCACTAAATAGAATTATGAGACTTAAGTCATAGTCTTGTGGCTGTACCCTTTCATTTCAAATAAAAACACATCCAGATTTGATGATACATACCTATAATAACAGCACTTGTGGGATAGAAGCAAAAGAATAAGGAATTCAAGATCATTGGCTATGTAAGGATTGTAAAACCAGCCTGAGCTAATAGAGCCTTGTTGCAAAAAAGAAAAAATGTTTAAACAACTGAGATTTGTTTGTCATTCATTTAATATTTATAAAGAGTATATCTACATGACTTACTGATATAGCATAGAGAAAAAGAAATACACGCTTATACTTGGAAAAATGTCAGTCCACCTGAATTTAACAACCATCTTGTAGTCCATTTCTTTCCAGAAGAAACAACCTAGATAAATGTATATAAATAGGAAACAGGTGTTTAATTCACAATTCTCAAATCCATTGACTTTCTAGTTTGCCATAGTGTTTCCCTTTGTTCCTGATTTGGCTTATCTTCCAGTTTCAGTACTCCTAAAATTGAATCACAGTACCTTCCTTCTCTCTGTGATCATTTTTATTTTTGCTCTGATTCTGTATAAGCTTGTCCTTGAAACCATTCTTTTGGTTCCTCTTCCTGTTCCCTTCCATATGTGATTTCTCAAACTGTCCTTTACTAGTTGTTAATTCCCTTCCAGAATTCCCTCCATCACATCCTCTGATCAAATTAATACAATAGTGCCTTGGGATTCATAGGAATAAGGGGAATTGACAGGAGCCTTCTCTATGGAGTTATATTGCTATACTGAGAAATATGAAGACTAGGAGTGCTGATCTCAGATGATACCAACTGCAATAGGTGGCTAATAACTATGTCCTTGACTTTTGAAGTGTCCAGGTTCTTCTCTTTAGACACTTGAAGACTAATTTGATCTACATTCGTCATGATGAATTCTGATGCCAGAATCTGGGTAGGAGAACTGTCATGAAACACAGTGTCCATAATGTATTGCTTATACAACTCCACCACCTTCTGCTCCAGGTACTCATTGAGCACTGCATTTGAAATAGGCTTCTGCATTTGCAGGCTGCTTTTCTCTTTGATGCTGGTTATCTTCCAGTAGGATGAGTACCGCTGGATAGGTTTGAGGGGAAGTTCGGTGAGCTGAGTGGAAGTGGAATCCTCCATGGACAAAGAAATCTCAGACGACTTTAGCAAAGGACCATCTTCAAAGCTGCTCTCAGAGGGGAAATTTGCCATTACTGAGTTAATGGCCATCACCTGTCCCCCTGCAATATGTAAGTCATTGTAATTTTTGCAAATACTTTTACAAGAAGGTGGAACCAAGTAGGTCTCCCTGATCACATCTCTGCATATACCAACTGCAGCTAAAGTTGGACTTTCAAATACAGGGTTGGTGTTTGCCTGCAGCACTGTTCTGCTCTGGCTTCTGCTGTGCTGACTCGCCCTTGCATGCACTGATGAAATAAACTTTCCAGAGGATTTACAGCTCACATAAAGACTTTGAACTTGTGTTTCATCCACAGAGGAATATGAAAGAGCAGCAACAGAACTTGTCTCTTTGCCCTGGTCCCCAGCCACCGGTTCATTATAAGATGCACAATTCCAATGAATGTCATTCCAGTAGGTAAGTCCACTGAGATATCCTTCTGATAACATTCTGAAAAGAGAATTCATGAGAAATAGTGGGAGGAAAGAAGGCTAGAAAAAAATTAATTTACAGTTGCTATATGAAAAATGAAAGATAAACTAATTCATTCACTCACTATATACTTAATGTATACCACACCTATGCTATATGCTGGAGATACAAAGATGAAAGGACCATCCTTCTCTTATGGAAGAAAATAAACTGGATACAAATATTCCCAATATTATAATACTGAGGATTATAACAGTGGTAGGCACAAAGGTAGCATAAAGAAAAGGGCATAAAAGAAAGACTCACAAGATGTGGCTTAAGGCATGTGGCAGTGCAGCGAAAGCATAAAGGGTAAACAGAAGTTGGGGCTACCGACTTAAAATTATAAGAAGACGCTGTAGCATGGACTATTCACTACAAAATAAAAGCTGAGAAGAAATGGGGCTGGTACAATAGCATGGAATATGACTACAAAGGGCTGTAAGAATTGGACAAGAGAATTATGTTGTGCCTGTGTGGGGGGGGGGGGAAGTGGAGACATTGCTAGCTGGAGAGCCACATGGCTAGTATGTTATGAGAAAAGACTGAAGAAATATGTGGCAAATTCTACTGAAATAAGAACTGTAATGTTGCTCAATTTAAAAATTTTCTTTCCTGGGGTCTAGACAGCAATCAGGATATAGGAGGGATTCTAAAAGTGTTTGGTACGTTGATGAAATGATTGACAAGAGTTCTGAAACTAATTTATAAGTGATAAATTATGAAAGACCAATGTTTCCCCCTACCTTTTAAGGCTATGTTGGATTTTTCTTTGTATTCCTCTCACATCACAGAATATATCCTAGAAATGTCTACACTCAACTGACAAGTTTACCTCTACCCTAGTTATTAAAATTCTTTCCTGACAGTAAGCCTTCCCACACCTTCCCTCCCCCTTCCACGTCTTTAACAGTTGTCATTGAAGTCTGGGGTGGAGAGAACAAGCCAGAAACCAGCAGCTGCATTTTCTAAAAAAAGGAACACACTGGCATTCCTGGAATTTGAGCAATGGGCAACAGTGAGGAGAACTGGTTGTCTTTGATCACAAGGGCTGGGCTACTGAAACAGACCTGACGATTTGACACTGAAGATGAAAAGTCAAAAGAAGTATCATTGTTAAAGGTACACAACGTTATGGTTTTTAATTTTCAGCCCTTCTTTTATATGCATGTTTTTCAAGTAACTAGAATGTTCCTTTTAAAAAATTGTACAAAGATAATGTTATAAGTATCTGTATTTTTTGGAATTATTTTCAAAGTATATTAATCGGATTCACCAGTTGCTTAAATGTAGGCAAAGTTAATATGCAACAGAAAGGTACAAAGCTAAGTTTTCAAGTAATCTGTGAATCATAAAGCTTGTATTCTTAGTATAAGGACAAAAAATATAAAGAAAATATGATGCCAACCTTAAAGAAATACTTTCAAAGTACAGATCTAACCTCAATAAAACTAGTTTCCAGATGAAAAGATAAAGTTTAAACACATGAAAGAATAACTAGCCAGCCAACAAAGATGACCATAGAGGCTCTAATAGTGATAAAATTCTCTAATAGTGATAAAGTTGCTTCCCTAACCCATCCCCACCAGGCTGCAGCATGCCATTCTGCTTACAGGCCCAATATCACTGGGAATCACGGCAAAAGTTCACTGTTGACTTTGGAATTACTATATAAATTTTAGAGAATCTTGGCAGAGATTTGCTGGGACAACGTAGAGAGAGTCTAAAAAACTAATAAAAATAAAAGTTGACAGTGAGACCCTATTTCAAAACACACAGGCAAACAGAAACTAAATGTCAAGCATGGAGCTATGCATCCATAATCCTGGCATTTAGGAAGTCGAGGCAGAAGGATCTGGAGCCTAAGCCCAATCATGTCTCGTATAAATCAAAAAGAAAGAGAGAGGTGAGTGTACTAATAAAATAATGTTTTTGAGATACTATAACTTGAGATTTTGAACTAACATCAGAAGCATTAAAAGTTTAGGGTGTAATAATTTTGGGTCAGCATTATGAAGTCAGTAACCAACTGCCCTGTCCAGAAAGGCTCCTGCAATGGACCTGACTAGAGTGTATAGGGAAAAGACAAACACACAGAGAAACACAAATAGAAAAACTGGAGTCAGTTGGACGAAGTTTTCTAATAGAAAAACCACAGCACCCCAGGAGCTCAGCATGTTTTTTGTTGTGCTGGCTGGTCTTGTGTCAACTTGACATGCAGGCTAGAGTTAGCTGAATAGAGAGAAACTCCGTTGTGTAAATGTCTCCATAAGATTTGCTGTAAGGAATTTTCTTAATTAGTTATTGATGAAGGAGGGCCTAGTGCATTGTGGGTGGTGCCATCCCTGGGATGGTGGTCCTGTGTTCTACAAGAAAGCAGAGTGAGCAAGCCATGAGGAGCAAGCCAGAAAGCAACATTCTTCCATGGCCTCTGCATTAGCTCCTTCCTCCGGGATCCTTCCTTGTTTGAGTTCCTGTCTTGACTTTCTTCTGTAATGAACAGCAATGCAAACATGTAAGCTGAATAAACCCTTTCCTCCCCAACTTGCTTTTCAGTCATGGGGTTTTGTCACAGCAATAGAAACATAGATAGGACAATTACATAGAGTTGAACAGAGATTTGGCATTATTGCATATGGCTGAACAAGGAGGATGGGTGATTCCGTACAGATAAAGAAGAAGGTGGTGTTATGGCGTGTAACTGAAAGAAGGAAACAGATTTAGCTAACCCTAGTAGGAACAGCCTCTATAAGGGAAAAGCCTTCAGGCTATAAATATCTGAAGGAAGAAAGCTATGGTAGACATTTCCTGCACACACTACCAATGCCCACACTTGGACATCCAAAGAAAGCTTTGCCATTTTCTTCTGGTCCTAAGGATAGGGTCATTGAGTTGGCTGTGCCCATGCCAACAACACATGCTCACTCACGCAGAACTTCACTTAGGATTTCCTTTGCTCTCCATACCCTAGTTCCCATGGAGAGAGTGAGGAAACAGGTACTCTCAGCAATTCTCTCATGCCTAGCAAGATGCAAATCAGACAAGCACATGGTCCAGATAGACATGCAGTCCTGAGGCTACCTTATCAAGTCTCCTTACAAACTGAAAAGATATTGAAAGCCTGTGTACCTGAAAGATGCCTACAGTTGGGATAGAAATATTGCAGACAGAACTACAAAGAGCACTAACTAGGGGCCACGTGAAGACATTGCCAAGGATATGTGTGTGATGACATGGTGCAATCAAAGCTATTCTCTACATATGCCCATTCCTAACTGATCCTCTAGTTCTACATATGAGCATCCTGGAACTCAGAGGTAAAACCTGGGTGGAGGAAGCCACTGAGGTAAACCTGATAGGCAAAGGAATAAAAAAGGCAAACTGCACAGTTGCTAAGGGCTGATGCAACTGTAGACCTTTACTACAACAGAACAACATGTCACCATTCCAACAGTGGGAAAAAAAAAGAATGGAATAAACATGTGTTTACCTCAAAACACAGTTTGGATAAACTTAATCTACCAAGATAACTACTAACTAACTGTTGCTCTATCATTCTCATTATATTATCAATATATTATATATTATCATTGCTATAGATACTGATACCTCCATGGGCTGGGGGAATGAATTAATTTGACACAACTGCACAAGAATCTGAGTCCAGATCCCTAGCATCCATGTAAAAGTGCTGTGAGATAAAGACAACTGGTTGCCAGGACAACCTGGGTTACAGAAAGATGTCATGGCTCAATCATCCTGAGTGAGGTAACACAATCACAAAGGAACTCACACAATATGTACTCACTGATAAGTGGATATTAGCCCAAAACTTAGGATACCCAGGATATAAGATACAGTGAAGACTGAAGTGTGGACACTATGCCCCTCCTTAGAATTGGGAACAGAACACCCATGGGAGGAGTTACAGAGACAAAGTTTGGAGCTGTGACAGTCTAGAGACTGCCATATCCAGAGATCCACCCCATTATCAGCATCCAAACGCTAACACCATTGCATTCACTAGCAAGATTTTGCTGAAAGGACCCAGATATAGCTGTCTCTTGTGAGACTATGCTGGGGCCTGGCAAACACAGAAGTGGATGCTCACAGTCAGCTAGTGAATGGATCACAGGGCCCCCAATGGAGGAGCTGGAGAAAGTACCCAAGGAGCTGAAGGGATCCGCAACCCTATGGGTGGAACAACATTATGAACTAACCAGTACCCCGGAGCTCTTCACTCTAGCTGCATATATATCAAAAGATGGCCTAGTCGGCCATCACTGGAAAGAGTGGCCCATTAGACATGCACACTTTATATGCCCCTGTACAGGGGAACGCCAGGGCCAAAAAATGGGAATGGGTGGGTAGGGAAGTAGGGGGGGAGGGTATGGGGGACTTTTGGGATAGCATTGAAAATGTAATTGAGGAAAAGATGTAATAAAAAATATATTAAAAAAGACATAAATAAATAAGTAAGTAAGTAAGTAAATAAATAAATAAATAAATGAAATTCCACGGATTCCTTCAGCTTGAGAAGCCTGCACTCACCCTATAAGCATATTTGTTTTCAATTCCTTATCTTATCCTGTCTCCCAGTTCTTTCTTTGATGGTGACGAAGATCTGAAAATACAGGGTAAAGATCTCAATCTGGTCCCTTTGAAAGTTCCTAAGCTTCATCACCTGCAACATTGTGATGGGATTAAACTTTGACAAAGAGTACTTCCTACATAGGAAGCTATGAACCCAACTTTGAGATAAAGAAGCAAAGATTCCAAGTAAGAGAACAGAATAGGCATAAGTGTGTGTGTGTGTGTGTGTGTGTGTGTGTGTGTGTGTGTGTGTGTGTGTGTGTGTGTGTGTGTGTGTTTCTATCTCTCAAATTGTTGCCAGCAATCCCCTCCAGGGGGCACTAATATCCAACATACCTAACAAATTCAAAAGGAAGTGGCAGGGCAGTGGTGGCACATGCCTTTAATCCCAGCACTCGGGAGGCACAGGCAAGCAGATCTCTGTGAGTTCAAGATCAACTTGGCCTACAGAGCAAGTTTCAGGGCAAAGAGGGCTACATGATGGAACAACCCTACCTTGAAAAACAAATGACCAAACAAACAAACAAATGTACAAGTGGGGTTGGAGAGATGGCTCAGCAGTTAACAGCACTGACTGCTCTTCCAGAGGTCCTGAGTTCAATTCCCAGCAACCACATGGTGGCTCACAACCATTTGTAATGAGATTCAATGCCATCTTCTGGTGTGTCTGAAGACAGCTACAGTGTACTCATATACATAAAATAAATAATTCTTTAAAAAATGTACAAGTGAAAAGAACAGTTACCAAAAGAAGGACAACACTGTTAGCCATCAGGGAATTGCCAATTTGAACTTCTTTGACATTCTATGATAACCTAGCCAGAATGGCTCTCATCAAGATATCAAACAACAAATACTGCCAAGGGTTTGGGTAAAGAAGAAACATCTGTAAAGGTTAATAATGGTTGCCAATTTGCCAGGATCTTGAATTACTTAAAAGACAAACTTCTGACTGCACACAGAATGAGAGCAGGCTGCCTCCTGCTTCTCTCCTGCTCCTGCTGCCAAGACTTTCCCACTATGATGCACTAAAACCTTGAACCATGAGACAAAATACATTCATTCTCCCTTTAGTTGCTTTTGTCAAGGCATTTTGGCACAGCAACAATACAAGTCACTAATGTAGAACCTGAAGTGGTACAGCTACTCGATTCAGAAGTTCGTTTAAAAACTAAAATGAGATTACCATGTGAGCCAACTACAGCACTCCTGAATATACACCTGAAGACCCTGATGTCCCTGTACCATATAGATACTTGCAAATTCATATTTATTCACGGTAGCCAAGATACGGAGTTAGGTGCGTAAATATCCTTTAACAGATAACTAGATTGAGAAAGTGGTGTGTGTAAGTATAAAAGCGTTTTACTCAGCTATAAAGAATGACAACTTGATACTCACAGGAAATGAGTGCAAGTGAAGAGCAGAATACGAAGTGAAATATATTCAGAAAGATAAGTCATTTTTCTTATATAGATTTAAATGAGAGAGACGGAGAGGGAACATGAAAGTAGAGAGGTAGGAAATATGACTTAAAGCAGAAGGGGAAACCAGAAACGGTAATGGATTACATGATGTTTGCGAGAGGAAGGAGATAACCAAGGAGCGAAGCAGGAAGGAAATCACAGTGGGAAGGTGGATGAAAACAAAGACTAGCTTTCTATATATGTGTCCTAATGAGACACATATTTGTATGCTAACCAGAGTGTCCAACATCCTCTTCTAGCACCCTCAGACACTAGGCACACATGTATTACATATACATACACGCAGGCACTAAACTAAAAATAAACTTTTTAAAAAAAAAAATTAAGATTGAGGAATTAACTCAGTGTCATAGTACTTCTTTCCTAGCAGTTGCAAAGTCCCGAATTCAATCCAAGTTCCACATAAGAAAAAAAATAAGATTTTAAAACTGAAGAAAAATATTTTAGAGTAACTAAGAAGAAACAAAAAGGTGATACTTCCTGTACAACTAGATTGTGGCGAAGGAATGAGAGGATGTCAAAAGTGACTTTCAGTGGACTCTGAAGCACAGGACTCACTTAACAACGCAGTGGGCAGGTCAGAGACAAGAGGGACTAGCAACATAGTGAATAAGTCTCTCTTGCTACTCTTATGTTTGGCAGTGACAGATTCCAGTCTGTGATGTGTGATTTTTCAGTCACACATGCCTTGAGAGCCTTTCTTGAAGAACCTGACTTTCTTTCCCCTGTTCCCATTCAGATAGATTCCAAATCTCCCATTGTGTATCCCCCCACTCTTCAGATTCATCCATCTGATGTGGGAGAGGCTTCTCTCAAGGTGTGGGAATATTTATGAAAAGCACTGATGATCTCCGTGCCTTCACAATAGGGAAGAAGTTTGATATTTGTAAAGAGATTTGTTAGTATCTTAATTATGATAAGTAGAGTTTCCACCAGCCTAGCTGAGCAGGGTACAATCCCAGCACTTAAAACCAGTCTCTGCTACAGGCTAAGACTGTCAACAACAACAACAAGAAGCAGCCATTCGTGTATATGAAACCAAGTGCAGATTCGTAAAGTGAAAATTGATCCTAGTGTCTAGAGATAGATTTATCCCCAGGGTGGGAAGAATGAGAAATAGTGTCGGAAAAATCCATTGAAAGACACAAGGCTGAAAGCCTTTCATTGAACTTCAGGTAATGTTAAGAACTTCTAATAAAAAAAAAAATCCTAAATCAAAAATGCTCCAGTGTTTTAATGATCTTTACTGCCAATATGACACCATAAATGGACAGTTAATCTCATATCACAGTTCAGGCACACACACACAAAAACATATATTGTATAAAGTTGTCTTTGGTGTCATGTGTATGTACAGAATGATACATAAAATTTGCATTTCCCGAAAGACACAAGTATTTCAAAATCTTTAACAAACCTCTTCTGGTCCTAATCATTCAAAATCAAGGATTCCCAATCTGACATTCAAGGAAATATTTCAGGGTGTATTGAAGTCTAACAGTAAAGGTCAAGATGAATGAATTTGGGTGAGATTGACAGACTGTAGCTATGGATACCAGCTAGGAGACTTCTGGGTTCATTCTCCATCTGACACAGGAGCTGAGATCAAGGCAACAGACGAGACAGGGAATAGATGGGAGGGACCAGGAACCAAGCATAGCAGAGTACTCCCATATTCCTAGCACTTGGAATGTAAAAGCAGGTGGATCAAGAACTCAAAGTCTATTTTTATTCCATAGCAAATATGAAGCCAGGTTGAGCTATATGATACTGCCTTGAAACCAAAACAAATATAAATCAACAGAAACTCTCAAGTGTGGTAATGAAGGTGAAAAGGGGGCCTGAAATAACTTTGGAGTCAGGGGTAAGATTGCTCTGACTTTTGATGCTTGCTTAGGTGAACGTAGTAAAAATCAGCCTCAATAACATAAGCAGCACCCTTGAGCCTGGATATTTGAGATATGGCACTAGTGCTGTCTGAAATGGGGCTGGGGACATGTTTAGCTTTGTTCCTCTTAAGCCTACAAGAGATGGGATATCTGAGTACAATTATTCATGTCTAGGGGATGCCAGTATGATGAAGTAGATCCATAAGGCTAGCGCTTGAGAGACAAACACAGGAGGAGGCCAGCTCCATTTCTCTGCTATGATCCAGACTAGCAAGGACTCCATCGAGAGACTATGTCTGAAATGACAGAGGGAGAGACTGAAGGAGGGAGATTGATTCCACCAGAGAGGTAAGTTACTACCTAAAGTCAATAATAAAATCAGCTTCCAAAAAGAGGAAGTTGGGGACTCAGGGAATTACTGGTATTTGTAATAGTGCCCCATAATGCACACCACATTGCCTTGTCACAGATCTTTGTAAAGACGGCAGGAGTTTCAGAAGTACTGAATAGATCCCGTTTTAGTTTCAGGTGTTAAAATTGAGCAGCTTTGGAACAATTCATCCAGTGTCCCGAGGCAGTCAGACACTATCTGTCAGAAAACAGAATTTACAGTTACATTATCTAACTTTTCAGACACTAGGCGGCTTGTGTGTAAAGTGAGTGTTCCATTATCTCTAGAGTTTTCTGAAACTTGACTGTTGCCTGAAGTTAGGAAGAGGGCTGGTGAATTTACCCAGAATCTGATGTTTCTGAGAACTGGCAGCAGAGGGCAGTAGAAAGCACAGAACAGAGCTTTCTGAAAGACTTACAAAGCTGTGCAGACTAACGCTGCACAGAAATTAGAAACAAAAATATACAAAGACAATTGATTTGAGCTGCACTTTACAGCCCAAGCCTATAATACCAGTACTCTGAAAACTGACACAGGAACACAGCTGTGAGTTTGAGGCCAACTTAGGCTACATAGCAAGACCCTGACCAAAAAGGGGTCGCAGGAAAAGCTGGTAAAACAGTTCACTAAGTCAAAGCATTTGCTGCCAAGTCTGATGACTTCACTTTGATCCCCAGAACCCACTTACTAGAAGGTGAGAACCAACTTTGGCAAATTTCCTTCTGAGCTCCACAAAAGTGCCATTATATGAACACACAAATAAATAATAGATAGATTATTGTAACTTAGTTTTTAAAAATTATTTCATCTTATAACCACAAATGGACCACTAGAATGAACACAGTGTTATGAATTACAGAATCCATAAAAAAAAATCACAAAACAGAGAATGAAAACTTCCTGGGACGATTTTAGTTTGTTTCTAGCATTTTTCTTAATAATTTTTATTGCCTATGAAATGTAAAAAAAAAAAAAACTATCATGATATCTCAAAGGCATACTTAATTTTATTTGAGTCACTGATTCTAACTGATTAAGTTGTTCATATACCTTATTGTTTGAAGTTTTATTTCTTATCTTATGGAAGCTTACTCTCTCTCTCTCTCTCTCTCTCTCTCTCTCTCTGTGTGTGTGTGTGTGTGTGTGTGTGTGTGTGTGTGTGTGTGTGTGTGTGTGTGTGTATGTGTGTGTGTTTAGATTCTATCACTGGTTAAGTGTGAAAAGAAGATATTCAAGGACATCTGCTGATTAGATGTTCTAGGCAAATTTAGCCTACATTAATCATTACCAGACAGTGGCATACCAAAATTAGCCTGGTTTGCAAGTTCATAAACTAGAAGTATGGGCTAAAGTACAGTACTTTGTTCAATCATTTACTTGGTTTTCTGAAGAAACTTCAATATAAATTCTTCCTTCTAGATCTCTATGTATGTGTCTGTATACATTACCATGAAATTCTTGTTATAACTTCTGTATATAGACATGCATTTGACTTACACTCTAGAGCAGAAACACAGGATTTTCTCTTTAGATAAAACCTAATGATAGCACATATCTAATCCCAGCGCTAGGGAACCATAGACAGGAGGATCAAAAATTTAAGGCCAAATTTGTCTACAAATTCTAAGCCAGCTAGAACTACATAATGAGAACCTTTATAAACTACAAAAGAAAAACAAAGCAAAAAGAGATAAAGAGAAGGGACTTTGTAAAGAGGACATCTAAAAATACCTGTTAAGGATAGCAAATATTTAAGGTATTATAGATCATACAGAGTCTGTTGCAACTCTGCTATCATAGAAGAAAAGCAGACACAGACAACATGCAAACAAATTGTTACGGCTGTATTCCAATTAAACTTTATAAAAACAGAGTCCTGGTCTGTGGTTTGCTTAACTTTGACCTTAATCAACTACTGAGTGTAGTAGCATATTCCCAACTCTTGAACAATTGCTTACTTCAAAGTTAGTCTGGGCTAGGTTATTATAAGTTTCAGGCTAGCTTGTGCTTTAGATAAGACCCTGTCTTAAAGATATAAAACAACAAACAAACCAAAGGCAGGCACAGAAGGACTTGGTGGGGTATACCCTGACCCTATGCATTGGGAATTTGAGGCTGAAGATCATGAGTTCAGAACCAGCATGGACTTAATTTAGAGACCTGATCTCATGAGAGACGGGGGAGGAAAAAGAAGGAAAGAAAAGAACAATAGGAGGATACAAAGGAAAGACAGGAAAAGAAGGGGGAAATGAAGATAAAGTAAATTGGATCAGACATCCTGATAACAACTCCTCTTTGGTTACTTTCTATATTTGACTTCTAATCTTTCAACAATATTGGACATTGAATATTATCATAGCTGTCAAGTGAGTAACTGACAAGGTGATAGATGATAAAAATGTTCATTTGAGGGAAATAAAGAGAGGTAGCAGGAGTAGCAGGGCAGACCATGGAAATGAGAGGATATCATCAACATGTATAATATACATGCATATGGACAATATAGACTATTTAATTAATACATTATATGTTACTGAAAGGTGTATGAAGGAAAACCTCCCCTTCCTAGGTCATACAGCTACTGTCTACTGAAAGCAAGTTTGAAGCCCATGTTTATAATCTCCAAAGCCTGTATTTAGAGCATATTGTTCTGCTGCATAGTTGAAAGTAGTTAATATCACACAGTTGTGATACCAAGCACTTTTGTTCTTCCAAGAAAACGGCATCATCCCTGACTTCAGTTAATAACAACAGTGCTTGCCAAGTAAAAGGAAGAAGATGCAGTGATGTCTATATTTTGTATGTCAATGCTCATTAATAAACAACTTATGCTCCATTTTGAATATAACAATATTAATATTTTCCTTAACTCGTCCCAATACTGTAGCCTAGTATTTCATTAGTCTTGATTTTATACCTACCTTCCACAGGTAATTTAATTTTACCAATGTGCTGTTTACACATCAAGCAAACATCTAGATATGTCAGTCCCCCGTGATGTGTGGTCTGCCTGCTTAATCTAATCTCTGCCTGTTCACAACAGGACTGAAGACCTTGGCTATGCTGAGCCTATCCCAGGTCCACCTATCTCAATTACCATCCTTGGGATAATTTATTCTTCTGTCCTGAGAGCTTAGACTCTATAGTTATACCCTGGCCTATCTCTCACAATTTTCGGGTCCCACCTCAAACACATAGCACTTCAGAGACTCTCTCTACCTAAATTAGAAAAGGATTCTATGTTCATCTCTTCCTTATTGCAGGATTATGTGGGATGTTAATAAAATCCCAAACAATGCCATCACTAAAATAATGGAAATTGTGTAAAAAAGGAGTAATGGCAATAGCAAAGAGAGAGACTGCTGATTGGTGTGGAAGGGAGGCATTTGGAATGGTAGCGACCTAGAACATAGCTTGTCTCTTGGAGAATACTTTCAGTAAGGACAAACTAAGACACTGGAAAAGGCTGGACTGAGATGGGTACAAAGGACACCTCCAGTGACCAAACACAAATAGAGGCAGTGAGCTGGAACCACGACCCAACACTGTGTTGTATAATCTGGTAGGAAAAAAAAGATCAAAGTTAAATGTTGGATGCTGCTTCATAGATGATCTTGATCTTTGCCATCAAGTCTGCTAGTACAAATTTCCCACAGCTGTGGGTCAGAATACACCTTAAATCTCAGCACTCAATAGTCAGAGATGACAGAATCAAGAGCTAGTCTTGATTACATAGTGATCTTAAGACCAGCATGGACTGTAAGAGCTTATCTCAAAATAATAAGAAGAAACAGTAGCCTTTAGACAGTGGTGACAATTTCATCGGTTTCAACATCTACAAACTTCTTTCATTGTCATAAATCCCTTATAATAATGCATGCTTATTTTTCTCTTGTTTTGCCACTATGTGCAATGTTGGATAGGTGTCTGTGAATGTTTTGTCAGGCCAGATTTTGAGCAGCAAACTTACTAGAATACAGCTATTATTAAATTGAATTTTGGTGTTCAGGGTGCAGGCTCTTATATAGCCCAAGCTAACATGAAGCTCATTACACAGCCAAGAACAATCTTGAACTTATGATCTTCCTGCCTCCACCTCCCCGAATGTTAGGCTAAGAGACATGCACTATCGGGAGTGATAACACACACCTGTAATCCTAACACTGGGAAAGCTGAGGCAGAAGGATCAAAAGCTTAGCCATACAATGCAATGAGCTCGAGGCCAGCCTGACTTCATGAGACTCTGTCCCAACAGCTCAAAAAATAAAACCTAAATAAAATGTCTGTTCTTTCTGGACATGATGGCACACATCTATAATCTTAGCACTGAAGAGTTGGGGCAAGGAGTATTGTTTGCGATTCTAAGCCAGTCTAAGCCAGTCTAGTCTATGTAGCAGGTACCAGGCCAGGCAGGGCTATAGAAACAGGCTGTCTCAAAAGCAAAACAAACGAACAAACAAGCAAATAAAATATAAACTCTATTCTTTAGAGATAGAAATAATTAATGGCTTAATGGTATATTTTAGATTATATCCTGAATAGTTCATCTTACTCATCCGTATTTCTTTTGTATTATTAATGTGTATGCAGCTACATGCATATGTGAAGGTGCTCATGCCTGCAGAGGGTAAAGATGAAGCTTACATGCTATTTCTCAGGCACTGGAAGCATTGTTTTGTGGGACAACGGCTCCCACTGGCCCGAAGTTCACCAATTAAGGGTCTCTGCCCCTTACCTGCCTTAGGATTACAAGGGCACATCACCATGTCCCATTTTTTTTTTTTTTTTTTTTTTTTTGGTTTTTCGAGACAGGGTTTCTCTGTGTAGCCCTGGCTGTCCTGAAACTCACTTTGTAGACTAGGTTGGCCTCGAACTCAGAAATCCGCCTGCCTCTGCCTCCTGAGTGCTGGGATTAAAGGCGTGCGCCACCACACCCAGCTACCATGTCCCATTTTTATTCAGATTCTGAAAACCAAATTCAAATTCACAGCAAGCAATTTATCTACTGAACTATCTTCGCAGCCTCATATTATTAGGCTTTTTTTTTAAAGTCAGCATATAAAGTAATGAGTTTCTTTACCAGACATTCATACATATATGACATTATACTTTGTTCTTATTAATCCCCATCCTCTACTGCCTTCTTCCATCCTTCCTGCCTGCCTGTTGCTAATCCTGTTTCTCTCTTATTACCTTGTCTCTCCCCTAACACTTCCCTCTTAAGGTTTCTTTTTCCCCTCACATGACCTCTTTCTTGTTTTTATACTCATGCGCACTAGCCCCCCCTACACAAGTGAGAGAAGTTTCTACAAACACCCTGATTTCATTCTTCTTTACAGCGTAATGAAATTCCATTTTGTATATCTGTTATTTTCTTTATCTAAACATTGGCTGATGGGCATCTAGGCTGGTTCCATTTCTCCACTATCATAACTAATAAAACAAGAAGTAAGGATGTGCAAATATCTCTGTAGTACACTGCCTTAGAGGACTTCAATTATATACCCAGGAGTGATACAGATGAGTCATATATTCTACTTTAGGTTTTTTTGGTTTTTTTTCCTTAAGACAGGGTCTTCAACCTGTGGTGATCCATCTGCCTTGGCCTTCTAAGATCTGGGATTACATGTATGAGTCAACATACTTGAGTTCTATTTTCAGTTATTTGAAGTAGCTTTATACTGACTTCCATAGTGGATTCACAGGTTTACAATCCCACCAGCAGCACAGCAGAGTTCATCTGTCCCAGCATTTTTACCAGAATTTGCTGCCTTTTTTTTTTTTTTTTTTGATGATGATGATGATAGATAACCTTTCTGACAGGAGATGAATTCTCTTAATTTGCATTTCCCTGACTCATTCATTTTTTAATTCCCGTTATAAAACAAAATTTGTGATGAACTATTCTTCTGCCACGCATTTTTTTTCAAGGCAGGGTTGTATACTGGGTGTAATGATATGTGACCATATACATTGCACTTAAGATGCAGTGGCTTTAGGACCACCACAAGTTCAAAGCCAGCCTGTACTACATAGGAAAACTGTTTGTCAAAAACAAAAGAACAAAGAAAATTCTTCTTTTTCTAGTTGACTTTACCAGTAAATAATTTTGATTTCAAATGTACTGGTATCGTTATATTAAAAGACAATAACTACATCTAAAAGCTTTACCTGATTATGAAATAACTCATTTCAGAATGTGTGGACTTTGGTACAGAAGTATTAGTAAATATATTCTTTCATAATTTTGATGTTTCTTTATATTCTTCCTTACCACTTCCTACATTTGAAAAATCAAACCTATGAGCACCTTTTAAAAATATTTTAGATATACTTTTAGATAAAAGAGATTTTCAAAATAAGGAACAACATTTCTAGTTTATAAATTCACACTTCTCTTCCAATTTTTGATATAAGGTCTCATTCTGTAGCCTGGGTCAGCCTGAGACTCACTACATACCTCAAGCTCTCCTTGAACTCACATCAGTTGTCCTGCTTCAGCTTCCCAGGTTCTCAGATTACAGGAATGAGTCCCCATCCTATGCTTGATCTTACATTTTTCAATGCCATAATTATATTATCCTTATAGAAAACTTTGCTTATGTTCTTAGAAAATATACACTCAAGAATTTATGGAGGAACAATCCTCCATTGTTGGTGGGATTGCAAGCTTGTACAACCACTCTGGAAATCAGTCTGGCGGTTCATCAGAAAATTGGATATAGTACTACTGGAGGATCCTGCAATACCTCTCCTGGGCATATATCCAGAAGATGTTCCAACCGGTAAGAAGGACACAAGCTCAACTATGTTCATAGCAGCCTTATTTATAATAGCCAGAAGCTGGAAAGAACCCAGATGCCCCTCAACAGAGGAATGGATACAGAAAATGTGGTACATTTACACAATGGAGTACTATTAAAAAGTCAGCTATTAAATCAGCTATTAAAAAGAATGAATTTATGAAATTCCTAGGCAAATGGATGGACCTGAAGAGCATCATCCTGAGTGAGGTAACCCAATCACAAAAGAACTCACACAATATGTACTCACTGATAAGTGGATATTAGCCCAGAAACTTAGAATACCCAAGATATAAGATACAATTTGCTAAACGCATGAAACTCAAGAAGAATGAAGACCAAAGTGTGGACACTTTGCCCCTTCTTAAAATTGGGAACAAAACACCCATGGAAGGAGTTACAGAGACAAAGTTTGGAGCTGAGACAAAAGGATGGACAATCTAGAGACTACCATATCCGGGGATCCATCCCATAATCAGCTTCCAAACGCTGACACCATTGCATACACTAGCAAGATTTTGCTGAAAGGACCCAGATATAGCTGTCTCTTGTGAGACTATGCAGGGGCCTAGCAAACACAGAAGTGGATGCTCACAGTCAGCTATTGGATGTATCACAGGGCCGCCAATGGAGGAGCTAGAGAAAGTACCCAAGGAGCTAAAGGGATCCGCAATCCTATAGGTGGAACAACAATATGAACCAACCAGTACCCCGGAGCTCTTGTCTCTAGCTGCATATGTATCAAAAGATGGCTTAGTCGGCCATCAGTGGAAAGAGAGGCCCATTGGTCGTGCAAACTTTATATGCATCAGTACAGGGGAATGCCAGGGCCAAGAAGTAGGAGGGGGGGAGTGGGGGGGAGCTTGTGGGGGACTTTTGGGATAGCATTGGAAATGTAAATGAAAAAAAATACCCAAGAATAAAAAGAAAAAAAAAGAATTTATGGATGGTATGTGTAATGAAGCCAACAACATACTCTCAAAAATGTCATAAAAGGGAGAGAGACAGGGAAAAATGAGAAATAAACATGGCAAAATAATGTGCCAAACTAATATACTTGATGGAGACATGGATGCTCACTGTCACTGTATTATCTTGAGGCAACAGAAAGGGATAATTGCTTGTTTCTTTATTTTTCTTTATATTTAGTTTGGATTTTGAAATGAGGTTTCTCTGTGTAGCCCTGGCTGTCCAAAAACTGGCTCTGTAGACCAGGCTGGACTTGAATTCACAGAGATCCACCTGCTTCTGCCCCCCCCCCCCAGCTTCTGCCCTCTAAGTGCTGGGATTAAAGGCCTGTGAGATTGAGGGGTTGCTGTAGTTCTGAAGAGTATTACAAATCTGTTAAACATTCATGTCACAATAGGTTGTTTTAAAGATGGTGTTCCTGTGAGTGTGGTGGTGTATGCCTTTCATCCTAGCACTGGAAAGGTAGAGGGAGGAATATCAGGGTTTCCAGATGTGTCTCAGTCATTTAGGGGTTTCAAGGACAGTCTCTACTAAATGAGTCTCCATCGCATAAAACCAAACAAAAAATATTTTCCACCTTGCTATGGATGTTTACACAGTTTTCAATATTCTTTATATCTACAAAAGCTTTATATCTAAAAAATCTTGGAAACAGTTGTTCCAGACAGACAGGCTCATGCAAGAAATGCAGTAGAGTATCAATATGAATAGTCGAACCAACTCAAGTCCAGATTCAAGCATAGACAGATGATGTGCACAGAAGGAAGGATGTTTGAGGTAAACAAAAAAACAAACAAGCAAAACAAAAAACAACTAAAGCAAATTTCATGCACCCATGTATTTCCTGTCTTTAATACCAAAAGAAAGCTTTCCTCAAACCATCTGGATAACAGTTTGAAAAGCCGTATCACTGTAAACCATATTCACTTTTAATATTTCCTGTCACATAGGATAGCACTATCACAAGCTTGCTGAACTGAATCATTGAAACTGAAATTCAATGGGAATATAATATGTTTTTTCTCTTCTCTAAGTCATCAGCACAACTGAAGTCAAGAGCCATGGTGTTCCTGCATATTCTGCTTGTTAGGCCTTCTCATTAAAATGTAGAATCTAAACAATATAGCAGTAGCAAAACAGAACTAATGAAATTATAATAAGAAAGGGTTTGAAGGCTGAACACAGTAGTGCTGACTTGTTATCTCAGTAGTGAGAAGTGTGAAGCTTAAGATTGCTGCAAGTTTGTACACATCCTAGGCTACATAGTATGATTTAAGGCCATCCAGGGCTACACAAATAGACTTTGTGTCAACACACACTCGCGAACACACACACACACACAAACACACACACACATACATGGGGCATACATGTAAATTGTTATCAGAATCAGGCTTATTGGTGCACACCTATAATCCTAGCACTTTGGAAACTGAAGCAGGAAGTCCAGTGTGCATTACCAAGGAAGAATCCATCTCAAAAAAAAAAAAAAAAAAGTTGCAGTCACAGAGCCACAGCCACGGAGTTTGGCTAAGTTGCCTGCTTTTCTGAATTACTCAGAAAAGCATAATGTTTCCTTCTGTTCTTTCCTACCCGTGGTCTAGGCATGCCTCTGAACATGCTTAAATCACATGGCGTGACTGTCTATTCCTCCTGGCCTTCTTCCTCCTTCGGTCAGCTGCTGAGATTTGCAGCTTGCCTGCCCTAAGGTCTTTGCTTTTCAACACTAATAAATTTGTCCTCCAGCTTCCAACTTTTAAAAATTAATTGATTAAAGTAATTTGAAAGATGTTTGACCAAGTCAGTCAAATCTTTCCAATTAAAACAGAACAGATTATATTCTGCCTAGTGGCCCGTACCTATAATTTCAGCACATAAGAGACTGAGCTAGGAGGACTTCCATGAATTCAATGCTAGCCTGGTCTACATAGTGAGTTTTGGATCAGCTGGAGCTACACAATAAAACCCTACCTCCAAAACAAACAAACACAAGTTGTGAGTTCTTTTGAGGAACTGACTACATGAATCCAACTTTTCAGTATGTATTATACATCTAGCAGACTTTACAAATAAAATCTCTTACTGCTATTCTACTCATAAGACTTCAAGCTTCATTGCAGACCTGTATCTTAAAATTGTGTTACTTAGCAGGCATGGCAGATCACACCTGAAATCCCAACAGTAAAAGGCTGAGGCAAATCACTGCCCGTTCAAAGTCAGTCTGGGCTACAGAGTGAGATCTTATAGCAAAGAAAATAAATGAATAAATAAATAAATTAGAAATAACATTTTAAGCTGGACCTTAAACTTATAGTGCCAACTATTCAGGAGATTAAAAAAATTCAAGCTCTATCTGGTCTATCTGGCCAGATGTTAATGAGCTTGTTTCTTAGAAAATAAAATTTTAACTGTAACTCAGTAATAAAATGTTTGCCTAGTATGTACAAGGCCCAGAGTTCAAGAGTCAGCACTCAAAAGCAAGCAATAGCAGCAACAACAGTAAAATAAACCAGAACACTGTTTTTAGAACTATGCAAAATGACATAAGGATGGCAGGGAAGGACGTGTTTAGCTTAATTTTTATTACTTAACTGTCTAGCCTCACTAAATATTTGATCAAGTTCATAGTCACTCTAATTTAGTAAGCTAAGAAATCCTTTCTGAATACCCAAGAAGCTAAAAGGGATCTGCAACCCTATAGATGGAACAACAATATGAACTAACCAGTACCCCGGAGCTCTTGTCTCTAGCTGCATATGAATCAAAAGATGGCCTAGTCGGCCATCACTGGAAAGAGAGGCCCATTGGACTTGCAAACTTTATATGCCCCAGTTACAGGGGAACTCCAGGGCCAAAAAGTGGGAGTGGGGGGGTAGGAGAGTGGGGGGGAGGGTATGGGGGACTTTTGGGATAGCATTGTAAATGTAAATGAGGAAAATACCTAATTTAAAAAAAAAAGAAATCCTTTCTGATGACATAGGAGTAGGCTTGAGTTCTATTGATAAAAGGCCAAGAAAGTGTAGGAAGAGGAAGGAGAAGAGGTGATAAAAGGATCAAAGAGCCCATTGCCTCCCTTACCTTCACCAGAGTCTGCTCCTTGGATCCTGCAGCAACACAATGACTGATCTAATAGAGAAGAACTAGCCAGACAGGGCTCTTTTCAAAAAGCTCTCAAGCCTCTCACTGAAAAGGCTACTAAGATCTGCCCCCTTCTTAGGATCACTGATCCTATGGAACAAGTGTTGTTTCACTTAAGTCTAGTTTGTTCTAAAGAAGGAGTGGGAAGTCCCAGGAAATGGGCAGGAGGTAACTGACATAGCCACACTGGGCCACAGAATGGTGTTTCTTCCTCTTTTTTGAAAAATGAAACCTATCTGTGAAACTGTCTTGTGTTTTTTCAAAAAAAAAAAACAGTTTATGGTTGCACATTACACTAGTAAAACTTCTGGTAAACCTCTTCCACATGAGAGCAACATGCACACATGACTTTTAAAAACTCTCTATCTTGATTATTAATAATCTATAATTTTCAAAGCATTGTTTCTCATTGTTGGTAATGTTAGCTGGGCATAGTAGTTTATGTCTTTAATCCAAGTCCATGAGGGGGCTGAGGCAAGGGATTGACAAGAGTTTGAAACTAGTCTGCTGAAAAAGGAGCAAAGGGCTGTAGAGAATCCCAGCTCTCCAGAGGTAGAGGCAGGAAGATCATCACAAATTCCAGGCCAACCTTATCTCCTTATGAAGTTCCAGATCAGTCAGGGCTTCAAAATGAGACCCTGCCTCAACAACAACAACATAATAATAATAATAATACTTTAAAGAATATAAAGAACATGGGTGCTGCTCAGTGGTGCGCTTACTACAAACAAGAACTCAGAGACCAGCAATTGACTTTCTGTGTGAGTCTGCGGTGCCCTCCAGCATGATTTCATGGAACATTACGCAGATGAAGTTGATGATTCCTACGAGTGACACATAACCTGACCTGGCCCACTGAAGGCCCAAGGGCAAGTTTAGCTTTAGTACAGGCATGAAACCAGACCTAAGGATAGATCTCTGTGTGCTTTGGTAGCACATCAAGAATTTAACTGTGATCAAGAGATTCACAGCACTTCCAGGGCGAAAACACTGCTTAACTTCAGCCTAATTGAAGCTCAACCACAAAGATGTTGATAGCCTACAGTGGCTCTCATCTAACTCCAAGAACTCTGCTTGGTGGGGCCCATAAGAGCTGAACTGTCAACGCCACATACTACTCAATAAAAGATAATTCTATTTGACCAAGTTATCCCTTAGGTCCTATGTATATTTTGTATGTTTCAAAGGTGTGTGTGTGTGTGTGTCTGTATGTGTGTCCGAGTGTGTGTTTGTATGCATATGTGTGCAGGTATGCCAAAGGACAAAGTCATGTGTCCTGTTCTATCACTCTCTGCCTTATTCCCTTGAGGAGGGGCCTCTCACTGGTTGGTCTTAGAGGTGAGCTGGCAGCAGAAAGCTCCAGCAATCTTCCTGTTACCACTCCTTACGGCAGCAGACTACAGCTGCTGTCGCAAAGTCCATGCCCATGGTTTTACAGTAAGTATTTTTACCCTCTTCAGTATTTACCCAAATTCTGTTTTCTTTTTGAAAAGAATCCCACTCTATAGAAAAATTGTATATAGTTATGTAAAAGTAACTATGTGTCTTGGGCTGGGGGTACAGGCATTGTGTCCAGAAAAGTCATTGTTTTACTCAAATACACACTACAAAACTCATAATGATGACTCACATGATAATCTTACCATCCAGAAAGGTGAGGCAGAAGGATTACCGTGAGTTTGAGGTGACCCTGGTCTATATAGCAGGATTCTGTCTTTAAATCAAAGCACAAATGCCTCTAGAGTGGTGGCTCATGCCTCTAACAGCAGCATGTAGGACGTTGAGCCAGAAGACAGTTTAGGTCGACTATAAAAATTAAAATAAAAATGGATGGAGGCATACCTCAGTGGTACCATGTTTGCCTAGCATTTGTAAGGTTCTAAGTTCAATCCTCAGACTAGACCAGGACTTGTGACTAGATGCTACCCAAGGGTGGAACTGAGGGGTGCGACTGGGATGTAAAGTGACTAAATAAATAAAACAAAAAAATTAAAGAGCAAGTGCCATCTCATTTCCTGTTCAACTTGCTTTCTCTGCTTTGGGCTTGTGGTTGGAGATATGACCTCTTAGCTCCTGCTGCCATGCCTGTCTGCTGTCATAACTCCTTACACTGTGATGAATTCTCATCCCTTCAAAACCATAAGCCCAAACAAACTTTTCCACAGGTCACTTTTGTTCAAGGTGTTTTATCCCAGCATCTGAAAAATAACTAAGACATGTATGTAATAAAAATGTCTGCAAATGGCACAAAAAAGATGTAAAGAAACTGAACCTTTCTCCCCCTTCTATCTCACAGTTCTGCTTTCCCAGAGGCACCCATTATGGCTGGAATTTGTTTTATTTACTATTTTAAGCAAATTTGAAACAGATTGTCTTGGAGCTCACTCTGTAGCCCAGCATGACCCCAAAGTCACAGCAATCCTCCTGACAGTCTCCTGAATGCTAGGTATGAGTTATGCTTAGCTATTGTCACCTTCTGGAGTATCCAGTCCAAAAATTAGATGTATCTTCTTTTTGAATATATATATATATATATATATATATATATATATATATATATATACACACACACACACACAGACACACACACTTTTACCCTTCTCTTTAACTGTGCTCAACCAACTCTCTTCATTGAGACAGGGCCTCCCACACCCCAGGGTGGCTTTGAACTCACTATGTAGTTAGTCAAAGCTCAAGGCTCATCTGAAACTCCTGATCCTCCTCACTTCCACCTCCCAAGTAACCAAAAGCAGCTTCTTGTAGGAGAGAGTGTCATAAAATTCAGGATTCCTTCAAACTCTTATAGAGCTGAAGCTGATCTTGAATTCCTGATCTTCCTGCTTCAGCCTCTTAGTACTTGGAATGTAGGTACAGGCTGTATGGCTAGTCATTCCTAACACTAGAAATGTGTCAGACATTGACTTTGTGTCCTTTCTAACAACCTCATTAATTTCTGGTGTGTGGATGATTCAATAGTGATGTATCAAGCCAGGGTTTTGTTGATGCATTCTTTCTTTAGGAATATCTCTGCACCATCAGAACCACCTAGTTGGTTTTGTGTCACTATACATTACTAGTTATCTTTCTACTTCCCACTTCTTCTTTCTAATCTCTTTCCTTGGTTTCCTATTAGTGATACTTCTTACATTGAGTTTCCTAGTCTTTCTTTACATCAGCATGTTATTTTGGCAAACTCATTATCACTTGCCACATTGTCCACTTTCTTCTCTGAGAATGACTTGGAGATATATAGCCTATCTTTGTGTTTTTCTTTTGTGATCATTATAATTTCATTTATGAACACTTGTCTACTACACATAAATAATGTTAAATATTTATCTTCTGGTCACAAGTCACAACCTCACCTAGAGCATCACCCAACTCAGTACTTTGAAATAAAATTCTCCCCTAATTCATCTTATCCCTGATTGCTACAATTAGCCACCAAGTCTTCCAAGTTCATACTATGGACCAGAGTCATTTATAACTGAATTAGATTTGAGCCTCTAAAAAACATGAACCAGAAAAAAATCATTAGTTCTCAAATGGTAGAACTTAATGACATAAAAAAGCCTTTTTTACAATAATGAATGATCTAACATCTTGGAAACTGCAGTCTCATTTTCCCATATTCATTTTCAAGGTTTGTCTTAGTAAATTTATGATTACTATTTTCTGGAGTGATAATTACCATAGTCTATATAACATTTTAGTTACTACTACTTCTACTTCAGAAGATTCATTTTCATTGCATTCTACAAAATTAACATGAACATGTTAGAATTTAGGAACATGTTATATGTCCCATAAAAAAGTTAATACAACATTTATAATTATTAGTTATACTCCAATAGGTTCCATTTGTACTAAAGAACTCCATAAGATAAGCTCTGGGACAGGACTGCTTCTTTGGAGGACAGGGTGACAGATTACAATTGTTTTACTAAGCACTCCATTCTGCATTCCTATGCAGCTGTAGTAGCTTCTTGTGCACTAGCGGTTTTGTTATTTAGGATATAATTGATTGTAATGTGTACTGTTTGCTCTTGGTTAACTCCCATTTGCCTCCTCATAGAGATTTCATTTCAGCATCGAATTATCCGATGATTGCTGCATTTGTAAAGCTTCTGAAGCATTTCAAAATTCTTTTGGTTGGAAAATCAGTTCAAATAAAATAGTACATAAATTTAAGTGGAAGATTGAATTTAATTATATATATTCATTATTAAAGCCATGTGCAGTATGCAGAATTTCTCATCTTTATTGGACATCCCTCTAATCAGAGGGAGCAAAGCAAGAACCTGGATGTTTAAGGAATAACACAAATGTAGCCATAATCACTGGGTCCTGCTTTCTGGATTTTTTTCAAACTATTTTTAATTTTGCCTGTTAGTGTGGGAACATGTGTAGAGGTCAAAGGTTACCTTTTGGGAGTCAATTCTTGTCTTCCACTTTGTCGAGACAAGGCTTCTTTTTGCTGCTGATCTGGCTGAAGAACTCCAATGTAGCCTGTCTGTGAGCTTCCTTCCTGAGTCCTGCATCCTATCTCACTGTCAAAGTGCTGGGACACCACTTCTAGCTTTATATGTGGATTTCAGATATAGAGTCATCAAAGTACACAGCTAGCATGCTCACCTTCATCTCCCTGGCCACTGGGCTTCTCCTCTCTAATCGCCGTCCTTTTCTTTTCCTTGATGCAATCTGCCGTAATCAGCAAATATTCCTCCATCAGAATTTAAATCCCTATCATAACTCTAATCTGAGAATGCATAGCAAGATCTATTTCTGTCTCTGTCTCTGTCTGTCTGTCTCTGTCTCTGTCTCTGTCTCTGTCTCTGTCTCTGTCTCTGTCTCTGTCTCTCTCTCTCTCTCTCTCTCTCTCTCTCTGTGTGTGTGTGTGTGTGTGTGTGTGTGTGTGTGTGTGTGCTGTTAAAATTCCTTCCAGTGCAGAGGTAAGCAACATGCACCCCTTGCTCTAAGGTTTCAACATCAAACCACTGTTCAAGCAAAGTTCACTCTGAAGAAGCAATGAGTTTATTCGGCTTCCTTACAGAGGTGTGGGGTGCTCCTCCCCCAGAAGACCACACTGAAAACAACAACCCTACCTAGAATCGAAGAGGGATTACCCATAGCTGCATAGTCTCCCCTGGCTTATGGAGTCTGACACCTTCTTGAGGCCACATGTAATTAAGGCAGACTTGCTTACAATAGGAAGTAGTGAGCAACTGGATATTCTAGTGAGGGAATCATTCCCCTCCGCACCTCTGCAATAAGGGAAATAAACCATCAACAAAACCAGCTGGGCTAATCCTTTCGCAAGGGGATGCAACTGGACTCTCCTAGATGGTGACTGCTTGGCTAAGAGGACAGTGTGTAGATTGTTTTGTTTGAGCCAGGATCTTCTATGTATCCAGGGCTGATATTGTCCTCTTGTCTCGGCTAGCTTCCCAGTTCTGGGATTACTGGCCTGTACTTAGTGTCTGGCTTAGTGTTTGTTTCATGTGAAGATGTTTTGAGAGACTTCACTTCCTTTTTCCCCTGGTTTTATACTCTCTCCCTGGTCTCTCCACTGGTTTGATTTCCAGCTATTAAGAAACAGAGATATACCAGGCAATGGTGGAGCATGCCTTTAACCCCAGCACTTGGGAGGCAGAGGCAGATGTCTCTGAGTTCCTAAGTTCGAGACCAGCATGGTCTACAGAGTGAATTCCAGGACTGCCAAGGCTACATGGGGAAACCGTATCTCAAAAACACTTTAAAAAAAAAAAAACAGAAAAAGACAGAAAGAAAGAGAAACAGATATATCTGCTACTTAAGCCAAGATAATACCTAATTTCCTCTGCCATAAATGGTATTAAAAAAATTTTAAAATGAAAGGGAAATTTTGAATCTGTTGGTATCTATCTGCTCTTCTTTCTCCCTCTTAATAGAACTAAGTTACATGAAAATGACCCACGGAACCAACCGGCTAAAATCAATTGTATATTGAGATGAAATGTGATTTCAATTCTCTTTAACATCTTGCCTCTGTATATTTAGAAAACCCAAGACCATAAGGCAAAGAGTGAGCACAGTGAGCCTTCCCATGCAAAGGCTTAGCTGTTTGCCTCTCTAGCTGGCAGCATGAACCTGAGAGAATGGGCCGGAAAATGAGGCAGCCTAAAGTCCCATGCAGTAAGTAGCCAAGTTTATTCAGAGCATCAAACAATACTCTGAGGGTTAAGAAAAGTCAAAAACAAGCCTCACATGGTAAAAAACTGATTTTTTTTCATAGAGGCATATGAACAACAACAACAGAAGTAAACTCACTGTTATCTGCCACACCCGGGAAGAGCCTACAAGCACATTCCAGAATCAATTCTATATTTTGAAGAAACTGAGGTCAAAAGATTCTTGGCTTATTTTCCTGGAGTTTTCTTATAAGTACTCATAATTCTCACACGACTCCGTTCCTGGACTGTCGTCCTGCCATGCTTTTCTCTTCCAACCTGCTGTGGGACAGTGGCTTTGCTGACCAAGGGTTCCAAATGGTTCAAACACTGTTGTATACCCCACCCTTTGTATTTTTAATTTGTAGTCTTTAAATATATTTCTTTTTCTATTATTCTCTCTCTCTCTCTCTCTCTCTCTCTCTCTCTCTCTCTCTCTGTGTGTGTGTGTGTGTGTGTGTGTATGTGTGTGTGTCTCTGTGTGTCTGTGTATCTGTGTGTCTGTGTCTGTGTTGGGCAAATTAATATATGGCATGGCATATGTGTAGGCATCAGAAGGGAATTTGTCTTATGGATCCCTAGAGAGGCTTAGGGCTACCAAAATCATATGAGGCCTATAAAGAAGAAACTGGAACTTAACCCAGTAGAACTATTTCACAAAGTAATACAGAAATGAAAAATAGTGTCATCAAGCTGTTTTTGTTTCTTCAAAAGCTTTGTTCCTTATTTATAGAATGCAATTCTTCACAATATTTATGTAATTAAGTACTGGAATGCATATAATGTACTATGATTATATTCCTGCTCCACTACCTTCTTACCCTTTCTCATTACTGTTGTCCCCCTTTTCTTTCCAAATGTGCAATGTGGACACTTTATGCATGTTGCTGCAGCTGCTATTGTACATATTATGCTCCCAAGATGGGGTTCCAGAGCACTTCCCCCATTCTATGGCTCCTACAGTCTTTCTGCCTCTCTTCTGCAATGTTCCTTTGGCCTTAGAGGAGACGTTATAGATGTCTTATTTAGGACTAGACACTCAGCAGTCACTTATTCTCAGCACTTTGCCCAAATGCTGGTATTATAAGTCGACACACCATTGTGATCAATTTGCCTGCAACATGTGTCACTCCATTTATCTCTAGGATTAATTGGCTAACATTAACTGACTAGGAAGATAATCCTTTCTTTCCTAACCATTCCATATGTTCTCCACACAAGGCTTTATGCTATGTTTAAGAGGACAAGAACTGCACAATGGAGTACTACTCAGCTATTAAAAGGAATGAATTTATGAAATTCCTAGGCAAATGGATGGATCTGGAGGGCATCATTCTGAGTGAGGTAACATATTCACAAAGGAACTCACACAATATGTACTCACTGATAAGTGGATATTAGCCCAAAAACTTAGGATACCCAAGATATAAGATACAATTTGTTAAACGCATGAAACTCAAGAAGAACGAAGACCAAAGTGTGGACACTGTGCCCCTTCTTGGAATTGGGAACAAAACACCCATGGAAAGAGTTACAGAGATAAAGTGTGGAGCTGTGAAGAAAGGATGGACCATCTAAAGACTGCCATATCCAGGGATCCATCCCATAATCAGCTTCCAAACGCTGACACCATTGCATACACTAGCAAGATTTTGCTGAAAGGACCCAGATATAGCTGTCTCTTGTGAGACAATGCCGGGGCCTAGCAAACACAGAAGTGGATGCTCACAGTCACCTATTGGATGGATCACAGGGCCCCCAATGGAGGAGCTAGAGAAAGTACCCAAGGAGCTAAAGGGAACTGCAACCCCATAGGTGGATCATTATTATGAACTAACCAGTACCCCAGAGCTCTTGTCTCTAGCTGCATTTGTATCAAAAGATGGCCTAGTAGGCCATCACTGGAAAGAGAGGCCCATTGGACTTGCCAACTTTATATGCCCCAGTACAGGGGAATGCCAGGGCCAAGGGGTGGGGGTGGGTGGGTGGGGGTCTGGGGGGGGAGTGTATAGGGGACTTTTTGGATAGCATTGGAAATGTAATTGAGGAAATTACCTAATAAAAAATAAATAAATAAATAAAAAGAGGACAAGAACTGTTCATCAATGAAGTTAATATGAGTTGCTTCCCCTCCTCTGTTAGAACCAGAAAAGAAAATCCCTCAAGATTTTTTGTTTTGCATCTGAACATGACGATCTATATATAGCAAATATTTTATTTCTAGGATTTCTATTGCTGCAATGAAAACACAATGACAAAAAGCAAGTTGGAGAGGAAAAGCTTTATTGAGCTTATACTTCCAGATCATAGTACATCATTGGAGGAAGTCATGATAGGAACTCAAACAGGTCAGGAACCTGGAGGCAGGAGCAGATGCAGAGGCCATGGATGGGTATTGTTTACTGCCTTGCTCAGCCTGCTTTTATTTTTTTTAATGTTTGTGGGATATTCATTTCTTTTTTTCCCACATTATTTTTAACTAGATATTTTCTTCATTTACATTTCAAATGCTATCCCAAAAGAGCCCTATACTCCCACCCCCACGCCCTGCTCCCCTACCCACTCACTCCCACTTCTTGGCCCTGGCATTCTCCTGTACTGGGGCATATAAAGTTTGCAAGACCAAGGGGCCTCTCTTCACAATGATGGCCGACAAGGCCATCTTCTGCTAAAATGCAGCTAAAGACATGAGCTCTGGGGGTACTGATTAGTTCATATTGTTGTTCCACCTATAGGGTTGCAGACCCCTTCAGCTCTTGGGTACATTCTCTAGCTCCTATATTGGGGGCCCTGTGTTCCATCCTATAGATGATTGTGAGCATCCACTTCTGTATTTGCCATGCACTGGCAAAGCCTCACAGAAGACAGCTATATCAGGGTCCCTTCAGCAAAATCTTGCTAGCATATGCAATAGTGTCTGTGTTTGGTGTCAGCCTGCTTTCTTATAGAACCCAGGAACATCAGCCCAGGGATGGCACCACATGCAGTGGGCTTGGCCCTCCCCTATTGATTTCTAATTAAGAAAATGTCCTGCAGAGTTGCCTGCATCCCCACTGTATGGAGAATCTTCTCAGTTGAGGCTTCTTCCTCTCTGATGACTCTTGCTTGTGTCAGATTGACCCACAAAACCAACCAGTATACTCTAGTACATGTATAATGTAGATTAAAAGGTTTGATTTATGTAATGTGACTATAAAAATATAACTTATATTTATTATTATTTTTAAGGGTGCAAAGATAGAACCCAGGGACTCATGCATGCTGTTTTACATTTCAGGCAAGTATAGTTATTTTAAAAAATAAAGTATATTTTAAAAAAATAAAGCTTGGCTTTCAGAGAGAATTCCAAGCCTATAATTTCAACAACTAAGAGGCTGATACAGGGGTGGGCAGAAACTCAAGAGTAATTTGGGTGACAGAGTTAGACATACATACACATATTAATATATGTATATATATTACTGCATATGTGTGTGTGTGTGTATACAAAACAATCAGATAGTGAGAAAGATTATTTTTCCCAAGACTATGCATAAAAGTAGGTGCTAGAGATTTGGACCCAGGTTTGTTTTTTTTTTAACTCCACAACTAGAAAACTATGGGAAATATGGTCTATATGTTTTTGACAGAGTACGTTTAGAGAGCAATGATGAAAAGTTTATATTCACAAGAATCAATAAAAATGGATATATCGGGCTAGAGAGATGGCTCAGTGGTTAAGTGAACTGGCTGTTCTTCCAAACGTCCTGAGTTCAATTCCCAGCAACCACATGGTGGCTCACAACCATCTGTAATGGGATTCGATAGCCTCTTTCAGTGTGTTTAAGGACAGCTACATACAGTGTAATCATATACATAAAATAAATAAATAAATCTTTTAAAAAATTGGAAATATCTAAAACAAAACATTTTTAAAATGTAGTGTAATACTAGATGTAGTAGCAGAAAAATCCAAAGTTCATGGCCAGCCTGTGCTAAATTAAGAGACACTGTATCAAAAAGTGAAAGGGGGCAGCGAATGTGAATCAGTTTTGAAAGTCTTAGATCACGTGTCCCTGGGTTGAATCCCAACAGTCAATAAAGTGGGTTTAGTGGCGCATGACCATAACCCCAGCCAGCTCTGGTGAGGGACAGGATGAAGAATCCAAAACTCAAGGTCATCATGGGCTACAGAAAAACATAGAGGCTAGCCTGTCTTACTTGAAATTGTGTTCCAAAATAACCAAAAATTGAAAAAAAAAATCTATATGTACCAAAGGAAAACATAGACTATTGAGTTAAATAGTATAAAATAGGAAAGAAGACAAAGTCAAAAATCTATGTGTGTAAGCTTAGCTTAGATTAACTTTCATTAACCTTTGCTGTATTAAACGGTAGAAATCCTTCAAATAGCACCTTTAATGAATTAATTTGTTTATTCTACTGTGTGCTTATAACCTCATGTGCATGCGTGTGGAGAGTACGAATGCCTGTATGCTTCAGCAGAAACTAGAAGACAACATCCTCCCCTTATTCCTTTGAGTCAGGGTCTCTCTCTGAACCTTGGGTTTTCACTTACTCCACTGTGCTTGAAGCAAGAAAGCCCAGGCATCCTCCTATCTCCAGCTTTCAAAAATTAGAACCACAGGCATTTTCTGAGACTCCTCAATTGTTACGTCAGTTATGTTGGTGCTGGCATCTTAACTCTAGTCCTCAGGATTCCATAGCCAGTGCTCTTAACACTTCAGTCATTTCTAGTCCTTGGATAGAATGTTTAAAGCCAGCATTGGCGTGCTAAAGAGATCCAAAGCAGAACTGAAGAATATAAGAAAGCTTGTGTCCATAAAAAGATGGAAAAACTGAGGAAACCTTCAAAGAAAAATATGTCTAGCACTGAGTGACAACAAAGGCATGAATTAACAATGGGGTATGATCACATGTGTTCTGTGGGAAAAAAAAAAACCATTTAAGTAGGGGAGGGAATCCCAGAAGTTACAGTGTATTGCTTCCCAAATTAGTGCATAAAAAACCATTCCAGAACTGTATGATGTAGGAGTTTTGTTTAATTTATTTGCCACTAATTAATTAATTGAGTGGGTTTTTTTGTTTTGTTTTGTTTTCAGTTTTGTCTGTAGATAAGGGGTCTCATACAGTCTAGACTATCCTTGAAATTCTGATCTTTCTGCCTCCACTTCACACTTACAGGCATTCATTACCACATCTGGCCTGTGGTTTTAAATAGTAGCAAATTCTTTAGTTCACAATTCTGTAGGTGCCATTTTCTGGATTGAACTAGGCTGGGCTGATCTCATCTGTGTTTGCTCATTTGTCTATAGCAGATGTTCTCAACCTCTGGCTCAACCCCTTTGGCAAACCTCCAGCTCCAAAAATATTCACATTAGGATTCATAACAGTAGCAAAATTATAGTTATAAGGTAGCAACAAAAAATACTTTTACGGTTGGGGGTCACTGCAACAAGGAACTGTATTGAAGGACTGCAGCATTAGGAAAGTTGGGGACTACAATGGATATTGAGAGAGCCTCATTCACATGTCTCATGTTTGACCAGGGTAATGAGAGAAAGTAAATCACTTGTCTAGCAAGTAAATTAAATAATAAAGGTACTAAAAAGTCAAATCTCCCATCCCAAATAAATATTTTAATCTTCCATGTTGTCAAAATTGCTAATGTCCTATTCATCAAAATAAAACTAACACAGGCATAATGATGGAAGCCTGTAATCTGTACATTTGGGATGTGGAGACTTGAGGTCAGGCTTTGAAAGTCATCCTCAGCTACAGATATAGTGAGTTAATAGCCAGCATGAATTATATGAGACACTGTCTCACACAACCAAAGGCAGGAGGATAACAAGTCAAAGGCCTTCTCCAATAACCTAGAGACTGTGAAACCAGACTGTGTAAATTATTAAAACTTTGTTTCAAAAATAAAAACATAAAAAGGACTGGGTATATAACTCAGCTGTAAGATGTTCATCTCTAATGCATAAAGGCCCAGGTTTAATCCCCAGGATCATAAAAATAAAGGATGTATATTAGTACTTTTCTATTGCCAGAATGACCAAGGAAATAGAAGGATGGTTTGAGGGGCTTAGAGTTCTAGAAGGAAGAGAGTGCATCACCATCATTGTAAGGAACCATGGCAGCAGTCAGGAATGGCATCTGGAGCATCAAGGTAAGAGCTAACATCTAGAACTATAAAGAGGAAGCAGAGAGAGTAATTGAGCCACTCAAAAGCACATGACTTTTGAAGCCTCAAAGCCTTCCCCTGTGGCATACTTCTTCCAACAAGACCACACCTCCTAAACCTGCCCAAACAGTGCCATGAACTGGAGACCAAGTATCCAAGTGCACAAGACTATAGGGGATATCTCATTCAAACCACATCAAAAAAGAAGGAAGCAAGGGATAAAGGAAAGGAGGGAGGGAGGGAAGCAGCAAGGGAGGGAGGAGGAAGGAAGGAAGGACATTATTACTTAAGCTAAAAATAATCTATTTTTTTATTATTTTTAAAAGTGGTAAGCCTCCAAACGATGACACCATTGCATACACTAGCAAGAGTTTGCTGAAAGGACCCTGATATAGCTGTTTCTTGTGAGACAATGCCGGGGCCTAGCAAACACAGAAGTGGATGCTCACAGTCAGCTATTGGATGGATCACAGGGCCCCCAGTGGAGGAGCTAGAGAAAGTATCCAAGGAGCTAAAGAGATCTGCAACCCTATAGGTGGAACAACATTATGAACTAACCAGTACCCCAGAGCTCTTGACTCTAGCTGCATATGTATCAAAAGATGGCCTAGTCAGCCATCACTGGAAACAGAGGCCCATTGGACATGCAAATTTTATATGCCCTAGTACAGGGGAACGCCAGGGCCAAAAAGTGGGAATGGGTGAGTAGGGGAGTGGGGGGGAGGGTTTGGGGGACTTTTGGGATAGCATTGGAAATGTAATTGAGGAAAATGCGTAATAAAAAAATATTTTAAAAAAAAGTGATGTGAATGGAACCTAAGGCCTCACAAATGTGACCCACTCCTGAAATATACACCTTAGATGATATTCTTTTTTTGTTTGTTTTTTATTTGATATTTTCTTAATTTACATTTCAAATGTTATACCCTTTCCTGGTTTCCCCTCTGAAAATACCCTATCCCCTCCCTGCTCCCCCTGCTCCTCAAGCCATCCACTCCCACTCCCACTTCCTGGCCCTGGCATTCCCCTATACTGGGTCACAGAACCTTCACATGGCCAAGGGCCTCTCCTCCCATTGATGACCGACTAGGCCAACCTCTGCTACATAATGCAGCTAGAGACATGAGTCCCACCATGTATTTTCTTTGATTGGTGGTTTAGTCCCAGAGAGCTCTGGGGGTACTGGTTTAGTTCATATTGTTGTTCCTCCTATGGGGCTCCAAGGAGCCCCTTCAGCTCCTTGGGTACTTTCTCTAGCTCCTTCATTGGAGACCCTGTGCTCCATCCAATGGATGACTGTGAGCATCCTGTGGATGCCCGACTGGCCAGCAAGGAGGACGCCACAACAGGATTCTTCTGGCACACGTTTATTGGGAGAGCTTGATAGCAAAGGCAAAAGACCCCGAGCCCCAGAACTGGCACTGCTTATATAGGCCTAGGAGTGGTGTGTCTATACCTGATTGGTTGTGCTTTCAGTACCTCATTTACATTCCCTGGGATGGGCTGTGACTTGGCGCGAAACCCTCCCTTATGCACATGTGCACATTGGTTGTTTACCCGAACTTATGGTCAGTGGCCAGCGGTAGCCAGCACCATCTTGTAATGGCTTCCCACATCTCCCCCTTTTTTATTATTGTGGCCTAATCCAACGATCTAGTCACTAGCCTCTTCAGCTCGCAATGATCAAGAAGGATCTCGTTTTTGGCAGTCCATGATCACCCTATCGCATAGCCTCAGCGATGTGTGAGGGCTGATCAAGGAAATCAAGTCTTACTCATCCCAGTGCAATGGGTACACAGACCCGTGGGGTGCTAGAGCTAAGGACTCAAATGCCTATTACTTATGTAGCATGGATAACCATACTTCAGAGGAGGCCCCTTGTTCAATGGCCATGAGTACTTGGGTGATGGCCACCTTGTTACGTTTCTGTTGAGATCTGAACTTGCAAACCAACCAAAGCATGAATACCAATCCACAGCATATGGCAGCACCAAAAAGAACAACTCCCACCCACTCCTTAAAGTAGGAAAATGCAGAGGTAAGCCAAGAGGTAAAATCGCCAACAGTGATGGGTTCTATTCGAGTTCCATTAAGTCTGGCATTAGATGTAAAGAATTGAGGAAACACTTGAATGTGTCAATGGCATGATTTCAGGAACACAGAGCTCTTCAGTTCTCACTAGCAGGAACATTCCCAGCCACAGGAACATCAACGTCCTCACAGCTCCGCCTGCCCTGAATTGCTCTGGTCAGCCGCTCCAGTACCCGTAGCTGTTGTCGATGATCCTGAGGAAACACAAACAGACCCTCTCGCCCAAACCAACTGAGAGTGCTCCTCTCTCACCTGATTCAGCACCTCATTACCTCTCTGGAGTTCTGTGCCACATCTTTCTCTATCGTCTATGCAATTTCTCACCAACTTCCAGACTGACAAAACCCCTTTTAGTAAAACCCTCTGTTCTTCTGCAAACCTCAAGTCCCAATGGTGCTTGGTGCAACTTATCCCCAAACCGTGAACCTTAACTTGTCCTTTCTTTTCCATTCCTTTTTCTCCTTTTCCTTTCCTTTTTCCCTTTTCCTTTTCTCCCATTTCCTTCCCTTTTTCTTTTTTACTTTCCTTTTCTTCCTTCCTTTCTTTCCTTCTTTTTCTTCCTTCCTTTCCTTTCTTTCTTTCCTTTTTTTAGTTTTTGTTTTCTGCGCACTTCTGTTCTCTCATCTTTCTCTGTTTCTGACATACTTTCCTGATGTTCCTGTAACAGTCTTTGTCCCTCTTTTTCACACTTCAACTAAGGCAATAGACTACTATAAAGATGACTGGAATGAGACAAGCAACTGTTAAAGGATCTACTCCAAAGGGAAGCATACCTCTCAGAGACTTACATTACTCCTTCCCCATGATGCAGTTCTGAATCCTCCCTGTAATAGGGGGTCTTCGCTTGTACCTGAAGATGTTTTGTTCCTCGGTTTCGGCACCACTTGTGGACGCCCGACTTGCCAGCAAGGAGAATGCCACAACAGGATTCTTCTGTACACGTTTACTGGGAGAACTTGATAGTGAAGGCGAAAGACCCCAAGCCCCAGAACTGGTGCTGCTTATATAGGCCTAGGAGTGGCATGTCTATACCTGATTGGTTGTGCTTTCAGTACCTCATTTACATTCCCCAGGATGGGCTATGACTTGGTGCGAAATCCTTATGCACATTCGCACATTGGTTGTTTACCCGAACATACGAGCGGTGGCCAGCGGTAGCCAGCGCCATCTTGTAATGGCATATGTGGCTTCCTACACATCCACTTCTATATTTGCCAAGCACTAGCAGAGCCTCTCAGAAGACAGCTATATCCGGCTCCTGTCAGCAAGCTCTTGTTGGCATCCACAACAGTGTCTGGATTTGGTGGTTGTTATTGGGATGGATCTCCAGGTGGGGCAGTCTCTGGATGGTCATTTCTTCAGTCTCTGCTCTGAACTTTGTCTCTGTAACTCCTTCCATGGGTCCTTTGTTCCACCTTCTCAGAAGGATCAAAGAGGGAAAAGAGGGAAAGTTGAATTTAAGCACACACTTCCTTCAGGGAAGTTTTGCTTCTCCACTGTGGTTTCCCATAATCTACTTTCTAGTTTGCATTCCAAGGTATGGCATTTGAACCCCTCCTTGAACATCTATTTGCTTTCTTACAATTCATAAGGAAATAATACTGTATTTACAAAGCTTTTATCCTAAGTGTAAGATGATCAAATCAAGAAAAACTGGTTCTTGCTGGTCCTCTGGCTTGGTCTCTCTGAATACTTGAGCTAAGGAGTCTGTTGCAGAATGCACTCATCCAAGTCAAATTTATTAACTTCCCTCAGATCTGTAGGAAACCCAGGGTCTTATGTGTGTAAGGCAAATACTTCTATCACTCATCTGAATACTCATTTTTGCTGGCCATTTTCTCAAATGGATTCTCCCTCATCTAAAGGCAAAAAGCAAGCAGCAGTCCAGAGAAACATTTAAGATGTTTAATTCCCCAGATTGCTGTGGGGTGAGTTCAGATCTCTGTATTTGTTCTGGGGATTGCTACATTTAGGAACTCTCTCCATGATTCTTAGGGTGATGCAAGTCTAGGGAAAGTTACAAAAGAGAAACAACTTTCAAACCTGAATGGACATTACTATTGCCTGAGGAAATTTTATTTTTAAAATTTATTATTGTGCCAGGCATAGTAGTGCATGCCTTTGTTTCCAGAATTCAGGAGGCAGAAGCAGATGGAGATCTGTGAGTTGAAGGCCAGCCTGGTCTATATAGTGAGTCCCAAACATTCAAAGCTTACACAGTGTGGCACTCTCTCAAAGGAAAGAAGGAAGGAAGGAAAGGAAAGGAAAGAGGAAAGGGGAAAGGGGAAAGGGGAAAGAAAAGGAAGATAAAAGGAAAGAAAGAAAAGAAAGAAAGGAAGAAAGAAAGAAAGAAAGAAAGAAAGAAAGAAAGAAAGAAAGAAAGAAAGAAAGAAAGAAAGAAAGAAAGAAAGAGGGGGAGGGAGGGAGGGAGGGAGGAAGGAAGGAAGGGGAAAATTATTGTGTGCATGATATGGATGTGTGTGGGTGTGAGCATGCCTGTGTCTTCATACTCATGTGGAGGTCAAAGAACAACTTTCAAAAATGGTTCTTTCCTTTGACCATGGTTTCTAGGAAACAAATTGAAGTCATCAGGCTTGTGTGCCAGGCACTTTTAGCTTCTGAGCCATCTCAAGGGGCCACCTGGTGCATTTTAAATGTACACACTGCATATATTAGGGTTCAGGCTCCAAACCAAAAGATTATTATTTAACTGATGCAGAATGAGGTTAGACACTAGTTAGTTAATTAGTTACTTAGCTTTCATTTGTTTTAAGGCAGGGTTTCACTATGTAACCTAGATTGCCCTGAAAAGTCACAATCCTGATTCACAAATCATGTAACTCCAGAAATATGCCACCATGAACTGCTAGGCATTGATATATTTTTGTTACTGTGCTTATGTATCTATCTATCTATCTATCTATCTATCTATCTATCTATCTATCTATCTATCTATTTATTTATTTATCTGTGTATCTATTGATTTACTTTGTATTATAAGTGCCTGGGTATGCAGGTACCATAGCGTACATGTGGAAACCAGAGGACAACTTGCCCTAGTTGCCTCTCTTTCCTCCCGGTGGGTTCCAGGGATCAAACTCAGGTTATTAGGCTTGGGCGCAAGTGTTTTTACTTGCTGAGCCCACAGCATTGAAATTTTTAATCATCTTTGCAGATGAGTCTAGGGTTGAACTAGTCACCACTCTGGTATTCAGAAAAATGATCTTTTGCTCTCTCCCTCTCACGTTTATTTATTTGTGAGACCAGGTCTCACTCTTGAGACTAGGTTGGCTTTGAACTCCTAGCAGTCCTCCTGTCTCAGCCTCCTACATGCTGTAATCCCAGGCATGAGCCATCAGAAACAGGAATTTCAAGTAGATCTTTAGTTTTAGGAATCCTTTACATACTTAAACATTATAGAAAATACAAAAAACTTTGGTTTAAGTATGGTTATGTTGACATTGTTCTTTTTCTTTTCCCTTTTTTGAAAAATATTTTATACAATATATTCTAATCACAACCTTTTCGCTTCCCAAACTCTCTCCAGGTCTTCCTCACATCATTACCCAACCAATTCCGTGGACTTTCTTTATCTCTTTAAAACAAACAAACAAATATACATATACACACACACAAACACACACACACCAAAAACATACCCACAAAAACTGTAAATCAAGATATATTAGCAAAATAATAAAATGAAAATGACCAAACAAACCAAAAATAATTTACAAAAATACCATTGATTTAATTTTTTTATTGGACATTTACTTCTGGACTTGGGGGCTATTCTGAAATGTGCTTAATATACCTAATACGACTCCATTGGAGTAGATTATGATTTTCTTTAAAGTCAGTACCAGTTGAAGATGGTTTCTTAATTAGGGGTGGGAGCTAGTGTCCACTCCCTCCTCAGTCCTGGGATCACATCTGCCTTGAACCTGTGCAGGTCCCATTCAGGCTGCTAGTCTCTGTAAGTTCACATGTTCATCAGACACATGTATCTGGAGGACACTGCTTCCTTGGAGACAAATTGACACTTTTCATAAAATAAATTGCAACTAAACAAAATATGGTGCATATGTCTACCTTCCCAACTTCTCATGAGGGCTAAGCAGAAGAACTGAATTCAAGGCTAGTCTAAACAAGTTAGCAATAGCCTGTCTTTTAAAATTTTTTTATTATTATTTCTTTGGGAGTTTCTTATGATGTATTTTGATCATATTCATTTCACTTTGATCATGTTCACCTCTCACTTCTGAGATCTTCCTTCTTTCCCCACCAACTTAGTGTCTTTTCTTTGTTCAACCTTTCAAGACCAAATTTGTGTTGCCCAAAATATTCTTGGACGTGTGTTCTTCCACTGGAGCCTGGTTGACTTACCAGTAACAACACTCAGAGAAAACTGACCTCTCCTTTCCCATTCACTCATAGATAAAGGTGATATTATGTGCCCAACTTCCCTCTCTATGCTGTGATTTGGTCTGCCTTGGGCTTGTACAGATTTTATGCAGACTGTCACAACTTCTGTGGCTTCATATGTGCAGCTGCTCAGATAAAAACAGAAGATATTTCCTGGTGGCAACCCACCACCTCTGGCTCTTCCCCTCCCATCTTCTGCAAAGATCTCTGAGAGCCTATCTTTCATTATTCCCTTATTTTCTGTGCCTTGGCCAGTGGTAGTATAGTAGTTTTTAAAAGATTAAACAGGGTTCAGTGGAAATATAGTTCAGCGGTAGAACATTTGCCTAGTATGTGCAATGCTGTGGATTCAATCTATAATACTAAAGAAAATTTGAAATCAGTATTTTAAAACATTGATTTATTAATTAAAGATCCACAATGGTAGAATCTTTACATGATATTATAAATAGCATATAATTGATGTTAACTCCCTCCCCCATGCGCGCGCGCGCGCGCGCGCGCGCGCGCACACACACACACACACACACACACACACACACACACAGAAGTTGTCTGGATGATGCCTTCAATCCCAGCATTCAGGGCACTGAAACAGGAGAATCTTGAGGTCATGGTCAGTCTGAAATGTATAGTAAAAACCCATTGGACTTGCAAACTTTATATGCCCCAATATAGGGGAATGCCAGGGCCAAAAGAATGGGAATGGGTGGGTAGGGAAGTGGGGGGCGCTATGGGGGACTTTTGGGATAGCATTGGAAATGCAACTGAGGAAAATATGTAATAAAAATATTAAAAATTAAAAAAATAAAATAAAAAAAATAAACAGATGTGCCGGGCATGGTGGCGCACACCTTTAATCCCAGCACTTGGTAGACAGAGGCAGGCAGATTTCTGAGTTCGAGGAGAGCCTGGTCTACAAAGTGAGTTCCAGGACAGCCAGGGATACACAGAGAAACCCTGTCTTGAAAAACCAAAAAAAAAAAAAAAGCAAACACCAACACACACATTAGTGAGAATCATAGCATCACTCTGAAAGGGCATAGCAAGCCCACTAGCATCTCAGAAAACAGCCTTTGCCACATGGTGGGCCAACTGACTAAAAAGCAGATTACAAAATTAAAAGAAGATTTTCTGGTTTTTGGCCAAGGTGCTTTTGGAACCTTGGAACAAAGGAAACAGAAAGTATCATGATGTCTCTGGGGTAGAAGCCCACAGAGACAGTTACAAGACATTATTAATAAAGTAGATGATGATAGGATTGGCATGGTAGACTTCCTTCAATTTCTGACAATGACAGCAAGCAAAATTAAATTGCAGAGGATGAAAAGATCATAAAAGCATTCTGTGCATTTGACAAGGATGTCAAAGGCTGTATTAGTGCACATTGATTCAGTATGTGAGGAGAAACTTTGGAAAGAAGTTAACAGATGAAAAGGCTGAAGAAATCATCTGGGAAGCAGAAACTGGTGGTACCGCTCAGGCATACTGTGAAGAACTTGCACAAATGAAGACAGCAAAAAGAACAAGTCATATAGAATGTGCTAAGTGGCTGTGTTTATCTATTTATGGATCGATTGATCTATCTATCTATCTATCTATCTATCTATCTATCTATCTATCTATCTACCTATTTGGACACAGGTTCTCTTTTTTAACATTTCTGTTTAATTTTTATTTTTTTTTATTGGTTATTTTATTCATTTACATTTCAAATGTTATCATCCTTCCCAGTTTCTCCTCTGCAAACCACCTATCCCATCCCCCCTCTCCCTGC